>NC_045604.1:73125938-73750938 GCF_009762305.2 Zalophus californianus
GGTCTGGCCTCAATGGGAATATCTATGCCTTGAGAAACCCTAGACTCGGGAAGGTGGGAGGAGGAGTCTTCTGCCAAGGGCTGGGTGGCAGGTGTGTGGATGGGCGGGTCTGGGGAACAGTGAAGGGGCCTTTGCGGGGGTGGGGGGGCGACAGGGCGGGGCTTCTGGGAGGGGGCGAACTCTGCAAGAGCCCTCACCCGGTCCTGTCTCTTCCCCTTTCTTTTCGGTGAAGCTGTGAAGATTCCACACCCTCCAACTCGAAACCTGTATGATCGTGAACGCCAGAGTACCTTTTACGGTTCCATCTACCCCCGTGAGTACCTGCCCTCCTAACTCCCTGGCCCAGCTGGGATTCTGGCAAGGTCTCTGGTGCCTCCCAGTCCCAACTTGGGGCTCTGAGACCTGCCCCACCTCATGCGTCTCTCACCTGCTCTATGCCAGGGCCCAAGAAGGCCCCTTGAGTGGCCCCCACCCAGCACCCGCTCCCTGGCCAGTGCCTCCAGCTATTCTGGGCTCCTAGTTTACCCTTCAGTGGGGCTTCCTGGCCCGGGTGCCAGTCCCAGGGGTCAAGGCCCGATGTCTGTCCGCAGGTGTCTAGCTAGCTGCAGGGATGGGATCAGAAGCCCATTCATTCTGCCTGGGGCCCCATGAGCCAGGCTGGGGGGACTCCTCGGAGTCCTCTCACCATGCACCAGGCATCTGCGGGAGCACTTTCACCCTTGTGTCCTCAGCCCTGCTCTCCGGGCTGACTGTGGAGCTGGGGGCACAGCAACCCCCGCCCCGATCCTGGACTCCAGGTCCATGTCGGGTTCAGCGTCCGTTTCTGGTGTCATTTATCTGGGGTCACTCCCCCCCCCCGGGGAAGTTTAGGGTGCCTGGGACTGGGTGAGCCGTGGGAAACCACTTCTAGTCTGGTAGCTTCTGGGCTCCTTAGTGGGCATGACCCCATCCGGCCAGCCTCCCCCCCCACCCCAGGGCATGTTCCTGGGACACATCACCGACTTTCCTGCCCCTCCCAGCCCTGCACCCCCACGCCAGCGTGCGCTTCGCTGCCTCAGGCCCCCCGCCTACGACACCAGCTCAGCCTCCATCGCTGCTGCCCCTGCCACTGCTCCCCCCACTGGCGCCATCCGGGCGGGACCCCCAGCAGGCCCCAGGGCCCGCCCGGCACCCAAGGGCTCTGCGCCTCGAGTCCCGAGCCAGCACGCAGCCATCCGAGGAGCCCACCAATCCGTGAGACTTGCATCCCGCACCCCTGCATCCCGCACCCCTACCGTCTGTCCTCTCCCCCTGCCCGCAGAGACTGGGCCCTGAGCCTGGCCTCAGGAGGGTGCAGGGGCCCTGGGCGTGGGGGAGGGGCCTCCATAAGGGAATCATTTTGACCCAGGGGCTATTTTAACTCATGCATATAAATACAACACAATCCTTCTTATCCTACGCTTCGTGGAGCACATAGCTTTATAGATTGAATTTTTCACTAAGCCAATATAATTCCTTGACGAGTTTTCAATACAACAGCTAATGTGCTTTTAAAAACAATCACTTTCCTTTTTATTTTGCTGAAATGACTCTATCAGAATCAGTTCCAATTACAGCTACTGCCCACGGACATTTTCTTTGGGGGCCATTGTTTCTAACAAGACCAATTTTCTCACGGGAACCAAATTTTACTGTGTGCATCCTTTTTTTTTATTTCATGTTGATTATTCCCACCAGTAATTACGGTTATGAATTGGATATTTTTAAAACCTGATTGTTTATATTTACTTTTTTGGCCAATCCATGAGGAACTTGGAGCAGCGGCCCTGGAATATTCCGGGACTGCTCTCTCCCACCAAGGGCTGGGATCCCGCACGCCTGTTTGATGTCCTTCTGGTTCCCGTGCTAACTGCCTGTGCACTTGTAGAATAAAGAGGTCGTAATGTCCTGATCTGGCCATTTAGTGGGCAGCTGCCACCAGGCATGCATGGCTTGATTTTTTCCCCTTAGGCAGCTTGTTCCTCCCTCCTTCTGTCAACTTCTCTCCCTCTTCCTCTCCATTCCTCAGCTCTGTCTAGTTGTGTCCTCTATGCTTTTTGTACTTCTGACGTGTCTACACATTACACAAAGTCTAAAATATTTCCCTCTGCGTGGTTTTGGGACATGACTCTCCCCCCACCCCCAACATCCACTAGAGGCTCCTGGGACTGCCAGGTGGGTAAGGGAGTTGGAGGGGGGTGAGGTGCCCAGGGGTCTGCCAAGGGGGGAGCCAGGAAGCTGGCATGGAGGAGGATCCCCAGCCTGGCAGCCATCAGAGTTCAGGAACACTGCATGCCTACCCCCTTCCTAATGGTCCCCTGGCGCTTTCCCCAGTTCCTCATCGGTGACCACTCCCAGACCTTGACTTCTCTTTTCTTTCTCCAAGGACTGTGTCTAAATGAGGCCAAGCTTTTCCTGACCCAGGCGACCTACCTGTTCAGGATGCCTTAGGGAGCACTGGCTGGTGCAGTCCTGGACCCCGCACTCACCCCCATATCACAGATGAGTATTTTTGGCAACTTCTCCCCAGAATAAAATCTTTCACTTTTTGACTGTGGATGAGGGTGACTGGCCTGGTGCCCTCTTTAGAGGGTGGCCTTGTCTGCCCCACGTGGGTGAGTGGACCTGCTGGTCCCTACTCGGGCCCCCACCCCGGAGTCAGCCTCCCAGAGCCACCAGCCAGAACCACCGTGGCTGAGTCCCAGTAGAGAATCAACAGCAAACATTCTTGCCTCTGCTACATTTTCCACCATGGCAAAGTGTCCCGAGGTGCCTTAACCCTGTGTTCTGAGGACAGGGGTGGTGGTGTGAGCTGCCCAGGTTTGCTCAGGGAGGCCTCAGCTCTCCAGCCCCTTGCCCAGTAGCTGTCCTCCTTGGGTGCTGTACATGGGTATAAGGGCCCCAACTTCCTTCCACTGCCTCCCACGGTAGGAAAGGGAGGTGTGGCCTGGGCTCAGGCGAAGAATCCCATGTCAGGCTTGTCCCCTGCAGCCCTGACCCTTGGGCACCCACACATCCAGGTTCGATTTTCAGACCCTCCTATCCATCCCTAGTCGCCCCTCAAAGCTGCCTTCCCAGCCATTTTTCAGTTTTACAAAGGGAATCCAACCAATTGAGTTGGTTCCTGCAGCCCAGACATCGAGGAGTGAGGCCCAGGTAGGTGACTATGTAACCATTAGCATTAGGATAGGCTCCTCAGAGTTTAGGAAGGTGGGGAAAACCACCAGCAGCCAGCCAGGAGCAGTGTCAGAAGACAACAGTCCTGTTCCCCATAGAGGTTGTGGGGGAACAAGCTGGCCTTTGGCCTGGTCCCAGATGGGAGCTGCAGGCAGAATCCTTGCCCCTCCAGATTCCAGCCCCAGAGGGTGGGGCCTGCAGGAAGCTGGGAGGGAGGTGCTGCACCGACCCCCAGGCAGGTGCCTCAGGAAGGTAGCCCACCCTCTCCCAGCAGGGAAACGTGCTTGGGGAGCAGACAGAACCAGGATGGGGTCTGCAGAGTGGGAATTTCAGAAGGTCCTGGGTCCAGCTTCCTCCTTTGCCAGGGGGACATGGCTCCTGGCCTGTGATGCAGCAGCAGTGTCAGGCTGGACAGGGGGTAAGGTGACCAACTGTCCCAGATCTGCCTGGCTCATGGCTTCAGCAGGATCCACAGGAAACCACCCCACCAGCATGTGCAGCTCTTGTTCCCCAGGAGAAATGCCCTCGGGAAGCAGAGCAGAAGTCGGCCAGCAGGCTCCCAGCACCTTGGGCTGTGCTGGTGACACGGCCTCGGCCATCCTAGAAATGGGTCTGAGGGGACCCAACGCCCCCCACCCCTAAAAGAGTGGTTATTCTAAGGTGCATCTGAAACACATAAATTGCCCGAACAGAAGCTGTGGCTAAGCAACCAGAGACCCTTCCAAATGCTGGAATTGGAAATAGCCTTGCCTCAAAAGACCTCCTTTTGTCCAGCCCAGGCAGCCTCCCCAACACTGACCCTGGGAAGTAACCAAACTCAAAGCTCGCATCTGTCCTCAGATAAGTCCTGCTATAAAAGCCCCTCAGAGACTTCCAGAGCCATGGTGGCCCCGCCCACTGCCGGGTTTGGGGGCCGGCCTTGGGGACAGCGTGGTTTTGTGCTGCTGGCCACAATGCGATCTCAGAGAGCCCTCGAAATACCCTGGGGACCCTTAGCAGCCCTGGGAGTGTCCACTTCATCGGAGAGAATCTTGGAGAACAAGCCCTTCTCTTTTGAAAGCTGTCTGAAGGGGAGCCCTGCCTGCCCGCAGAAAGCATTTTAGAGTCTCCATTCATCCACCAGCTGCCCCCCTCCAACCCACGGAGTATGACTTTCACTTGTGAAGCTCTTCCTGGTAAAAAACAAGGTCCCTCCAGATTCCAACCGATTTGGAGACAGGAACTGGACACACATGTCTGTGGCCAGCGGAGTGGCCTGGCTGACTAGGGGCAGGCTGGCTGTGTCCCCACTGTGACAGTCTGCTTCAGCCAGCTGCAGCCTTGCAGGAACCTGGGCCAGCTGTTACAAATGTCCAAGGTGAGCCAGAAGTGAGGCTTTTCGTGCAAACTCTCATTTTAAAGTGTTGATAGACCATTCAGAAAGACATGGAACATGATGCAAGCCCAGCAGCATGTCAGGGCACTAGGAGCTTGCAAACCCCTAAGTTAGCACGCTCAGGTGTTTTAACGGCAGACCGGAAAGACACACCCACTGCCTGTCACCTGGGGAAGCTAGACCTTCATCCCACATGCTGCCACGTCCAGTCTTCAGAAATGAGAGCTCAAATCGTCTCAAGCAATGTCACGGATGCAAATGGTGTTTAGAGCAGAACTTTGGAAACGGTCATTTGAGCTCAAGTCTGGCAGGCAGGTAGGGGGTGACCATGCCCAGAAGAGGCTGGGCTTTGAAGTAACAAGGCCAGTTTCCTGTGTGTGCTGCTGGGGTAGCTCCCAGGAGGCGGTGAGATCAAGGACAGCTGAGGATGGCTGTCTCTTCCCTTCCGTTCATGCACCAGCACCTTTGCTTTCCAGCCATTTTACACTCTCATGTGTAATAGATGGTTACTGACTCCTTCAGCCTTGCGTCTGAGCTTCCAGCCTTAGGGAAGTTGAGGAAGGTTTCAGGTTCTCTGTTCCCAGCTCTGGCTCTCCCTCGTTTGTCTGGCCTGCTTTTGCAGCCTTTCCCCTGGTCTGAGCATCTCAGACCAGGAGCTCCCAGCACACACCTGACAGGGCCTCTGCATTTGCTGGGAAGTTAGGGGAGTCTCCAGCCCCGGCTCTGGCCCTGCTCTCTGACCCCTCCTTGCTTGGAGCACTGATGTAAAGTCAGATTCCTGGGCCCTCCTCCAGAGCAGTTGCCTCAAGCACGCAGGGGACCCTTATGCCCTAGAAGTTTGGGGTCATGAGTCTGGTGGCTCCCAGTCACTGGGAGGCGCATGTGCCTGGCTCCTGCCTCACAAACACCTGGGAGGTGAGTAACAGCTTTGACATACAGTTGGCGTTCTCTAGAGTTCACCCTTTCAAGGTATATGATTAAGTGGTTTTTATTCTGAAGTTGATCAACCAATATCCTGTGGAACGTTTAAAATAATACTGTCAGGGCTTCTCCCCAGGGACTCTGATGCCATGGGATCTGGGAGTCTGGTTTGTCTTTTTACGGAGCTCCCTGGAGGCTCTGCTGTGCAGCCAACTATGGGAACCTGGGTTTAGGGGACATTTTGCCATGTCTACAGATACTTCTGGTTGTCACAACTAGGGGATGCTACTGGCATGTAGTGGGTGGGGGCCAGGATGCTGGCCAGTATCCCAGAGCACAGGACGCCCCATGGCAGACAGTAATCCAGCTCCAAATATCCACAGTGCCCAGGCTAGAAACCCAGAACCTACAGGAACCTCAAATCCTTTCCAGCCTGATGTGACCACCTGAGGCCTCCAGGCCAGCCCATGGTGACCCCCAGACACGGAAGTGCACCTCACCTCCAACAGGTCAGCACTCAGTAGAGATGTTGTGTGGGGACACCTCTCAATGTGGAGCTTGAGGTCCTGCATCTAACAAAACTCTGAGTAGCAAGACTGGCTTATTTATAGGCCCCTCGCTGGCCTACCCGGGGTTGAGCCTCTGCCTCCCAAGAGTGCAAATTCTCGATGGTGCACGGTCTCCTTGTCTCTGACACACACACCACCCAATCATCTGCTCACTAGGACAACCCAGGCACACACACCCCTACAGAGCTGAGAACCCACAAACACGTACTTGCCTCTGCATCTCTCCTGCCACTCGAGGGGGCTGTGTGGCAGTTATTTGCGCATCTTCTCCCATCAGAAGGCTGTGGTGAAGATTCAGGAGGCTCAAGACACCCTGACCCTGCCCCTGCCCCGCCCCTCCCTCCCTCCCCTCTCCATAGTAACTCCTCACAGAGCTGTCCTCCTGGAAGATGGCCAGTAAGGCTGCTGGAAGGGGGGGTGGGCGGTTCAAGGTGAGGACACGATTCCAGGACAGAAACAACAGCTGGAGTGGGGCCTAGCGGTCAGTCTTCAGTAACAGCCAGAGAGCAGAGTAGTCCCCTGAGCCTGTCCAGGGTCCAGCAGGGTGGAGACAAAGCTGGGGAAGCCAGGTAGTGGCTCGGAGAACACCCTACACAGGAGAATCTTCATCAGAAGACCCAGCCCCATCCCTGGAAGCAAGGGCAGGACTGCCAGTGGGGAGCGCAGAGATGTCAGTCAAGCAGACCTTCTGAGATAGAAGAAACTCTCCAACCCAGGTGTCATCCGCAGAAGACCAAGGTGCTGGGTGGGTGCCAGACAGGTGGTCCTAAGTTAGAGAGTGAGGTCCACCTGTACTGAACGTTGGGCAGAGACCTTGGCCTCCCTCCTTCCCCAAAACCCAGCCCCTCACAAGAGGTACAAGGCTGAGGCTGCCCCAGGAAGCCCCTTTCCCAGCAAGGGCAGCTGCCGGTAGTGGTGGGGGGGTTTGCACAGAGTGGGGCACCCCTGGCTTCTCCCTTGGGGTGAGAGCAGGTGTCTGCCCCAGCCCAGCTCCGGAGTAGCCCAGGATCCTTATCACTCCTAGGTTGCCAGTCTCCTTAGTGACCAAGGTTTGAGCTGCAGGTTGGACTCTGCCCTGGGCTCGTCCTGTTCCTGCCACAAGCCCCCACTGGCTCTGCACAGAGGCCGGCTATGTGTACCTCTGGAGGGGGAGGGCCCTGCCCTACCCAGCATGTCTGTTGGAGGTTGGGCTTGCAGAGTCCAGCCTGCAGCCAGCCATTGGGACCCTAAGACACAAAGAAAGGTCCTGTGTGAGACCCAAGCAGACGGGAAGGCAGTTGTTAGCCCTGGAGGTCAGGATCAGTCCAGCCTGACAGTGGGAAAGGATGGGCAGGAGGCAGGGATTCTGGGAACACAGGCCAGAAACTAACTTCATGGGAAGAGCCTTGGATGGGCAGAAAAGTTCCAGAGCCATGTTGTGGTTGAAAAAGACAGCAGCAGACAGGAGCCGTGTGGAGCCAGGCAGGACTGGGGGTGCCCTCTGCTCTGGGCTCTGTCAGTGCCCTGCCTCTCCACATGGAGCCAGCCGGCAGCAAAGCTCAGGATGTGAGGCAAGACCACAGAGCCTGGTG
The DNA here is from genome assembly GCF_009762305.2 of Zalophus californianus. Lineage (NCBI taxonomy): Eukaryota > Metazoa > Chordata > Mammalia > Carnivora > Otariidae > Zalophus > Zalophus californianus. Next base: position 73,133,570 of record NC_045604.1, read on the forward strand.
GTGGTTTGAACTCTTTCTTCTCTTTTGTTAAAAGGGGGAATTGAAAGGGTGTGAGGTACCCCCGGGCTCTGGGGGAGGCATGCAGGCAGCCCCAGCAGGCAGGCGCTGGGGAATGGGTGGGAAGAGTCCTGGAGTTTCCCACAATTCTTTTCTCTGCAGGGAACAGCAAGGCTGGCTGACAAGGGGGTGGGAGAGAGAGGCAGGGCCCTGGGGAGCGGGGTGGTGGGCAAGGGGCTTGGGGGCTCACTCTAACATGCAAAGTCCAGCTGCCCCCTAAACTAGGTTGCTTCTTGGAGAACGACATACATATAAATACAGACACAGCTACACACACGTGCGGAGAAGGCTCTGCATTCCCAAGGGTGGGGCTCTGGGCCTGCTGGCCCCCAAAGAGCTCCAAGGCAGGAGCCAGCCAAGTCTCCGCTGCTGTGGCGATTCTCCACAGCCCCCTGGGGTGGGGCAGGGCGAGCAAGTCCTCTGGGGAAGGCTGCTTGTTCTCCGAAGTTCTGTCCACCAGCACCAAGACAACTCTGAACCAAATCCATGCAACGTGGGTGCTCCGTGCCTGCGCGTCCATGTCTGTGCGCGGGCAGCCTGTGTGCTGGCACCAGGGTCCGGTCTCTCCCCTCCAGGGCTCCGGGGTACGGGGGGTGCAGACAGAGGAGGGTGAAGGGGGCCCACAGAGACATCCTCTCCCCCCCCCACAGGGTCCTGGCCTCCGGGAGGGGGGAGGGGCCTCCCTTATCTCTCGGCCTCCATGGCAGGGTGGGCCCTTGGTTCTGAAGCGGACTGCTGGGGGGCCAAGGGTGGCCAGTCTGACGCTGGGGAGGGAGGTGCCGGAGTCCACAGGGGCAGCTGCTGCGGCTGGTGGTGCTGTGGCCCCCCTGGGGGCGAGGCCGCAGTCGGCCAGGTCGGGGCCGCGAAGCTGCCGGTGGCGGCGTGGGGGAAGTGCGGTGGGGGGGATGTGGCCGTGGCAGCCATTGGGCTACCACTGCCACCACCGTGAAAGCTCTCGGAAGCCTTGAGACGGGAAAACATGGTGAGGGCGTCAGGGAAGTTGGGGGGCGTGGCAGGGGTGTTGGCAGGAGTGCACATCTGTAGGGGAAAACAGAGAGGGTGGGGTGAGCACCCCTTTGTGGGAGGGCCCCTGGCCTCCGGCTGCCTCCCAGGAGACACACACTCAGCCACTGTGGGGAGCTTCTGGGCCTCTGTGCTGGCTGCATCCTGGCTCTGCGAGACAGTCCACTAGCTCGGGGCTCACAGAGGGAAGGCACAGCCGAGACAGGCCGGCCCACCACACCCCCAGGCAGTCTCCAAGGAGGACCCTCCACAGCAGAGAGCCACTGCGGCTTCCCCGCCCTGGACCAGGAGCACCCCCTTCTCGCCACCCCTGCGGCCGCAAGACACTTACCATCTGGTGGTGGTGGTGGCTGTAGGGGATGTTGGTCTCCTGGAAAAAGGCGCTAAGGGCCGTCTGTGGAAAGAAGGCCCAGATTTAATTACCCTCAGGCCCTTGTTTCCAGAATCTCCAGGACTTGGTGTGGCCCTGGGCCTGGCTACAGAGAAGTGAATGGAAGGAGTGTGCCTGTCAACCCCCAAGGAGGCGCTAAAGACTCCCGGGCGGGCAGGCCAGCCTCCAGCTCCGCACACACCTTATGTGGTCACTGTGACCTCGGGAGCAGAGCAGGGAGCACCCTCTCCCGGTCTCACAGGGCAAGGCCTTTGATTCAGATTCTAACCTGACTGTCACCAACTCCATGGGTGGCAAGTCCCTCATCTGAGCCTCAATTTCCTCATCTGTGAGCCAGGGGATAGCAAAGACTCCCAGATGTTAAGTCTATGACCCGCCTGCCCCTCTCCTTGGCTGGCCACAGGAGCCTGCTATGATCTGTGGCTCAGTTTCTCCATCTGCACCACAAGGAGACTGGGCTGGGTGGTTTCCAGATTCCCCTCCCCTGCTGCAATAACCTGAGATCCACATTCCACTTGGGAGAGCCAGAATTACGTAGGATGGTCTGGGTTTTGCACTCGTTGCCCCACTCACCCAAGCCTCCCTTGGAATGTTAAGGTGCAGAGCAGGAGGATGGCAGAAGGGGGTCTGCACCCAGAGTGGTGAGAAGGGGAGTGGGAAAGGAGGCAGAGAGCAGGTCTATGCCAGACAAGCTCATGTGGAGGCCCTGGGGGACTGGCAAGAGGGGGCTCCAGGAGCCTGAGGAGGTGCTGCGGAAAATAAGAGAGCCAGCTACTCTTGCAAAAGTGCTGGGTAAGGGAGTATGTGCCAAGTCCCAGCCCCAGCCCCAGCTGCCCTCCTTCGCCACCCCTTTAGGTTCCCTGCCCCCCAAACCCAGCCCAATCCCCTGCCCACGCCCCCCCCCCCCCCCCCCCCCCCCGCAGCACAGCCAGACCAAGCTGGCTCCCAGGGCTTGCCCTGGGGGTTTGTTTTTTTTTTGGATTCAGATTAATTTTTCTGGGAATTTCCTGCTGGAGATTTCCTACTCCAGTGTCCCCAAACAGGGTGTGGGAACGGGCTGGGGTTAAGTACCTCCTCAGGACTCCCTCCCACCTGGGAGCCCCAGGCGACACACCCAAACCATTCCTTCCCAACAGCAGATCCAAAGGCCACCTGAGTGAGAATTCCAGTGAGAACATTCTGCTGCCTTAAAGCACCACCACTTAAAAAACACACAGGTCCCCTTCCCCCTGCAGCCGCCTGTCCTCATTAACACCTGAATCACAAAGGTACGACCCCAAAACACAGCCTTTGGCTGGGTCAACCCTCAGCCGGTGAGCCTGCAGGGGAGGTTACCGTGGGGGAAGGGTAGCCCTGAGGAACCCCTCACTCCCTTTCATGCAAGAACCTATGGTTTGGGGGTTCACATCCCATTTTCACCTTAAGTGAACCTCCCTAGTATCCATATCCTCCATTTTCGAGATGTGAAACATAGACTCAGGGAGCCCAGACCAGAGCTACCAAGTCTGCAGGCTGCTCCTGCCCCTCTTGGGGACAGAGTTTTCCCCAGCATTTCAATCCTCAAAGCTACATTTTAATTCCCATGACGAAGTGACACCAACCCGTGCTGAGAGACAGCCCAGCGGGTGCCGGGCTCTGTGCTGGGCTGAGAGTCCAGACACGCAGAGGCTTCCCACCAGACACCTGCCTGCCCAGCCCCAGGCAGGGAGGGAACCATGTATGTGGATGTGGGACTCAAGCAAACTGCCATGAATGTGGTTTTACAAGTTTTGCCACATCTAGCCTTTGAGACAAACAGGCTGATTAGGGAGCTTCCTGCAGGGTGGGGCTGCAGGCCCTGCAGGGGGTGGGGGTGGGGAGGGTGGAGGGAGTGGCCATTCACTTCTTAGAGGTCAAGTCCCACACTGGAGGTGCAGAGAAAACTGAGGCCAGAGGAGGGAAGGGACTTGCCCAGAGCGAGGAGCCTCCCATCTTGGGGTGTGAGAACCACAAAGGATCAGCGGTCCCTCCTCAAAGCTCTGGTAGACGTTGGTGAGCAAAGATCCCCCTGGCTGGACAGGCCACTGCTCCCCCAGGCTGTCCAAACCTTTGGTCTGGAATTCTGATCCCCATCCCACTCTCAGGAAACTGCGCCCTGGAATCCCCTGGCTCACTGTCCCCTCAGCAGGCCCAAACACCTTTCCTGGGATGGCTCCCCATCAGGAAACCAGGCCCCTGGGTCCTGGCTGGGCACAGACACTGGCTGGGCGGTGACCTTACACCTGTGAGGGGTGGAGCTCAAGGACTCTGGCCTCTTTCCTAGATACCACCCTGGGTTATTTCTGGGGCAGTTGAGCTAGGCAAAGCCAAGTGGCCCCTTGGCAGCACAAGCTGTGGGCACTAGTGCCCTGTGGGTCAGGGAGGCCTGGTGGGTGGGGTCCTGACTGAGGCAGCCCCACCTCCTGCCCAGCTGACTGGAAGCTACTGAGCCATGTAAACCACGCCGAGCACTAAGCAGGTAGATTCTCCTGCCAGCACGGAGGCGGCCACCTGGGCACGCCTCTGGGGCGGGGTGCACAGATGTACACCCCTAGCTGTAGTGTGGGATCCAACACAGCACCGGTACACTCGTGTGTGTACACGGAACACACACAGCCCGCACCCGCGCGCCGGGTGGACTGCGTGTTTACACACACGCCAACATGCCCACACGTAGCGTGGCGCGTGCGTAAATACAAACGCACATGTACGTGGACACAGGCGCCACCGAGCTGCCCATCGGGCACGCACACCCTCAGACCCACTCGCGCGGGGCCCCGGCTCTCGTTGGCCCCGAGGCTCCCCGTCTCACCCCGCGCCTCCCGAGATGGGGGCGGCGCGCGGTCCTGGCCCGGGGCGTCCTCCTTCCGGCCGCCTGCCAACTGTCCGTCCGGGCCGTCGCGCCGCCCCGCCCTGGCCGTTACCCGAACAAAAGAGGGGGGTCCCTGCATCCCGACCGCCCGGGGACGCAGGGGGGGTGGGGATTCGGGGTGCCGGCGGGGGCGGTCCGCCCCTCCCGCACACCCCGCGCGGGCGGCGTTTCCGGGGGCCGCGTAGACGCGGCCGCGACACCCGGCCGGACCCGCACGCCGCGTGTGCGCGCTAGGGCCCGACCGCCGGGGCGCGCGGCCGCCAGGACACCTGGCCGAGTGCGCGGCCCCGGCCCGGGCGCAGCGCGCACCGGCACGTGTCCACACCCGCCCGCACACGCGCGGTTGGCGGGACGGACCCGGACCCCGACCCCGGCCCGGCCGCGCACCTCGAACTGCCAGTGGGCCGCCTGCAGCAGCTGCTTCGCCTGGTCGGCCGCACAGCCCGCCGTCAGCACGAACTGGTTGATCATGACCTGGTGCTTGAGCTCATCCATGTTCACGGACATGGCGCCGCCGCCGCGCTGCCCGCTGCCTCCCGCCGCCGCGCTCCTCCGCCTCACGCGTCCACCATTAGCGAGCCGGCTCCGGCTAATACAAATATTTACTGTGCGGCTCTGACTCACCGAGCCTCGCCTGGCTCGGGGCCGCGGGGGCATGCTGGGAGATGTAGTCCCGCGCCGCGGCCGGCCGGGGGGCGCAGGGAGGTGTGTCCGGACGCTGCCCCTGCTGTGTGCGGAAGCGGGCGGGCGCGTCTGCAGGCCCTCACCGAGGCTCGTGGGGGTCCAGCAGGCGGAGACCGCTGGCGTCTTTGCCCGGTATGCCTGGCATCCCTCTGTTGAATGGGCGTACACTTGGAAAGGAGGCCCCTAGAAATTTTGGCATAAATCGTAAGCACTGGGACACACAGCCCCGAATGCCTGGCACAGAGTAGGCGCCAATAAATACTCCTTCACTGAATGAATGAATGTACCCCTTAGGGCTCTGCAGAGAGTCACCGCCTCCAGGAAGCCTTCCGGTCTCCCCAGCGCCCCGAGCACAAGCTCACATCGCCCACTCGTGATGCGGGTACCTTCCCGGCCTTGTGCTCGACCAGGCACACAGTAGACCCGAGGAACGTTTGGGGATGGCATGGCGCCCGAACAAGCCGGCGAGGCGGGCAAGCTGTGGTGCCTCGGGGTCCCCTCCCCGCGGGGCTCCCACTTTCCCACGCAAAATCTCGTACGTTCTGTCGGAAATCTCGGCCTTCGGATGCGGGCGCCAGGACCTGGCGGAGACAGTTCCGGGGCGGCCCCGAACTCCTATTCCCAGAATGCCCCGGTTTATTTGCATCGTTCTGTCCCGAATGACGTCAAGTGAGTGAGGCCGCGCCACCGCCAATGGTCGGCCGCAGAGTGTTAGGACCTGGCCATATAAGGTAAACAAAGCTGGCGGCCCAATGAGGCTGCAGCGGGGGCGGGCGCTGGGTCGGAGCCGGCGGGGGCGCGTCACGTGGCGGGCGGGGGCGGGACTGGGGAGCGCGGGAGGGGGGGAGTTGCGTGTTGTGTTTACAGCTCTGCACGCGCGGCTTCCGGGTGATCTCTCGGGTCGGGCGTGCGGGGCCAGGGCGGACTCGGAACGGGATCCCAGGGGCGGGGGGGAGGCGGGGAGAGGTCTGGCTCGGTCACCCCCGCTCTGAGGGACGTTGGCCCGGTTCCTCGCGCTCCCTGGGCTCCAGTTTCATCCGTTGGGCAACCGTTCTTTGAGCCCTTTCTCTTGCCCTGCCCTGACCCAGCGTTACTGCGGAGAGCGCACCCCGGAAGGGTTGGCTGGGGAGGGGGGGCGGGGGTGTTGGGACCGTGTATCAGAAATCCCAAGGACGGGGGCGCCTGGGTGGCTCAGTCGTTAAGCTCTGCATTGGGCTCAGGTCATGGATCCCAGGGTCCTGGGATCGAGCCCCTCATCGGGCTCTCTGCTCAGCGGGGAGCCTGCTTCTCCCTCTCTGACTCCCCCTGCTTGTGTTCCCTCTCTCGCTATGTCTCTCTCTGTCGAGTAAATATCTTTAAAAAAAATCTCAGGGACGGATGTAGGCTTGTGGAAATGTAAAAAAGTGCCCCCTGGGAAGTGACACAGGCCCTGGGGGCTTGGGGTGAAAGGTCATTGGGAGGTTTTTCTATATATATATTTATATTTTCTTAAAGATTTTTATTTATTTGAGAGAGAATGAGAAAGAGAGCACATGAGAGGGGGGAGGGTCAGAGGGAGAAGGAGACTCCCCGCCAAGCAGGGAGCCCGATGCGGGACTCGATCCATGAACCCCAGGATCATGGCCTGAGCCGAAGGCAGCCGCCCGACCAACTGAGCCACCCAGGCGCCCAGGTTTTCCTATATTTGATCCCTTGTTGGCTTTAGGCTTAGTGTGGGGTCCAGAGGTTGTGGAGGGGTCCAATGGGGATCAGGAGATCTTCTGGATGTGTCTGATTCTAGAGGAGTGCCCCCCCCAACCCAGCACCTCAGTAGAGGAAATGCACTGGGTGGAGGGAACTATGCCACACTGGAGGGGTGGAGAGAAGCCCTACCTGGGTCCTAACCTTTCCAGAGGTTCTGGCTTTGGCGAGTGGGAGGATAATGGGAGACTGGTGGACAGGGCCTGAAGGGTCCTAGGAATCCGTGGGGGTTGTGGGTGGGCTGGGGCACCCGGATGCTCTGGGAGGGAAGGGAGCCCTGCACAGTAAGACCCCCCCAAGCGGCCTTTGAGGGCTAGAGTGCCCTGGGCTAAGTCTATCTGCAGGTAGCGGACTCACAGTGTCCTCTTGTGAGGTGCCCCAAGGGGGTACCTTGGCTCTGGCAGAAGTAACCTGTCCGCATGGGAAGTCAGGTTTGGGTGTTTTCTGCTACATGGGATCACTCAGGCTCCACCATTTTTTGCAAACCCTGATAGTGCCATGAGATTTCTGGTCTTGTTAAGAATGGCTCCTCTACTTAAAGCATCCTAAGCATGAATTAATGTGGGTAAAGCACCCAGCCCGAGGTAGGTGGCTCTGAAAGTGGTTATTGCTGTCCCTGTTATACCAGGATAGCATCAGGGCATGCTGGAAGGTAAGTGGGTTTTGGAGCCAGACAGACCTGGGTATGAGTCAACTCTGCTGCTTACTGACTGATGTTGGATAAGCTACTGCAGCCTTGAGCTTTGTTTCATTTGTAGAACCCGAGGTAGCAGTGTGGGGCAATCCCAGGCCTGCTGAGGGGATTAATACCCGTGCAGTGCTCAGCAAGGGCCCAGAACTCAGTGTACCATTTCTAGTACTCACCTCTTTGCCTGCATCTGGACCACTCTAGGGAGCCCAAGCCCCATTTTTACTAAAGATGAAGAAACAGGCTGGAATCCAAACCACCTTATGCTCTTGCCAGTGTTCAGAGCCAGTGGAGAACAGGCACCCAGTAGGCCATGAGGGTGTATTTCTGGCGAGTGAGAGAGGGCAGTGCCCTGGCAGGGCCCACTAGGGGATTTTCTGGCTCAGGGAAACAGGAAGTACCTTCCCCCTTCCACCTATCCTTATCCAGCAACACTCAGTTACCTGCCCAGGCTTGTCCAGCTCAGAAGGAGCACTTCCAAACCAGCAGGCTGGCTGGGGTGGGGCAGATGAGGCTGGCAGGAGCAAAGGTTACTCCTCTGGCCCCCATGGCACCCCTAGCCCGCTTGTGTTCCCAGGGGCAGCAGGGAAGGAAAAAACAATCTTGTTTTTAGCCAGGATCAGCCTGGCAGGAGAGTGGACTTTGGATTTCTTAGCTAGCTCAGATGGGGCCTGACAGCTGGGACCAGTAGATAGGACAGGGGGACAAAAAGGTATTTTTTTAAAAAGATTTTTTATTTATTTATTTTTTTTAAGATTTTATTTATTTGAGAGAGAGAGAGAAACAGCATGAGAGGGGAGAAGGTCAGAAGGAGAAGCAGGCTCCCCGCCGAGCCGGGAGCCCGATGTGGGGCTCGATCCCAGGACCCTGGGATCATGACCTGAGCCGAAGGCAGTCGCTTAACCAGCTGAGCCACCCAGGCGCCCCAAAAAGGTATTTCTAGCAGTGCCCACATCTTAACTGAAGTTCTGGGAAGTTGGGTGCCCTGCTAAAGTCTCCCAGCCTGCCCTGGCCTCCTTCCCACCTCCATCCTTTTTTCCTTTTCCTTTTTTTTTTTTTTTCCAAGATTTTAAATTTTCTCCACACCCAATGTGGGGCTCAACCCCACAATTCTGTGATCAAGAGTCTCATGCTCCACTGACTGAGTCAGCCAGGCACCCTTCCACCTCCATTCTTTCAAATACTCCATAGATCATTGGGTGCCTGATTCTGGGAGCACAAGAATGAATAGGCAAGGAGGCTCAGGAAGGAAGAAGTCTGGACTCAAGGACTCATCAACCCATTAACTGTGCCTAGTGTCTGTTTCAAAAGAACCAGTGCTGGCTGACTGAGAGGATTTGAGATCTGGCCACTGCCTCACTCTTGACCTCTGTTCCTATACCCTCCCCCCAATTTGAATTTAACCACACTGACCTTTGAGCCCTTGGATCATACTCAGTTCCTTGAAGCCTCAGGGCCTTTGGATATAGTGTTTCCCTGGCTTGGAACCTGAACTGGCTTACCTCCTTAGAGTTTGCTCCCCTGCTGGTTTGCTCTTATTTGTATTTCAAATCCTGGCTTAAATGTTACCTCTCCAGAGAAGCCTTCCTTGACACCCCTATCAATAATAAGTCTCCCTTATTATTTCATTGCACTTCTATTCTCCTATAGCACTCACCACATTTTGTATTTGTGTACCTGTTAAGCTTTTAAGTGTGTCTCACTAACCTGCATGCTCCACATCTAGGGTTCTTCCATTTGATCCCAGTTGCCTGGCTAGTAGCCTGGCTCATTGCCTGTTACATAGTAGCTGCATGATAAATATTTGTTGAATAAATAAATGAATCAGCACAGATGTTGACAGTAGAACTAGTAACAAATCAGAAAGGACCTGTCTCCCAGCAGGGCATGGATAAGCACAGAAAGAACAAGTCCAAAGCTCTATTAAGAGGAATGTTTAATCAAACATCCAGCCCATGGAAATGACTGCCCTGGCCCAGGATCTATAGGAAGGACACGCTCCTAGGGTTGTTTTTCAATGAGAACATCAGGGTCTGTCCTACTCTCCTTGCCTCCCCACCAATCAGGGAGGCCAGTAAATTGAATTCAGTGTTGGTATATGTATGTGTGTATACACACGAGTGTTATGTGACTTAATAAAGATAAGGGAAGAAAGATCACACGGTGGTGGGGGGGGTGTGTCTTCAGGCCCATCTGGTGGCAAGAGACATGAAACTTAGCACATCGGGATGTTTCTGCTTCTGGGGTGGTAGGGGAGTATGGCAGTAAAAGGAGTGGCCTGGGGGCGCCTGGGTGGCTCAGTTGGTTAAGCGACTGCCTTCGGCTCAGGTCGTGATCCTGGAGTCCCGGGATCGAGTCCCACATCGGGCTCCCTGCTCAGTGGGGAGTCTGCTTCTCCCTCTGACCATCTTCCCTCTCGTGCTCTCTATCTCTTATTCTCTCTCTCTCAAATCAATAAAATCTTTAAAAAAAAAAAAAAAAAGGAGTGGCCTGGTACAAGTTTCAGCTTCATTACTGTTTATCTACTGCAGCCTAAGTGAGTACTTCACTTCTTCCAGCTTCACTTTCCTTTTTTCATGAATTGGGAATGAAAATAAAAGCTACATCAGAAAATTAAATGAGAGGGGGCACCTGGGTGGCTCAGTTGTTAAGCGTCTGCCTTCGGCTCAGGTCATGGTCCCAGGGTCCTGGGACTGAGCCCCACATCGGGCTCCCTGTGGGAAGCCTGCTTCTCCCTCTCCCACTTCCCCTGCTTGTGTTCCCTCTCTCGCTGTGTCTCTGTCAAATAAAATCTTAAAAAAAAAAAAATTAAATGAGAGACTATGTCTTAACACGATGTCTGGCACATAGTAGGTGCTCAGTAAATGGGAATCTTAATTGTAAAGCAGAGATTTAATCAGGCCCCTCCAAGACCTGGACTCTACTCATAAGCACATAAATCTTTCACCTTTTTTATTAATTTTGGCTTCCCAGGTTCCCTGACAATAGAAGGTTGTATTCTGGACTCTGGCCTCCCAAGGGGCAGGACTCGTTTTAATGTGGAATGGGGTGCATTTACCATTTGAGACCCTTTGCCAGCTGCGCCCTCCCCAGCTGCTTTCCTGGTGGAGCAGGCTTGCCTTGGGAAGCCACTTTCTTTTTGGAACCCCAGTTTCTCAACTGAAGAGTAGGTGAGAACAATCTCCACTTGGCCTGCTTACAGAATTTTATGTGAATCAAGAGCCACGAAAATACATTGCAACCTGCAAGCCTTTAATCATGACCAATTTTTTAAACATGCCTTCAGCACCTCATATGCAGCCATCCCTTGTGCCTCAGTTTCTCTATATGTAAAATGGGGAGAGGTCTGTGGGGCTGTAAAATTATGTCTTCAAAGTAATTGTTCTGGACGTGGAGCCAAAGAGAAGCCTTGAGTTGTGGAAAAGGCTAAAAGAAGTGTTTACCTTCTGTGAACCCCAACTCCTAGTCGGCTTGGGTTCCATCCCAGCTATTGCCGGGTGGCAGGTAAAGATGTGCCCTCTTCTGGACGGGGCAGGAGATCGACCCTGGGAAGTGGGGAGAACCATCGTGGCTCAGGGAGATATTTTAGAGAGGGGGTAAATGGAAGGCGCTGGGTTCCTATAAGAATCTATATACGAACAGATTATCAGGAGACTAAAGAGTTAGGATGTTAGTGACGTGTTTGCAATGCAGAGGAAAAGTCAGTTTGTGGTGTGGGTGATGGTTCCTCCCCTCTGGATTCAGGTCCATTTGGTTTGTCCCGGAGTCCCGGTCAGCATCTTCACTGGGCCGCGGCGAAGGGCATCCTGGGACATGTGGTTCTTTGGTGGGCTTCCTGCGCCGCAGCCCGTCGGCTTCGGCGGCGAGGGGACTCCATTTCCCGAGTGCCTCGTGCCCGGGGGGCGGAGGGCCGCCGTGGCGTCGGGTCCCGGCCGAGCTGGGGGTTGGGGTTTGGAGGCCGAGGTGCCCGCGGTCGTGGGCGGGTGTTCGTGTGGCCTGGTCAGGGCCATGTCCGCGTGAGGACGCCGCCGCCGCCCGCGTCCCGGCCCCGGCCCGGCCCGGCCCGGCCCGCCGCGCACCATGGGCTCCATTCTGAGCCGCCGCATCGCGGGTGTGGAGGACATCGACATCCAGGCGAACTCGGCCTATCGCTACCCGCCGAAGTCCGGTGAGCGGCCGGCGCGGCCCCGGGCGCGCAGCAGGGCGAGGCCTGGGCCGGAACGCGGGGTGGGCAGGGCGCGCCCGCGCGGTGCGCCCCGCAGAGGGTGCGGTGGGCTCTGCTCGGCCCGCGGCCCTCCTTGCGTCTCCCGGTCTGGGGCTCCGCGCGACCTCCACTCAGACCGTGGGTGGGGCCCCGGGCTGCCTGCCCGGTCCCGGCGGGGTGACCTTGGGTCAGTCACTTCGCCCGTGCGCGCCTCAGCTTCCTGGTCCGCACACAGAGGAGACTGAGTAGGAAACCCCAGGGCGGGGGTGAGGTTCGTGGCTCGACGCTGGCGAGGGGTTAGCACGGTACCCGGCGCTTCGCTTGTGCTTACAAAGTGGTCATTGTCAAAGGGATTGACATCACACCATCGCCAGTTTTGGCTTTCTTTGGTGGCTTAGTGTGACGACCCGGCCCGTGGTACTGAACACTCGCCATCTGGACAGAAGCTGAGCTTTCTGGTGACCTTCTGGTGCCTGTGAATGGTGGGTGGGTGGTGGGTAGGGGCAGTGACGTTGGGCCCAAGGAGATTATGATCAATGGGGTCCTTGCTGGAAAACAGGAGACTGGTTGGAGGGGACCTACCTGGTTCCCTGGTCTCTTTTTTTGTGGCAGGGAGACCTGAGACACTAGCGAGGAAGTGACTTTTCCAAGGTCTAAGAGCTGGATGGAAGTGCCTCTGGGAGGAGGACCACAGATCGGACTCCCAGTCGATTTGTTCCCACTCTGTTTTGGTGCCCCTAAAGAGTGTGGCCTGACCCAGAACTTCAGCTTGGGTTCCTCCCTCTCCATCTCCTCATGGGGGTCATTTGTTGTGGAAAGAAAAGAAAAAGGACAGAGAATTTGGACATGAGGGGGACTTTGAGGTTGGGTCTCCTGATCCTGGTTTCTGAAGAATCTGATCTGTTATGGTGGTCTCCTAGACCTCACAGTTGGCCCTGGGACACCCACCAGGCCAAGTTTCCTTCCAGTGTAGTCCAGGAGCACCCACTGCCACTAGTGGAGAAGCTTGTTAAAGGCGCATTTCCCAGGCCCTGCCTCAGACCTGCTGGGGCCTAGGAAGCTGCATTTAAACCCATTTCTCAAGTGAGTCTGATGTCCACTCATATTTGAGAACTGCTTTGCCCTGATTTTGGAAGCCCAAGAGGGAGAGTGTCTGGGAAAATAGAGGGGCGGAGACTAGCACAGTTTTTGGAACAGAGTGGGCAGAAGGCACTGTTGCCTGCTTGTGTCCCAGGCACAAGTGCAGGGCAGCCCAGCCTGGTGTGGGGATCCCCTGGAGGCCAGTGGGCTGACATCCCCAGATGTGATTGAAGCAGTTGTTTGAATTCATCCTCTTCCATCTCTGTTGTTCTTCCAGCCTGTCTTTGGCTGAGTGACGCTAGGCAAGTTGCTCTGCCCCCTGGGTCACAGTTTCCTCATCTGTACAATAGGTTGATCCTTGAACAGTGCTCAGAATAGTGCCTGGCACCGAAAGTCCTCATAAAATATTAATTAATTGTTACAATGGCTTAAAAAGGAAATCAGCTGGCCAATTCAGACCCTAATAGCTGTTAGCAGTGGCATGGCAGAGATATCAAAGTTTTATGTGGCATTTCCTGTATAACCTGGGGCTAGGACACACTTGATGTCCCTTCACTTGGGTGTTTGGACGAAACCACAAATACAAGGCCTTTATAACACCACTTTCAGATTCTGTGTGGTAGACCTTGCTAATCATTCAGGACACTCTTTGTCACCAAGCCTGGACTTGGTTTCAGAATCCATTAATAAACACCCTGGTCAGCCACAACTAATCGATTGGGTCTGTCACCCAAGATGAATGTCATAGGCTACCTTAGAGCACGACAACAGTGCTCTCCTGGACTTGTCCAGCCTGAAAGCTGTCCCCTCAGATTCCTTGTCCCTCGGGCCGCCATGCTCAGGGAGGAGGGTCAGTCTGAGAAATGACCTTAGCGGTACTTTCCTATATTTCCCCAAGTGTGGACTGGGGACCCCAGGGGAGTTCCAGATGATTTTTAAGGGATGGCCCCATGGACCCTTCTAACACTTGGTGAGAAAGTTATCTTTTCAGGTCCGTTAATTTTGTTGATAATATCAAGCAGAGGAAAATGATTGGATGTTAATATTTTTTAACACATATATAATACTGTCAGATCCCTTTCAGCTTTATTGAGACATAATTGACATATAATGTTGTGCAAGTTTAATGTGTATACCCTAATGATTTGATATGTGTACACATGGGAAGATGATCACCACAATATAGGGTGAGTTAACACCCTCATCTCTACACTTTTTTTTTTTTTTTTTGGTGTTGAGAACTTTTAAGATCTCTTTCTTTTGCTTGTGGAACTTTCAGCATGTACTGCAAAGGTTCCTAGTTCAAATTTAATAACATTTGCCTTGTTTTCATTATATTTATTCATTTTACTTTTTAAGTGGCTTTATTGAGATATAAATTGTGTGCCATACAACGCATCCATTGTAAACATATGATTTGTTGACTTTCAGTAAATGTATAGAACTGTGCAACCATCACCACAATCAGGTTTTAGACATTTCCAGCACCCTCCAAAGTTTCCTTGTGTCTGTTTGCAGTCAGTCTGTGCCCCCACCTGACCCCCACCCCATTACTCTGATCTGCTTTCTGTCTTGAAATGTGCCCTTTCTGGACACTTTATATAAAAGGAATCATTCAACATGTAGTCTCTCTTATGTCTGGCTCCTTGCGCTTGGAACAATTTCTTTGAAGCTCATCCATGTTGTAACAGATGTCTGTACCTTATTGTACAGATACCATACATTTTATTTATTTACCAGTTAACATTTGGGTTGTTTCCACTTTTTGGCTATAATGAATAATGTTGCTATGAACATTGAACGTTTGTATGGCTCTTTTCAATTCTCTTTAGTATACACCTAGGAGAGGAATTGCTGGGTCAGATGGTGACTCTATGTTTGACCTTTTGATGAACTGCCAGACTGTTTGCATAGTGGCTGTTTCATTTTACATTCCCATCAGCAGTGTGTGAGGGTTCAGGTGCTCCACATCCTCGTCAACACTTATTATTGTCTACCTTTTTTTTTTTTTAATAGGCTCTACGCCCAATGTGGGGCTTGAACTCACAACCCTGAGATTAAGAGCCGTGTGCTGTACTGACTGAGTCAGCCAGGCGCTCCTTTGTCTGCCTTTTTCATTATAACCATCCTTGTGGGCTTGTGGGTGTGAGGTGGTATCTCATTGTGGTTTTGATTTGCATTTCCCTGATTGATGTGGAACATCTTTTCACGTGCTTATTAGCCATTTGTATACTGTGTGTGTGTGAGAGAGAGAGAGAGAGAGAGAGCCTGCAGCCTGAGCACACGTGCCAGACGTCTGTTTTTGTCTTTTGTTCATTTTTTAAAGATTGGATTGTTTGTCTTACTGAGTTGTAACAGTTCCTTATTCTGGGTACAGTGACACAATTCCTTTATCAGCTCTGACTTGGTAATATTTTTTCCTAGTCTGTGACTTGTCTTCATTTTTCTTAATGGTGTCTTTTGAGGATCAAAAGTTTTTAAATTTTGGTTAAGTTCAATTTATCAATTTTTTAGTGGTTAGTGTTTTTGGAGTTATATCTAGGAGATCTTTGCCTAGGCCAAGGTAACAAAGATTTTCTATGTTTTTTTCCTCAGAAGTTTTACAGTTTCAGCTCATGCGTTTGGGTCTGTGGTCCATTTGGTTCCAATTTACATATGTGCTGCCGAAGCAAGCACTGTGATCCATATTGAGGTAATGTTTTCATGTGTAGTTCCAGGTAAAACTGTGAGGTCTTTTTTTTTGCATATGGATATTATTTCATTATCATTTGTTGTAAAGACTATTCTTGTCCCATCCAGCTGCCTCTGCACCTTTGTAAAAAATGAGTTCACCATAAACGGTGAGGGTTTATTTCTGTACTCTGTTGCCCTGATCACACAGCTGGCCTGTCTTCAGCCGAGGGTCAGAGCAGGAGCGAGGACACCACGGCTGAGTCCGTACAGAGGAGGTGCAGACATGCAGGAGAGGGTCCGGAGTGTAACAGGTGCCCACGTGGAGTACCTGGCTGTGGGCAGCTGCTGCCACCGTCAAACCTCCTACTGAGATTATTACTGTTAATTGTGTGTCTCGGAGCGATGCTGTCTGCCCTGTGCTGGTGTTTGAGGGAGGTCGTGCTGGGACCGGGTCACCCAGGAAAAGTGTCGGAAGGGAAGGCAATCAGACATGTGACCTACCAACCCAGGGAGGGGACGGAGTGGAGGGGAGATACGCCCCAGACCTAAACCTTGTGTGTGTGCGTGTGCTTTCCGAATGTTTTCACCTCCTTTATCTTATGGGAGCCTTGCCTTATCCTTGTGACACCAAACTTTTGTCCTCTGGTGGAGGAACTAGAAATCAGACTGAGCCTTTTGTCGCGCAGCATCTGAGCCTGGTGTGCAGTAGGCACTTAACAAATGCTTGTGCAATAGGCCCGGAAGGAAACCAACCCCATCTCCCTAGTGTATGGGCCGCTCAGACTGGGCTGCATCTTATCCCTCGGTGTGTCGGGCGGGGTCTGACGACTCCTGGGCCTCCTGCCATGTGATGGAGCCACCCAAGGCGCGTGCAAGACTTTTGGTGTGTACTTTGGTGTTGCTGGCAGTCTAGGAACATCTCGTGAGCACTTGTGTTGGGGTTTACTCTTTACAGAGTAGGGCCTTGCTGACTGATGTCTTTGGCATCTGAAGGAGAGAGCCGAGGCTGGTGTTGCAGATGAGAGAGGACAGTCTCTATCACCAGGGGCATTCTGGGTCTCTGGGCCATCCCTGTCCAAGGGAGTGAGCTTGTGCTGAGCCCCGCGGCAGTAGGATGGAGGGTGGGGAGAAGGGGCTCCTGCACACTGGCAGTTCACCTTCCTGCGCCGAGACCCACACCATCATCACGAGCGTGGTGCGGCTCCACTGGGTTCCTGTTCAGCTTCCCCGTGTTTCCTGTGCCATTCACAGATGAGAACTAGTTCTGTGCTTCTGCTCTTGTTAACTGGGTTCAGATTTTATCATTGGAATAGCTGCATAAATAAACTGTATTTTCTGAGCTTCAGTTGTTACTTCAAGTAAAAACAAAAGCAACAAGAAGCCTCTTAAATGGGCCGTAGTAGGTGGGCATCTGAGCCCCTGCTTCCGGGAAGCAGCAGCCTGGGGTTGCTGGGGTTTAGAAGCCTGTGATTGGTGCCCAGACCCCGGGGCCGCGGGGAGCTGAGGTTTGGTGGGTCTCCCCGTTGGAGTGTTGCCTGCCCATGGGGCCGGGAGCTCGGTGTGCTTGTTTCTGAGGTTTTGCATCGTTTACTCAGTTCTGGGCATGTGTCTGGGGACCTTTCATAGTTTCTCTGGGGATTGTTGAGAAACTGTCACCTTTTGTTGACCTGAACATAACCTGGCTGTTAGCCAACTCCTGCCAGCCTTCCTGCCCTGAGCTTTGTTGGACTTCCCTGTGCATGGGCCAACTACACAGGCCTATAGGGCCTGTTGCTCCCGGTGAGGAAAGCCGGAGCTTGTTCTGGTCTGGTCGCAGAGCCAGTGGGCCTTTTACCCCTGCCCGAGGAGGTGGCTGCTGCCATTCCACAGCCCGCCATGGCTCCCAGGGCCCAGCTGCCGGGGGTAAAGAGGATGTGGGTGCTTATGAGTCTGTGTGCACATGTGTGTGTCTTCCTCACAGTTGGGGTGACTTTTATTGTGTTTACAACACACCCATCCACAGACATGGAAAGTTGAGGATTAGTTTAGCGCAGGAGATTGAACCCAGGAGCAGTCCTCTGCCCCCCCCCCCCCCCCCCCCAGCCAGTAGAGGTGCGGCAGTAGGAGCACTAGATTCTGAGTCCTGAGGCCTGACTCTGGCCCTGGTCTGTGGCCTTGAGCCAGGAGCTTGCTCTCTGGCCCCATTTCCCTGACTCACTGGGGTGAACCTCTTGCCCCAGGCCTCTTTCCAGATCTGACTCTGAGAGTCCACGGGAGCTGGCAGAGTGAGACCACGCCCTGCCCTGCCCAGCCTTTGTTTTTCAGCAGTCCCAGAAGTTTCCTGGAGGATGTCCTGTACTTCCTGGATGGTCCCAACAGGCAGTGACCACTGCCGTCTGCCTCTCCTCCCAAACCCAGTGTGGCCCAGACCAGACATTTGCATGGGGCCGTGTTCCATTTGGCATTTCCTGTGTGCATTTCCTGTGTGGTTGTGTTGTCACCCAGCCTCACTATTCTGTGTTATTCCATAAAATGGTGTCCCATAAAAGGGTGGATGGTGTCACAGGCGCCCTGTGCCCCATGCAGCGCCTGATGTGGCCTCAGTCAATAACCGTACAGTTGTTTACTTCCACCAGCTGCCCCTGCATCTGCCCAGCTCCTCAGAGATGGGGGATCTGGGCTTAGCCCCGGCCTGTGCTGCAGGGGGTGGCCATCCCACCAGGATGGGAGTGAGAGGGAGGAGTGAGGCCTACACCCTCTGCCATGTGCAGAAAAGCACATGGTCTGGAACCGTGTGGGAGAGGGTCCTGTGCTGTCTAACCCGAAATCCCTTGGCTTGCTTAGTCATAGAGCCAGGTGAGGAGGCACAAGGCTTGAGGAGTGACTGATGGAACATCTCTCCACCTCTGTGTCTGAAGGATTTCCTCTGTCCTTTCCTCCTGCCTGATACTGATTTGGGCCCTCCTGCTTGGTCCTGGGTGCTCGGCACCCGCAGGGCGGGCAGACTGCCGTACTGGCCCCCTCCAGGTGGTCCTGGCGTCCACCGTTCTGATAACTGCAGCTTTCTGTCATCCACACCTCCTGCCCCAGATGATATCCCCGAGTGACCAGACTCCCTGGGTGTCTCTAGGGGGAATCAAAAGAAGGAATTGTGTTTGGTTCACGGCTTAAGAAATATGTGTGTATACACATATATGCATTCTTCCTCAGATCTCGATGGGACTGTGTGCCCATAAACCCATCGTAAGCTGAAAAGCCTAGAAGTTGAAAATGCATCGAATACACCTAACTTAATGAACATTTTTTTTTAAGCTTTTATTTATTTATTTGACAGAGTGAGAGAGCACAAGCAGGGGGGCTTGTGAGAGGGAGAAGCGGGCTCCCCGCCAAGCAGGGAGCCTGGTGAGGGGCTCGATCCCAGGACCCTGGGATCATGACCTGAGCGGAAGGCAGCCACTTAACCGACTGAGCCACCCAGGTGGCCCCCTACTGAACATTGTAACTTAGCTTCGCCTACCTTAAATGTGCGCAGAACACCTACATTAGCCTACGGGTAGGCAAAATCGTCTAACACAAAGCCTATTTTATATTAGTGTTCGATATCCATGTAACTTAGTGAACACTGTACTGAAAGTGAAACACAGAATGGTTGGGTGCGGAAGGGCGGTGAGTATGAGTTGTAGACCCTGTGGCTGCATTGCTGACTGGGAGCTGGGGCTCCTGCTACTGCCCAGCATCCCGAGAGAAGATCCCACCATCCCACCACAGATCATTAGCCCGGGAAAAGATCCACATTCACAATTTGGAGTATGGGTTTGAACCAATGCCTGTCGCTTTTGCACCATTGTAAAGTCTAAAACTTGTATGTTGAACCATTGTAAGTCGGGGACTGTATATATGTTTAACATCAAAGCGTAACAGGTGTTTAGAAATTGTGCAAAGCATAAGCTTGATGAATGATGACACAGTGAATGTATTGAAGGAGTAGAACAGTAGCAGCCCCCCAAGCCCCTTGGTGCCCCTTCCCAATCTCTGCCTTCTTCCTCCCTGGGAAACCTTCCGACTCCACTAGAGGTGATTTTACCTGTTTCTGAATTTGCTATAATAACTGGCTGCTCTTTGCTCCACACTCGGTGATGAGAGAGAGGCCCTAACACTGTTCGTGGGGGCCGTAGTCGGTTTGGTCTCTGCTGTGTTACATCCCATTGTCTGTTGAGGCCGCTGTGTCTTCATCCGTTCATGTGCAGGGGCGTTGGGCACATTTCCAGTTTGGGCCCTTACGGAAAATGCTGCCATGGACCCTCCCGTGGCTGCTCTGGTGCCCAGGAGTCAGATTTCCTGCGGTCCGTGTTTTTTTTTCTTTTCTTTTTTTTTTAAGATTTTATTTATTTATTTGAAAAAGAGAGAGAGGGAGGGAGAGCACAGGAGAGGGCGGAGCAGACTCCCCGCTGAGCAGGGAGTCCGATGTGGGGCTCTGTGGGGCTCCTGAGATCATGACCTGAGCCGAAGGCAGCCGCTTAACCGACTGAGCCACGCAGGCGCCCCCGTGTTTTTCCTAATTGTGGTAAATACACGTAACTGTGACCATTCTAACCGTTTGAAGTGTGCAGTTCAGTGACATTAAGTACCTTCACCATGTTGTGCAGCTGTGCACCAATCCACCATCATTTCTCTACAACTCTTTCCCCCTTGTGCCGTTTACACCCTGACTCCCTGGTCCCCGCTCCCAGCCCCGGGCAGCCACCACTCTTGGTGTTAGCGACTTTTGACCTCCCCCATCCCCGGTACCCTCTCTGGGTCACAGTCACACGTGGCAGTGGGTGCTGGGGCCCTCAGGCGCGAGTTCGGCCACAGCGGGTTTTGCAGACAGGTTTTTGGAGTTGTTGAGCCGATTCACACTCCCATCGGTGGAGCCGGGTGCTGACTGCTGTGCATTCTCACCCACCCTGGGGAGTGTCAGCTGCGTGTGGTTTGTTGTTGTCTAACTTTACCAAGGAAAGCTCATGGAGTTTTGTTTTTTTTTAAGATTTTATTTATTTATTTGGCAGAGAGATACAGAGAGAGGACAAGTAGGCAGAGAGGCAGGCAGAGGGAGAGGGAGAAGCAGGCTCCCCGCCAAGCAGGGAGCCCGATGCGGGGCTCGATCTCAGGACCCTGGGATGATGACCTGAGCTGAAGGCAGCCGCTTAACCGACTGAGCCACCCAGGCGCCCCAAGCTCATGGAGTTTTAATTTATTTCCTTTACCCTGATGGCCGTGAGGTTGGGCACCTTTTCATATGGAAATTACCATCCATTTCTCTTTCTCTTTTTGTGAGGTGTCTATTGAAATCATTTGCATGTTTTTCATACTGGATTGTCTCCTTTCTCACTGATTTGCAGGAGTTCTTTCTTAAGTGCTTTTTATTACATTTTTAATTCTAAGGAAATTGGCTGTCACTTTGGCGTTTATGCAGACTAGCTTAGGCAGGAGGCAGAATGTACTGGAAAGCTGGTGGTGGGTGGGTCTCTGGAACCCAAGGGTGGGAAGCCAATAAGTGGAAGCCAACTGAACACAAAAGCCTCTCGTCCCCTCTGGTCTCAGCATCCTTCTGCTGCGACTTGCCCAAAGCTGACTGCCACCCATCTGGGGCCCTCAAGGACCAAGTCCTTTGGTCTCTGGTCCAGTTCCACAGGAGAGAGAATCCACGTGTTGGTCCAGCACGGTCAGGTGTCCACCTTGGCCAGCCAGCAGTGTCTAGGGGGTGGGAGCTGCGCGGTCTGCTGGCAGCTGGGGCCTACCACCAAACTGGGTTGTGGAGGCTGTTTCCAGAAAAGGCAAGGACCCCTCCTCCCAAAAAAAGGTGGTTGCAGCCACTTACTCTGGAACTCAGTGAACCAGAATCTTTTCACCTGTGCAAGGCTCTTTGTGTTACCATGTACACGCGTCATAGGGCAGCCTGAAAGGTCCTTGTCGGTGTTATTCACTAAGGCCTCCATGTTGCAGATGGGGACACTGAGGCCCACAGAGGTTAGGCTGCCCTAGGTCACCTAGGCTGCGTGGAGAAGCACTGTTCTGTGTACACGCAGGACCTTGGCCCAGGGGGAATCAGGGAGCAGGGTGGTTAGACGTGGGTGACCCCCTTAGGGTCAGTCTTTTCTCTCTGCCTGGGAACCTGCTTCCAGGCTGTAGGGCCTCCCACCTGGCCAGGAGTTTCACAAGCCTGAAGATGCTTTCCTTTCCTGAGATCACTCTTTGGGGACTGTGATGTTCTCATCCCGTTGGTCCAGCCCAGCCAGAGCTTAGTGGCAGCAGATTCGGGAAACTGGTTATTGGGAACATCTGTCCTGGTAGAGAATGAGAAGAATTTTCGGCCTGCGGAGTTCTTGAACTGTCCCCAGCCATTGCACAGGCCTGCTCAGTTCTCTTCCCCCCTACTGGGGCTGCTGAGCGGGTCTTGTGTGTCTTAGCGGGGCGGGGGGGGGGGGGGGGCAGAGTCTTTAGTTTTGTCATGGCTTACTGGCAGGGACATTGTGATTTATAGTAAGAAATATCTGGGGGGTGCCTGGGTGGCCCAGTCGTTAAGCGTCTGCCTTCCGCTCAGGTCATGATCCCAGGGTTCTGGGATCGAGCCCCGCATTGGGCTCCCTGCTTGGCGGGAAGCCTGCTTCTCCCTCTCCCATTCCCCTGCTTGTGATCCCCTCTCGCTGTCTCTGTCAAGTAAATAAATAAAATCTTTAAAAAAAATGCAAATAAATAAATCTTCGGTTTTCACCTGTTCCTGTCGCAGAGTTCCTAAAACCCTTGGAATTTCCTAAGCAATGAGTGATAGAAGTGAAATCAGAGTCTTTTTTTTTAAGATTTTATTTATTTGACAGAGAGAGACACAGCGAGAACAGGAACACAAGCAGGGGGAGTAGGAGAGGGAGAAGCAGGCTTCCCGTGGAGCAGGGAGCCTGATGCGGGGCTCGATCCCAAAACCCTGGGATCATGACCTGAGCTGGAGGCAGACGCATAGCGACTGAGCCACCCAGGGACCCCAGAAGTGAAATCAGAGTCTTGATACTCGTAACTGGGCCCCTTTCCATCACACCTGAATTTATGTTAATGAGGAGATTTTGGAAAGCACCTAAGGGTTGGTCCTGGCTGCCTTTGGACCCAACCTTGTGACCAGAGGCTGGAGATTGAAAGGGTCACCAGCAGCCAGGGATTTAATTAACCGTGCCTATATAACAAAACCTCCATGCAAACCCAAAAGGGCTGGGTTCAAACTGCTTCTGGGTTGGTGAACACAGCAAGAGGCCAGGAGGGTATAGCACTCAGAGAGGGTTTGGAAGCACCTGCACCCTTCCCACATGCCTTGTCCTGGGCCTCTCTTCTGTCTGGCTCTTCCTGAGTCCTATCCTTTTATAATAAACTGGAGATCTAGTAAGTGAACTGTTACCCTGAGTTTTGTGAGCTGCTCTAGCAAATTAATTGGGGGTCATGGGAATGTCCAGTTTATAGCCAGTTGACAGGTGACCAACTGGACTGGGGATTGGCATCTGAAGGGAGAGGGCAGTGGTGTGGGGCTGAGCCCTTAATCTATGGGATCTGATGCTGTCTCTGGGTGGATAGTGTCAGGATTGAGCTGAATTTGTAGGCCACCCAGTCAGTGTGCACTGGGAATTGGAGAATTGCTGGGGGGTGTGGGTAGAACACACAGGGGGCTGGTGTAGTTGAGTGTACAGCTCTGGGGTCAGTGAGGACACCACCTCTGGCTGGTGCTGGGGCTTGAGCAGGTCACATGACCTCTCTGTGCCTCCCATTTCCTCAACTGTCAGTAGTAAGCTGTCATCCATGCTCCCCCTCTTCATTCAGCCGGTTTTTATCAAGCTCCTGTGTGCAGGCCAGGGTGGTGGTTGCTGGGGTACAGGATGGTGGACAAACTTGTGACCCCTGCCTGGAGTGTGAACCAACCAGCACAGGAAGAAAAACTTTGAAGACAATGGGGGGCGGAGGGTTTGCTATCGAATGGGCAAGATGGCTTGCAGGGAGGCTGTAGGAGGCCTTGCTACTGAGTGGCAGGGTGGGAGCATCCTTTGGGTCACAGGGAATGGAGGAAGTTCCGGAATCCTGGGAGACAGGCCAGGAAGGTGGTGCTGGGCGAGGTGGCAGCACAGGGCAGTCACTAATTTGCAGGGCGGTGGGTGGTGGCTGTCCCTGAGGTCGAGGCATGGGAATGTGTGTTGCTGGGGATGGTATCAGTATCGCTGGTTTGAAGCATCTGCAGTGCAAGGAGGGAGCTCCTGATAGGGTGCTGATTCCACCCCTCAGAGCATCTCCTCATGACCTGGTGGCTGCCCGAAGGCCCCAGCTCCTAGTACCACCACACTGGGGGTGAGATTCACCATGTGAATTTGGAGGAAACATGAACATTCGATCTGTAGTAGGGTCCCAAACTTTGGTCTCGATGAAACTTGGGATTTGTGAGTATGTAGCTAAGGGGAGAGCAGGTGTCTTCTGGGAGAGCTTCGAGCTCCCACTTGTACTCTCCCCATTCCTCGCCCTGCCTCCTGGGGGATTCTGGGGATTTGGGTGTGGATCATTCTGGGCTTTGGAGAGCTTGTCATGGTGCCTGGCCCCTTAGCAGGGTTAGTTCACTTACATAATTGAGAGTGTTTCCGTTTGGGGGTTGGAAGTGATGATCGTGGTCCGCCATGTATACTGCCAGACATTTGAAAGCAGAACAGACAGAAGAACCCCAGAAGCCCGGCCGTCACTGTAGCAGCCTCTGACTGGAGCCCATGGTTCTGATTTTCCTCGTCTGTAAAAAATGATGAACATGCGTGTCCATCCACATCGGAAAACCGAGCCATGTGTGGGAGCGCAGGGAGGCCTCCAGGGGAGGTCCCCTCCCTTGGTCTTTATTTTGGTGGCTGGCCACCTGTGGGTTCTCCAGGTCACTGGGATGCCTGTAAGGAGGACGGAGTCTGAATATCCCCCGCTACAGAGGAGGTGAACTGGCTGAATTCCTCAGAGGTCGTGCGGCCCTTGAGCGTGTTGGTGCCGAGTAGCCAGGGCCAAATCGTGGTCAAAATCGTGGCCTCTGGCAGGCTTCCGAGTGTGGCCTTAGAGGGCTTTTCAACTGGTCTGATCTGGAAGGCCTTCCCATGTGGCTCATTCATTGTGTGCGAACAGCAGCCCTTTGTAGTCTGCCCTGAGATGACACCATGACACCACAACACCCCTGGCTGCTGTCCCCATGGCGGGAGGGGAGGCCCAGCAGGGGATTGAGATGTGGGGCTGGGAACCACCTCTGAGCTCGTCGCCCCATGTGGAGAATAGTGGTGGCATCTGTGCCCCCTCGATGGGTTCTGTAGCTGGGGGGCATGGAGGAAGAGTCCGGTGGTGATGGTGGTTTCTCTCCTTCCATCTTCCGGTCTGTCTGCCTTTTGTTCCTGCCCTTTCATGGTGTTTCCTTGCTCTTTTCCCTCCCTCCTCCTCAGAGCTTCGCCTGGTCCTCTTGGTCCTAAACTAAGTGTAGGCACACAGACGCCCACGTGTACACACGAGCACACGCCCAGCCACACGTGCACACTGCACGCATACACACACTAGCACACACCCTCCCTGGTCCTCTGTTGCACACATTCTTCCTTTAACGTGAGCATTTGAGGGGCGCCGGGGCGGCTCAGTTGTTGAGCGTCTGCCTTCGGCTCAGGCCATGGTCCCAGGGTCCTGGGATCGAGCCCCCGCATCGGGCTCCCTGCTCCGCGGGGAGCCTGCTTCTCCCTCTCCCACTCCCCCTGCTTGTGTTCCCTCTCTCGCTGTGTCTCTGTCAAATAAATAAATAAAAGCTTAAAAAAAAAAAACATGAGCATTTAAGAAACCTGGGAAAGCAGAGAAATTGAAAGCGAACACCCTCCTTTCAGAATCCACGCTTCCCATTTTCATGTTGCATCTCTCTCTCGAGCAGCCCCGTCGTGGCCCCCGTGCTGCCCTCCTGTGTTGCCTCTTCACGTTGGAGCCACAGGGCTGCTTTCCGCATGATGCGGTCTCCCACTGCTCTGTGTTTGAGTCGTGTTTGTTGTGCGCTTGCTCCGTGCTGATACGTGGAGACCTGGCTCATTCCTTTTAACTGACGTGTGGTCCCATCTGGTGACGGCCCCTGTCTGCTTGCGCATGTCATTATCTGCGGAGACGGGAGGTGTGAGAATGCCTGCGCCCTTGTCCCTGCTGCCTCCAGTCCCGACTGACTTCTCAGCAGCTTTTTGTGTACGTCCTTCCTGACCATTCTGTGTGAACTCACAACTTGTGTTGTATATATCTGTGTGCAGTTACCTCTCAAATGGGATCCGGGAACATCCTCAGCTTGTTTTTTTAATAACAAATACTCCGTGATCGTCTTCCCATGTGCATATCCAAGTGTTTGACTCTCTTTAGCCGCTACTTGGTTTTGCATAAAATCAGGAGTGTTATGTTTAGTCACCACTTGACTCTCTCACTGCAGTTGGCTCTGTCTGGGTCCTGGCCACATGTGTGCTGGGTGGGGTTATGCCCTTGCCCAGTGTTCCCTGGTTATGTTCCCTTCAGGCGAGAGCCCCCAGGCTGGACCCCTGGTTCCGGGCCTGGTTGCCTGGGCAGCCAGGGCTGTGTGCTCATAACCCGGGCTGCGCTTCTCAGGAAGGACATACACCTCCAGGCCGGGCATGCCCTGGAGTTTGAAGTGCTCAAGATTCCCTCTGGGGGCTCCAGGAAGGACCCACATGGGCTCAGGTGCTCAGATGTGCCTGCTGTGCCTGCAGGATACATGGCCTGGGTGTCCACAAAATTCACAGGGCCCTGTGGCCACCTGGGCTTTTCTCTGGGTTCTCTGTGCCAGAGAGAAATGGGGGACAGAGGGTGAGCGTCAAATCAGTAATCTTGGGAGAGGCGATAGATACTCTCATGTTTCCCCAGCAAAGCTGTGAGCTCTCTTCTTTGAAGCTGACCCTTTTATCCATTGATTTTTACGAAAAATGTGAATTTAGTGCCTAAGTATGCCAGGGACATAATGGGGAACTGCTGAGAGCCTCATTTCTCATGGTGGGGGGGGGTGTCAGATACTCAGGTCCACACAAGTTTTCAACTGTGGTCAGTGCTGAGGTGAAAATGTACTCAGGGCTTAGGTGTGGGATGGGGGGACTGACTTAGTCTAGGGCCGTGGGGAAACCGTGTTAGTGTCCTGTGGCTACTGTAACAAAGCACCACAGGGTGAGTGGCTTCAGACAACAGAGTTTATTCTCACAGTTCTGGAGGCTGGGAGTCCCAAGGCAAGGTGTCAACAAAGGATGGTTCCCTCCAAGGGCTCTAGGGGGACGTCCTTCCTGCCTCCCAGCTGCTGGTGGCTCCACGTGCTCCTTCCCTTGTAGCCAAGTCACCCTGCCTTCTTCCCTCTGTGTGAGCCTCTGTGTCCCGATCTCCCTCTTTCTTGTATGAAGACATCGGTCACTGGATTTAGTGTCCCCCAGTCTAGGCTGACCGCTTCTTTTTTTTTTAATTTTAGTTACAGCTAGTTAACATGCAGTGTTATATTAGTTTCAGGTGTACAATATAGTGCTTCAACACTTCCATACATGACCCCGTGCTCTTTGTGACAAGTGCGCCTCTTAGTTCCCATGACCTGTTTCGCCTATACCCCCACCCCCACCCCTCTGGTAAACATCAGCTTGTTCTCTGTAGTTACTCTGTTTCTTGATTTGTCTCTCTTATTTTTTTTCCTTTGTTCGTTTGTTTTGTTTCTTAAATCCACACATGAATGAACTCATACGGTATTTGTTTCTCTCTGACTTATTTTGCTTAGCATAATATTCTAGGTCCATCCGTGTTGTTGCAAATGCAAGATTTCATTTTTTATGGCTGAGGAATATTCCAGAGTGTGCACGTGCATGTACATGTATGTACACACATACATATCCATACCACATCTTTGTCCGCTCATCAGTCGATGGACACTTGGGCTGCTTCCATAATTTGGCTCTTGTAGATAATGCTGCTGTAAACATCGGGGTGCGTGTATCCCTTTGAATGAGTGTTCTTGTATTCTTTGGGTAAAGACCCAGTACTGCAATTACTGAATCGTAGGGTAGTTCAATTTTTAACTTTTTGAGGAATGTTCCACACTGTTTTCCACAGTGGCTGCACCAGTTTGCATTCCCATCAACAGTGCACGAGGGTTCCTTTTTCTCCACATCCTCATTAACACCTGTTTTTTTTTATTTAAGATTTTATTTATTTATTTGACAGAGAGACACAGCGAGAGAGGGAACACATGAGCAGGGGGAGTGGGAGAGGGAGAAGCAGGCTTCCCGCTGAGCAGGGAGCCCGATGCGGGGCTCGATCCCAGGACCCTGGGATCATGACTGAGCCGAAGGCAGATGCTTAACCAACTGAGCCACCCAGGCGCCCCAACACCTGTTGTTTCTTGTGCTGTTGATTTTAGCCATTCTGACAAGTGTGAGGTGAAAGCTCATTGTAGTTTTGATATGCATTTCCCTGATGATGAGTGATGTTGAGCATTCTTGTGTCTGTTGGGCATCTGGATGTCTTCTTTGGAGAAACATCTCATGTTTTCTGCCTATTTTTAAATTGGATTATTTGGTTTTGTTTGGTGTTGAGTTGTATAAGTTCTTTATATGCTCTGGATATTATTAGCCCCTTATCAGATATGTCATTTACAAATGTCTTCTCCCATTCGGTAGTTTGTCATTGAGTTTTGTTGATTATTTCCTTTGCTGTGCAGAAGCTTTTTATTTTGGTGTAGTCCCAACAGTTTATTTTTGCTTTTATTCTCTTGCCTCAGGAGACATATCTAGAAAAATGTTGCTCCAGCCAATGTCAGAGAAATTACTGCCTGTGTTCTCTTCTAGGATTTTTATGGTTTTGGGTCTCACATTTAGGTCCTTAATCCATTTTGAGTTTATTTTTGTGTATGGTGTAAGGAAGTGGTCCAGTTTCATTCTTTTGCATCTCGTTGTCCAGTTTTCCCAGTACCATTTGTTGAAGAGACCGTCCCTTTTCCACGGCATATTCTTGCCTCTTTTGCCAAAGATTAGTTGACCGTATAATCGTGGATTTGTTTCTGGGCTTTCTGTTCTGTTACATTGATCTTCACATCTATTTTTGTGCCAGTACCAGACCGCTTTGATTACTATAGTTTTGTAGTATATCTTGAAATCTGGAAGTGTGATACTTTCTGCTTTTTCTTTTTCAAGATTGTTCTGGCTATTCGGGGTCTTTATGGTTCCGTACCAATTTTAGGATTCTTTGTTCAAGTTCTGTGGAAAATGCTGTTGGTATTTTGATGGGAATTGCATTAAACCTGCAGATTGCTTTGGTATGGACATTTTAACAAAATATTTGTTTTCCCAATCCACGAGCATGGAATATTTTTCCATTTGTTTGTGACATCTTCAATTTCTTTCATTAGTGTTTTACAGTTTGCAGAGTGCAGGCCTTTCACCTCCTTGGTTAAGTTTATTCCTAGGTATTTTATTATTTTTGGTGCAATTTTAAATGGGATTTTTAAAAAAAATTTCTCTTGGGCGCCTGGGTGGTTCAGTTGGTTAAGCGACTGCCTTCGGCTCAGGTCATGATCCTGGAGTCCCAGGATCGAGTCCCACATCAGCAGGGAGTCCGCTTCTCCCTCTGACCCTTCCCCCTCTCATGTGCTCTCTCTCTCTCTCTCATTCTCGCTCTCTCAAATAATAAATAAAAATCTTTAAAAAAAATTTTCTGTTGCTTCATTCTTAGTGTATAGAAATGCAGTGGATTTCTGTACCTTGATTTTTGTATCCTGCAGCCTTACTGGATTCATTTATCAGTTCTCGTAGCTTTTTGGTGGAGTCTTTAGGGTTTTTTATATATAGTGTCAGGTCATCTGCAAATAGTGAAAGTTTTACTTCCTTACTGATTTGGCTGCCTTTTATTCATTTCTCTTGTCTGATTGCTGTGGCTAGGACTTCAGTACCGTGTTGAATAACAGTGGTGAGAGTGGACATCTTTGTCTGATCCTCTTCTTGGGTGAAAGCTCTCAGTTTTTCCCCATTAACGATGATGTTAGCTGTGGTTTGTCATATATGGCCTTTATTATGTTGAGGTATGTTCCCCCTTTATAAACTCACTTTGTTGAGGGTTTTTGTCATGAATGTATGTTGTACTTTGTCAAATGCTTTTTCTTCCTCTATTAAGGTGACCATATGGTTTTTATCCTTTCTTTTTTTTTTGATGTGATATATCCCATTGATTGATTTGCAAATATTGAACCACCTTTGCATCCCAGG
This sequence comes from Zalophus californianus, assembly GCF_009762305.2. Classification (NCBI taxonomy): domain Eukaryota; kingdom Metazoa; phylum Chordata; class Mammalia; order Carnivora; family Otariidae; genus Zalophus; species Zalophus californianus. The sequence continues at coordinate 73,163,261 of NC_045604.1, forward strand.
AATAAATTCCACCTGATCATGGTGAATGATTTTTTAAATGTTGTTGGATTGGTTTGCTGAGGATTTTTGCATCTATGTTCATCAGAGATACTGGTCTGTAGTTCTCTTTTTTTGTACCGTCCTTATCTGATTTTGGTATCAGGGCAATGCTGGCCTCATAGAATGAATTTGGAAACTTTCCTTCCTCTTCTGTTTCTTTATTTTTATTTTTTAAAGATGTTGTTTATTTGAGAGAGAGAGCACAAGCGGTGGGGAGGAGGCAGAGGGAGAGGGAGAAGCAGACCCCTGCTGAGCAAGGAGCCTGATGTAGGGACTCGATCCCAGGACCCTGGGATCATGACCTGAGCCAAAGACAGATACTTAACTGACTGAGGCACCCAGGTGCCCCTCTTCTATTTTTTTTTAATAGTTTGAGAAGAATAGGCATTAACTCTTTTATTTTTTATTTTTTTTAAAGATTTATTCATTCGAGACACAGAGATAGAGAGAGAGCATGAGCAGGGGGAGAGGCAGGGGGAGATGGAGAAGCAGGCTCCCCGCCGAGCCAGGAGCCAGACGTGGGGCTCGATCCCAGGACCCCGGGATCAAGACCTGAGCCACCCAGGCGCCCTGGCAATAACACTTTTTAAATGTTTAGTAGAATTCACCTGTGAAATCATCTGGTCCTGGACTTTTGTTTGTGGGGAGTTTTTTGATGACTGATTCAATTTCATTGCTGGTAATTGGTCTGTTCAAATTTTCTGTTCTTCCTGATTCAGTTTTGGGACCTTGTATGTTTCTAGGAATTGATCCATTTCTTCCAGGTTGTCCAATTTGTTGGCATATAATTTTTAAAAATATTCTCTTGTGATATTTCATATTTTTTTTAAAGATTTTATTCATTTATTTAATTGACAGAGGGAGAGCATGAGAGGGAACACAAGCAGGGGGAGTGGGAGAGGGAGAAGCAGGCTCCTGGCCAAGCAGGGAGCCTGATGTGGGGCTCGATCCCAGGACCTTGGGATCATGACCTGAGCCGAAGGCAGTCGCTCAACCAGCTGAGCCACCCAGGCTTCCCGATACTTCATATTTTTTGGTATTGGTTTTTATTTCTCTTCTTCCATTTCTGATTTTGTTTATTTGAGTTCTCTCTATTTTTTATGAGTCTGGCTAATGTTTTGTCAATTTTGTCCATCATTTCAGAGAACCAGCTCCTGGTCTCATTGATCTGTTCTATTATTTGGTTAGTTTCTATTACGTTTGTTTCTGCTCTAATCTTTATTACTTCCTTTGTTCATGTTGGTTTGGGGTTTTATTTGTTCTTTTTCTTGCTCCCTTAGGTGTGAGGTTAGGTTACTTATTTGAGATTTTTCTTGCTTCTTGAGGTAGGCCTGTATTGTTATAAACTTCCCTCTTAGGACCACTTTTGCTGCATCTCAGCATCTCAAAGATTTTGGACCGCTGTGTTTTCATTTTCATTTGTTTCTGTATATTTTTTTATTTCCTCTTCGATATCTTGGTTGACCCATTCATTGTTGAGTAGCATGTATTTGTGGTCTCCCCAGATTTTTTTCTTTTTTTTTTTTAAAGATTTTATTTATTTATTTGACAGAGAGAGACACAGCAAGAGAGGGAACACAAGCAGGGGGAGTGGGAGAGGGAGAAGCAGGCTTCCTGCAGAGCAGGGAGCCCAATGTGGGGCTCGATCCCAGGACCCTGGGATTATGACCTGAGCCGAAGTCAGACGCTTAATGCCTGAGCCACCCAGGCGCCCCCCCCGCCCCCGATTTTTTTCTTGTTGATTTCTAGTTTCATAGTGTTGTCATCAGAAAAGCTGCATGGAATGACTCTGATCTTTTTGACTTTGTCGAGACTTGTTTTGTGGCCTAACGTGCTCTATTCTAGAGAATGTTCCATGTGCACTTGAAAAGAATGTGTATTCTACTGTTTTAGGATGGAATGTTCTGAATATATCTGTCAGAGCCATCTGGTCCAGTGTGTCATTCAAAGCCACTGTTTCCTTGTTGAATTTCTGTTGGGACGATCTGTCCATTGATGTAAGTGGGTTAATTACTATCAATTACTTCCTTTATAGTTGTTATTAACTTGTGTCTTTGGGTGCGCCCATGTTGGGTGATATAGTGTCCTTTATCTCTTTCTACAGTCTTTGTTTGAAAGTCTGTTTTGTCCCATGTAAGTATTGCTACCCCAGCTTTCTTTTCACACTATTTGCATGATGAATGCTTCTCTACCCCTTCACTTTCAGTCTGCATGTCTTTATGTCTCAAATGAGTCTCTTGCAGGCAGCCTATAGATCGGTCTTGTTTTCTTATCCATACCATCACCCTTTGTCTTTTGATTGGAGTGTTTAGTCCGTTTACATTCAAAGTAATTATTGGTGGGTATGTATATATTGCCATTTTGTTACTTGTTTTATGGTTGTTTTTGTGGTTTTTCTCTATTCCTCTCTTCTCCCACTTTCTTCTCTCATGATTAGTTGGCTTTCTTTCTTAAGATTTTATTTATTTATTTGACAGAGAGAGATAGAGCAGGAACATAAGCAGGGAGAGTGGGAGAGGGAGAAGCAGGCTTCCCGCGGAGCAGGGAGCCCGATTGGGGGCTCGATCCCAGGACCCTGGGATCATGACCTGAGCCGAAGGCAGACGTTTAACAACTGAGCCACCCAGGCGCCCCTAGTTGGCTTTCTTTAATGATGTACTTGGATTCCTCTCTTTATTTTTTGCTTATCTATTACTGGTGTGTGATTTGTGGTTACCATTCAGTTTGTATGTAACATCCTCTGCATATAGCAGTCTGTATTAAGTTGGTGGCCACTTAAGTTTGAGCCCAGTCTTCTACTCCTCTCCTCCCCACAGTTTAGGTGTATGGTGTTGTACTTTACATCCTTTTATTTTGTGAGTCAGTTGACTGAGTTTTACCAACATACGTATTTTTACCACTTTTGTACTTCAGACTGACTTCCTCTTGATTTCATCTGTAAAGACCTTGTTTCCAACTAAGGTCACACACACGGGTGTAGGGCAGGAACTGAGACGTATCCTTAAGGAGGACACAACTCGGGCTGCCCCAGAGGGAAAGGAGAGTTGAGCAGAGGACAGGGTGTGCCCCTGAGCAGGGAGGAGGAGCAGGAAGGGTGTCGGGGTGCAGGGGTTGACAGGGTTGAAGGGTTGAAGCCCAGGCTACAGCTGCGAGTGGGAGGGACCATCTGTGAGGCTTCTTTCCAAATGGAGCTGCTCTCAGGGCTGAGCCTCTTGGCCATGCCATGCTTCCCCTAGGCTGTGTCAAGCCTCCTTATCTACAACTGTGTTTCTTTTTCAACCAGGAAACTACTTTGCCTCGCACTTTTTCATGGGAGGTGAGAAATTTGACACCCCCCACCCTGAAGGTTACCTCTTTGGAGAAAACATGGATCTGAATTTCCTGGGCAATCGCCCAGTCCAGGTGGGTACAGGTGGTTTTCGCCCGGGCTAGGCACGTGGGTGGCAGTGGTGAGGTGCCTCCCCTCCGCTGTCCATAGCCAGCTTCGAGGACAAGCGGGCACTGAGTCGCCCCAGACGGGCAGAGCTGCTGGTGGGACGTGTGTGTGTGTGTGTGTGTGTGCGGGGGCATGTCCTGCTGCTGCCCCCTGAGAGCCTGGATGGCTGCAGGTTGGTCACTGGAGACAGGACGGCTGTTGCTGAGCCCAGTGCATCCAGGCTATGGGACCACCTCAGGTTCGCTTTCACTAGTCACCAGAGAAGTGCACGCTTATACACTGCTGTCCATTTATTCAACACACATTTGGCACCTGCTGTGTGCCTAGGACTCTTCCAGGGGCTGGGGGGTGGAAGACAGATCCCACCCCATTCCCTGCAGGGGGTGCTGACAATGAAGAAGAGAACATTTCATGAATGGAAACTAAAGAGAGAGGGAGAAGGATGAGTGAGGGCCAGTGGGGAGGGGGATGCCGAGCAGGGGATTGGGGTTTGTACTTTGAAATGATGGTCCCCAGTGTGGGTGAGGGGCCAGGCAGGAGGCTCTCTCTTTCAGGAGACATTGAACTCTGTTCCCTAAGGCTGCTGAGTCCTGGGGTGTTTCTGGGCCTGACAGGAGGTGGGGTGTCCTCTGGACCAGGAGTCTTTAGGCTGTTTTACAACAGAGCAGCTAGTTGAAATCTTGATCCTTTAGTGGATGGGAGGCAAGGAGCTAGGGCCTGGTGGACCATCCTTCCCCACCCATAGGACCACTGGGGCTTTCGGGTGGTGCTGAGTCTCCCCCAGCCTCCTGAGTCCACGAGAACAAGAAAGCAACCTCACTTCCATCTTTGAAGCCTCAGCTCACATGTAGGGCCTGGCTCTTACAGACCTCCATAAATCTGTTATTTTTTAAGCTTTGAGAGCATCATAGACTCAACCTGCAGTGGTGAGAAGTGATGCAGAGAGATCCTATAAGCCCTCTCCTCTGTTTCCCCAGTGACAACATCTAATAAAGCTCCAGTGTGCTATCACAGGCTGGAACTCTCCAGATGACTCCAGTGTCCAGCATGCATCTGTGTGTGTCTGTGTGCTAGTCCCCTCCAGAATGTTTGCTGAGCATCGGTCCTTTTTTATTCCCCATTTTATTCCGGGCAGAAGTGGGCATCAGGTCCCACCTGTGGGAGCATGGCCTGAGAGCCCCAGCCCCCACTGCCCCAGGGTCCCTCGGGCCAGGTTATGCTTGCTGAGGGTCCTCCTGGAATTGGAGGACCGTGGTGAGATCTGTGTGGCCAGAACCTCCAGGGTGGCCTGGGCCCTGCTCCCCCGTTCACCAGCTGCGCTGCCTGCACTAGGGCCGGGGCGTACAGACTTGTGACTGTTGCTTCGATCATTCCTGTGTTCTGCCCTGGCCGCACCTTAGGGAGTCACTGGGCACTGCTTTGGGTTTTTCCCTTCTAGTTTCCTTACGTCACCCCTGCCCCCCATGAGCCAGTGAAGACACTGAGGAGCTTGGTGAACATCCGAAAAGACTCCCTGCGGCTTGTGAGGTAAGTCTCCGCCCCGCCCTGCTCTCTGGCCCCTGATGCCTGGAAGAGGGGAGTGGCGAGCGACCCTCGGCTCTGCTAACCTTGGGCATGAAGCCAGAAGGTCGCAGGCAGGTCTCGAGCCCCAGAGTTGCTCCTGGGGGGTGGGTGCAGAGGGAGAGGAGGCCAGCAGGGCTCTGCTTGTGAAACTCTAGTCTTTAAACCAGGGCTTCTCAACCGGCAGCTGTGCCCCCAGGGACCCTGGCCCGTGTCTATTGTCACAGCTGGGGGATTGGGTGCTGCAGGCCCTCAGTGGGCAGAGACCAGGGATGCTGCTCAACACCCTGCAGTGCACAGGACAGCTCCCAGCCAGGAATGATCCAGTCTCCAGCATCAGCAGGCCAGAAACTGCTTTTAAACCTGGACCGCTTGAGGCGTCTGGGGCTGTCTCTAAACCAGGAGGACTCCTCCCCTTCTGTGGGCAGGAGGTGAGGGAAGGACAGCTCTGCAGTGTTGGGCCTTATTGTCCACCCGGGAGCAGGTCTGCACATTTCCAGGCAGCCACCTCTGAGGACCCCGGCTGGGGGGGGGGGTGCGGGATGTGCATGCTGTGCAGGCTGGGGGCGCTTACAGGCAGGACCCCTGACCTGCTGCCTGTTCTTCTGCCTCCCGGGCAGGTACAAAGATGGTGCAGACAGCCCCTCCGAGGACAGTGAGAAGCCCCGTGTCCTCTACAGCCTGGAGTTCACCTTTGATGCCGACGCCCGGGTGGCCATCACCATCTACTGCCAGGCGGTGGAGGAGTTCCTGAACGGGACTGCGGTGTGAGTCTCTGGGCCTGGGGGAGTGGGGCGGGCCCCAGCAGCTCTGCCTCTGTGGTCCGTGTTGTGTGTTTGAGCTTCTAGAGGTTTTATTTGCAGTAAGGGTCCTGCTGGCCCCAGAAGTTTGAAATCTGCAACTTCAGCAGCAGATTTGGACAGACCAGGGAAAATGCACCTGCTTGTGTCCTGTTAGGGAAAGCCACCTGAGGGCCTGACTGGATCTGGGATTGGGACTAAGGCTTCAGGTGCTGGCCCTGCCCTGCCAAACAGCTCCTGGCCTAGGACCGCTTGTGCCTCAGTTTCCTGAGCTGGGGGTGGGAGTGGCTGGAGTGGCCCCCTCGTGTTTGGTATAAGGACCTTGCTGCTGCTTGCCGTTTTTTGGAGAAAACTCAGAGGTGGGGCTTTGTGGGGAGCACCCCCTTCAGGGAGTGAACGCTTTGTCCTCTGTGGGGCTCAGTGGGCTGGGGGCCTGGGCCCCCAAGGGGCTGCCCTTAACGTCCGCCCCATGTTCCCACGCACCCCCCACTCGTACCCGCCCTGGCAGCAACAAGAGGACAAGGTTCCTTTTCCTGTACTTTCTTCTTTGAGGCTTCACGCTGACCCAAACATTGAATTACTTTTGTTTTTTTCAATGACACAAGCCGTTTACAATGTGTTCTTACCGTAAGCCAAGAATGAGAAGATCCAGGAGTATCTGGGGGCCTGCCCCCCAGAGGTAAGCGTGGTGCCCTGCAGGTGCTGTCGCTAATGTGGCCATTCAGGTCACTCCCTGGCCCTCCTGGTGCCCTGTTGGCTCTTTCCTTGTGACCCTGCCTGCCTGACCTTTGTCCCCAGCCATGTTCACCTCTGGCTCCTGACCAGGAGGTAGGAGGACACGTGTGGGAGGGCCACAGTGCCACATTGGTTGGGGTGAAGCTTCTGTGTTCTCTGTTTTCTTCTAGTTTGGCTGCCACAGTGGAGGGGTCCTGGCTAGTGGGGAGGGGTCTGAGGGCTGCCACAGAGAGGGGCAAGGGACAGGTAGGCCGGCAGGTGCGGGCGAGCGTCCCACCCACCCCACACTCCCCCAGCTTTTGTCTTTGTCACACTTGGGCTGGTAAGAGGTTCCATATGCTTGAGAAGAGAGTCTGCTGCCCCCAGAAGGACAGTAGATGCCTGAGCCAAGGGCATAGCCCCTGGAGCCTTCGTCTTGGACCCCTGGGAGACTCCTCTGGGGCGGGGGGCGGGGGGGGGAGAAACGCTGCTCTGTCCCCTTCCTGAGACCTGGCTGGAGTGGCTGGGAGCCATGCTTCCCTTCTGAGTTTGCTGGAGTTGAGTGGTGTGAGCACAAAAGTCACCGGAACAAAGAGAAGCAGGAAGGCTCCGGAAGCCTGTGCCCAGAGACCTTTACCTTAGCCTGGAAATTCTGTTTGCATTCCCTGATTCCCTCTCTGCTTCCTGACAGGCGAGAAAGGGGGCAGATCTGAGGTCCCAGAGAAAAATCTCAGGTTTGCATGGCAGCAGAGTCCTAGCCTGTGTCTTTACGACGGGCCGAGGCCTGGGTTCTCACAGGGAAGGAAGGGCCTCTGGCCTCTGGTGGGCGGAGGGGCCCTCTCTCTTTGTGTGTACAAGAACAACCCCCCGCCCCCCAGTCTGTCAGGCTCTCCAGAGTGTCTTTTGTCTAAGAGACTGAGAGAGGCCCCAAGAATGGTGGGTGTGGGGTGGGTGGAGGAAGCTTTTTCAGGGTGGTGTGTTGGATTCCTGAATGGGGAGAAGCCAGAGTTGATCAGAATTGAAAATGTGAGTCCTCTTTGACCCAGCTGTTCCTTTTCTGGGAATGTGCTTGTAATATGTGGCTAAGATGGATGTAGAAGCAGGTCCTGGAAGTGTTGTGTGCAGTAGCAAGATGTTGGAGATCGTCTGGCGTTCACCCCGTGGTGAAGGCTGTGCAGTGTTTGCAGAGCACTCAGCTCTGTGTGTCGGCTAGGGGACATCTTCGGGGCCCGGCAGTCGCGAGAGCAGGTGTGGGTGGACTGCCGCTGGAATATGGAAGAGCAGACTCCCGTGCATTCGGGCGTGGGGGTTGTGGGGGTGCCTCCCACTGAGTACATGTTTGTACCATGTTTGTTCGGCACAGTAAACACACCATAAAAGCCAAATGGAAAGGTGTAGCTAGATCTGGAAAGGCAGTTACTGGGCAGGTGTGGGCTCTGGAGGACTTGTGACCAGGCAGAGCTGGTGGTGAGCAGAATGGGTCCGCTGAAGTCAATGGCAGGCTGAGTGCCCTGCCCTGCCACAGGAGGGCTGGCATTTGCAGGAAGAGAAAGGAAGTGTGGGTCCTGCACGTCCAATTACCTCTCGGTCCCAAAAGCCCAGTGGCTGCCAGCCCCTGTGTCACAGGCCCCTGTGCTCGGGGGCTCGCCCTGAGGACCAGGCACAGCAGACCGTTTGCTCTCAGCAGAGTCTCAGCGGCCTTTCTCTCGGCTGCCCCTTCAGGTACAGCCCCAAGAGCCCCGCCCTGCAGTCCGAGACCGTCCACTACAAGAGAGGGGTGAGCCAGCAGTTCTCCCTGCCCTCCTTCAAGATCGACTTCTGCGAGTGGAAGGATGATGAGGTAACCTTCTGGCCAGGCCCCCCTTTCCCGGGCCCCTTTCCCAAATTCCCTCCCCCTTGTGGCGGGGGACGAGCACCTCGGGGCCTGTCTGCTCAGATTCCTTGCGTGGTTGATAAGCATCAGGAGTGGCTGCTGACTCAGGTCTGTGTGCTCAGTCGGGCTTGTGCTGGACCAGAGAGCGGGGTTTGATTCACGTGTTGGCGGCAGTTACAGGCTCCAGTACCCAGCTTTGGTGCCTTGTCAGGGCCATGGGACTGCAGGATGGCAGGACCCCTTCCACCGTGTGGTTCCATAGCTGGGGACGGTAATTTATGTCATGTGAAGGATGGTGATCGAAGCTTTGTCTGTAATAGCAAAAAATGCAAACAGCCTGTATGTCTGATTGCTTGTTCACTGAGGTTATGGGAACCATCTGTCTGCATAATACGGGCCCCGTGGTTCACTTCTATAATGGATGCCATGCAGCCTTAGCGCAGGGGAAAGGGATGTGTGTGTACTGTACAGACTGATATCCCCTTACAGGCTTGGAGGGCCATTGCAGACAGATACAGTATAATTTCATGTATGTGACAACAAGAAAAATGCACAAAGCCATTTTTGCAGGTACATGTACGTGTATATAAATCTTGAGGAGAAATTAGGGAAGATGCCCGTGAAGCTGCACAGGGTCTTGGGAAAAAACAAAGAATTCTAGAACACATGTATGCACACACATACACACTGTACGTGAACGGTGTGTGTGCCAATACTGTAAACGTGTCTGAATTGTTACAGTAGGTCTGTTAAGGTATAATTTACATACCATAAAACCCTCCTAAGTATGTAATTCAGTAATTTTTAGTAAATTTATGAATTATGTGATGATCATCACAATCCAGTTCTCAAACATTTCCATCCTCCACTAGGGTCCCTCAATGCCCACTTGCAGTTAATCCCTGTTCCTAGTCCCAGCCCCTACATTAATCTACTTTCTGGACGGACTTGGCTTTTCTGGATGTTTTATATAAATGGAGTCATATGATTTGTGGCCATTTGTATCAGGCTGCTCTCATTTAGCTGAATTCTGTGGTTTCTTGAAGAAGGCAGTCGTATATCACTAAAATAAATTAGGGGGAAGGAACGGAGGCAATGGGGCATGGGTGGTATAGGAATTGGGCAGGAAGGTTCTGGCTTGTGGACTGTGTCAGAAGGTGAAGGCACGCCACGGTGTTTGCTCTTGGCTGTGTATGTGTTTGCTTGTCAGGGTGCTTTGATGACAGGCAGCAGAAGCTGCCGTTGTATCACTTACGTGAGAAAGTCCTCTGAAAGAAGAATGGGGCCACTGGAGCCCTGCCCCCAGTCCCATTCTGTCACATGGTTCCATCCCTGCATGTCCACACTCCTGGTCGGTATACCCAGCAGGTGCATGTGGTCCTGCTCACCCTCCTGTGAATGGGGGAAGGTGCTCCCCAAAGAAAGGAGGGGGCTGGGTGGGCAAAAGGGGGTTGGGCAGACAAGTGGGTGTCCCCACCCTGTGGTTGCTTGTGGGGAGGATTGGGCTGAGGCTGCATCTCACTTTGGTGACCTCTGTTCATAGAGCAGTCCCTTGCCTGGCGTTTTGGCCGCAGAACAGATCTTTGTGCATTTGCAGATGTGCTGAGTCAGGCCGACAGTTTGGGTTCCAGACTCCTGGTGAGGTCAGTTGTCCTGGGGGCACACTTGGCTCATAAACCGGTCTGAAGTGCCACATAGGGGCACCCCCTTTCCTCCCTTAGAGCATCAGGGGCCCACATTCCAACTTGTCAGCGTGTGACACGGTGGACATGGGGGGGGTGGTGGAAGGCGCAGTGGGTGTGGTGGGCGGCCACGTGGGCCTGTCTCGGATGAACTCATCCCAGGGTCCCTTCCTCGTCTTTGCCTTCTCTGATTATCTCCTCAGCTAATATGTTCTCAAAATCAGCTCACTTCTTCTTTTATGTATTTTTTTAAAAGATTGATTGATTGATTTGACAGAGATACAGTGAGAGAGGGAACACAAGCAGGGGGAGGGGCAGAGGGAGAAGCAGGCTCCCTGCTGAGTAGGGGGCCCAGTGTGGGGCTCGATCCCAGGACCCTGGGATCATGACCTGAGCCGAAGGCAGACGCTTAACCGACTGAGCCACCCAGGCATCCCGTTAGATGTATTTTTAAATGGAAACTTTTATCCGTTATTACCGTGGTTGGGAAACTAAGCCTTGCCATAGATAGAAGGTCCCGGAAGTTATTACGTCCTCTCCCTGTGTCGCTGCCTGCCGGAGGTGCTGAAGCAGATGTTGGCAGGTGTTTGAGGCCTGACAGATACTCAGGCCCCAAACCCAGACTTGTACTCAGTCAGGGCTTCTCAGCCTCAGTGCTGTTGACCCTTGGGACCCCGGTCATTCTCTGAAGTGAGGGCCGTCCTGTGCACCGTGGGATTTCGAGCAGCATCCTTGGCCTCTGGCCGCCAGGTGTCAGGAGCACCCCCACTGCAGCTGTGACAGCCAGGGATGTCTTGTGACACAGGCAGGTGTCCCCTTTGCCGCCAGCATCATGCCAGCCTCCCTTCTTTAGCCATTTTCTCCGGACTTCCCTATTTAAAGATTACAACGGTAATGTATGCTTGTTGCAAAATGTGCAAATTATACAGAATTTGTAAGGCAAAATGCCCCCCAGTTGAAGCTGCTTCTTCAGAGGCAACCGCTTCTGACCATTTAGCATGTATATTCCAGACTTTTTTCCCATGTGCATCTGTTTGTTTGTTGTAAAGATGTGGTCATGCCGTATACATATTATTCTGTAGTTTTTAAAAACATTTTATTGAGATCTAATTCAGGTACCGTACTGTTTGCCCTTTTAAAGTGTACAGTCAGTGATATTTACCAGATAGATGATGGTCCTTTGACTTAAGACGGTTTGACTTTGATTTTTCAACTTTACGATGGCACTAAAGTGATAACACATTCAGTAGAAACTGTACTTCGAATTTTGAATTTGCATCTTCCGCTGGGCTAGTGATCTGTAGCACGGTCCTCCCTGGGGATGCGGGGGCAGGAGCTGAAGCTCCCCGTCAGCCACGCGCTCACGAGGGTAAATGACCGACAGACTGACCGCCATCCCGTTTTTCTCTTTCAGTATGGTATTCACTATATTACATGAGATACTGCTCAGCACTTCATTATGAAATGGGTTCTGTGGGAGGCGATTTTGCCCAACTGTAGGCTGATGTAAGTGTTCCGAGCACGTTTTAAGTTCCTCAGGGTGTGTTAGTGCATTTTCGACTTCTGATAATTTCACCTTACGAGGGGCTTCTCAAGCTGTAACCCTGTCATAAGTTGAAGAAGGTCTGTATTCAGAGTTGTGCAGCCATCACTGCCATCTGATTTCATCAGCCCCAGAGGAGACGCTGTGCCCACCACCAGTCCCTCAGCCCCCGGCAGCCGTTCGTCTGCTTTCTGTCATTTTGGACTTGCCTGTTGGGGATGTTTCACATAAACAGAATCAGAGTATGTGACCTTTTTTTGTGACTGGCTTCTGTCCCTGAACACCGTGTCTTCATCCATGTCGTAGCAGGCGTCAGTACCTTGTTTCTTCCTGTGGTTCATAGCACTCCCCTGTGTGGTTGGACCACGTTTTGTTTATCTGTCCATCAGTGGGTGGGCATTCAGGTTGTCTCCAGCTTTGGGTTGTTAATGGACATGCTGTAGAAATTTTTGTGTGGATGTATTCATTTCTCTTGGCTATGGTTTGCTTTTTAATTTAATTTATTTTGGGGGCACCTAGGTGGGTGGCTCAGTTGGTTAAGCATCTGTCTTCAGCTCAGGTCATGATCCCAGGATCGTTGGGCTCTCTGCTCCACGGGATGTCTGCTTCTCCCTCTGGCCTCTGTCCCTACCCACTGTTCATGCTCGCTCGCTCTCTATCAAATAAAATCTTTAAAAAAAAAATTTATTTTTTAAAACTTTTATTTATTTATTTTTAAAGATTTTATTTATTTATTTGAGAGAGAGAGAATGAGAGAGAGCACGAGAGGGAAGAGGGTCAGAGGGAGAAGCAGACTCCCTGCTGAGCAGGGAGCCCAATGTGGGACTCGATCCCGGGACTCCAGGATCATGACCTGAGCCGAAGGCAGTCGCTTAACCGAGCCGCCCAGGTGCCCTTATTTTATTATTTTTTTAAAGATTTTATTTATTTATTTGACAGAGATACAGCAAGAGAGGGACAGCACAAGCAGGGGGAGTGGGAGAGGGAGAAGCAGGCTTCCCGCCGAGCAGGGAGCCCGATGCAGGGCTCAATCCCAGGACCCTGGGATCATGACCTGAGCCGAAGGCAGACGCTTAACGACTGAGCCGCCCAGGTGCCCTATTTTATTTTTTTAAAGATTGTATTTATTTGACAGAGAGAGACACAGTGAGAGAGGGAACACAGGCAGGGGGAGTGGGAGAGGGAGAAGCAGGCTTCCCCACGGAGCAGGGAGCCCGATGCGGGGCTCGATTCCAGGACCCTGGGATCATGACCTGAGCCGAAGGCAGACACTTAACGACTGAGCCACCCAGGCTCCCCTAAAACAATTTATTTTAGCGAAAGGGGGCAGGGGGAGGAGCAGAGGGAGAGGGAGAGAAGCAGACTCCCTGCTGAGCGCAGGGCCCAGCACAGGGCTGGACCTCAGGACCAGACCCCAGGTCCCTGAGATCATGACCTGAATTTATCATGAGTTAGCCGCTCAACTGACTGAGCTACCTAGCTCCCTTTAATTTTATTTTTTTAAGACTTTTTTTTTTTTAAAGATTTTGTTTATTTTTTTGTCAGAGAGAGCACACGCACAAGCAGAGGCAGCGGCAGAGAGAGGGAGAAGCAGACTCCCCGCCAAGCAGGGAGCCTGATGCGGGGCTCGATCCCAGGACCCTGGGCTCATGACCTGAGCTGAAGGCAGACACTTAACTGACTGAGCCACCCAGGGGTCCCAAGACTTTTTTATAGTAGTTTCAGGTTCACAGCACAATTAAGAGGAAGGCATGAAGATTTCCCGTATCCCCCCATTCCCACACATGCGTAACTTTATTTACTGAATCTTATTGTGGACATCTTGGAGATGGCCTGGTGGCTGGAGTGGCTTCTTTGCTGGGTTTCCCTACCAAACCCCTCATGGCTTCCGTTTATTTTCATGAGAGCCACGTCCCCCTCCTCTTCCGTCCTTTGCCTTTTCTCTATTTCTCAGTGTCCGTCTGGCCTGGGGCTTGCAGAGACCCTTCTCTGGACGCCCCTCTGGGGCAGGAGAGCCCAAGCTGCCGTGGGGCGAGGCTCCCACCCGTGCTTGCGTCGGGGAAGAGTGGGGCCTGGGCTGGAGAGCCCGGTGTGGCTCCGGCCAGTACTGGCTCTTCCTCCCGACCTGGGCAGCCGCTCTTCCCAAAGAAAAGCCTCTCTTCCTGCATTAAAAATAAATATTCCCCTCAGACTGTGGGGTGGGTGCAAGTTGCTGTCCTCCCCCAGCGTACTTAGCTCCAGGGAGTGAGTCAGGTGCGGGGTGTCTTAGGGGAGATGGTCCTCACCCCCTGAGCCCACAGCCCCTGGTGCCCCGGTGTGATGTGGCTGTGGCGCCAGCTTCAGAGGCACAGGCCACGTAACCGGCTGGCAGGTGGGGGTGGCAGCTCCCTGTGTGGAGGCTTGTCATGGCTGGGCGTTCGAGGGCGGCACGGTGCCGGGCCCTGGTGCCAGGGAGAGCTGGGGTCCCATGTCCCTTCATTTCTGTCACGGTCCCCTGGCCTCAGCCTGGGCCGGCCAGGGCGGGTCTTCTCTCAGGCCTTGCCGAGTCTTTTTAAGGAATACCAAGCGTCTGCCGCTGCCCTGGGCTCTGTGGCCGTGGTCGCTGGGTGAACGTTAGCAGGAGGCGCCAGCAGACCTGCCGCCACAGAGCCTTCGGACGGTGTCTGTGTCAGGACGGTTTTGGTTGAGCAGCCAAAACACATCTCAGTATGACTTAAGAAATGAAGACCGAGGTCTGTCCATTGTGAGCCCCGTGTGCCCGCAAGACCGGAGAGCAGGGCTCAGGTCACTGACTGCTGGTGGAGCCACCGCGCAGGCCTCCCCAGACCAGGACCAGCGAAACAAGACTGGTGCTGAGGCTGCACTCAGTGTGCAAGGAAGAAAGAAAATGCCAGTCACTCGTGGCTTCTCAGAGCCCTGAGCTTGTTGTTAACTGACCCCTGCCCCACAGCAGCACCAGGGATTCTATTCCAGAAAGTGACCGGACATGCAGGGGCAAGTGGGCTGTGTGCACAAAGCTCTGCTCCCCATCGGGCTCTTACTTGAACCCTCCCCTTCTGGGCTTGATTACAGCCCTTGGAAAGGCAGTGCCTGCACATCACCCAGTGTCCACGTCACCAGGATAACTGTAGGATGGTCACGGCAGGATGGCCCCCTGTGCCCTGACTGAGGGGGGGGAGGGCAGAAACAGGCTTGCAGAGGGGTAGCTGTGGATGACTTGTATCTCCTGTCTCAGGTGATCACCTATCCAGGGGTAGCCCTGGATAGCTGTGGATGACTTGTATCTCCTATCTCAGGTGATCACCTCCACCATCCCCCATGAGTCACCCCAGAGCAAGGCAGGCCTTGCAGAGAGGGGCCCTTCCCTCTTCAAAGTCTGGATTTCTGTGGTACAGCCCTCTACCCTGAGGCTACAGCGAGCATGAGCCCTGGCTGGGTCCTGGGGGGCCTGAACACGCCCTCCACCTCCCCACATGCAGCTAGTGTGCACATGGGTTCCTAGAGTCCTGCGTGCCTGGGAGTCCGTGCCCTGTGTCTCTCCGTGAGGCCCTTCTGGGCCACATTCCTCCTTAGCTCCTGCTGCCTGAACATGCCAAACTCTGCATGGCTGGTGCTCACTGCGTGTTTTCTCAGCCACCACGCGCACCAAGCACAGCTTTTATCCCTGTTTTACAGACGGGGAAACTGAGGCTCAGGTGGTGGAGCCAGTCTTGATCCCAGTACCTGGTCCCTCCCAGTCCCGCCCCCCACTGGCAGTCTGGGACCCACAGGCACCTTCTGGGCCTCCCTTTGCAGCCCTTCTTGGGGTGTTCTCAGCTGGTCACGTCTGTCCTGTGGGTCCTGGCCTGTGGCCCCCGCTGCTGAGCAGATGTGGAGACCATGCCCAGGTAGATGTGTGTGGGGAGGAGAGTGGCCTTTGGCCAGGGAGCAGCCGGGAGCCACGCAGCCAGCTTGTGTGCCATATTGTGGCCACTTTCCTTCTGCCCTTGGTCGGGGCAAGCCAGGCACTTTCTTTACGACACTGAACACCGGGTCCCCTGGGGCTCAGACCGATGCCGTCCATTGGTGTGCGTGGCAGCCCAAAGGGGGACAGCCCCGGTGTCCCTTAGCAGGCGAATGGGTGAGCATGGTCTGGCTGTGCAGCAGAGGAGTACTCAGCCCAGGGAGGAAGCACTGATGTGTGCAGCGAACCTCGAAAACGTGGTGCACAGTGAACAAGCCAGACGGGAAAGATACGTGCTGTGAGGTCCCACTTCGTGAAATGTGCAGACCAGGCAAATCCGTGGACGTCAAGTGGCGTGGGGCTTACCCGGTGGGGAGGGTGTGTGGTCATGGGGACAGGGTTCCCGTTGGGACTATGAGTGTGCTCTGGAAATGGATGGTGGCGGTGGTAATTAATGTGGCCTTACAGATGCACTTAGTGCTACTGAGTTACACAGATTTGCCATTTTAATCATTTTTTTTTAAGATTTTATTTATTTATTTGAGAGAGGGAGAGAGAGGGCGCACATGAGGGGGGAAAGTCAGAGGGAGAAGCAGACTCCCCACCGAGCAGGGAGCCCGATGCGGGACTCGATCCCGGGACTCCAGGATCGTGACCTGAGCCGAAGGCAGTCGCCTAACCAACTGAGCCACCCAGGCGCCCCATTTTAATCATTTTTATCGATTTTGCCAAAAGGGAAAAAGAGGTGCAGCCAGCTGTCTGTCTTCTCTCGCCATTTTGTCTGACTTTGTGAGCTCCACTGCGGTGCCATCCTGCTCACCGCGCCTCCACCCTCCAGCTCAGTCTGACTGTTCTTGCCTCCTTTTCTCCTCAGTTGAACTTTGACCTGGACCGGGGCGTGTTTCCAGTGGTCATCCAGGCCGTGGTGGATGAAGGAGACGGTGAGCGGCCTTTCCTCGTCCGTCTCCCTTTCGGGCTGTGGGCCATTCTCACTTCAGTCAGCAGGGAGGAGTTTATTCCAGAAGTGGTGAAAGACAGCTCAGCCCACTCAGCACATTTAGGGCCATGGGGTTCAAGCCCTGAGCTGGGCTGCGGGGCTCCCTCTTGAGTTCCTTCTCCTGACTCAGCTCCTTCCCACCGACTCACCACCGCGGTGACAGCAGCTAGCCAGGCCTTGGCTTGTGGCGTCCACGCTCAGCGGGATGACGGGAGACAGCAGAGAAGGTGCAGAGCAGTGTGGGCCCCGTGCTGGGGGCTGTCAGCGCGTCAGGCCACGCTGATTGGCTGACCGGCCTTCCTCCTTCTGCCGGTCTTGCTGGGTCTCTCCCGTGCCACTGCTGTGGGCTCTGGTCCCCCAGCCTAGAGCATGGGCCCCCCCCACACCCCCCCTCCCCGGCTGAGTCCTGGCTTCTCGGCCTTGTCGGAATGTTCCTCCGTGCAGAGCCAGCAGGCAGCACGTGGAGGCGCGTTGGAGGAGGTATGGCCAGTGGGAGCAGCGGGCCCCCCAGACAGAGGAAGGCACAATGAGGACGCTCCTCCTGTGGGTTTGGGCTCTCCAGCTGAGAGCCTAGGGAAGCTGCAGCTCAGAAGGAGAAGTTCAGGGTAGGGGGCAGAGGAGGGGTTGAGGCCAGCTCTGACCACTCCCTCCTCTCTCTCCCCGGCAGTTGTGGAAGTGACTGGCCACGCCCACGTGCTCTTGGCTGCCTTTGAAAAGGTAAGTGCCATCCTGCCCCTGCCTGTGCCCGTGACCAGGGAGCGTGGGTGTTTTGGGACTAGAAGTTTGAACTGGGGGTCTGGGCTTGGCCAGATGGGCCTAGTTCCAGAGGTTCAGGGCAGGTGGGAGGCACTCCAATTACTCTGGGCTCCAGGAGGCCGGGCCTCAAGATAGCATCACCTTTGGAAGGGTTTTCAAAGGGCATCTAGTGTGTGGTGAGGGGCCGTGTTCTAGGGAGGCCAGCCGTTTGGAACTCCCTATAACCTGCCAGCACAGGGGCCCGGACACCCATGTGGAGGGCTCTCATCACAGACCAGCTTTTCTCTGGGATGTAGACAGATCATCCAGGTTGTCACCTCTCAGGACCCCTGCCTTTCCCACCAGTCCCATTGGAGCCTCTCAGCCTGGCCTGGTCCTCACATGCATGCTCTGCCCTGCCTCCAGGTGGCTGTGTCACCCGGTCCCACAGGCCTGCGTTGACCTCACTCCCTACTGGGCCCTTTCAGACTTCCGGGACAGACATTTGTGGTATTTACTCTTCTGATGTCTGTGAGGACACCCAGAGAGTTGGGTGGACCTAGGAGGCAGTCCTCCAGGTAGCTTCAAGGCCGACAGCCCCTTGTTTGTTGTGTCCTTGGCACGCAGTAGATGCTCAGTGAATGCTGGTGGGGTTGCTGAGGGTCTGCCACCTGTCTAGCATGGCCCTAGACCCGCTGTGGTGCAAAAAGAAAACATCCAGGCCCTCCTGGAGTCCCTGAGTGGTGGGTGCCTCTCATACAAAGAGGCCATTTACATGCAAGGATTCACTTAATATTACCTGTGGCCTGATGCATATTTGAACTTAGATGTTTGCCCGTTTCTTCCATGGAGATCCCAGTCCCCAGTCTCCCCAGGTGTTCATGTTTTGTGGCCACGTTACGTAGGGTGCAGTGGGGAGAGAAGGGTCAGCCTCACCGTCGTCTCTGCGTTAGGATGTCGTGGGGTCTAGGGACGGTCCCAGTTACCAGTCACTGCTGTTCATGGGGGCCAGGCAGTTGTGTGTGTGTTTGTTAATGCAGCAGGGAAGAAATCCCTGCTCACGGAGACCCTTGCTGGAGGTAGTGGGCTGTGT
Organism: Zalophus californianus; assembly: GCF_009762305.2. Lineage (NCBI taxonomy): Eukaryota > Metazoa > Chordata > Mammalia > Carnivora > Otariidae > Zalophus > Zalophus californianus. The sequence goes on from NC_045604.1 coordinate 73,181,676, forward strand.
CCCTTGTTGGAGAATGTCATGTCTGATGGCCCCTTCCCCCCGGGGCTCTGTGACACTGGCCTGGACTCTGCAGTTGTAAAGTGGTTCCGGCATCAGCCTGTGGCCTGGGTGGACAAGGATCAGGGATGCCTCCCATGAGGAAACCAGGCTCGGGCTGCTTCTCTGGACTTTGCACCACACATGGGCATCCTGCTGATGCTTCCTCAGCCTGGTGTGCGTCTGCAGCCTTGAAAGCGTTGAGGGCAGCGCCCAGCTCCTCCCTGTGATCTGGGTCTTTCCAGACTCCCCGGGGAGTTAGGACAGCTGGGCCCAAGGACCCTGTGGCCCATTTGTCCTGTGCTCCCCCTGGCCCCTGGGGCTGTGGTGGCACGGAGCGCCCAGGGCAGAAGGTGGGCCTCTCCCTCGCCGGCTGCACTGCCCAAGCCCGGCCTTGTCAGAAGAGATGGTAACTGTTTGCTGTGTGCTTCTCTGGTGAGGTTGGGTGGGCCATCGAAGGCAGACTCCACCTGCACTTCCGGTTTAGAGCCCAGTGAGAAACTGCTTTATATTTGGAATCCATCATACTGAAAATGCTGAGCACTGGAATCATTTGATTCTGAGGGGTAAATGGTGTTGTCACAAGATCTCAGATCTCATACCTTCATTAACCTCGAACTCTGGGCGGTGTGTCTCCCCAGATGCCACCAAACACACTTACCCTCTTTAGTTGTTAGAGTTTTTAGGATTTGGGGCTTTCCCGTGTAAGTATGCGTGTATATGTTTGTCTTCTCAACAAAGCCAAGCCCTTTTGGGTCAGAAGTGGGCCGTGTGAGTTCTTGCCATCCAGGTGCTGCTGCTTGCTGTTGGGGGGCTCTGCTCTGTTGTCAGAACTTGCCTGATGGTTGCAAGCCTGAGTGTGCTTGGGCACTACCCAGAGAGTTGGGTGGACCTAGGAGGCAGTCCTCCAGGTAGCTTCGAGGCCCAGTCAGAGGGCCACATTTGGAGAGACCTGGCCGGGCGCCGTCCTTCAGCCATGGATATGGAATGGCCGAGGAAGGGCCTTCAGCTTGCTGGCGGGAGTGCTAAGTGATACCAACTTGATTGAGTTCACCTTTGTCTTTCTTCCCTGTAGCATGTTGACGGCAGCTTCTCTGTGAAACCTTTAAAGCAGAAGCAGATTGTAAGTCTGATAGAAGAAATATTGTGGCCCCTTTTGATTTAAAAGCCCCCCCCCACACACACACACAGTCTCACTCTGCAGAGTCATTGTCTGGGCTCTGGGAAATCCGGCTCTGCCTCCTCAGGTGCATGTGTGCCCCCATCGTGTCCCAGTATTGACTTGTAGCCCCAAGTCTTGTCCGGCTTGATAAGGAGTGTTTGCGTCCATAGGGCTATGGGGGAAATGCAGCGACTCAGACCACTTCTGAACATGGTCAGTGTGAGGTCTGACTCTGGTCACTCTTGTGCGGCTAGTGACTGGGGGTCCAAAGTGGTTTTTCTCTGGGGAGGGGGACAGTAAGGTGGGCATGGGGTATGGTTGCCTGGCCCGTATAGAGGTTGGCTCCATGCCCCCTGGTGGGCAGAACCACTGGACTCTCCCCCCCGCCCCCCCGACTGCCTGTGCTCCTGGGTGGGCTGGGCAGGTAGCAGGTTCTCTGCCCTTCTCCTGGCACTGGGCCCACTCCCTGAGGGGCAGGTGGACAGATTTTCAAACCACACCTGCTCTAGGACCTGAGCCTGGTCCCTGGAAAGTGGTGTTGGGCCATGTGGGTGCAGTGGAGCCCTTAAGTGGGGGCTGGCAAGGGCCCAGATTCCTCTCCGTTCTCCAGGTGGACCGGGTCAGCTACCTGCTGCAGGAGATCTACGGCATCGAGAACAAGAACAACCAGGAGACAAAGGTATGTGCTTGTGGTGATATCTGCTGGCACTGCAGGAGGAGCTCGCTCCCCAGCTTCCCTTCCACCTACACGGAAACAGGCTCCTGGAGGGGCTTGTCTGGGTCCCCCAGCCCTGGCCAGGGCCCCGTGGGCTGGTGGTAAATGAGTTAGTCCCTTGTGTGCCTTCCCCGGGAGGCCCTGCGACCCCAGACTCCATTTTTCCTTAATTTTTTATTTTATTTTATTTTTATTTATTTTTTTAAAGATTTTATTTATTTGAGAGAGAGAGAGCGTGATCACGAGCAGGGGGGAAGGGCAGAGGGAGAAGCAGGCTCCCCACTGAGCAGGGAGCCTGAGGTGGGACTCAGTCCCAGGATCCTGGGATCATCACCTGAGCTGAAGGCAGATGCCCAACTGATTGAGTCACCCGGGCGCCCATTTTTCCTTAATTTTTTAAAGGAGTTAATAGGGAGGGGCGCCTGGCTAGCTGGGTCAGTGAGCATGCGGCTCTTGATCGGGTTGTAGGTTCGAGCCCCACATTGGGTGTAGAGATGACTTAAAAATAATAAGAGTAATGAATGAATAAATAGAAGAGTTAACAGAATCTGCGGGCATTTTGTTCTTTTTCCAGCAAATTCCCTGACTTGTTAACATCATTGGGTTGCTAGCCGTCGGGTGGGCAGGGACAGCCTGGCGTGTGGGGCCCCTTTGCACCCCCTCAGGGGAGCCCACACTGCCCCCGCCAGTGGGGCCCCCCCCCCCCCCCGCCCAGTCGCAAGCCCTCTGTGTGCCTGTAGCCAGAGCACGTGGTTGACGGAGCTCTGGTCTGGTCCGGCCAGGGAAGGGTGGCAGAGAATCAGCCTGTACCTTTGTCATCGTTTGAAAGGCACGAGGGAAACTACCATCTCTTTTTAAACGTTTCTGGAAGTTTCTGGAAGTCTTACACGTGAGCTTCTGTGACAGCTGAGACGGGTTGAAAGCTGAAGTCAGGGCAGTTTGGTCAGGCCCTTATTCTCGAAGGAGCGCCCCCGGTGTGCTTGCTTCCTGCGTTAACACCACAGGTGGGCCGGCTGCCCCTAAATGGCCTGGGAGTGCGTGTCTTTGCCTTGACTGGCCGTCTGTCTGATCTGTTCCGTGCCCTGATTTCACAGAAGATGCACAAGCAGCATAGCTGTTCCGAAGCACAGGGGCAAGGCCGGGCCCCCGTCAAACCTGATTTACAGAAGCTGGTGGTGGGGCCGTTGTTGCTGACTCTTGATCCAGATACTAGTTTTGATTAGACAAGTTAGACTTGTCTGATTTTTTTCAGTTTCAGCCCCGTAAGTGGGCGCCCTCTGCAAGACATGCTCCGTACTGTTGGGTCGTTTCCACGTTTTCTCTGTGGTTCTGAGGCATGGAACGAGACCCGAGTTTCTTGGTTTGGAGAGTGTGTTGGGGGTGGGGCATAGATTCTCTTCTCTGTCTGGGGGCCGGCGCGGGCTGGGTCAGCCCTGGGCTGCATCTCCCGAGGAGTCCTGCTCCACGGTGACCTTCCTCCGCCCTCTTGGGCTTCCCTCTGGGGAAATGGGGGACAGCCGGTGGGGCGGCCGGGGACGGGAACAGCTCCCTGCTCCGCCCCCTGTCCTGGCCCCTGCCTGTGGCCCTTGGGAGCCGCCGACGCTTGTCCCTCGGTGTCCCCACAGCCCTCGGACGAGGAGAACAGCGACAACAGCAGCGAGTGTGTGGTGTGCCTGTCGGACCTGCGGGACACGCTGATCCTGCCCTGCAGGCACCTGTGCTTGTGTAACTCATGTGCAGACACACTGCGCTACCAGGCCAGCAACTGCCCCATCTGCCGGCTGCGTGAGTGGGGGGGCCGGGGGGCCGGGGGCTGTCGGCCGCCCACCCTGGGCACAGGTGGTTGGGACCCACGGCGACCGCGCGGGCCCGTGCGTGGCTCTCATCCTCTGAAAATTAGACTTCGGGAGTTAACGTCTGGAAGGCTGTGCCAGGGCAGGTGCTTGCAGTGAAATTGGAACCGGACAGATAGATGTTGGTAGTGACTCAAGTTTTTAAGTGTTACGTGGAAAATGTCTGGGTTTAAAGACCAGACCTGGTGATGTGGAAAGCTGACTGAGGAGGGATAGGCTTCCTGGAGCACTGCAGACGTTTTCTCAAAGCTAATTCTGAATCAAGTGTTTGTCCTCCAGTGGAGGAATCTAAACATTCTCAGGGCAGAAAATCCCACTGGATCAAAATGAGCATCAAGCTGGCGGGTGGGTCCCGGCAGCAAGGGAGCCCAGGGTGTGGGTGAGGAGCGAGGACGGCTTTTTGGAGAAAGCCTTCCTGCCCTTTCACCTCAGTGTGCTGGTCGGCCTCCTTGGGGTCTCCTGGGGCACTCGTGCCTCACCCCGCGCCCCTGAGGCAGCACGCAGCCCTGCAGCCCCAACTGCCATGCCTGTCTTGTCACTGTCTTGGGGCTCACAGCCTAGTAAGGCGCAGGGGTGGGTCTACACCTGTTGTCCCCCTGGGATAGACGGGTGTGTGCAGAGGCCACAGGGCAGGCCAAGCGTGTGGAAGTAGAGGATGAGGCTGTGGGGTCTGGGGGTCCAGAGTCCAGCCCTGATGAGACCTCAGGGGTAGGTGGGGGAGGCTGCAGGGGGCCGGTGTGCTGGCCCTGGAGGGTCAGGCAGCAGGGCCAGAAGCCCCTCCCGTGGGAGGAACATGCTAGGAGCGGGGGAGCGGGGGGCCGAAGGCCAGCCTCCCCCACGGGCCCTGGCTCCTGGGCATTCTCGGCTGCGGCCTGGTGTGGAGGCCCCGGGGGGCCCTTGTCTCTGAGGCCTGCAGCCTGGGGCAGCCGCCGTCAGTGCTAGGGACATGGGTGCCCCTGGCAGGTGCTGGTACGGTGTGCAGCTGTGGACTGTGTGCAACCTGCATTTTTCGTCAACGTTACACTCCTGTTAGGGGAACTGACGGTCCAGGACGACCAGTAGCCTGCGTCCTGATTTATTTTCCCAGTTCTTGCTGCTGCTGGTTTTCCAGTGTAGAGATTGTGCTGTCGGGCGTTCACATACGTGCGTCTGCCTGCCCTTGGTATGACTTCAGGAGGAGACTGGCCAGTGCCCGGGGCACACCTTACGCTTTTAGCTGGTCGCCAGGTGTGACGCAGATGCACTGTTGCATGTATAGTCCAGGGTTCGGCCTGTGGGAGGCTGGTGGCACCCTGCTTGTTGCCCCAGAAGCTCCACCAGAACCAGGGTTGTGCACTCCTGGCCTCATCTGTCTCTCTTCCGGGCCACTCTGTTGTGACTCTGTTTTGCCTCTGATTTGGAAACGTGGCTTGTTCTAGGACCTCTGTGTGGTGGGTGGGTGGCCAGTGTCCCTGGAGCCCAGAGGGCCTCAGTGGTGCTGGAACTGGCTGCCCCTTGCCTCATGTGAGCCCTTCCCTCTGCCACAGCCTTCCGGGCCCTTCTGCAGATCCGGGCGGTGAGGAAGAAGCCAGGAGCCCTGTCCCCTGTTTCCTTCAGCCCTGTTCTGGCCCAGAACATGGACCACGACGAGCATTCAGTAAGTACCTTTTTTTTCTGTGTTGGGGGGTGTGGGGCAGAGAGAGGAGGGGGTCTGGAGGAAGCCCCTGCCCACTTGCAGAGCCCATCAGGTGTCCACATGCTCTCAGGGCTTACCTTTGTGGTAGGACGGCTTCAGGTTCCCAGTGGGGCCGTGTCAGGAGGCCCTGGTCGGTGGCCAGAAGGAACGGCAGGGCCAGACTGTCTACCTCTCTCTGCCTGCCAGCTCCATGGGCCTCCTGTGTCTGGCGGGCCAGTGCTGGTCCCCACAGGTGGTGGTGAGGTGGAAGGGGTGACCCAGGCTGGGCCCAGTGAGCCCCGGGTCCCAAGAGTGTTGTTTTTGCCGAGAGCAAGGGCCATCTGACGGCACGCAACCCTGCCTTGAGTGTGAGTGTCTGTCACCGTCATTCTGCCAGCGAGACAGCCAGGGCCACTGCATGGGTCCTAGAGGGTGAGGTCTCGCCCAGCGGGCAGTTGCCACATGTCCCCCTGACGTTCTCTGCCCACCTGGAGGTGGTGCCCATCCTGGACACAGGAGGGCACCTTGGCAGCCATCCACCTCACTAGCTTCCTAGGAAACCGGCAGGTAGAGCTTGCAGGCAGATAAGGGAAGACAGGCTCCGGCTTTGGGGAGAGAGATGGCTCTTTGGCTGAAGAGAGACGGAGAGAGACAGAGAAAGGCATGGAGAGAGATGGGCGGAGACATGGAGAGAGACACAGATGGGGATGAAAGTAGAAAAGCAGGTACTGAGACATTGGCAGAGAGACAGGACGAGACAGGGATGGGGCAGGAAGGGGAGGCTGGCGTGGGCAGGTGGGGCGGGCAGGGGTAGGCCCAAGTCTTGAGCTCGTAGGCCCCAGCCGGCCACAGCGGTTGTCAGCCAGTGGATCCGTTGTTGGGACTCAGTGATTCTTAGAGGAAAAGGACCCAAACCTTGTGGTTCACGCACCCACAAGATGGCCTTCTGTGCTGGGCCAGTGGGTGTCATGTGTTTGGCCTCTATGGTGATTCTGAATATTGGACCAGCGGTGTTTAAAAGTCTGGACATTTTCCTTAAGACTCAGATTTCTGGCTTCTCTTTCGAAATTTGTAGCTGTGGTCTCGTAGCTGGAGCAGAACAAGGCTGCCTCGGAGGTGGGGTCCCCATCACCCCCACTCTTCCTGGGCCAGCCAGACTGGGTGTTTTGCCTGCTGGACCCCTGTCGGCATCAGGGCTTACTACTTCCAAAACAGCCTTCCAGTGACTTTAATGTTGGGCTTGACTTAGGAACACTGAATATTTTCCCCAGCAATGCAGTTTTAGTAGAGATTGGAGTAGCCCTGAGATGTGATTTGTTCCTGGGAGAGAAGTCACTGTTCTGAGGGATGGGGGCTCGGGGATGGATGGTGGATTTTCTTGTTGCTTGTCTGTGCCCCTCCCAGGCCCTGCCCTGGAGTCTGAGCATCCGGCCTGACTTTCACTCTTACTCTGAGAGAGCCGAGATGCTGCTCACACTACTAGGCACACTGGGGTTTGAGTTGTAAGCTTCACATGCTCCTGTGACTTCCCCTCCAGAGGATTAAGATAGCCAAATAAACGGGCTCTTGTTCTCTGCCACATTCCCTGTACGAGCAATTTCCACATAGTGCCACAGAGAACCCAAATTTTCTTCCATGAGACCATTACAATCATTGAGGAGTGGGGGTGATCTGAGGTTGATTTTTCTCCCCAGCTTCCTCTAGGAGTTGGACATTGGTAATAAGTTTATGAGGCAGTGCTGAGCCTCATAGAGGTATGGGGTGGAGTGTTGCCTTCCTCTGCTCAGCTGGGCCCACTTGTGGGGAGCGCCTGGCCAACCTCATACCTGTGCTGGCCAGGACTTGCTTCTCGGGGTGACCCAGACCACGGGTGGGCAGTGGGACAGGGATGGGCTCTCCCAGCGGCAGAACTCCTGGGAGTTGTGTAGATGTCCAGGCCTAGGTCCCTGCAGAATCTTGTACTTGGCCAGGTCCCCGGACTTCATGTGCAGGTTACATTTGCCAAGTACAGGCTCACAGCACACCTAGAGACCAGCAAACCTGAGAGACCCCCCCCCCCCCAGCCCGCCAGCTCCAGTGCCGTTTGGGGGGTGGCAGTTGTAAAACGTATGATTTTTATCTTGACAGTGTCCCTTTAAAAAATCAAAGGCGCACCCCGCCTCACTGGCCAGCAAGAAACCTAAAAGGGAAACAGTAAGTGTGTTTGGCCCTATGGCCACATCTTTGCCCCGCACCCTAATGATTCAACCAATGACAAGTATGGGAAGTCATTTTCACCCCAGGCTAACGTGTTTGGCTAATTTAATCTGTCCAATCCACTCTCCCCAGTCCCGGCGTCCCTGCCCAGGAAGGGAGTTTTGTGGAACAAGCAAAGCTCAAGGTCTGTCGGCAAAAAGCCAGTGTCTCGGCTCCCCGCTGCCAAGCGGCAGCAGCACCGGCCTCGGGCCGCCCCTTCTCGCCAGCTCTGCTTCTGCCCGTGGTCCCCAGTGGCCTCGTTTCCCTTTTTTTTCTTGCTGGCAGTGGAATGACGTTGGAGGTGGAGCTCCCTTGCTGCTAGTTTTTGCAAAAACCGTCCTCCTCGCGCTTGCTGCTTGTCCCGCATCCCCTGCTCTCTCCCCCTTGGATGGTAGCTCTTTGGGCCAAGGACTTGGTTTTCTGGCATTTTCCCTGCATCTCGGGGAGCAGGTGGGGACCTCTGCCTGGAGCCTCTCCTGAACCCCGTGGCCCCTTGGCAGAACTTAGGTGGAAGTCCCTGGAGGCCCAACCTGGAGGTAGAGGTTTTTCCTGTTTGGAGGGCAAGGAGGTTCACAGTAATTACTGGCCTTTAAGTGGAAGGCAAGTTGGGAGCAAATGCAGGGCACCACGGGTCCAGGGGCCCAGGGGACTCAGGAGGTCCTCGCTGAGGGCAGGGAACCCCTACCCTGGCCCTTCTGCCTTCCCCTGGTCCACAGGGTTGTCCCGTCGTCACCCAGAAAGGCAGCTCTCCCTTCCTCCCGGCAGAGCAGTCAAGCGGGCGGGAGCTTCACACTGGGAGCACCACTGGGCATTTGCCCTTGGCCTTGTGTAGTGAGAGCAAGGCAGGTGGCTGTCCCACCTGCACAGCGGCCTGGGGGCCTAACATCTCCCGGCACCTGGGCATCTCCCCACCCTAACCCTAAAGCAAGACTCAGTCTGTTGATTTGCCTCACTCCCAGCCAGGGGGAAGACTGGTTCTGAACCAGGGGTGCCCATTAAAACCACCTGGAACACGCGTCACCTCCAGTGGACGCTTGTTCCAGGCACACAGGATCTCGAGTTGGGCCAGATGCCTGTATGGGGCAAAGCTCCCTGCGGGGCCAGGCCCTCCCTGGTCTAGAACACATGCGGCTCCACTGGCCTCTCCCGTCTTTGGCATGGCTTTGCTCTCCACCTGCTCCTGAGCCTCCTTGCTCTCTCTGATCCCTCACTCTCCACCCTTGCCAGGCAGGAACAGAAAGCCAGGTAGGGGCTGGCCGAGACCGGGGGTGGGGAGGCTCTTTTAGCTGCCCTGTCTTCCTTCGTCTGGGGTACAGAGCGGGCCACTCGGGCATCCCAGGCTGTGTGCTGCAGCTGATGGCCAAGGGAGCCCTGGGGGGGTGTCTGATGCTGCTGTGGTGTTCTTGGCACCCCTCTGAGGGAGGGTAATTTAGGTCCCTGGAAGGTGGAGTGGACAAGAGATGGCCAGAAGGCAGGTTCTGGGGAGTAGGACATCCCTGGGGCACAAGGCCAGCGTCTGGGGCTTTGTGGCCCAGGGTACTGAGCAGGGAGTGTGGCCAGCCCGTCCCTTACCCGCTTTTGTCCCCACAGAGCTCTGACAGCATCCCACCTGGCTATGAGCCCATCTCCCTGCTTGAAGCGCTCAACGGCCTTCGGGCCATCTCCCCGGCCATCCCTTCAGCCCCCCTTTATGAAGAGATCACCTACTCAGGCGTCTCGGATGGCCTGTCCCAGGCCAGCTGTCCACTCTCTGGGATCGATCGAATCCTGGAAAGCAGCCACCAGAAGGGCAAGCCGAGGAGCAAATCCCCTGACAGGTGAGGCTGGTGCCAGGATTCCCTTTGGGGGCTGGTATGTGGGAACCCAGCTGCCTGTTCTGTGGCGGGGGTCAGGGAAACATGCGGTATCATGAAAGAAGTGCAAAGCAGGGGGCCGCCTGGGTGGCTCAGTTAGTTCATCGTCTGACTTCGGCTCAGGTCGTGATCTCGGGATCCTGGGATTGGGCTCCACGCTCAGTGAGGAGTCTGCTTTGAGATTCTGTCTTGCCCTCCCTCTGCCCATCCCCCTGCTTGAATGCACGCTCTCTCTCACTCTAAATAAATATTTTTAAAAAAAAGTGCAAAGCAGGTAGTATCTGCGGCTTTAGAATGTTTTGTTGGGTGAGCCATCAGAGTGACTCGCGGAACCAGTAGCATGTTAGGTTATGGCTAAGGCTGGTTACAGCAAAGGAGAGAGAGCAAAGCAGCCGGAAAGATGCACTGGTGGAGGCCACAGGTGCCCAGTGTCCCTCCCTGTCCCAGGCCACACAGGACACAGTAGGAGCCCTTTGAGTCTCAGGGTCCCAGGACTTTCTGGGGGCTGTCACATGGGCACATCCTGGGTGAGCAGCCATGGCACCAAACCCGGGCTGGCACGAAACCAGGCGCATGTCATTGCCCTTGTTATGCCCAACAAACAGAGAGTCCAGTCATGCTTCCCCTGGACACATGCGAGACACAGTCTCTTCTCACACGTGCTGTTTATTTTTTTTGTTTATTTTTTAATTAAAATTCAAGTTAACGTAGAGTGTATTATCAGTTTCAGAGGTAGAGCTCAGCGATTCGTCAGTTGCATACAACACTCAGCGCTCGTTGCATCATGGGCCCTCCTTCATGCCCGTCACCCAATTACCCCCCCTTCCCCCCAGCAGCCCTCGGTTTGTTCCCTGTGATTAAGAGTCTCTTATGGCTTGTCTCCCTCTCTGATTTTATCTTATCTTATTTTTCCCTCTCTTCCCCTATGATCCTCTGTTTTGTTTCTAAAATTCCACACGGATGTGAGATCAGATGATAATTGTCTTTCTTTGGCTGACTGACTTTGCTCAGCATAATACCCTCTGGTTCCATCACGTGTGCTGTTTTCTTAAGTAAAGTTGGAAGTTGTGTAAAACCAGCCACGGCCCCGGGGACTTGCACACGTGGCCGGGCCACTCCAGATCCAGAAAGAAGCGTGGGGGTCTCTCCTGCTGCCCCCGCCCCCCACTCCAGCAGTTTACCTTTGTGATGCTCTCCTCCTCCTGGAAACACAGAGCTGGGGTCAGGCCTGTGCCTCCGAGTCCGTCCTACCACCGGGCCTGCTGGTGGGCGCTCTGCGGGCGCACACACCTCCCTGGGGCCCTCTGCCGGCTGTGCCGTCTCACCCACAGATGGCATTGGCTTTTGTGGGTTGGTGTTTATCATCGACACGTCCTCCACTCCCGTCTTCTCTGTCCCTAGCACCCTGCGGTCTCCGTCATCCCCCATCCATGAAGAGGATGAGGAGAAGCTGTCCCAGGCCTCGGACGTCCCTCCCCCACTGAGTGGGGCGGGGCTGGCACTCAGCAGCTCCCCCGAGGTAAGGCCCTTCTGTCACCCTGTCCCCACTGCCTGTGGGGGGGGCCTCCAAACCGGGGGTGAGGTGTGCCTGGGTCCCCCTCCAGCACTCTCTCACATGGCACCCTCAGCTGGTTCCCTCATCTGTGGGCTGCATCCTGTTTCCGGGAGGGGGGCTGTGCGGGAAGTCCTGGAGTGGCGGCCGCAGCTCGCCCCGCGCCCCCTCCCCTGGCCGTGCACAGCCTGCTCCCTGCTCGCAGCTCCGGAGCTGTGGGCACACTTTGTCCTTGTTTCCTAGAGCTTCATAATGGAGGAGGCAGATGAGGCATCAGCACTGAAGGAAGGTAAGCCCTCTGTTCGGGGAGCGTGTCCCCGGCCTCCTGTCAGAGGCCTCCCAGGCCACTCTTGCAGGGGTTTGGCAGGGCGTGTGCCGGCTCTGCTCCTTACTGCACTGTCTCCTAGAGCACAGCCCTCTGCTGCTCCTGGTTTTCTGCACGTGGCCAGCTGCTCATGAGTGTCCCATACGGGCTGCCCAGCCACCGCCTGGAGGGACCCAGGGTCCCTCTTGGGGCTGTAGGCTGGACCACCGGGTGCAGATGCACAGCTCAGCCAGGGCCCTCCTCTGTGTGTCCCTGTGTCCGCGGAGCGGGCCTTGCACCTCTCTGGAGTGGAGGGTTTAGCATAGCTCAGCCTGCTGGGGCTTGAGTCCCAGCTGCCACTAACGGGCATTGACCTCCCAGTGGTTGTGGGCCTCCCTCTGCCCCAGCATGTGGGGTCCGCCTGCAGGTTGCTGGGCCTGGGGCCTTGGGTCTGGGTTCTGAGTGTTGGCGCCCAGGGCAGGGTGCCCAGTCTGGGTGTCTTCACTTCCTGCCTCTTAGGCCTGGGCTCCTCCACCTCAGGATGAGCCTGACCCTCTCCCGACATCCCTTCCTTCCTGGGCAGAGCATGCGCCCAGACCAGGTGGCTCTCCACTGTGCCTGTCCCAGGGCCCGGGTCCCCCTTCTGCCAGAGGGGACCTCCCCCTGAGGACACTCTGGGCAGCACTGGGACCTGTGAGAGAGGGGGTGTCCACACACGGGCCCCACTAGCTCTCCACTCTGTGGCCCAGCTGGAAGGAGAAGCAGGAGACCGTTAAATCTATTACCTTCTTGTTTTTGTATAAACAGGAGTATGTAGTGTTTCTCCAGTGAAAAACAAAGCCCCAGGCTGGGGTCGGGTGAGAATGATAGCAAAGAAAAGCAAATGTTGGCCTCTCAGACCTAGAGGGCGGAGGAGGGAGTCAGGGTGGGGTCTGGCCCACAGTGGCTGCAGAGCCCTCAGGGAGGAAAGACAGGCTCCTGGGGGTCCTGACCAGAGGGATAGTGGCCACCTTCCGCCTCTGGGCCTCTGACCTGTCCCTTCCTCTGCAGGGAGCCAAGTGCCGTCCATCGAGAACGTCCTGCAGGATGGCAGCCCTGAGCCCTGCAGCCATGGCCAGCCCCGCCTGCCGGCCGATATCTACCTACCAGGTAACGGCATTCGGCGGTGGGCCGGGGGGTGGGTGGGGCGGGGGGTGTATATACTGTCACCGTCCCCATGGAGCTTGCGCTGACTCTCCCCATGGCGGGGATTTGGTGTGACTGCTCGGGGAGGGGCTGGCCTGTTAGGAGCCCAGGTTTCTCTCCCTGGCTCTACTCACACTCCTTTTGACCCCAAAGCACAGCCTGGCCCTGGCTCCACAGTCACCCCCCTGCAGCCCCTTGCTCTCTGGTGCAGGGCCTGTGCGTGAGGCCCCTTCACACCCAGAGCCAGCTCAGGATCTGGAAGGCAGGAAGGGCTTCTTGTTCAAGGACACGGTCCTTCTTTCCATCCATTTTCTGCGTGGAGCCTGGTAGGCCGCTCTAGCCCCGCTGCAATCTCCCACTCTTACTTCACCCGTGGGCCCAATAGGCCCTGTTCGGGTGCCCCAACAGCAGGGCCTCTGCCCCAGGGAGCTACACACACAAAGCCACCTGCGTGCCCCAGGCATGATGCTGGCCACCAGTCGTCTGCCACCTGCCTGAGGGGCTAACGGGCACTCGCAGGGCCCAGGTGATGTGGCGCATCGCAGGCCAGCGCTGGGAGGACAGGTGGGGTGCCAAGGCACCTGCGAGCCCCAAGGGCAGTGGGGAAGGGGTCTTGCTTCTCTGCCCCCCTTTTCCAAAGGCCTCTGCCCCCTGTCCCCAACTCTGCTCTCTGCTCCTCTGGGTCAAGATCTTCAGCTTTAAGTCCCGGGCTCCAAAGATGGGGGACAGGAGTTGAGGCCTCTCAGAGACTGGTGCCTGCTGCCTGCTAAGATACCATCGGAGGGTCCAAAATCAAGATAAATAGCCACGATACCCTCAAAGTCCGGCTCCTGCCATGTGGCTAGGAAGCACCTTTGCCCCCTGCCTGCCCCAGTTCTCGGTGACCTGACCTGTGCATCGGGCCTGGCTGTGATGTGCTTTGGTTTGGAGGTGCCTTGTCCTGCCCGCCCCAGCATCTGGACAAGCAGTGGCCTGTGCAGACAGAGGGTCCAGTTAGCCCAGAGGGTGGCACGGTCACCAGGGGTAGGAAGGGCAGGGCAGTAAGTGCCGTCGGCACTTGTGCGCCTACCCAAAGAGAAACCATGGGTGAAAGCCATGTTTAGGACCAGCGTTCCATAGAGTAACACAGAATTCCAGTAAGTTCTTTCAAGGATTTTCTTAAAATTACAAGCTTGGGGTGATGGGGAGAGCCCGGAGAGGGACTTCCTAGAAGCATGAGTGAGAGTTGTGATTCTGCGGGTGAAGGGACACCTTGACCCCACCCAGCAGTGCCGGCCACCTGCCCCGCGGTGTCTGCAGGTCAGGACAGGTGACACCAGGCTCTGTGGCTCTCTCACCCCCCAACCCCAGGCCAGTGACGTGGCCTGCTTCATTCAGCTCCACAGATGGGGCGGGGGGGCAAGTTGACTGTGGAGGTGGTAAAGGAGAGGCTGAAATCCGTGTTCGGGGCAGCAGAAGCCCGAATCCAGCCACGGAGCATGAGGAGGCAGGGTGGGGCGATGCTGTGGCTCTGGGGCCCGCGCCCCACCGGGGTGTGCATGCTGCACGCTGTGCCCTGAGCAGCGCCGTGAGCACCCGGGGGCTGCCCCCGACGTGGGGGCCGGGCAGGGGTCCTCACAGATGCGCACACCTTTATAAGTATAGGTGTACCTGTCTTCCTTTATTCCCGAGCTGACACCTTCTGTCCTGCTACTGGCTCTCGCTTAGCCGAGATGCTAAACATCTTTCACATCGGGCTGTGTTCAAGAACAGGGACATGCCCACGGGTGTCTTCGTTCTTTACAGAAGCTGCACAGCTGTCCCCTGGAGGGACGGGCACAATGTAGTGAAGCTTCATGTCCATAGTGTTGATAAGGGGATGATAAGGAGGCTGGGCAAATCCATGTTGGAAAGCTAGATGCGGGTAGCCCTGTGGGGGTGGGGGCCCCCTGGGCGCCGCCTCCCTCGAGGTGAGCCCCGCCCGCCCCGGCCCCTGCCCTGTGCATGCTTCCCTGGGCTGAGTGCCTCTGCGTTGGACTGTGGCCCAGTGCTTTGTTCTCCTTTGTTTCAGCACAGGAGTCTGTGTGGGGGTTTCGTCCGGTCCCCCCCCCCCACCCCCCCCCACCCCAGGGAATCTTGTCCTAAAGCAGTGCATTTGCTGCGGAATGTGCTGGTCTGTCTGAGTGCTTTGCTAACTGAGCTTCCATCTTTCTCCTCCTCTGCACAGCCCTGGGGCCTGACTCCTGCTCTGTTGGTATAGAGGAGTAAGCTGGTACGTGATCGCCTTCATCCGTGTTGTGGGGTGGCTCTGAGGGGCATCCTTGACAGTGCTGGACTGAGGACCTCCCCAGCTCCCTCTCCCTCTCCTGCTTCTTCCCTGGGGGTTCCTTGCCCTTTTCTGGGCTTCTCCACATCCATGTCTTCCTTGGGGTCCTGGATTCTGAATCCAGAGCTCTCCAAACGTGCTACACCTTTGCCCCTAAGAGGTGGTCCCAGGGGGTCTGACATTGGCCTACTTTTGGAGCCAGAGCTTTTTCTGTCTGGACTGTGTGGCCCAGCCAGGACTTTTTAGCCTTTAGGGCCCCAGGAATGGTGACTTAGCCCTTGCTGAGATCCCCGTTGCTGCTGACTAACCTGTCCCCCAGCCTATGTATGGAACTTTCGGAACACCAGCACAGGCTGAAATCAGGCCATTAGGAGGCCATGTGAGGTTGACCTCCACCCTGATTGGGAGATGCCTTCACCTGCGTGACCTTGCCAAACGATTGTTTATGGAAGGTCGTTCTAAGAGTACCACCACCCAAACAAGCGAATGCGATTAGGACCTTCTTCCCCTTCTTCACATGACGGTAGCAGCTCTGGGAAGTCTGGTGGTGGGAGAACCCGGTGCCTTTGGTGGCCCGATCTTTCCCAGATGCGTGTGGGGTGGAGCGCTCCAACAGGACTCCCGGCCTGTCCTGGCAGCGAGAGTCTGGCAGCCCCCGCGGGGACATGTGCCCCAGGCTGGTGTGCGGCCTTCCTCCTAGCCAGCTGTCCTCAGCTTTGGTGTCTGTCCGCTCGTTTTGACAGCTGCTTTTACGTCCTTGCACAAACCTTTCTTGTTCTCCTTGAATGTTTCTTCTGATGAATCTTTCCCTCTGTTGAAGTAGGGCCCAACGCTTTTATAAAGTCAGCCCTGGTCTCCATGTCAGTGGATGTTGAGTGCTGTGATCTGAAACTTCCAGGAGTAGAAAATGCACAGGGGTCAGGCTGAGCTCCAGGGAGCTGTATTTTGCCTGCAGGCTGCATAGCATAGCTGACGCCCTGCACAAAGCCACAGATCCTAGGAAATCAGTTCCTCCACCTCAGGGTCTGTGTCGTGGGTGATGGGGCAGATGCACTCCTTGGTTTGTGATTTGAAGGCTGTCCGGTAGAGCTCGTGTTCAGTGGGCAGGCGGCCGGCAGCCGTGCCTCTGCATCTCTGACAGTCCTGCTGGTACTCGCTGCTGCAGGCCCGGGTCACAGCTCCAGCACCAGCGCCCTGGGGAACACACTTAGTCCAGGGACAGAGCGCCTCGTGGCATCGTGAGGCAACAGTGTGATCATGGCGGAAAAGGCCCCTGAAGAAGGCAGGGTTGGACTCCGGGGGCTGCTCTGAGCGCAGAGATGCCCCCAGGTCCAAGTCCACTCCCCCTCTGCCTGGGCTTGACTGAGTCCTGGTATAATTCAGTAGTGAAGGACAACAGCTGGTCAGATCCCAGGAAGCAGGGACTGGGAGAGGGAGGAGGTGAGCGAGGAGACCCCAGGAGGCGGGAGCCCACGGCGCCCCGTTGCATTCTGTTCTGGGGCATCAGCTGGTCCTGTTGCCTGGGATGTGCTCCAAGAGAGACAGACTCCTCCTTACTCTCCTGGGGCTGGAGTTCCAGGTCTCTGGGTGGCCCTGCCCTCTGTGGGAGGCTCATGGTTGGTGAAAACTGAGCCTGATGGGTGAGGTGGGTGACTCGGCCACCCATGACCGCTTCGCCCTCTGCTCCTGCCCGCAGGATGGTCCACCTCCATGGAGACGCCCCACAGCCTCCGTACCACTGGCCCGCCCTGGCCTGTGCTCGGTGGCCCCAGTCCTGACCCTGGGGCCACTGAGCTGACCCCACTCTGAGAGCCTGGCCAGGCTGGCAGCATGGAGCCCTTAGCTCCCCAGACTTTGCTGAGGGGCCACCGGATTCCAGCGTGACCCCTGGCCTCTCCTGTCTTGCACGCTCTGCGTGGCCACTGGTTCTGAGGGGCCACACGACCCTTGATTGAAGAGCACAGTGGACTGTCTCCTCTGACAAATTCCTTTTTCTACAGTCGATGTATTTGTAAATGGTACAAGATGAAGGACGGCAGCTTTCTGTTCTGGGCTCTGAGCTCTGGGGTTTCCCCCAAACGCCCCATTGGCTAAGTGGCTCGGACTGGGGCCTGACCACCCCTGTGCAGCCTGGACCAGCTTCTTGCAGCATCCTAGCTACTGGGGACTTGACATCCCAAGAACTCACAAATTCTCTGAAGAAAAGTGTGTTGGTGGGTGAGGTGGTATCTTCACAGGAGATGTTATAGGGACCTTGTTGGCCGAGGAGGAAAGGAAGTGGGGACTGAGTCATGGTCAGTGAAGGAAACAGTGCCTGTCCCCTGCCCCATGTGCGCCTGTGTCCTTGGCAGCCCAGCTCTTGCTGCTCGCACCCTCTGCTGCTGCTTCCCCTTCCTGGTCCAGTCCGGTGGAGGTGGGGGGGGGGAGGCGGACTGCCTCCCACAGCTCCCCCTCCCCCTGGGGGCTGGGGGCTGGGTCTGCCACGGGGGCAGAGGCAGCAGACAGAGACCCGTGGCCCCTCTCTCGGCCCTGCGCCTTCTCTGAAGCGGCTTTGCTCACATGGCAGGTCCCTGCAGGTGCAGGGGCTTCTGCTGGGCTAGCTGCTGCCCACTTGCCCCAGGGAGGGATCTGAGCAGCTTCCCTGCTCCCTCTTGGCCACTGAAGTGTCCCTTGGTTTCTCTTTGACTTGTTCTGTCTGGGGTCCCTGTAGTGGACTGCCTGGGGGACGCACATGGCAGATCCCATCTAAGGTGACCTCGTCTTTTTTTTTTTTTTTTAAAGCAAAACTTTCTGGGCAATAGCAAGGCAAAGGGGGCATCCAGCCGTGGTGGCCCAGGGTGACAGCTGCCCAGCAGGGACCTTGAGCCAGGTGGTTGGGTCTGTGCAGCTCCCCGAGGTGGGAACACTGTCCTGGTCTGGGGTGGGGGGTGCAGCGCAGCGCATTTTCTGAGGGGCTACCCTGGGAAGGATGGTTCTGGGGCAGCTGGCCTGTGTGTGCAAAGCCCTGGACCCCGCCCCGGCACTCTCCCTGTGGCTCGCCCCACAGGATGCTCAGGAGAGAATCCAGCAGTAGAGGACTCGTCTTCTCTCCAGTTGAGCCTGTGAACAGAGCGCTGCCCTAGACATAGCTCTCGGCCATGCGCAGGCCATCTTTTCCCAGCCACTTGACTCCTTGCCCTCCACGTCCCTCCCTGGCCCTTCCCTGCTCTCCCCTGCTGCCTGCTGTGCGCTCAAGCCTGGGCGAATGCCAGCGCGCACACAGAGAAGTGCAGGCACACGCGCACACAGCCTGGCTGCCTCCCTCCTTCCCTCCCTCCCCTTTCTGCTCCCGAACTGCCAACCCCAGCGACAGGCCCTTGGTATTGGTGCCAGTGCTCTGTTTGAAGGCCAGGATGCAGACTGGCCTGTCTTGGACTTACATGTGCTATCATTTGATGTACTCTGATTGGCTAGTTTCTGTTCGTTTTTACTGTATATTTATAGTAATAAAATCATGCAGCAATATCTTGTCCGCTCCTTCCTCTGCGCATTGCACCGAGGGACTTCAGCTGCTGCTTGTTCTGGAGGCAGGACGGCGGAGCGGCTCCGGGCAGCTCTGGCTGCCGCCACCGCAGCGTGAGCACGTCCGTGTGCGCGAGTTGTCAGTGGCACGTGACTTCCAAGAGGGCGAGAGCGCATGAGGTGGTACGTGAGGCGCGCAAGCTGCTGTTTGTTACAACTGTGGCCGTCGTGCAGATTCTGGGTTGGAGTGAAGCGGACTCTGGGGACGGGGCTCGTCTTCTGAGCGGCGGAGCAATCCCCGTCTTCACTGCCAATCGCTCCCTCAGATATTTACTGAGCACCTACCGTGCTGGGGCTGGAGGGGGCCCAGACCCGCATGGCCCCAGCCCTGGGAGTTTGTGTTCTAGGCACTGGGACACTGTGCAAGTAATCCGAATCTTCCCAGGTTGGGTGACTGTTGGAAGAGTCAGCTGGTGACAAGGTGGAGCTGCATGGAGTACTTGATTTAACCTGTGACAGAGGCGGGCCTCTCTGAAGGGCGTTTCAGCTGAGCCCTGCTGGTGCCGACAAAGGCCCTGGGGCCAGAGTGAGTCTGGTATGACCCCTGAGCAGAAAGAAGCCCTAGTGGCTCCCGTTGCTGGAGTGCCAGAATCGAGGAGTGTTGGTGGGGTGCAGATGCCTCAGGACCTTGTAGGGACAGTTTTATTCTGAGAACAGTCAGAGGTTTTTACACAGGGCAGCAACTCTCCACAGCTGTCGTGTGGAATGGATTAGAGGGCCAGGTTTGGTTGCTGGCTTCCCTGCCCTGCAGGCGGCCTCCCAGTAGGGAAAGGCTCTAGCGCCCCAGAGCTCCCAGGCAGCACTGGCCCCACTCTGCCTCCTCAAGTCCCCTCTGACTCAGTGCTTACTGGTGAGATCATTGTTCTCAGCTAGCATGCCCCGGGGCAGGCCTACCACCCTCAGCCCTGCAGCGGCTGTCATGTTTGGGTCTGGCATGGTCCCAGGGTGGGTGGAAAGGTGTTCCGTGTCAGACGAGTTCTTGCATGGGCTGCGCTGGATCTCCCTCTTTTGCCAACGGACCAGAAATTGTGTTAACATCTTGTGTCAGGGAGGGGTTGGGGGCATGGGGTACCTTTCCTCTGTACCCCCTTACTTGCCCCTTCCCCCAGCCCTGGGTTTGGGTCATGGAGACGTGGCCGCCTGTGGCCTGGAGATGTGGTTGTTTCGGGATGGGCCCTTCCTCTCGCTGACCTCTCTTCAGACACGGTTGCTTGCCCTGGAATCTGGCTCCTCCCTGCCAGTTGTGGTTGCCCCTTCTGAGTCCTGACCCCGGGAGAGGCCATGGCTAGGGACAGAGCCTGCCTCTTTGGATCCTTATTCCCCATTTCTGAGAGTACCGGCACGGACTCACTGTGTGAACGAGTGTCTAGTGGGTCCTACCAACCCCTTGCCCGCCCTCTGCCCCTGCTCTCCTCTCCTCAGCCCTGCTCAGGGCAGCCTTCTCTGCCACAGCGCTTGCCCTCGCTCACTGCATGCAGTTCTCCGAGGCTGTGACTGGGGCGCCCATCCTGTGAGTGCAGGTGGCAGTTCCTTCACTCATTAAATCCGTGCCCACTGTGGGAGGGGAATGGAGTTTGGGCCAACCAGTGGAGTGAGTGGCCCCATTGCAGGATTCCAAGGAGCCCCGGGGCTCCCTCTTGGACACTTGCTTCCCGTGTTCCCGATCCCCAGCGACTTGCTTCTCCCGCAGACACGGGGTAAGTACTTCAGGCCCCCTTTGTGAAAGTTGGGAGGTCTTCTGTTGAGGACACGGGAGGAGACATGGTGGGAATCTAGGGTGGGATCCTGGCTCTGGCACCAACTGCTGGGCGCTCTTCAGGCAAGTCCTGTTCCTCTGTGTCCCAAGTTTCTCCTTGGTAAATGGAGACCCCATTTCCTCCCCCCGAACCTGGCATTGTGTCTGACTGGGAGGATACTTGGGATGCTGGGCTCGGATTTAAGGTACTTCCTCCCCCAGCACGATGGGTCTAGGAGCCCCAGGGGTTGTGCGTGGACACGGACTGTGGGGGCAGCCGGAGCTCTGCCGGGCCCTGCTTTCCTTGCTCTTCTGGAGTCGGACTGACCGTCAGTGACCTTAGATGGGAGTGCTTGGCTGGCGCGTGTGCAGGGAAGGGTCGTAACCTCCGGTCGCGGGGCTCCGCGGAGCCCTCCTGGGGGAGGCGCCGGCCGGGGAGCGAGGCGGGGGCTGGTAATGTGAAGCCTGCGGGGCGGCGCTCCCAGGGAGGCACTGGGGGAAGGCACAGGACTCGTTGCGGGCAGTCGGGAGCCCCCAGCCCGGAAGCAGCGCCCGCCCGAGGGCCCCGAGGCCCCGCTCGTTCGGGAGAGCTCAGCCCGGGCGCGGTGCCTCCTGGGCGTCGTGGTTCTCGAGGGCCGTGGGCGGGGGCGCGCGCAGCCCCCTCCTTTTGCACACGCCCCTTCTGCGCCTCAACGACGCGACGGAGCGCCGGGAAGGGCTCGGCCCCGATGGGCGTCGGCAATTGGTGGAGGGGCGGACCTAAGAGCGAGCCCGCCCTCGGATTGGCCGGGCCCGACGGGGGCGGGCCCGCGCATGCACTTAAGGAGCGGTGCCCCTGCCGCGGCGGGGCAGTGTCAAGATGTCGGCGGCGGTGCCGGAGCTGAAGCAGATCAGCCGGGTGGAGGCTATGCGCCTGGGACCGGGCTGGAGCCATTCGTGCCACGCCATGCTGTACGCCGCCAACCCCGGGCAGCTTTTCGGCCGCATCCCCATGCGCTTCTCGGTGCTGGTGAGGACGCGGGTGGGTGGGCGGGCGGGGGACGGGGCGCCGCTCGCACCCCGCGCGCCGTGACCCGGCCCTCCCTTGCAGATGCAGATGCGCTTCGACGGGCTACTGGGTTTTCCCGGGGGCTTCGTGGACCGGCGCTTTTGGTCTCTGGAGGACGGTCTGAACCGGGTGCTGGGCCTGGGCCTAGGCTGCCTGCGCCTCACGGAGGCCGACTACTTGAGCTCGCACCTGACCGAGGGCCCGCACCGCGTCGTGGCGCACCTGTACGCACGGCAGCTGACGCTGGAGCAGCTGCACGCCGTGGAGATCAGCGCGGTACATTCGCGCGACCACGGCCTGGAGGTGGGGCCGCCGCCCGGGCCCCGCCCCCCGCCCCAGGGTTTGGCTCTGGCTCCGTGGAAGGCACCGATGGGTAACACGTCCCCCTGAGGGTCCCCTGGCCGGGCTGGGTGGGGTGTCGCTGTCTCTAGCATCGGGGTGGGGAGAGGGAAGTGGGGGCAGGTGTGGGAGCGAGGGGCCCGGGGCTGGGGGTTCCCTCGGGGCTGTGTTCCATCTGCCTTGCTGCCTGCCATTGCCAATCCTGGGAGCGGGGAGTGGGATCGGTGGGAGGATGGGATGGGGTAGTACCTTCTGGGGAGGTGGGAAACTAGGGTGGGTTCATGGGCTGGGATCTCAGGGTTGGGGTGATGAAGGCTCTTAGGGTCTGGGTTTTTATAGTCTGGAGGGGCTGGGAGTCGTACTTGGGATGTTTGGGATTCACCTGTGGAAGGGGGAGCATGGGGTATGAACTGGGGGGCTTTGTACCAGGGGATGGGAGCTGGGACTTGAGAGTGCAAAGGGTGGTCATGGGTGCATGGGGTCAGCTTTGAAACTTGCCTGGAGAGTAGAGGGGCTGCACTGCTCCAAGGGTACGGCTGGCTTCTGCCTCACCAGACCCTGCCCGGGTCTCGCATTACAGCCTTGGCAACCTGGCTGCCCTTCTCCTGGCCTAGCAGCTCACAGGCTCCTCCTGCTAGGGCTGCACCATTGGTGTGGGGGCCTGATCCCACTCTGGTCTCTCTGTGCAGGTGCTGGGGCTTGTGCGAGTCCCACTTTACACCCAAAAGGACCGAGTCGGTGGCTTTCCCAACTTCCTGAGTAACGCCTTTACCAGCACCGCCAAGTACCAGCTGCTCTTCGCTCTCAAGGTGCTCAACATGATGCCCGAAGAGAAACTAGCTGAGGCTTTGGCCGCTGCCACTGAGAAGCAGAAGAAAGCGCTGGAGAAGCTTCTCCCGTCTTCCTCCTGAGGTTGTCTTTGCGGCATGTCTCTTACCCTCCCCTGGTTCTGTGCCCTGAACTCCTAGGAGACTATCTCCTCCTGTGTGTGTTCACAACTCCTCTCCGCTACCCTGAGCAGCTACTGGGTGGTGGCTGGGTTACTGGGAGCCCGCCCTGCTCAGTAGGTGGCCTGGCTTTCCAGGCTCAGGACATTTTCTCCTACCCCAAGATGCAAACTCTCCACATGCGACTCGGGTGGGTGGAGGTATCCCCCATTCATTCAGGTGGGTAGGTAGACACACAAAGACCATCGAGAAGTCAGTTTTATTCTTGTGGAGCATGCCTTGAGTCCTGTCACCAGCCGGCCTCAGGGCTGAGAGAAGAGCTGGCTCACTTTTGGTGGTGGTTAGCCTTAATTTTTTCTATGGTGTGTGAACTGGGAATGAGGCTTTGAAGCCCCTTTACCCCACTGGGTCTTGGTCCCTAAGGTTAGTTGGGGCCATGAGGCCAAGCTGGAGCTGTTGAAAAAGAAAGGACAGGAAAGTCCATTCTCAGCTGCTCTGTGTTCTCTGGTCCCAGCCACAGGCCTGGGGCTGGGTGCACCGGGGGGGTGGTGGTGGGGGGGGGGGGTTTCTCCCACTACCCAGGGACTTAAGGGCGGGAGCCACGTGCAAGAGTGCTGGGGCTCCATTCAGCGTGGAGCTGATACAGGCCTCCTGTCCCAAGGGGAGGTGGTGTCTGCCTCCCTGTGGTTGCTGTGGGACTGCCGGCTTCAGGCCTCTCTGGGCCCCAAGCCTGGTCCGGGGCTTCTGGCCACACGGGGGCTGAGCTCACTGCTCTTTGCTTTGCTTTGCAAGCCTCCCTTTCTGCATTCCCAGCACAGGCTGCAGGCAGCTTCAGGACATGGTGTGGAAGCAGGCCGAGTGTGCAGAATGACAACCACAGAGCCACCACAGACGGGAAGGTCACCACTGGCCTTATGTCCGGAAGGACTCCTCAATGAAGCTAACAAAGTTTCCATAGCACCTGCTTGGCCTGGTAAGGAAAGCTGTGCTCCGGCCCAGCCTGAGTGTCTGTTCCACCTTAGAGCCTCGATGAAGTGGCCAGCACGTGTGGGCATAGGCACTTCATTCTGTAAATAAAATACCTGTACCTTGTTCCTCTCTTACTTCCTTGGGGCTTGGGGGTGTGCATCACTCTTCAGATTGCTTCTGTAGACTCGATGGGGCTCGGGGCAAAGGCAGCCCTCGATGCAGGGGACGGCAGCGCAGGAGGGGGTCAGGCGGTCTGCCCTGCTCTGCACGCAGTGGTCTCTGTCCTGAGGGGGCCTGGGTCCCAGTGGGTTTACTGAAGTGGGGGTCTCGGCCTGCCCTGCCCCTGGCTTTGGTTTGTCAGCCAGCACTGCATGTGGTGGGACCAGAATGGAGCCCCTTACCAGCAGAGCTTACATTTTATTTTCCAGCCAATGACATACGCTGCCCAAGTGCCCAGTCCTCTCCGTGTGGCACCTGCGGTGTACGGGGACCCGCTCTCTCCCCGTGGCCCTGCCCGCTCTGGGCCTCACCCCCAGGTTCTGGCCTAGAGGCCCTCGTCCTGCCTTGGTGTGGGCCTCGCTCCTCGCCCCGGCTCCAGCCCTGTCCTGCTTGCTGCTCCGGGGGCCTGATCCTCTGGCCCGCTGCAGCCGCTTGCTCTCCGCGCTCCTGTCTTCCAGGCACACAGCTTCAGGGTGGATCAGTCACCCAACGTCGGATTCTGAGAAGGGAAAGGGAAGACTGAAGGGAGAGCTCACTGCTGCCCAGGGCGCCCTGCTCTCCCAGCCCGGGACCTGGGCTGGCGGACACTCACCGTCCCTCCCAGCTAAGGCTCCCGCCAGTTCTCCTTCCCGTTCAGCACTTGCAGCTTCTCCAAGCTCTGGGTCACTGAGCATAGCACTCGCCCTGAGGACAGGAGCAGTTAGTTACTGCTTTGCAAGTGTGAGAAGGGGGGGGGGGATGCCTAGGACTGCGTGGTGGTGGGGGTAGTAGGCCAGGGCAGGGCTGACCCAGGGGTCGGAGCTAACCGGGCGGGGCTCTCCCTGTTCACCCACTTTTGGCCCCTGCTGGGGGTGAGGCCACTGGCTGCCCTCTTGGAGACTCACCCATTTCCTGGACTCGATCCTCCAATGCTCCTGACAGCTCAGGGAGGCTCAGGGCCTGCAGGGAGGCTGGCCAGCCGTTGGAGTCTGCGGGATAGAGAACCAGGTGGGCCTGGGGTCTGTGTGGTCACCACAGCTCCTGCCTCTTTGTCTTGAGCTGCTGGGACCAGGGGACCCACCCAGCTGTTGGTTCCTGCGTGACCTCGTTATACCAAAATATGTTCTCCCACCTGTTTCTCCAAAGCACTGTCAGGGTCCAGCCCCAGGAATGAAAGTGTGAGGGTCCCTGGCCTACAGTGAGGTCTTGCCCTGGGGCAGCCCCAGCTGTAGGCTGCAGAAGTCACTGCAGATCCTGGATAGCACAGTTGGCCAGGGCCCGAGGGCTCTTGCCTCCCACCATGGGGAGGAAATGGGGGTGACAGGGTGCCCTCACTCTGGAGCCTGGGATGGTGTAGAGGAGGGATGGAGTGTCAGTGTGGTGACTGCTGGAACAGGTGCTAACACTGGGCCCAGGGCAGCATCTGTGTAATCTGGAGCCAGAACACTGTTCTTACCAGCTGTGGGGAGGGCTGTGCCCAGGGGGGACCCTCGGGTAGACACCTCCTGCTTCACTCTGGCTGACAGCTCAGCTTGACAGGCTCTGCCAGACACAAGGCCAAGTGCTGGTGAGGGAGAGGCCTGGCAAGAGTGCCTTTTCTCGCCCCCGCGGGGCGGCAGACACCCCCACCTCCCTGAGTGTCAGGTGGGGCTCCGCCTTCACGGCAAGCTCTCGAGGCCTGAGACCCGGGCAGAGGATGAGTTGCACGTAGTGTGCAGATTCTCGGGGCCCTGTTTGCTGCCTCGGTCTGCTCTGCAGACAGACCCAGAACAAAATGGAGGACGACAGTGAGTGACCCCAAGAGACCCTACCAACAAGCCCTTGGTTGAATCTGGAGGCATCGGTGACTCAGGGTCTGGCCTGGGCCTGGGGGCAGCTCAGATGCCCACTCACCGCAGCTGGTCCAGGATGAGAGCAGCGTCCCGGGCGAGGGCCCGGGTCTCCTGCAGCTGGGCGTGCACGTCCTTCCGGGCGCCGTCCTGCTCCAGGAGGCAGCTCTCCAGCACGGCGCGTAGCCCCTGCTCCTGCGACACCTGGCCTCGCATGGCCTCCACCTCCTCACAGCGCTGCCGTGCGAGACGCAGGAGCCCGCGTGGCTAAGTGAGCCAGGGGTATGCGAGGCCGGGTGCCCCCGACCCCGGCTCGCTCTCTCTGCCGTCCCCTGGGCAGGAGGATGGGGACGCCCATCTCCAGATGGAGCCGCCTCTGCCCAAGCGTGGTGGAGTCCGAGCCGGCTGCTCATTCTCCGCCCTCCCCCTTTATCTTCTGGGTCCGTCTGCGCTCCTGCCTGTGCATCTCCCCTCGGGCACAGGAACAGTGCCGCTTTCTGCCCTTGCTGTCCCATCGCCTGTCCTGGCTGCTTCCCCTGCTGACCCTGGGTACTTGTCCCCACTGCTCGCTCTCCTCGTCCTTCGCTGCAGCCGTGTCTCCACAACCCCTCTCTTGCACGGCCCCTCCCCTGCTCCCCACCTACTTTGTGCAGCTGGATGGCAAGCTCCTGCATCTCGGCTTCGAGCCGGTCAGCATAGGCCAGCTCCAGGGCATCGCTGGGGGGACGGGCGCTGCTGTGCCATCGAGCAATGGCCGAGGTCATCTTCCTCTTTGGCCCAAACAGCCTGCAGGGGTGAATTTGAGAGAAGTACACAGATCGGCGGGGTGTGCAGAGGTGCCACGGACTATCCTTCCACCAAGACGGTCCCCTAGGCAAGGTCCCAGCTTGGAAGGGGGAGAGTGACCCCCAGGATCCCGGGACAGATGACAGAAACAAAGGGTTCCAAGCAGTGACCCCAGTTGGGGCTGGCCTCCCCTGCTTGGTTGCCTCCCCTGCCTGGTTGTTGCTGATTTCACTCAACAGGGAGCCCAGGCCAGCCAGGGCCAGGCTGTGAATGGCCTCCCACCACCTTGGGAAGCTCTCAGGTGGACAGCCGGGCCAGCCTGGGGGGCTGGAGAGGCCAGCTGGCTGCAGGGAGCGAGCGGACTTCTGGACAGGGTGGCTCGTTCCACCGCAGCCTTGGGACGTTGCAAGCTAAGCTGGCCCCTTCAGGCTCAGTGGAAACCAAGGGCCCCTCTGCACTCACGTGATGCCAATTTCCTTCAGGTCGCTCTCAGTGAGGGTCAGGAAGATGCGGAGGTCCACGTCCTGCTCCTCGAACACCTGCAGGTACTTCAGACACCCAATCTGCTCCAGCAGCGCGGCGAGGTCCTGGAGGGCAGAGGAGCCAGGGCGGGTCAGAGGGCGGGTGGGGACCTACAAAGGCACTGCGGCAACGCAGGGCCCTTCCTGCCAGGCGTGCGTTCCTTGGTGCTGTCAGTCCCCGAACCCCCCCCCCCCCAGTGGGATGGTGCTGCGGGCGCCAAGGGCTCCAGCCCCCTCCCTGTGCCCTCAGGCGGAGTAGATGGGTCCAGAGGGCCTCAGCCCATTTGTCTGCACTTCAGCCTGGACGGTGTTAGTGCTTCTTGGAGGGCGGGTCTGCTAGCAACAAACTTGGAGTCTGTTTACCTGCGCCTGCGCAACCGTCTTAATTTCTTTCACTTTGAAAAGACAGTTTTTGCTCGGATATAGCATTCTTGGTGTTTTGTTTTCCTCATCTCATTACTCTGATTCGGTCATCAAATGTCCTCTAGGTCCCATGGTTTCTGATGGGAAATTAGCTGTTAATCTTAGGAGGGTTCCTTATGTGTAAAGGACTCACTTCTCTCTTGCTCCCTTCAAGCTTCGCCTTTTGTTTTTGGACAGTTTCATTACTTTAGGCCTAGCTGTGGACCCGAGTTTAACTTACTTAGGGTTCATACGGTTTCTTGGATCAAATGTAGGAAGGTTTGGCTATTTTCTTAAACACTTTTTTGTGCTCTTTCCTACCTCCTCTCCTTCTGGAACACCAATTATGTATATGCTGGCTGCTTAATGGGGTCTCAGGGGTTTCTGTTCATTCTTCATTCTCTTCTCAGACGGGATAATCTCAATTGATCAACATCAGGTTTGTGGGGCCTTCCACATGCTCCAGTCTGCTGTGGAGCCCTCTTGTGAAACATTCATTTCAGTCATTGTACTTTTCACCTACAGAATCTCTGTTTGGTTCGTTTTTATTTCTATCACTTTATTGATAATCTCTGTATCTAGATAGGTTTTCTTGAGCTCACTGGGCGTATTTGAATAAGCTGATCTAGAGTCTTCGTCCAGTTAAGTCCCAGAGTGGCCATCCTCAGGCACTGCTTCTGTTGACTTTTTACGGCCTATGAGCCATACTTCCTTCTTTGCACATCTTGTCTTTTTGATGAAATTTGGACATACCCAAGATTTTAAGTAATCTATACACCCAACAGGGAGCTTGAACTTACAACCCCAAGATCAAGAGTCACATGTTCCACCAAACAATCCAGCCAGGTGCCCCTCAAATTCGACATCTTAAATGTGGTGGCTCTGGAGATTGAATTCTCCTCCCTCTCCACAGCTTGTTGCTGCTGCTTGTTGTAGAAGTTATTTGTTTAGTGCCTTTTTGATAAAGTCTGTGTTCTTTCTCCCATGTGGCCACAGAAGTCTCTCCTCGGCTAGCTTAGTGGTCAGCTAAGGACTGGACAGATTTCCGTAAACACCAGAGACCAGTCAGTCTCCCCCTCTTTGCTGCATAGCTCTGTAGGCTTGGCTGGGGCATATCTTCAACACTCAGCTAGGCAGATGACAGTCCTATCTTAGCCTTTACTTCCTCCTTGCTAGAGCCTCAAGGCCATCAGATATATTCTCACTTCTTTCCTGACCATCCACACAACACAGCCTTGAGCAAGTGTGTGGCCTCCCAGATTCCCAGGAATATGTCAGAGCTTTACAAACCTCCTATGGACATCGCATTCCCCAGTTTTTCCTTTTCAGCTTTTGTGGTTAATCTTATTTGCCCCAACTATTATCCAACACCTCAGGCAGCTGCAAAGTTAAAACATACACCTGTAATTATTTTCAACACACATTGTTATACTGGGTAGACAGGCTCTCAGTCAACTCAAACACAGTTTTGTAAGCATGGCCTCCTAGGGAGTCATCAGATGCATCCCATCATGCCAGTTATTTGAGAATGAAGCACTAAAGAGCCCCTGCACTGGCTGTCACAGATACCCTGGCACTGGGGAGTGCAGATGGGACTAACGCGAGTTGAAGTGCTACAGAGCTTGCAGTTTTGGGATTCAGCCACTTCTCTTGAATGAACATTTCCAGGTTGCTCCAAGCTTTTGCTTGATTCAGAGTTTTGAAAAAAATTATTCTGACCACTTCTGCCAGTTTATTGCCTTTAATAAGGAAAAGCAAATTTTCAAAGGTCGTTACTCTGCCATTTGCCTTAACCTACTTTCTGAAACAGCCTAAGATCCCACCACCACCACCATCCACTCCCCCATGAACATGTATTTAAGGAGTTGAAAGGTGTAGCTGTTCACTGAGCCTGGAAACATAGGCCCTCGAGAGAGCTCTCTGGAGGGGCCACAAGGAGAAGCCAGCAAAACTGTAGGCTTTTAGTGAATAGCAGAGCTGTGACTTTAATAAATGGCAAAAATGTACTTCTCTCTTTCATCTTTGTACTACTTACGCCTACAGAGGGCAGGAGAAGTCAATAAACAGTTGAGCTGCTGTGCCGGACCCATCACCCCTAAGAAGCTGGTGAGCCAGAGTGACCCACAATGAGGACGACAGAGATGGCAAATTTCCTTAAGCACCACTTTAGCTCTGCTTCATATGCATCTTGTCACAGACTTCTGAAAGCAGCTCCATAAGACTGGTCCTGTTTTTCTCCGCCCCAGGCTCAGGGAGGCTGAGTAAAGTATGGAAACTAAGGGGAGAGACAGATCCCTCCCATGGAAAGGGATGGAACAGAAACCCTACGACTGGCACTTGGAGCCCTTAGGACTCCTCTCAGCCTAGCTTCCCAGATCATTTGAGGGAAAACCATCACCACACTCTGCTCTCCACAGTGCCTGGCCCATCCTGAGTACACAGTGCGGGCCTCACGGAGCACAAGAGGTCTACATGCCTGCTTCACAGATGGCCTTACCTGAGGTCCTGAATGGCGGGACCTCTCGGTCTGGGGCATCGATCCTGGGGAAGAGGCTGCCCCCGAAGTCCCAGTGCTGGGAGGCCACTGGCTCTCGCTGTTGCTATAACGATTCTTGGTCTTCATATAACTTTTAGTTTGCTTGCGAACCGAACTTTTACAGGCATGATCTGAATCCTGTGGCAAGAAGTGTGCTTGAAGTTAACACTACGGGGCTCACAGCTAACGGAGCTGCATCCACTCTGCCCTCTGTCCCAAAACTGTAGCTGGGAAACCCCCCCACCGGCCACACACAGGCTTCCTTGGTGACTTTCACAGTGGTCGCTGCTCATGGAGGGCAGCCAAGGACACTGTGTGTCTGACGTGCACGAAGTCCTTGTCACCAGACTTGCCCTCTCGGAGGAGGCAGCCCCCACAACACAAAGAAAGGGGAGGGAGGTGGGAGATCAAGAAAGGAGAAGCTTCACCTCGTTGCTCTCCAGAGAGGCCTCACTGCTGACTCCCGGGGCTCTTGTCAGGCCCTCACTGCTGCTGCTGCACCTCCCGACCCCCAGGTTGGTGCCGAAGGCGTGCTCTTCTGACAACAGTCAAGACAAGGGCAGCTGACCACAGGTCTCCCTTGCAGGGCCTCCCCAGAGCCCCACACCCACTGCATCCAACTCCTGAAACAGCTCACTGTCTCCTCTGATGCTGGCCCAAGCCCTCCTGCCCTAGCACGTGGACAAGAGCTTGGCCCGTTTTGTTCACTGTTAAATCCAAGCGTCGATCTAGAGCAGTGCCTGGCCCAGCGGACACTCTTGTCAACAGCTCCCGAACAAATGGTACATGTAATAGAACGGACATTTCCCCGAGGGCTTGCCAGTCAAGGAGCTTCCCTGGTTAGGAACGACTCCCACAGATCCTGCACTGGGACACACCGGGCCAGAAGCTGCACCCCCCCGTGTCCGAGCCACATTCGTGGTCCTCACAAAAGCCAGGCCCTGCGGTACCCTTCACCCCCTCGTTCTCCACTGGCTGGACCTGCCACAGTTCCGTGCCCCCGCTGGGTGGGTAGAGGGGTGATGCACGGGGACTCCCCACAGGGCCCCCCACACACCCCGACTGCTGCCGCTGCTGCTCTCCACATCCCGCTCATTGATCGGGGAGGTGACATCCCTGTAGCAGAGGCCCCCCCCTTCCAGAGGGTTCTCATCACTGCTGTTGAAGGTGACGTAGCCCGGCAGAGGCACCTGCTCTGTGGACAGAATGGGGGACATAACACCCACGTGAGCACAAAAGGGATAGAGTTCCTCCTTCCAAACTCAACCACCCCAGACGAATCTGGGCATGAGGGAAGGCCCAGGATTCAGGCAAGCAGAAAGAAAACTGCTATCTAGCTGGCCACTACCCCTATCGGCTCCAACTGCGCGGTCTGCAGGTGAAGAAAGATTCTGAGGGGCATGGGGACCAGTCTGTGTCCCACAGCAAGAGCACCTGGATGGGGACCAGTACCCAGTCCAGCCTGGCGCCCCTTCCATCACACCATGTGCCGCTTTGCCGAGTGGACAAAGCAGGAAACGGTTAGCTGTGTTCACAGGTTCCTGAGGCGAAGGAAAACCAGACCACTAAGTGGTCCTCGTAGCTGGGAACAAAATCTCACACACACCAGCTTTCATGCTCCCTGTGACTTTTCAACACACACATCTAGGGGTGCTGCTCCTCGGGTCAGTCAGCCCCAGCTAAACAGATCTGGCTGAGCAGGGAGGCAAGAGGCCCCAGGCTAAAGATTAACAGCAGTAACACCAAGTTACATAACCTCTGAATGCATCTGCCTGCAAGAAAATGTTTTTTCATCATTGGCAAACAATATACACACATATAGAGAATTTAAATATCACAAGGTATAAGAGGAAAACCAAAATTATGAAATAGCACAACTAAGGGACAACGAGCATCATTCTTTGGTGAATGTTTCTCTGCCTGTGTGGGTGCATAAAAAGATTTCTGTATAAATGGGCTTCGGCCAGATTATTTTGGGAACTCGAACAAATTCCATTTTAAAAAGCATGTGTTGTAGAGCAACACAAGTTAATAACCCCCCCCCCCCCACCCTGGGTAAGACCCATCTTCCGGTGTGCGCCCACCATACCTCAGGTGGGACGGGTAGCAGGGACTCCTCACAAGAGAAGCACCAGCCACATGCCCCAGAGCATGCTGCTCTCACCCAGCAGCAGCCTGACCACAGCTGGGGGCAGCTTCCCCCGTGGCCCAGATGGGAAAAGGTGGGCCTGGAGCTCCCAACCCAGCACTAAGACTCCTTCCAAGGGTCATGGGAGGCAATGGAGCAACTTATATATTCTTGACGGAAGCATGATCTCCACTGACTGGGAAAGTTGGTTTCTAAGCCCAGGGGTACTGGCTCACGAGATGGACCCATCCACCCACCTTGCTGGACCAGCAGGATTGGCCCGGCCACTGATGGGTGGCAAGACGTCAAAGATGTAACTCACACCCGAGACTGAGCACTTGGTCAGGGCCAGAGCAAGAGTGTCAGCGCCCCCTGCATTCACCATGAGGCGCTGACAATGGGAGAGTAAACTCATTCTGATTCTGGCCCACAAAGTATATGATCTGACAATTCTCCAATCTAGCACTTTGAGAAGAGAGAGCAACAGCCTGCCCAGAGACACATCCACCTCCAGCTGGTGAAGTGGGCAGGGACCAGACTTAAACATTTTCTCTGCACTAGCTGACCTACCACATGATAAATGAAATCCCAGCTTTGCTGTATTTCCACCGCTGGAGAGAAAATTCTATTTGTAACATAACCCATGGAAAGGAAAATTAAAGGATGAACCCAGAAGCTAGCCAGTGATCAATGTCTTTTATCCCTCTAATCAATTCCGAGTCTAAGCTGCAGTGCCCCCCAGGGCCCACATTTCAGAAGGCTAAGAACTGTTGGGGAGGCAGAGCCGAAGAGCCAGCAGGACATGGGGGCACTCACCACAGCAAGGCCGCTGCATCTTGCCTCCAAGTCCGATGGCTGTGATCCTTGCCAAGGCTCGAGGCCCCTCATGGATGCTGAGGCCCTTCTTCCGACAGGGCCTCTGTCTCTGGGGAACAGGGCAGGATTCATCTGAAGAGCTTAGATCTTCAAATTTGTCTGTGGGTCAAACACCAGAATTAAGACATTTTGTTCAGTGATGGACTAATTTAGTAACCCTCATAATACGTGGGAATAAAGTCATCATAATTGGTTTTCTCACATTAAGGAGATTAAAAAAAAAAAAAAAAAACTGTTTCCCAGGACATCACTAGAAATAATGGGCCAGTCCACTGCTCAGAGGGGCCACGGGGAGATCTGGGGAGAAAGCAAGCCTGCTAAACATGAGTCTCAACTGAAAAAGTTCATGATGATGGGGGAGTCTTAATTCTTATTCTGCTCTTTGGGTTCCAGAATTTTTTATAGCAATATATACTTAAAACCAGAAATAAATTTTGTTCCAAGTTGAGATGGTAAAGAAGATCCATCTCTTCATAGACATAGACAGTATCAGTCACAACTTCTGTCAACTGTCTCTTCTCCACCTGCACGTCTTGGGAAACAAGGGGCACGTGCCAGGTGTGTGCCAGGTCTGGGGAAACACTCTGCATGCCACCTGTCACGGTTTGAGAGCTTGACACGGTCACAGCCCTTATCATCCTATAGCTTTTCCCAGTTTTCCTTATTTCATCATACCTGGAAGGCAACATTCATGACCATATTTGTATAAGGCTCCCATCTGATAAGACCTCATTCTCGGGCTGATACACTGGGGCTCAGATGCTGAAGGAGCCCCTCAGCCCACTGCCCCCTTGAGAGCTGGTGTCCGTCACCAATGATCCCGGGCCTGGGAAGGGAGCCAGGCCGTGGACTGGTGTGAATGGAGAGCTCAGGTCAGTGACTACCTGCGAATGAGGGCGTTATTGAGGCAGGTTCCAAACCAGTGACCCCGGGCCAGTCACCCTCTTCCCCACTCAGCTCGCTCCCATGCGGTCCAGGATCTACACCATCAGGAGGAGACTGTGGTCCCGCCCAGGCAGAAAATGGAGGAGTCCTAAAGAATAAAAGGACAGGGGCGCCTGGGGGGCTCAGTCGTTAAGCGTCTGCCTCCGGCTCAGGTCATGACCCCGGGGTCCTGGGATCGAGCCCCGCATCGGGCTCCGTGCTCAGTGGGGAGTCTGCTTCTCCCTCCCCCACTCCCCTTCTCACTGAGTCTGTCAAATAAATAAATAAAAACTTAAAAAAATTTTTTTTCATTAAAAAAAAAAGAAAAGGACAAGGGAAGAGGGGTAACTGACGCAAAGGCAGCTCTGTGAATCTGAACCTCCCCGCACATCCTCTCGAACCTGACAAGTCAGCAAGGGCAACAGACAGAGCCACACGAATCCTACCCCTTCCCCAGAAGTGGGATGACAGCACCCCAACTGCCCTGTTCCTTGCTCCATAGAGAAGCCACGTCCATTTCTCTTCTCACAGAGAGACTTCTTGCTCATGCACACCTAGTCTCCGCAGGGAGCGAGCAGGTCCCGAAGAAAGCCACACCCGAAGAGAGACAAGGCGACAGAAGTGCCGTGCTGTCCCCAGAAAGAGTCCATCCTGTGGCAGAAAAATCGTCCTGGCAGAGGAAAGCACAGCCCCAGAGAAGCAACTTAAAAATGCACACGGGATATGAGGGAGCAGAACAGCCCCACTCCTGGCCGACACCTTGTGGAAACTGAGAAGTGGACAGGAAAGCAAGTAGGGGAACTCCAGGATCGGGCAAGACAAAAACAGCAAGGACACACACGCCCCGGCCTCGCTACATCCCCCTCCCAAAACAAAAGCAACCCCCAAAAACCCATCTAGCAAGGACTCCCCTGGAGACCCTGGGGAGGGAGTCCTGAAGCAGGACGCTCACACCAGCCAGGCTGCTGAGCCCCGGAGCTCCAGCCCTCTCCACACACAGCTACTCCAAAGAGGACACAGGAACTGGGGGCAAAACACCACGGCGAGTAAAGACGCCCCTCCCTCCGAAAGAGTTAGAAGAGGTAGAGGTAGAAGGTAGAAGAAAGCTAACACGACACTCTGCGCGGATACGTCCTTAAACAAGGGTGGAGGAGTGGAAAAAGCATCCTGGTTCAGAAATCCAAAACAGAAAACAGAAAGACACAGGCACACACTCGCAATGGTGAGAAAGGAAAATGGAACTCAGTAAAGAGAAAACAAAGGTCAATAGGGCACCTGGCTGGCTCAGTCGGAGCAGGCAACTCTTGACCTCGGAGTTGTGAGTCCGAGCCCCATGTTCGGCGCAGAGATGACTTAAAAATAGAATCTTAAAAAAAAAAAAAAAAAAAAAAAGGAAGGGAGGAGCGCCTGGGTGGCTCAGTTGTCAAGCGTCTGCCTTCGGCTCAGGTGATCCCAGGGCTCTGGGATCGAGCCCCGCATCGGGCTCCCTGCTCCACGGAAAGCCCGCTTCTCCCTCTCCCACTCCCCCTGCTTGTGTTCCCTCTCTCGCTGTGTCTCTCTCTGTCAAATAAATAAAATCTTAAAAAAAAAAAAAAGAATGCAAGTGATGATCTCTGAGAAGCTTGTAAACCGCTAAAAAACAAAAAACAAAATAAAGGTCAAATTTTTTTAAATGAAGACCCAGTCACGAGGTGCTCAAGGCAGAAGACATTTGAGTGGAAAAGCAGTACTGCAGGAAAAATGAGAAAACCACCAAAGACTGAACAAGAAAGGGGAGAGAGAGGGTTGAGTCGGGAGGCGGGCGAGACTGCAACGACACAGGAAAATAACCACTGGAACTTTTTAGAAGGAGACAGAGAAATGGTTCTGCACACCTCTATGAGAGTTGAAGTTAAAATCCTGGAGAAAAGGATTTCCTAGGAAAATGCAGTTTACCATACCTGGCCCCCATGAAACATGAGAAAGCATAAGCAGACCAATTTCTATGAAAGAAACAGAAACACGTACCACAAAGAAAGACCAGGTCCAGATGGTTTCACAGAATCCTGCCAAACCTTCAAAAATCACAGGGCATCCATGCTGTATAAATTGTTCCAGAGCACAAAAAAAGAAAGAAAACTCAAATTCTCTGTATGAGATACACTGATGCCTACACCCGATAAAACAGAATCACAAACCAGTATCATTTATAAATGAATAGCCATACAGAAACACTGAATAAAATACTGGCAAACAGAATCCAACATCACTTTAAGAAAATAATACACCACATCGGATTTATACCAACAACATAAAGTTGGTTCATTATTAGGAAATTCACTAATATACTCTATTAGTAGATCTAAAGAGAAAATTAACAATTGTCTTTGTAGATGCTGAAAAAGCCTTTGACAAAATTCTACACTTATTCCTGTAAAAAAGTCACGAATACAGAAAAATGCCAGATACTTTCTTAACATGATAGAAGACATGTACACCTTACCCTTAAAGCCAGCATCTCACCTAAGGTGGCATTTCCACTAAGGTTAGGACGAGGTGTATGCCCACTCTCCCCAACACATTCAACCCCTTACGAGAAGTATTAGCCAATGCAACTAAATGAAAGAAATCAGAGGTACACAAGTCAGAAAGAAGCAGTAAATCTATCTCTGGGCAGACTGTCTGGTAGCATACCTGGAAAACCCTGGAAACTCAATAAATTCAAGCAATGAAAGAATACAGTAGAACAGCAGAATATAAAACTGGCAAGCAGCGGCGCCTGGGGGGCTCAGTCAGTTAAGCGTCTGCTTTCGGCTCAGGTCATGATCCCAGGGTCCTGGGATCGAGCCCCGCATCGGGCTCCCTGCTCCACAGGAAGCCTGCTTCTCCCTCTCCCACTCCCCCTGCTTGTGCTCCTGCTCTCTCTTTCTCTCTCTGTCAAATAAATAAAATGAAACTGGAAAGCAGACACCAACAGCTTTCACACTCACACACAATAGGCAGAGGATGTGAAGGCAGTGAAACCCCATTTACAACAGCAACAAAGAAAGTCAGACACTTAGGAAGAAAAAAAGTTATATGCACAATGTCTCGGAGGAAAAATTTTACACCCTCCTGTAGACACAGGAGTACACTTGAACAAAAGACATCCCTTGTTACAGAGGACGACTCAAAAGCATAAAGGGGTAGTTGATTTATAAATCTGCCACAGTCTCAATAACACGCTGTTTCCAAGCAGCTAGACAAGCTGATGTTCAAGTTTACACAGAAAAATACACGAGCAATACTAGGGAACACTGAAAAGGGAAAGCTGCAGGGGGACTGGCTGACCAGACAGTCCAATGTACTACAAAAAGCCTCTGCAAGCTGACAACAGTGTGGGTCTGGTGTGTGGACAGACAGACCCGGGGAACAGAATAGCAAGTCCAGAAACAGACCTGGGCACGGGTGGAAATTCAGAATACTGACAAAGACAGCCTCTCAGATCACTAGGTCAAAGATGGACTGTTATATAGTTTAATGAAGCCAGGACAATGGGGAAGCCATCTGAGAACACCACACCTCACACCACGCATGACAAAATAAAGTACAAAGGATCAGAGATCTAAACATAAAAAATGAAACCATGTAAGTACCAGAAGAAAATGGGCGAATTTTTGTACAACCAGGAAACAGGGAAAGATCTTCTGTGACCCCAAATCTAAAAGCAATAAAAGACTGATGAATGTGACTATACAAAATTAAAATATTTCGTATGGCAATGGGCACCCTAAGCCAAGTCAAGAAACAACAGCTGTAAGCAGTCCCGTCTGGGAGGCTGCGTGCCCACCTCTCCGTGGCCTCCGCCAGCATCCTGGGCACACCTTCAGCCTGGCTGGTCCCACTCCACACTGATGGATCTCTGTCCTGTCAGACCAGCTAGCCTCAACCCTGACTGCACCGTGGAGTCACGGGGAAGGCAGGGGCGCCCTGGCGAGGCCGCAGGAGCCACACTTCAGCAGGGCCGGTGGGAGCCGGCAGCAGGACCCTAGCAGAGGACCCAGCAGCACAGGAGCAGGTACCTGGGCTCCGATAGAGGTTCTTGGGCAGAGAAGGCGAGTGAGCGTCTATCAACCCCACGATCTTCATGTGTCCATACTGCTTGGCCAGCATCCGGGCTGTGGCTCCACTGTGGTCTCTTGTGTCCACTCTGACTCCCTGTGAAAGTTCATGGAAGTTCAGGAGCTGGGCACTTCCCCTGTAAGGCACTCACTCTTGTTCCCTCACGTGGGCTCTAGACCCCAGCTAGGACATGCACGGGGGTTTCAGCGCCCCGGGCCCTCCACAACCCCACATCTGCGCCAGAAAGAGGGGAGGGCCTGTAAGGGCCCTCACTGTCCTTTAGGATGGGGGCGGCGCTGGGGAGGGGTTCAGTGGCAGGATTCCAGCCACCTGGTGGCTGCAGCAGCTCTCGGGCCCCACGCCCCGCAGGCAGATCCTTCCGGGATCTGCGGTCATGGGCTCCAGCTGGGGAAGGGCACACTGCAGGCCACTGGGGCCACAGCCCAGCCTTCACCCTTCCCACCTGGGCAGGCCCGCCTCACTTCTCTCCACCAGAGAAAACTGGAGACAACAGATGCACTAGAGAAGCAGCCTTTAAAAATCATAACCACCACCAGAGCACCATCCTTCTGAAGATGAGTCTGGTCATTTTTACCCAAAGCCCTAAAATATACCTATAGTCTTCTGCACAGTTAACTCCACTTCTGTGACTCTCTCCTAAAGAAATAACTCCAAGTAACAGAGAAAGCTTTTGTGATGCAGGTTTTCAGTAGAACGTATCTGCAATAATGAAAACCTGGAGACCTTGTGAATGTGGGCAGAGGCAGCCATGTTATTACCTTAATGCTGGCGCTTACAAATAATTGGTAGAACCAAGTTTTTGAAAGGACCATGATACGTCTTTATGGTATCAAAGGTATAAAGTGTCCTCATGAGGAAGAGAAGACGACACGGACACGTGGGGGAAATGGCATGAGAAGACAGAGGCAGAGATTGGAGGGATGCATCTAGAAGCCAGAAACACCAGGAGCCAACAGGAGCTCAAAGCCAAACGCAAGCATTCCTCCCAAAGCCTCTGGAGGTACTGTGGCCCCGCTGATGACCTGGTTCTGGAATTCTGGCGTCCAGAACTGTGAGAAAATAAATTTCTGTGTTTTAAGCCCACCAACTTTATGGTAAATTGTTAAAAGCAAGAAACTAGTGCACTCATTTCTGTGTGAAATTATTCAAATTATGGCGCATTGCTACTATCAAGTACTGGATCAGGAAGAATGAGGCAGGTTTCTCTGTACGCATGTGAAAATAAGTTTGTGATATTTTGCTAACATTTAAAAACACACTGCAGAAGTAGATGGATCCCATTTATGTAGCAGGATTCCATTCATGGAGAAATCTATTCACAGCTGTTAACACTCTGGGGGGAGGAGACGATGTAAGAAAACTTAGAGGTTTTTTAATGCTTATTTCTAGATTTTTGATTAATTATCCTCTGTTATTGTTTGGCTTTGTTTAAGCCTGTAAGTTATATTACTTTCATACGTGTTTTTAAATCAAAAACAACATGCACTGTACAGGCCTCAAGACACTGCAGGCTCAGCTCCAGACCCCCCCACAATAAAGTACCACAATAACACAGGCCAAAGGAAGTTTTTTGGTTTGCCAGTGCATATAAAAGTTATATCTACACTATACCATGGTCTTATTAAGTGTGCCACAGCATTATGTCTAAGAAAACAATGTAGATACCTTAAAGAAATAAAATACTTTATGGGGGCACCTGGCTGGCTCAGTCAGTAGAGCATGAACTCAGGGTCATGAGTTCAAGCCCCATGTTCAGCATAGAGCTTACTTGAAAAAGATAAACTTTATTGCTAAAAAATGCTACCATCTGACTTTTCAGCAAGTCATAATCACTGATCACAGATCACCGTAACAAATACGACAACAGAAGCGCCTGAGTGGCTCAGTGGGTTAGGCTCGTGCCTTGGCTCAGGTCGTGATCCCTCTGGGATCGAGATGCATTGGGCTCTCTGCTAGGTAGGGAGTCTGCTTCTGCATCTCCCTTTCCCTCTGCCCTTCCTCCTGTTCATGTGCTCTCTCTGCCCTCTCTCTCAAATGAATAAATAAAATCTTTAAAAACAAAAAGACAATAATGAAAAAGTTTGAACTGTTGCAAGAATTACCAAAATGTGACACAGAGACACAAAGTGAGTGAATGCTGTTGGAAAAATGGCACTTGTAGACTTGCTCGATACAAGGTCTCTACAAACCTTCCATCTGTAAAAAACGCAGTATCTGTGAAATGCAATAAAGTGAAGCACAATAAAATGAGGTGTGCCTGTTCACATTCATAAGTTATAGGAAAATTTCCCTATAATACCATTACTATTGAGGATTTAAGAGAAGTTTTATATTTTAAAATATTTTTCAGAGTTTACTTGTTGATACACTTTTACAGGTTCATGGAAAGGCACAAGGAAGTTACCCAATCATTGTTTAAGAAGCTCTTTAAAAAGGGGCACCCGGGTGGCTCAGTCGTTAAGCATCTGCCTTTGGCTCAGGTCATGATCCCAGGATCCTGGGATCGAGTCCTGCATCGGGCTCCCTGCTCAGTGGAGAGACTGCTTCTCCCTCTCCCGCTCCCCTTGCTTGTGTTCCCTCTCTGACTGTCTCGCTCTGTCAAATAAATAAATAAAATCTTTTTTAAAAAAAAGCTCTTTAAAAAGGAAAAACTTTGTAACTATGAGAGGTGATGGGTGTTGACTAAACTTACTGTGGGGGCGCCTGGGTGGCTCAGTCGTTAAGCGTCTGCCTTCAGCTCAGGTCATGATCCCAGGGCCATGGGATCCAGCCCTGCATCGGGCTCCCTGCTCTGAGGGAGGCCTGCTTCTCCCTCTCCCATTCCCCCTGCTTGTGTTCCCTCTCTCGCTGTCTCTCCCTGTCAAATAAATAAAATAAAATAAAATCTTAAAAAAAAAAAAACCTTATTGTGGTATTCATTTCACAACGTATACTAAATTCAAATCATTATGTTGTACACCTTACTTATATAATGTTATATGTCAATTGTATCTCAAGAAAACTAGAAAAAGTATTTTAAAAATAAAAGATTAAAAAAAGGACCATGATACAACACTGTACCTATATTACAACAGCAGCAAAACAAGACAGACAAAAATGTGTATAACACTAGAAGAAAGTGTGCCCAAACTGTTAATATTATTTCTAAGCAGTAGGATAGGGGGATTTTCCCCATCTTCCTAATCCTCTATATTCTCTAAATTTACTACCACGAGCACACTTACTTTGAAAGTGGAAAAGACAATAAACTTTCCATTTTAAAAGCTTCAACCACGCACTCCGGGGTCTGAGGGCTGGACCACTGGAGCTCAGTGCTCTGGAGGGGAAACAGTAAACGTGCACACCCCTTTGACCCAGCTAGGGATTTAACCTTAAGAAAGAATTAAAGACATACGCTAACATTTAGGATTTTCCCAGCAGCATTTAGTATCGTGAGAACTAGGAAGAACGTAAAATCAGGAATTAGT
The DNA here is from genome assembly GCF_009762305.2 of Zalophus californianus. NCBI lineage: Eukaryota > Metazoa > Chordata > Mammalia > Carnivora > Otariidae > Zalophus > Zalophus californianus. The sequence continues at coordinate 73,222,897 of NC_045604.1, forward strand.
GAAGGGGGAACACATCTAGAGTGGAATACCACTCCCCCATTTATATGACCGTTCCATCCAAGTGTACGTATTAACATGGAAGGGGGTGCACAGGACATCGTTAAAAGGAAAAAAAGCGTAATACAAAACATTCTGTATAATGGGACTCTACTCGGACTTAAAATATCTGTTAAACCAGGAGGACCTTCGTCAGGGTGTTAAAACATGCTACCTCTGGGTGACGGGATTATGAGCAGTTCTGGCTTTCTTTGTGTTTCCCTGTACTTCCTAATTCTTTTATAGCAGATATATAACACTGTATGATAAACATTTACTTATGCACGCTTTCCCCTATTTTGAAAATCTATGACTGGGGCGCCTGGGTGGCTCAGCCATCAGGCGTCTGCCTTCGGCTCAGGTCATGATCCATCGGGCCCCGCATCGGGCTCCCTGCTAGGTGGGGAGCCTGCTTCTCCCTCTCCCACTCCCCCTGCTTGTGTTGCCTCTCTCACTGTGTCTCTGTCAAATAAATAAAATCTTAAAAGAAAAAAAAGGGGGCGCCTGGGTGGCTCAGATGGTTATGCATCTGCCTTCAGCTCGGGTCATGATCTCGGGGTTCTGGGATCGAGTCCCGCATTGGGCTCCTTGCTTAGCATGGAGCCTGCTCCTCCCTCCGCCTGCCACTCCCCCTGCTTGTGCTCTCCCTCTGGCAAATAAATAAAAGTCTTAAAAAAAAAAAAAAAAGAAAGCCTATGACAGTCTTGGTTGAGCCTAGTATAGAAGGTGATTATCACACGTCCTCTGGTAGAAAAAACTGCCTTTTTTTTTTAAGGTTTTATTTATTTATTCAACAGAGAGACAGATAACGAGAGCAGGAACACAAGCAGGGGAAGCGGGGGAGGGAGAAGCAGGCTCCCAGCGGAGCAGGGAGCCCGATGTGGGGCTCAATCCCAGGACCCTGGGATCATGACCTGAGCCGAAGGCAGATGTTTAATGACTGAGCCACCCAGGTGCCCCGAAAAAAACTGCATCTTTACAAGACCTTAACTGAGCTTTACTTTCTATAATCCCCCATTTCCAAGAGCTCTGGTTAGAAATCAGCTCTGAAACCTTCAGCCTTTATCACTTCTAGAGGGGTCTGGAAGGGGAAAGTGAAGGCAGTCAAAAGGCACAAACTTCTGGTTGTAAGATACAACATGACAACCGCGGCAAGCACAGCCACATGATAAACACGGAAGCTGTTCGGAGGGTAAATCCAGAGCTCTGGCCACAAGGAAACACTCCCTCTCTGTGCCTGCATCTACATGAGACAATGGACACTCACCAGACGGGGTGTGGTCATCACTTCACAACACGCTGAGTGACAGCAGTGCGCTGCATTCCCTCAGCTTCTACAGGGAGGTCTGTGTTTACATCTCGGTAAAATCGGGCGGGGGCGGGGGGAAAAAAACACCATCTTCACTGTTAGGGTTTTAACTATCACGTTTTTAAGCCCAGAAGTCTTCAACCTCAGATTACAGCTAAAGGGGGAAAAAGCAGTAATACTATCCCTTAGTGAGTAAATGAGGAAGAAAATAGAACCAAGAACAAGGTCCCCGAGGTGAGGGAAGAAAATACTAGAATTTGTTTATCCTTTACATTTTGGGGGGTTTTCTTCCTATTTTGTAATGTACATAACATATTCCTAGAGACGTACATGATCAAAACTCACTCTGACAGGAAAGCATGATCAAAGCTTCGGAGACTGTGGCCCAAGAGGATGGCGGGCACACTTGTCACGTGGGGGCCAGGCCATCAGCTCAGCTGTCCCCTAAGAGGCCTAACCACGCCCAGATCATCCTGCCCCGCCAGCAGGAAGGGAATGGGGTGGAAGGGAGGCAGCTACAGTCCTCTCCTATCCTTGCGGAGCACAGGGAGCCCAGCGTCCTGCAGTCCCCCATCTCCAGGAATGGGGCCTGGCTCTGGAGGGCCAGCTCGGGAGACCGGTGGGCCCGGCCCTCTGGCTCCCTCAGGTCTAACCCTGACTGAGAGGAGGAAATCTGCAGGAAATGAGGAGCAGAGGAGAAGCCGTGCAGGGTTAGCCACACGGATTCCCCAGCAATGGAAGAACGTGGCCCATTAGCCACATGCTCCCAGCCATGCCCGCCAGCCCCCCCACCCCTGCCCCCCAATGCCAAAGCAATCATGGCGAACTGCCCAACACCTTCTACTCCTGATTAGTGCTAGGGGGAGATCTCATAGTTGATTTCCTGAATTTGATCACTGTATGTGATCATGAAGACAAAACTGTTTTCAGGAAATACATACTAAATAAAGTATTTAGGAAGAAAACGGCATTACATTATGTCAGCAACTTACTATCCAATGGTCCCAAAAAGACAGTATGTATATAGAGACTAATAAAGAAAATGAGATGAAATGTTAATAATAATAAATGTTAATACTGGGCAATCTAGTGAAGATACACAAATTCTCTGTATTATTTTGACATTTCTTTAAGTCTGAAATCATTTCAGAATTTTAAAATTTTAAAAATTTTCTGAAAGAAATCCAATATAATTTGTTTCCTCTAACTACAAGTTGCCCAATAAATAAAATCTTTAAAAAAAAAAAGGGGGGGGGGCGCCTGGGTGGCTCAGTTTGTTAAATACAAGTTGCCCACAACACACAATCTCATTCCCAACTGGGGAGTAAAGGTACCAAATGAGGGCATAATCTGCATGGTAGATAAATGATCTAAAATCTCTGATTTTCGGGGCGCCTGGGTGGCTCAGTTGGTTAAGCAACTGCCTTCGGCTCAGGTCATGATTCTGGAGTCCCGGGATTGAGTCCCTGCTCGGCGGAGAGTCTGCTCCTCCCTCTGACCCTCTTCCCTCTCGTGCTCTCTCTCTCTCTCAAATAAATAAATAAAATCTTTAAAAAATAAAAAAATAAAAAATAAATAAAATCTCTGATTTTCCAGTATGTTTTCCAATGTGAATGTCTCTCATGACTTCTAGTTCTACCTAATATATATTTTTTTAAGATTTTATTTATTTATTTGAGAGAGAGAGGGAAAGAAAGCAGGAGAGGGGATAGGATCAGAGGGAGAAGCAGGCTCCTCACTGAGCCGGGAGCCCGATGTGGGACTCGATCCCAGGACTCTGGGATCATGACCCGAGCCGAAGGCAGTCGCTTAACCAACTGAGCCACCCAGGTGCCCCAGTTCTACCTAATTTAAAATCAAATTCTAGGGCGCCTGGGTGGCTCAGTCAGTTAAGTGTCTGCCTTCAGCTCAGGTCATGATCCCGGGATCTCGGGATCGAGTCCCGCATCAGGCTCCCTGCTCAGCCAGGAGTCTGCTTCTCCCTCTCCCTCTCCTCCCGGCTCATTCTCTCTCTCAGATAAATAAATAAATAAATAAATCTTAAAAAAAAAAACTTCAAAAAATATATAAATAAAAATAAATAAAATAAAATTCTAGGGGTGCCTTGTGGGGTTCAGTCGGTTAAGCATATGACTTGTGATTTCAGCTCAGGTCATGATCTCAGGGTCATGAGACTGAGCCCCACGTCAGGCTCTGCACTCAGCGAAATCTACTTGAGATTCTCTCTCTCCCTCTGCCCCTTGCACCCATGTTCTCTCTCTTAAAATAAATAAATCTTAAAAAAAAAAAAATACATAGTAGGGCACATGATATGATGAGCACTGGGTGTTATATACAACTGATAAGTTACTGAACACTACATACGAAACTAATGATGTACTATATGTTGGCTAATTGAGTTTAAATAAAAAATTTTAAAATAAATACATAAAATAAAATTCTAAACTCAGAAGCTGAGGTTATGCTTTTTACAGGTTTGAGCTCTTACCCATCTATTCTTGACCCTATGTTAGGTCTTAAGGGTGCCTAGTCTGTGTAAGTGGAATTACTTCAAAGAATAATTATTTGCAGCAAAGAAGCCCAAATGGCTGACAAATATAAGAAAAGATGCTCAACCTCACCAGAAATCCGGGAAAGGCAAAAATCAATAGGAGACAGCTCATCTGATACCAGGTACCAAGTGCTACTGAGGGCGTGGAGAAGAGAGCTATAAAATACTATCAGAACATCAATCAGGATGACTATGGAGGAAAGTAAGTTAATACTCTCCAGTCAAGATCACCCTACCCTACACACCAAAAATTCTACTTTGAAGAATACATCCTGATTTCTTTAAAATCCCTTCCTACATGCTCGAGAAGACAGGTAAAAAATGGGAACCACAGCCCTGTCAGGAATAGCAATGTAGACACATGTGAAATGTCCACTAAAAGACGAATGGATAAACGTAAAATACTCATACATTCAATATGTAGAGAGCTGTCAAAATGAGTGAACCAGGCCCCCACGCACTGGCACTCTGTCAAATGACACAGTCTGACACGTTATTTACATAAATCTTTAAAATATATCAAACAACCTGTGCCTTCCTTAAGGACACACAGTGCGTGGCGCAAGCATAAAACCAGGAGAAGGAAAGCTGCAGATCAACATCTGTTTAGGGGTCACTCTGGGGTCATGTGGGTTGTATTAGTATCATCCTCTGTAGTTTTCTGTATGTTGAAAGTACTTCAAATTTAAGATTCATAATTCTTGCTGCTGTGGAAAGAGTATAAGTTGGTACAATTTGCTCTTCAGGTGGCAAGTGGGCAACCCTACGTTAAGACTGTACTCACATTCCATGCAACATTCTACCTTCGGTACTGAATTGGACAGATGTGGTCACACGCGTGTGCAGAGATGTATGTGCGGAGTCTCCACAGCACTGTGTGTGACAGCCAGAGGCTGGCAACGACTCACTTCCAACGACTCTGATTCATCCCTACAAGGAAATGCTGTGCCGCCACGAAGAAAAGAGAGAGAGATTAACATACACTAATACAGAACAATCTCCGAGAGACAGAGAGAGAGAAAGAGAAGGAAGGAAGGGAGGGAGGGTGGGCGGGCTGAGGAGCAGCCGTGGGGAGAGACCAGGAGACCGAGGCAAAGGGGGCAGGCAGGCTCCTGTACCCCCTCAGTCTCATGTCTAGTTTTACCATGTAAGGGTACCGTTCCCAAATCCTTTTTTTTTTTTTTAAGTCTATGAGCTGGCACATTTATTTATTTATTTATTGGGAGTGTGAGCACAGAATGTGGGGGAAGGGGAGAGGGAGAGAATCTCAAGCAGGCTCCACGCTCAGTGCGGAGCCTGAGCTCAACCTCACGACCCCAAGATCATGACCTGAGCAAACCAAGAGTCAGACACTTAACTGACTGAGCCACCCAGGTGCCCCCAAATTCTTTTTTCAAAGAAAGATAGCATGTTAACATTTTATTATGCTAAAATATCCAGTTGGACCCCCCAAGAGAAAAATCATAAAATAAATACAAATGGCCAATAAATGCATTTTTAAATGTTCAACCTCACTAGTAAGTATAAACCAAAACAGATGCCACTTTTCTCCCACCACATTGGCAAAAACCTAAGACAAGTAACTTTCAGGGCTTGGTGAGGACATGAAAAAGTGGGCACCTTCACATATTACTGGCAGGGGGGCGGGGAGGCAAAAGAGACAACCTTTCTAGTGGGAATCTGTTAAGACTTATTTCAACCCCACTGCACTTTTTAACAACTTTATTAAGACAAATTCACTTATCGTGCAATTCACCCACTCACAGTTAACTCACTGGCATGCAACCATCACCATAATCAATTTCAGAACACTCTCCTCACCCTAAAAAGAAATCATGTACCCCTTAACCACCACCCTCTCCCTAGTACTTCATCTCTCGTCATCCCTTCCCATCCCACCCTCCCTGCCCACCCTCTGCTGCCAGCCCCAGGCCACCATTAATCTGCTTTCTATCTCTACAGATTTGCTTACTCAGGATATTTCGTATGAAAAGAATCCTACAATATGTGGTCCTTTGTGTCTGGCTTCTACCACTGAGTATAATACTTTCAAGGTTCATCCATATTGTAGGTGTCAGAACTTCATTCCTTTTTATGGCTGAATAATATTTGTTTGTGGAGAGACCACACTTACCTTAACCATCTATCAGCTGATGGACATGTGGGTTTCTTTCTTTTGGCTACTGTAAATAACACTGCTATAGACATTTGTGTTTAAGTTTTCATGTGGACCAATTTTCAGTTCCCTTGGGTATATACCTAGGAGAATGGCTGGGTTATACAGTAGCTTTATGTTAACTGTTTGAGGAACTGCCAGACTGTTTTCAGAGAGGCTGCATCATTTTACACTCCCACCAGCAGTGTGTGAGGTTCCAATTTCTCCACATCTTCACCGACTCTTATTACTGTCTTTTTATGTTACAGACATCCTAGCAGTTTTGATTTGCATTTCCTAGATGACTAATGATGTCAAGCATTTTTTCATGTGCTTATTGGCCATCTATAAATCATCTTTGAAGAAATGTCTATTCAGATCCTTTGCCCATTTTTTATTGTCTTTATTAGGACCTATTAAGTGTCACATGTGAACACGAGCAATCCCCCCTACAGAAACAGAGTATACCTGCATGCAGGCTGAAGCTGCTCGTACGGAGCTAGTCCCTGGAGCACTGTTTATAACTGTAAAAGGTCAGAAACCTAAATTTTGACAAATAAGGAACTAAGTTAATTATGGCTCGGATTATACATGGGATACCATAAGGAAAAAATGTCTATGGCATATTAACTGAATTTCTAAAAGCTGTAGAGTAAACACACAGTAGAATCCCACTCTGTTCAAAATGAAGAGCAACTTGTGTGCACCTGTCTACAGACAGACCTTCCTAAGCAGAGAAGTCCTGGGCTGTCTCTATCAAACCAAGTGGGCATATTGGGGAGGAACCGCGGGTGCTTGAGAAGGAATATCTTAGCATTCTTATTCTGTATGTTGTTTTTAAGTGATGGGATGATAAGTGTTACCTACTTTTTAAAATATATTTTCCATACTTCTCAAATAATAGCATTTTCAAAATTATTACAGGACTAGGTGTCTATTTTTCCTCACCACTGTACCACTGAGCGCCATTCAATACTTGGCATCAGTAGATACAATGAAAATGTGCCGAGTAAATAAGGAGCAGCTATTTCTGTGCAGCAGAAAATTCTGTTACAGCTCATGCTTCAGGGGCAGGACTCCTCACCTGCCATGACTAAATCGTAAGCAAATCAACAGGGTCACTTACATGATTGAGAAAATACTGCACAATTATTTCATGGCCAGCGGCAGCTGCTTCCATCAAAGGAGTAAATCCATATACCGGCTCCCTGCAAGACAGAGGCCATGGCCAGACGATGAGCGGAGAGGAGCTCAGCCAGGCAGAAGCTTTCCTGCTGCAGACAAACCCAAGCCAGCTCGTCACCCATCCCAAGGCATCCAGGTCTCCCTCTCGCCAGAATGAACAGGGTGACACGAAAAGAGTTCTTATCAACACATGAGCCTCATAAATTCTTCTGCTTCTACCACCAGCTCTAGTCTCTCTTCCTGAAGACAATCTGTCTCCCCATCTTCACTCCCTCTAAGCTGCTTCCACTGGCTGACTCTTAAATCTCCGTTTTAATTACAGGCAAAAAGCACCTGTTGCCTTTCACTGCGCACAGCCAGCCAGTGTCTCCCACCCACCTATCCAGATGATCTTTGAGCTCAGCGTCTTCCAGGAGCCCTCCCAAGAGCTCTGAGACTAATCATCTACCTTGTCCTTATCTCACCCACTATCTGATGCTTATTTCTGGGCTCAGCGCTGTCTCCAGATGCCTCCTGACCCTCCCTTCTCTCATGCTGGTCTAGAAGACAGGAACCAAGCTAAATCCTGGGTTGCACCCACTCTAAGACACACCATTTTCACATTCTCACATCTCTGAAGTCAGAATTTATCTTAAAACCAATAGGCAAGTGGCATTTTAATCAGTGGCATTTCTTTCTCAGTGGCGTGTGAAACTATGATGCACCTTACAGGGGGTGACTTCAGCCAGGGGCGGGCACCGTGCCAGCCAGAAGCTGGGGTGGTACTTGCTGTGTTGAAAGGGGATTATCGTCATGACATGCTTTAGACAACACAACACCCCTTCCAGCTTGTAAAACTCATGACTGCTTTCAAAGCATCACCTCACCCGATATAGACAAAAGACAGGAAGGAAAAAGGAATTAGCATTTAATGCATGTCAATCAAGGGCCATTCACTATGCCAGGCCGCTGGTGTGTGACAGAACACGTAATTCCTCCAACAACCCCATGACACTGGTATTGCTGGCCCCAGTTTTCAGATAAAGAAAATGAGGCTCAGAAAGTGCTGCACCCAGTGTCCCCTGACAGATGCAGAAAAAAGCTGGGACCAGCCCCAAGCTTCCCACGCCTGGGCAGGCCTGTCCCCTCCGCCCACGGCAGAGGCTACCCTGCACTCTGGCCCGTGGCTGCCTCCCCAGCTGCCCCCCTTGGTTACAGCGGCCACTAACGACCCGGTAATCACCTCACGTTGGCATTCGCTCCACTGTCCAAGAGGAACTTGACCATCTGCTGGTGCCCAGCGCTGGTGCAGTGGAAGAGAGCAGTCCAGCCCTGAATGTCCCTCATTTCCAGCTCGGCACCTTGCTTTAAGAGAACACAGAATGCTCGTTACCGCCTCAGCTCCTCTGTGTGGGGCAGGCGCACTCCGGGCCGTCACGCTGCAAGAATCAAAGTGATGACCCAAGCAAGCACACGTACGCCATGGCCTGCAGTGGTTCCCATCTCCGCCAGAGCAGCCAGGAGCCCCTCGTGTCTCTGGGCCTGAGTCCCCTCGTCCCTCACCTGGAGGAGAAAGTAGGCGATGCTCTCATTGCCACAGCTGGAAGCCAGCATCAGCGGAGTCTGCCCTTCCGGGGTCGGCACGTTCACGCTCACCCCTGCCTCGAGCAGCAGGTGCACGATGGTATCGTGTCCGATGTACGAGGCATACATCAGCGGGGTCCAGCCACCACCATTCTTCTTATTCAAATCTAACTCTCTCCTAAACAAACACAAGATATGCCAGACATGTCCAGCCATCTCACATGTGAGGTTTACCAAAGCTGGCAGCAAGGCCGGGCCAAGAGAAAGAGCGGGAAATACAGCCAGGAAGCAGAACTTATCTGCCACCCTGAACGTCATGGGGGAGGGGAGGCAGACGGGGAAACCATTAGGTTTGCCACACAGCTGCCTCTGCAAAGTCCTCAGAGCCATCTTCCTCCTCCGACTGCACATTCTCATCGGCCCCTCCGCCTACCCCAAGGCCAGCAACTCTTCTTTCCTACCCCAGCTACACAGATGGTTCTCAATCAGGGGTGATTTTTTGCTCCAAGAGACATTTGGCAAAGTCTGAAAACATTACTGGTTGTCACAACTGGAGAAGGAAAAGCTACTGGCATCTAGGGGGTGGAGGCCAGGGACGTGGCTAACCGGTTATCCTACATGCACAGGTCCCCAACGGAGAATGATCTGGCTCGGGCTGTCCGGAGTGCCAGAGTCAAGGAACTGTGACCTTGAGCCCTGACTGCCTTCTTCTCCCAAAAGACCAGAATCTGCTAGTGTGGGGCTGGGTGGAAAGGGGAATGGGAAGGGACTCAGAAAATGGACAATATTTCTCCCTTGTCACCTCATCCTACAGAAACATTCTTGGAAAATCATTGACCAGAGAATCCTATCTTTCTCATTCATGTCCATCAAAATTCTGGAAAGGCGTTTCCCGCAGGGAAAAACCATGGGCTTCCAAGCCCAGAGTCTGGGGTTGGGGCATGGAAATCACATCCACTTCCAGGACACCCTGAATAGTTCATGTCCCACAGCCTTTCTTCTCACGCAATCCCTGCCTCCAGCAGAGGCAACAACTGACAATCAATCCAGTCTGTGCCTCTCAGAGGTATGCACACAGGAAGCTACACAGACAATTATTTTCCATTCACTAGCATCTTCTAGTAACTCTGGGATGCCCACGCAGCCATTTCAGAAGGTCCTGATCCCAGGAATGCAGTGGCGGCCACTGGCTGGGAGAGCGCACAGAGACCAATTCATCCTGGCCACACGACCTTCACTGTGGGAGTGCTCAGTTCCACGTGGAGAAGAGCCTAGCCCTTGGCAGAGCATCTCTGAGGCTCTGACATGTCTAGGTGGGCCCAATCCTCCCTTCGGAGGCCTCTCCTGCCCTCAGGCCCCTGGTCTATGCTTACTGTGGCCAAGCTTCAGTGTCAGCTAGGGCCACAATCCCAGTCAGAGCACAGACACTTCCCCTCTCCCCTGTGGAGCCATTTGGGACCGTGAATTTAAACAGCACACCCAAAGGCTTAAAAGCCCAAGAATGCCAAAGAAGCAGAATTGTAACTGGGGTCTCAGTGACCCTATGAGGGAATGTGCTGCCTGTGTGCCCAGCTGCACATTCCTAAGGCCACCTGGTACAGGAGTATGACAGAATGTCCCTTACCACAGGCCTGCACTTGTACTCGACTGGCCAGATATTCATAAGTGATGGCTAGGACTTGGGAAACAGAAACCTGGGACTCAAATGAGGCTTTGCTTTGGCTCCCCAGGAACTGAAAAAGGCACATATGGGTACGGACCTGTGTCCGTACAGGTCGTTTCTCCAAGTTATTGATGAAAAACTGAAACAAGGAAGTAGGTCAGTAAGGGGGTGGAGAGGAGGAGATGGGTCCTTTTCCAAAAACTACATTAACATATGTATAAGACTGCAGGTGGCAACCCCCAGAGAGGAAGATAAACCCCACTTCCTCCTCTATAGCAAAAGCTAGAAGGGAAAGGAACGCAAAAAAGAAAAAAATGAACCTTCTGGGGAAAGAAGGCCATACAGCATCACTTTCTAACTTTATTTTTGTTTTGTTTGAACATTTCTGCAATTCATAAAAACCATTAAGTGACTCTACAGAAAGCCCGAAACGTTTCATAAGCCTATGAAAAAAGTTTAAAGCCTTTCTTTCTTCCGAGGAATACAAACTGACTTCCTTATTAGTGTCCAGCATAAATCATTACTGACCACTGTCCGAGAGACACGGGGATTGATCTGTGTGTCTGAAATGTCTACAACTATGTGAGGCCCCATGAGCTTACTGACAGCTCTGTCTGGGATGTGAAGCATCCCAGTACAGAGACGGTACTCAAAATCTAAGCAGAAGGAACATTTCCCAAGATCTCTTACCGCTGCACACATTCCTTCACCACTTCATCCTGGCCGATGGAAGCAGCTGTGTGAAGATCCAAGGGGACGGCCAGCTCTTCCCGGCTGACCTGAGCACCCAGCCCATGCCACATGGACAAGCTGCGGTTCAGTTCTGGCTCACTAGCTTCATCGCTGAGCTCCGACATCACTGTGGAGGGAGACCCAGGGGTTAGGTCTTTCCTTCCCGGTTGTTCCAGGGAGTGAAACACGATGGTTACACTCCTACCTGCAGTAGGCCTCGATGTCACTATCCTAGCAGACTCAATGCAGTCAACTCCTGGGACAGACTTAGAAAATTTTTATTAAATACCGTATGGGTTTGGGCAGCTCCATCCTGCTAATACTGGTGAGCTTGTCACCAGACAGAAAAAGAGGAGCACATATGGTGAGTCACACACTGCGGTATATACTTTCCTTCATCAATCCTCGGGCCCCAGTTCTGCAAAGGGAATTCTCCAGCAACTCGGGAAGCCTGACAACCTCTTGGATGGGCAGTCAAGAAATGCTAATTGAGTCACTGGACCAAATCACCTCTTGGGTGGGGTGGGAAAGAACCCTGGACTTGGAGTCATATCAAAATTTAGCTCTGCTATTTAACATCTCCAGTCCCTAGTTCCTTGCTGTCTAATGGGGACATAGCTTAAAGGGCTGCTGTTAAAACACATGGAAGAATGGATAAATAAATGGCAGAATAGCATATAATGGAACGCTAGTAATAAGCAGAAGAAACAGTTGATATGCATAACATATGAACGAATCTCAAACACAGTTGTGCAAACAGAAGCCATACTCAAAGGCTACCTACTATATGATTCCATTTATATGACATTTTAGAAAAAACAAACCTGAAGGGCTGGAGGACAGATCAGTGGTACCAGGGATTAGGAACAGGGGAACCTCGAAGGGACAGCAAGAGAGAACTTGGGGGTGACGTACCTGTTCTGTATCTTGATTGGTGGGTATGTTGACTCTATACGTTAATCAAAACCCATAGACCCAAACATCAAATGAGTGAATTTTACTGTATAAAAATTTTAAACAAATAGGGTGCCTGGGTGGCTCAGTCAGGTAAGCATCTGCCATCGGCTCAGGTCATGATCTTCAGGTCCTGGGATCGAGCCCCACATTGGGCTCCCTGCTTGGCGGGGAGTCTGCTTCTCCCTCTACGCCTCTCCCCTGCTCATGATCCCTCTCTCTTTCTCAAATAAATAAAATCTTTTTTTAAAGATTTTATTTATTTATTTTGATAGAGAGATGGCGAGAGAGGGAACACAAGCGGGGGTGGGGGGTGGGAAAGGGAGAAGCAGGTTTCCCGTGGGTGGAGCAGGGAGCCATGTGGGACTCGATCCCAGGACCCTGGGATCAACCTGAGCCGAAGGCAGACACTCAACGACTAAGCCACCCAGGCGCCCTCAAATTAATAAAATCTTTAAGAAAAAAAAGTTTTTAAACAAATAAATCTTGAAAAGAAAGTCCCAGCACAGAAACTAGGATGTGATTGGTATTCAGTGAATGTTAACTGAGCAGGAATCCACCTATGAATTCCTTGAAAGTGGGACAGATGGTGGGCAGGGATGGGGGGGGGCGATGTGACAGACTGGTAAATTTGTGGGGTGACGGAACTTTCCCAGAGATGCAACACCACCAGGATGAAAAGTCTACGACTGGGGTGCCTCGGTGGCTCAGTTGGTTAAGCGATTGCCTTCGGCTCAGGTCATGATCCTGGAGTCCTGGGATCGAGTCCCGCATCGGGCTCCCTGCTGTCAGCAGGGAGTCTGCTTCTCCCTCTGACCCTCCCCCCTCCTCTCATGCTCTCTCTCTCCATCTCATTCTCTCTCTCAAATAAATAAATAAATAAAAATCTTTAAAAAAAAAAAGTTTTCGATTATGACAGTCCCTTATCCTGGGAATCCTAACCAAATCAATGCCAAGCCCTTAGCTTCCTGTTAGAACCTTTAGGTCCAAGAGTAACATTTGTCTCCGTCTCTACTATGGGTGGGAAAGAACAAGAAAGCAAGTATAGAAAAGAGAGAAAAGGAGAAAACAACGGTCGGGTCCATTCAGATGGCCTAAAGGTGCCCCAGCAATTCACAGATGCCACTAGGACCTCAGTCTTTACTAAAGAATGCTTCCAAACTCCAGGAACAGCTGAGATAGCCAAACAAGCAACAAGCCACCAATTTGGGGGACAAAGAATTTGTAAGCCCTTGGCCAGTATGTGTACATATGAGGGGGGCTGTTAAGTAACCAAGTTCAGAGCAAAGCCCTGCTTTCTGATACCACCACCTCCTCACACCCGCAAGGCCTGAGATCAACCAGATTTCTCACTGCGCAGGTGAGAAACCCCAACCTGAACAGTCCTGGCCAAGAGACACTGGTTCAGAACCCAAATAAGCCTAGTGCCAGTCCAGGGCCCCTTTCAATACACCGCTCAAGCCTCCAATGGGTGTGTCTCTTCTACTCCAAATGCCAGGGTGGAGTCCAAATGGTCTCTCCCATTATTGGAGGGAGGCTCACACGGCTGACACCCTGCAGGGTGGCAATCAGAACCAGACCCGGCTCAAGGAGCCTAGGGAGGGAGAATTCGGATGCCAAGGGGCCACAAGGCTACCGCTACTTCTTTTATCACCCCACCACATGCCATACTCTACAATGACGGGGTATTTGTTATGAATAAAACGGTTATGCTCATCCATATATTTGTACACTCGCTCAGCGGCCGTTCCTCTAAACCAAAAATCTTAACTAAAAAATAATGACGCTGGTGGTCGGCCGCCATGCCTAAAGGGAGGAAGTCTCGTCTCGGCGCGTATGCCTTTCACAGGAACCGGGGTACCCATCCTGGTTCTCAAGCCCTGGGGGGGTCCTTCGGGAATACCCCGAGCCCCGACTGTACTGACGTCCCTTGACGCCTCCTCCCGGTAGCCCTACACCGCACGTGGCTCTGTCGTCCCCGCCGCACCGCTGCAGAAGCGGAAGCGCAGTCAGAAACTCACGCGGCGAGCAAGCGGCAGGGCCGGGCCGTCTGGCGCCGGGCCCCGCAGGCGGGCTGCAGGTGCCGGCACCAGGCGGGGGAGCCCGGCCGCCACGGAGCCTACCTGCGCTGGGCCCCGGGCAGCCGCCGCCGCACTCCCTCAAGCCGGCCCGTTCTCCGCCAAGCTCGCCCGGACTCCCTCCGCGCGGACTGCCGCCGCAGCGCCCGGACCCCGCGGCCCCGCTCCCGCCCCGGAAGTGGTTGCGGGAGGCGCGGAGCACGCCGGGACGCTCGCCGGGCAGCGGGGCAGCTCCCGGCGCCGCCGGGCAATTCGTCCGTCCCGCACCCGAACCTTCCGGTCAGCTCGCCTGGCTGGCTATGTGACGCCCACGTCAGCCAATGAACAGGCGGAGCTCGCCCTGCCCCGCCCCTCCCCTGGCCGGGGGAACCAATCCTGTTTCAAGAGAGGCAGGCCGCGCCGAGTCCCGAAAGAGGAGCAGCGGGAAAAGTGAGGTTGGCAGTCCAGTAATCTAAGACTCTGCCGAGGGGGGATTCCAAAGGCCGTGAGAGCCTCAGTAGTTGCGCCGCGGCCCGAGGGGGCGAGCGCGACCGGAGGGACGCACTGGGGACTGTTTATAGCCCTGTCAGGACCGCGCAGGGAGGGGAGGCGGAGGCCTGAGGTGAGTGGCCTCGGGCCTGCCGCAGCCGCGAAGGTACAGGCCGGGATTCGGACAGGACGGCGGGAAACAGGGAGTGAGGGTGGCTGGGAAGGTGGACGATGTGTTTTCCTGCTTCCCAGCTTTAGATTTTAAAAGCCTGACCCGGGAGGCCGTTGGCGTCTGGTTGTCATAACAACGGGGCGCCCCGGGCAGGAGGGGCCAGGGGCGGGCCTGGGGGCGGGGCTAATGGGCTGCAGCCAAGAAACGGACATGGAGGTACCGCCAGGATTCGGAAGAGACTGGAGCTCCTCTTTGGCTTAGCTTTAGGCATTAACCCCAGTCCGAAATCCTCACCTGCGCGATGTAGTCCGTTTTCACCGCATATTCCAGCAACTGATACCTTCTACCCCGCAACATGTTGGGCAGTTTCCGCTCCTCTGAGCCAATGTACATGCTCTTCCTGTAGCCTGTAGTGCCTTTCCCTCCTCTGTTGCCTTGCCTGCCTACAAGAACCTAGTCTCTGGTAGCCGCCTTCACTTCGGTGATTCTGTTGTTCTACAATCTGCCCTACAGAGGCCGCTTCCAAAAAAAAACATCCCCTGATGTGTGTTGATGGGTGTTGCATCCGCACCCTGCTGTTCACAGTTCAGGGTGCACCAAGCACAGAAGCAAGTACCCCACCACTCACATCTCCTGCTGGTACCCTGATGGGGTATTAGCCGGACAGTGCTCTCTTCCCATTTACCCACTCACAGTGGCCTCTGGCGCTGCAAGGGATGTCCAGACACTGGCTCTGAAGTATCATTCCACTCTCTCTCTCTGCCTCCTCCCCCTGCTCTTGCTCTCTCTCTCTGACAAATAAATAAAATCTTTAAAAAAGGATTGGGCAGGGGCCCCTGGGTGGCTCAGTCGTTACGCGTCTGCCTTCGGCTCAGGTCATGATCCCACGGTGCGGGGATCGAGCCCCGCATCGGGCTCCCTGCTCTGTGGGAAGCCTGCTTCTCCCTCTCCCACTCCCCCTGCTTGTGTTCCCTCTCTCACTGTATCTCTCTCTGTCAAATAAATAAAATCTTTAAAAAAAAAAAAAAAAGATAAGCGTCTGCCTTCGGCTCAGGTCATGATCCCAGGGTCCTGGGATCGAGACCCACATCCGGCTCCCTGCTTTGCGGGAAGCCAGCTTCTCCCTCTCCCACTACCCCTGCTTGTGTTCCCTCTCTGACTGTGTCTCTCTCTGTCAAATAAATAAATAAAATCTTTGAAAAAATAAAAAATAAAAAAGGATTGGGCAGAGGGAGAAGCAGGCTCCCCGCTGAGCAGGGAGCCTGATGCGGGACTTGATCCCAGGACCCTGGGATCATGACCTGAGCCGAAGGCAGACACTTAATCAACTAAGCCACCTAGGCGTCCCCTCCCCCAAAATTTTAAGTAATCTCTACCCAGTGTGGAGCTTGAACTTACAACCCCAAGATCAAGCGTCACATGCTCTACTGACTGAGCAAGCCAGGCACCCCTCCACATATAACTTTTGACTCCCCTCAAAGCTTAGCTAATAGTCTACTGTTGATTGAAAGCCTAACCGATAACATAGTCAATTGACACATATTCTGTAAATATTTTATATATTGTATTCCCACATCAAGTAAGCTAGAGAAAGGAAAATGTTAAGAAAATCATGAGAAAACACATTTACAGTACTGAACTGTATTTATAGAAAAAAATCTGCATACCAGTGCACTGGCACAGTTCAAACCCGTGTTGCTCGGGGGTCAGCCATATCTGGGTTCCACCTGCACCAAACACACAGCGCGGACACAGTGACTGGCAGGAATAGGAACCCGCAGAACCGGAAGGGAAACCAAGTGGGAGGTCTGGGAGTCTGTGTTCATCCCCCACAGTGTGGTAGGTGCTTTGAAAAGGCAGCCCTCTCCCCCTGCCCCATCCTGAGCTCTTGATCCTTGGCCCCAGGACCCTCTCACTTCACCCTGTGTCCCCTGCAGGGCTGCTTGGATGATGGCATGCTGAGAATCACCCCGGAGCCTGGGCCCGCATGGCATCCCAGGACAAAGATGAGGAGTCCTCACCTCGCTGGGCCTCCCAGACAGGGCCCTGGGATGCCATCCTCGAGGCCGTCAGGGAGCAGCTCCCATCTCTGGACTCAGATTCCTCCTCGGTAAGCAAACACCTTCTTCCTATGTCTTCCTAGGCCCCGACTGCCCTTTCTTCCCATGGCAAACATGATGCTGCCCCATGAACAGCTTTGGAGCTTATCAGCTTCTGTGTTTATCATAATCTCAGTTTTTGTTCTCTGAATACATTTATTGATTCTTGGCATCCTCACGGGCCATTGTGCATGGCAAGGCTAATGGAGAGTAGATAATGTGACCCCAGTGCCTTGTCATGTCTCCAGCTTCGTTTGCTCTCACCCTCAGATATCCTTGTGAGGTGAGCTGGGAACTCTAAGTGTCCCCTCTCCCCTTAGAGGCACCAAGGCTCTGTGTCATTTAAGTGTTGGCTGAAGGTTGCAGGGCAGGGGGAGAGCTGGGCTCTTCTTTCAGCTACCACCTCGCTGCCCTGTTCATTCGATGCCGGCCATTAACTGGGCACCTGTTATGTGCAGGGTCTTAGGGAGCAGCAGGTATGTGCAGAACGGGGAGCCCTGGATCTCACCTTCACAAGGCTGTGTGGCCGAGCCCTTTTCTAAAGCAGTGGCAGGACGCAGCCCAGGCAAGGGCCTCTGGGAGAAAACTGATCTCCCCAAATCACTCTGAGCAGCAGGGCAAGGGCTCCTGGAGCCTGAGGCCCTCCTGGCTCTGCCTGCCGCCCCATAATCCAAAAGTCCTCTCATTTGTCCACAGTCAGACTGCGGTCCAGAGGAGCTGTTCATCTTCCAGCGAGATCAAACTGCCCTGATCCCAGACTTGTCAGAGGAGCTGGCTGAAGAGCCTGCCAGGGCCTGGCTTGCTACGGCCGCTGGGCCTCCTGAGGTGTGTAGGAGGCAGGCTCCGGGGATCCACGACAATGGGCCCCTGCGGGCAGAATGGGGTATGGGTCTGGGTGGCCATGCTCTCACCAGACCCTAATAGCAGTGGGAGTCAAAGAGGTTAAAAGCCCAGCACTCCCCAAACATTTGTTGATTTAAAAAGGGTGACAGTGGGGATTCAGAGATAAGAAGGTGCCCCTAGCTGGAGAGGCAAGGCGAACACAAGAAACAATTAGAAAACACCACAGCACACTCTATAACTAAGTATCATAGTTAGTCATTGCCAACCGGCAAAGCAAATTTTCTATCTTCTTGTCTTCCCATTTCTCAGAGAGCAAAAACTCTATCTAAAATTAATGGCTTGGTGCTTTAAGTTAATTGCTGCCTTTATAAATAGAAGCCATCAATAGGCTTTCATCCCTGGGCAGGTCCCCAACCGGTCAGGCCTGTCTGACTCTTGTTAAAAGCTCCAGGAGACTGGCTTAGCTCCGTTGTAACTATTATGACTAGTGGTCACTCATTAACCAGGGGAATGGGGGATATTGTCAAAGACCAACGCAGCCAGACATCCGTCAAGGCAGCGAAAGCAGACTTTATTCAGTAACTGCTGACAGCAGGGGAAAGAGCTGAGCGCTGTCGGGTTTGTGCAGAGGTGACTGGGGTTTTAAAGGGAGGAGGGAGGAGGAGAGCAAGACCCACTAGAGTCAGGGTCGTGAACGATCACAGACAGCGGGTCAGTGGGGGTGTTACCAGGCCAGGAGGTGTGTCACTGGCAGGTATGGAAGTCAGCAGTCTATCCTCCCACGGAGAAGGGAGACAGAAGCCAGGTCCCTCCAAAAGAATGGCTCTCCCATGACAGATGCTTCTCGGTTTTAAGAGACACATACTCACAATAATAAACCCTTTTTAGTAAATGCTCTAAGAAAGGGAGGTCAGCTGTTGGCTGGAACAAACACTAAATTCTCCCTGCAGCATTGAGCTTTCTCAGGCAGGGCTGCGGTCATCCTAGCCATGTGCTGCTGGAAGCCATTCTAGAGTCTGGTCAAGTCTCTCCGTGCTGGTTTGGGCCGAGTGGTTATGTGCCACAGTCTGTACCTCTCAGTGCAAGCACTGACACGGGGTCATTTTACGGAACCAGGCAGGGCATGTCTCCTACCCATCACTAGGACAGACGTCACCCACTCACCCAGCCATGCCTAGAAGTATAACCCCAAACGGGAGAAATTCCCAGGGCTACTAAGCCCTGTGGTTAGTGCAGGTGCAGTGATGTCCACATGGTCTTATCTCATGTTTTCTTCATTTCTATAATTACCTCGGTGACTCTTCTGGAGAATTTTTTTCAGTCTGGGAAGGGAAAGTCTGCATTGACTCACAGGGGCAGAGACTGTGGGCTTGCTCTGGAGTCAAAGGGCCTGGATTTCTTCTTGTCCACCCCTTAATAGTTGTGTGGCCAAAAGGTAGAAACAACCCAAGTGTCCGTCAACACAAAAAACGGACAAACAAAATGTGGTGTATCCATACAATGGAACATTATGCAGTCCGTGAAAGGGAACCAAGTACTGACACATGCTACCACCCCAGTGGACCTTGGAAACACTAAGCTAAGCAAGGACACACAAGGACAAATACTGTAGGATTCCACTTATATGCCATACCTAGAGCAGGCAAATCCAGAGAGAGAGAAAGTAGACTGGAGGTTACTAGGGGCTGGGGGGTGGGGAGGCACAGTCCCTTTGGGGTGATAAAAAAGCTTTGGAAATAGACAGCGGTGACGGTTGCACATTATGAATGTACTTAATGCCACTGAATGATACATTTTGTAACAATCAAAATAGCAGATTTTATGTTACATATGTATTTTACCACACACATAAAAATTCCCGGCAGTATGTTTTTGAGGATGCTAAGGACACCTGTTTTCTCCACAGCCAGATGTGGTGCCTGTGGAATTCACTGCAGAACCCTGGAGTAAGGGGGGCCCAAAGACAAGGGGTTCTGCCTCTCTGCAAGGCAGGGACCCTGACGGGCCTGTAGAGAGCTGTGGTGAGGCCTGTTCCCTTCTTCGGGTGCCTGAGGACACCCCCATGTGGCAGGAAGGCAACCGTGGGGCTGTGCCCTTCAGCACCCAGGGTCCTCCCCGGGGGCCACACGGAGAAGCCACCTTCTCCCCGTGGGAATGCGACCTGAAAACAGAAGCCCCAGGCGCTGCCTCACGAGCCCGTTGGGGCACAGACTCCACAGCCCACAGAGCCCTCCAAAGGGAGAGAAGGAAGATGATTGAGAAGGACATACTCCATAAAGTTACCTGGGATGCCCGGGGCCCAGCCTGCCGTGACCAAAGTCCAGTGGAGGAGGCACCCAGTGCCGTGGGAGTGGCAGGTCTGAGACCAGAAACACCCCCGGAGGGGCCTCAGGAAGGACCTCCGGTGCTCTCCCTCAAGGTAGGCATCCCCCTAGCCTGCACTTCCTTGGGGTGGGGGGGTGGGGCCCTTGCACAGGCCTGGCCCCACTATACCTGTCCTAGTCTATCTGGGCTGCCGTGACAAACTCTCATAGACTAGGGGGTCTTAAACCCCAGAAATTCATCTCTCACAGTTCCAGAGACTGGGAAGTCCAAGACCACAGCGCCGGTACACTTGATGTCTGGTGAGAGCCTGTTTCCAGGTTCAAAGATGGCATCTCTGGCCGGGTCCTCGTATGGTGGAAGAGACAAGGAAGCTCTCTGGGCCTCTTTTATAAGAGCTCCCCCTTCATGACCTATTTATCACTTTCCAGCAGCTCACCTCCAAAACACCATCGCACTGGGGGTTAGGATTTCAACCTGTGAATTTTGGAGGGACGCAGACATTTAGTCTACAGCAACGACCTTAGGCCCCTAGGCCCATGGTCCCAGGTCCTTCAGTGGGCGGTCATGCCTGTCTCAGCGGGCAGCGGTAACAAGAACAAGGAAGAGCAAGGAGACTCCAGCCTTGAAAGAAAGAGAGAAAGAGAGAGAGAGAGAGAGAGAAAGAAAGAAAAAAAGAAAGAAAGAAAAGAAAAGAGAAAGGAGGAAGGAAAGACAGACTAATCCAAAGCATGTTTATAAAGACAAGACAACCACATGTAAGACATAGAACAAACTTTGTTAAAACATAATTCCCCAAATGGTAAAGCCCTCATTTTCATACAGAGAGTGTGAGCACCTGTTAACATTGTACTTAGCTCATTAACGGGAGAACCAGCAGGATGATGAAGCCGGTTCAGAGAGGTTATGAGAAACTGGGATTTTGTAAAACACTGGGGAGAAAGAAAGGGACGCTGAGGAAAATTGCACATGAAGCACAAAATTGGTCAACATCCGACAAGCCACAAAGCTGTTTGTTACCTCTGGGGTCATCTCCACAGGACAGAGAAAACCCCTGCACCTGTTTCTCAGTTTTACAAAGTCGTAACATAGGTGGGCCCTGGTCGCCTGCGGAAACCAAATTACCGCCCTCAGGGAAGGTGGGCTCGTCAGAAAAGCTCCAGCATGGCATTTAAACATTGTGCAATTCTTTTTTGCCTTATTTGCAAATTTTGATAATTTTCTTAACAACTTAGAGAAAACTGGCATCAGGTTGTACATGAAGGTCATTTTTACCACTTCCATTCTTATCAATTGCTGTTGAAATAAGCCATTCTTTCCTTTCTGCTTGCCCCGATACACTTGTTTCCACTCACCTCTGGGGCTGCACGGAGCTGCAAGAGGGTCCCCAAGAAACACCAATTCCTACTTAGCTTCCTCCCTGCTCTCATCAGACCCAGGCGCCCCCAGCGCTCTCTTCCAAGTCCTCCTGTGGATAGCACCAGCCCAGAACAATCTGTTCCTTAAAAGAGCAAACCGTTTAAATCTCCCAACACTAAACCTGTATAAACCTAAGGAGGTTAAGACGACACTGGGTTTCCAGGCCAAACAGTCTTTGTACCAAAAACAAAAGTATTGCTCAAAAGAGGCGTAGGAAGGAGATGGCAGGAGGTATGGGTGAGAGTGCCCAGGGGGGCAGGCACCTAAACCCTGGGGATTTCTAACCCGAAACAAACCTCCGTGGGTCACAGCAGCTGCGGAATCGGGCATTCCCACCGCGAGGACCGTGTGGCTACCTCGTAATCACTGCTTTAATTATTTCAGGAACTTGAAGAGTGGGATTTGGATCACATCCTTCAGAGTTTGGCAGGGCAAGAAGGCAGCAGGGGAGACCGTGCACCTACAGCCACGTGGTGGGCAGCTGACCGCCTGGGCCCAGGTCTGACCTTGAATGCCAGGGCCCAAATGCATCCCCACAAGCAGCTCGTTCCAGATCCTCTCAGTAAAATAGGGTCAGCCCTGCAGCCCACCATGTCCTCTCTGCTGCTCAGCCCTCACAGTCCCAAGCACACAGGTGCCAGTCCGTGGAAACTTCCACCCATCCATCCACTCACTCACTCATTATATACATGACCCCCTACTAGGTGTCGGGAGTGGACAAGCCCCAGAGGGGACCTTCAGACAGGTCCCTACCCTTGACTCACACCTTTCCCTCCTGCCCACCTCCAGGGCTTCCTCCCTCTCTTTCTGGGAACAAAGCAATCTGCAATTTGTGCTCCTTCAGCCAGCAACGAAGCACACCCTGCCTCCCCTCACCTCCCCATCGACAAAGCCAGGGATGTGATTACTGCCACTGCATTTGTGCCCTTGCTCTGGGCAGTTCTGTAAATAAAAGGAAAGCTCCTCCCTGCCTCTCCAGCCATCCTGGGTCAAAAATGTAAGCAGAGGCTGGTCTGAGGCAAAGAGCAAGGAGGTGTGGGGGTTCTAGCCTCCAATTCCAGAGCAAACCTCCTCTGTGGCTGACAGCCCCTGGTGCTGTTTCAACGTGGTTTTGTTTGTTTGTAATTTAAAGCCTTATAGCAGGATGTGGAGAAACCCTCCCTCCTGTCAGGCAGGGCCTGGGCCGGGGGCTGTAACCAATATACCCTCTTTGGAGGGCAATGTGGCAGAATCCATTCTGTTTAAAGCCACATAAGCCACATCGTCCACTTATTCCACTGCTAAAGTCTATCCTAAACACACACCCCAATGGGTAAAGATATGTATCCAAGGATGTTCATTACAGCGCTGTTTATAATTGTGAAAATTTGGAAATGACCCATATTCAATATTCAATAGGAGTCAAGCTAAATCAGTTATACCACAGAATGCTCTAAAGCTCAAATGAAGAGAATCTATGTATATTAACACAGAACGACATAATCTATTCAGTGAAAAAAAAATCTATAGAGGATAATCCTGTTGCTATTTTTTTAAAAAAGTGAACACACAGAACTGTTAATTCTGGTTCCCTCTGACGAGTGGGACTGGGGAGTGAGGAAGTGAGGGAACCCGTTAATAAGTCACTCCTACTTTACGGGGCCTTTACTTTACAAGGGAGTCCAAGGGGTCCTAAGGCTCAGGCTGCTGTAAGTCAAACCGTGGGTGTCCCCACTCAGCAGCCTCCCTGCTCTCCCATCAGACCACATCCTGCCGAACAGCCAGGACAGGCTCATGGAACAGCTCATCCTTCTGTGTGCCACACATTCCAGAGCCCCTTCTGCCTGGAAGGTGCCTGCTGACACACCTCAGGACACCATGCAGCAGGAGGCCAGGAGCAGGTGAGACTTCTGCCAGCCACAGCCCGTGTCCTCTCTGTGGAACTGGCCATGGTCTTGCAGCAAGTATCAGATGTATCCTGGGTGGGGCACTTGATGTAGAGTTCTCATTTCATCTCAAGAATCTGATCAGGTAGGTGCTATTATCTCCATTTTATAGATGGGGAAACTGAGGCTGAGATTGAGTTACCCAGGCCATACATGGCAGAGCTGGGACTCAAGCCCCAAAGCACCTGCTCTTGCACACCCCCTGGGAACCCTCCCTTCACCATCCACATGGCTTCCCCAGAGTAGGACCCTGCCCCTCTGGCCGCTGTTAATTAGGCCAGCCCTGGAGTCTGACCCAAGCCAGGCCAATCAGAGCCTTTCTGTGAGAATTTCCAATCTCCCTGTCTCTGGGTGGGGGTGGGAGGGCAGAGAAAGGCCAGCTGTAGTGAGAAACACTGAAGCTGAGGGGCAGAGGTGGGCGCAGGGCACTAGGATCCCTGAAAACCTAGCTTCTCACTCTTTTTTAGGAATCTGAGAGCCAATGAATTCTCCTTTTCACTCAAGCCATTTGGAGTGGTCTTCTGTTCCTGGCAACCCAGTGACAAATAGAAATATCTAGGGGTCTCTGGGTGGCTCAGTCGGTTGAGTGACCAACTCTTGGTTTTGACTCAGGTCATGATCTCAGGTTCCACATTCAGAGGGGAGTGTGCTTCCCTTCTCCCTCTCCCACTGCTCCTCCCGCCCCCGCTTGCGCTCTGTCTCTTTCAAATAAATAAAAAGTCTTAAAAAAAAAAAAAAAAGGAAGGGCGCCTGGGTGGCTCAGTCATTAAGTGTCTGCCTTCGGCTCAGGTCATGATCCCAGGGTCCTGGGATTGAGCCCCACATCGGGCTCCCTGCTCCACGGGAAGCCTGCTTCTCCCTCTCCCACTCCCCCTGCTTGTGTTCCTTCTCTTGCTGTGTCTCTCTCTGTCAAATAAATAAATAAAATCTTAAAAAAGAAAAAAAGAAAAAAAGCACTATCTAGACTCGTACTGTCCAATTGGTAACCACTGGCCACATGTGGCTACTGAACCCTTGAAATGTGGCTGGTGCAACTGAGGAAATGAATTTTTTAAATTTATTTTTTTTAAAGATTTTATTTATTTATTTGACAGAGAGATAGAGAGCACAAGTAGGCAGAGAGGCAGGCAGAGGGAGAGGGAGAAGCAGACTCTCCACTGAGCAGGGAGCCCAACGTGGGGCTCGATCCCAGGACCCTGGGATCATGACCTGAGCTGAAGGCAGACACTTAACCAACTGAGCCACCCAGGTAGCCCAAATTTATTTTATTTTTAAATTTAATTTTAATTAGCTTACAAGTAAATTTAAAAAGCTACTTGTGGCAAATGGCTACCACACTGGGAAGCACAAATATAGAACATTTCAGTCACCAGGGACAGTCCCGTTGGACAGTGCTAGCCAAATCTTGAGGGTTCTGAAGAGCAAAAGAGCAGGTGCATTTACAGGGCCTAGATCAGGTCACACCATAATCACGCAGAAGTGACTCAGAAACCCTGCTCTCTCATCTCAGATCTGCTCCGAGGGAGCCAGGCTTCCAGGCTGAGCTGGGCCTGACACTGGCCGAGAGCAGGCAGCTAAGGAGCCCCGCAGAGCCTCCCACCATCTTCATCGATCTGCGGCCCTCGGAGCCATCAGACCCCGGGTCGGTGGAAAGGTACTGGGAGTGGTGACAGCCCTGCTTTGCACTGTTCCCACTGGCCTCAGGAGGAGCAGGTGCTCATACAGGTGGGAGTCACACTGGTGTGGGCTAGCCCCAGAGCACTGCTCAGTGGAGAAGTGCTGTTAGCCAGGAGCTGAGCCTGGCCGACAATCCCACTTGGTCCCATCAGCAGGCTCCCCCTGCAGGGAGGGAAGAACCCAGGTGGAGCTCTAAGCAAACAGAGTCTGGGCTTTGGTACATGGCCCTGGGGTGTGTCCCTCCACCTCTTGGCAGGAAATCCCAGTGGCCTGGGTAGCCTGGGGCACATTCCGTGAAGCCAGCTTTCCTCTCCTCCAGCTCCAGCCTCAGCTCCAGCTCCTCCGACAGCGAGGAAGAAGAGGAGGCTACAGTGGCCCTCAGAGACCAGCAGGGCCCAGCCAAGCAGGAGAGTCCTTCCTCCTGCCGCCTACGGTAACCACCAAGGGGCTCCCATCACCTGGGGACGTCCCATCCCTGCTTTCCACAGCAAGCCCTCAGGCTGGCACACTGAACATTTGTGCTTTCAGCTCTGTCTTGCACCCATAAGGCCAGCACGTGCGGGTCTGGTGGGGGGTCTAGGAGGTGGCCCATGGGAGCCCACTTGAGGCCCAGCCTGGAATGCTGTCCTCCCGACATCACCAAGGACACCTTAGTTCATTCCTGAGAAGGGATAAGTACTTGCCTTCTGAAAAACAGCTGCCCAAATTTATTTGCTCCCTACTCCTGACAGCACTGGAAATGAAGTTGTTGGGATGGAATGAAGTGATGGTTGTTGGCTAGAAATGAAAGGCCTGGGTGAAGGAAGCAGTGTCCCATTCAGAGAAGTCCAGCTCCCCACCATGCAGAGGCCCCACATGGTGGTCCTAAGGCCACTTTTTGAAATTGCAAAGCCTGTGGATCCTATCCTCTGGGAAGATCAGTCAAATGCAGCTTTTCCCCTAAAGTGGTACATGATTAGGCATATAGGAAAAAAGGAGAAAAATCTGAGTTGAGAAGCATCACACGAGTGGGCTCCCAGAAGCCTTAAACATGCTAACATGCCCTGTGACTGAGCACGGGCTGAGAGGCCAAAATCTCTCACTTACCGTCTTGAGAACCAGGGAACACGCTTCTGGAAGCACTCTGGCCCCTTCTTGTGGGGAGGTCTGGCTCCACTTGGTGTTGATTGATCGTCTCTTGTGTCACAGGGACTGCACCGGGAAGAGTCAGCTTCTCCAACAGCTCAGGGCATTTCGGAAGGGGACGGCTCAGCCCAATTTGCTTGCCACGGGAGGTCCCAGTGGCCAGAAGGCTCAGGTCCCTGAAGATCCAGCCAGCTCCGCAACTGGGAGAAAGCAACATATACCAGCCGGGGCCGAGCAGCAGAGCACCCAGGCCAGATGCCCAGGGGGAGGTCCCAGGGCGCTAGGGGACGCTCCTGGGCCAGGGACAGCCAGGGAGGCCCTGGTGCCTCCCCTGGACCAACTGTAGCTGCGTCCTGGACCAGATGGGAGAAGGAGCTGGGCGGGATGATTCCACTCTCCATCCACATGCCTGGGCCCCTGGCTCTCCCTTGTTTCTGTGAGAAGGTGCTTCTTCTGCAGCACGGGGACCCTCAGGCTGCGGGGCAGATCATTCTATGTACTTAGAGCAAAGATGCGAGAACACAGTTGTACACAGAGCAGGACAATAGCGCCTTGGAAGCAGACCCCACGGAGAGCACGGTCCGTGCCAACAGGGGGACTGTCGGGTGTTTTCTCTCTCATGTCTGCACTCTTCTCTGTTATTGTCATCATGCAAGCTTTTTCTAAAGCTAAAACTCAAGTAAAACATATTCAGAGAATTTCAGGGTTTAGAGAAAGGGTCTTGGAGGAGAATTGAGCCTGATCTGGGTCCCTGGCTGCTTGCTATTTATGTGCCGAAATGAACACACCACCCGCTCTCTCTCACACACGAAATGGACTCTTTGATAAATGGGGGAAGACTGAAGGTTTTTTTCTTTAACCAAGATACAAAGGCACACGTTTTAGGGTCCTTCCAAACTATGGGTGGAGTTGACCTTTCCACAGAGATAAGAGTACTGAGTGTCCTGACACCCAAACGGTCCCCAGGGAACAGAGCGGCGCCCGGCCTTGTGGAGGACATCCTTCTCGTTACTTTGCAAACATCACCCCCACTGCCCATTTTCAGTCCTTTCGTATTGTTCTCAGCCCTGCTGTCCCCAACAGGCTGAAGCCCTGATCTGTGGCTACCTCTGTTCTCTCGTCAACTTGTTTCCGAGATTCTGCTTCTGAGTCTCTGCCCCACTCTGCCCTGCCTGCCCCATGGGAAAAGCAGTCATCTCGAGTCCCCCTGTGACATGGGCTCAGTGGCTTGGTAGGGTCCTTGGCATTTGGGCACGTGTCCCAGGATTCAGCTGGGGTCACCACCTGTTAGCATGCGCTGAGGATGGGCAAGGGTCTCTTTCCATCAAGCCCTGCACCAGGCAAGGCAGGCTCTGCCTGGCCTCAGCTAGTCATGATCAGGGCCACAGACTTCACTTGATATGACCATGGGGGCCCCCACAGCAGCCCCCAACCACAACGATGAGGGGCCAGGGGCAAGGCAGCTTCCACCAAGTCCACAGGAAGCCCTGGGTGGGCCTACCGGCAGGGCAAGTAACCACACTGCATCACTTGGGCTCCTGGGTCTTGCCCATCTGTGAAAGTCCCTCACCCTCTGCTCCAGGGCACGTGCAGTGTGGTCAGGGCTCAGGCACTGGGCAAGGTAGACTAAACGTGACCACCTCCACCCATGCAGCCTGTCAGGAACAATGGCCAGCTTTTTTTCCTTTGAACCCATTTTCCCCATCTCTACCCCTTTTAACGTCATTAGTTTGTTAAGAATGTTTCACAAAGTGAGAGAAAATAAACTCTTTGTTCCAAGTTCAACTGGGTGAACGACTGTTAAGGCAAGCCGAAAGGATGATGTGGTAGGAGTTCTGCCACCTGGACAAGGTGAAGCACTCAGGACCTCAGTTTCCCATCTATAAAAGGAGAGTCACAAAAGCCCTATGTCCTAGGACTGTGTGAGAGAATATTCTGGAACGGGTACTAATGGGCCCAGGTCCCAGGCCAGGAAGCGGGCGGCCGGCGGCCTCCAGCACCAGCCTGGACATGACAGAAGTGAACCCGCAGACTCACAGCCGCATAGGGAAGGAGGGTGGTCGGCAAAGCCAAGTGTGCTCAAGAGCCCTGGCAGCTGGCCTAGAAGGTCAAACCATGCTTCAACTGAGTGGCCGCCTTCTCTGGAGAACACACCAGGCAGAGCACACGAGGCCAGAGGGACCGACTTTATTAAGGGAACTGAGAACAGATCACGCACCCTGGAACCTGGGTTATGCTGAAAGGTGGAAAATACCTACAGTGATTGGGTGACCAACAGAATGGAGCACAGCACGAGGCCCAAGGCAACCCCGCCATGGGAAATTGCCACACTCCCTGCATGGAATGTTCCAGAACCAAGGGGTTTCAGCAGCTGCTCCAAGACTCCAGTGATGACGAAACGAAACCAGGACTCTCTACTGCTCCCCTCAGCTGCCAAGGACACAGTGGATGTGAACAGATCAGAAAGACCAAGAGGGGCAGCCAAGGCTGCCTCTGTCCTGGCCACTTGGGGCTGGAGAAAGGCAACCCTGGACTCCTGCCCTGGGGACAGATGGCAAGGCTGGTCCAATCCACAGGCTTCCTCATGGGCCGGGGAGGTTGGAAGATGGGGTATCAGGGAAGCGTTCCCACACCAGGTATTCATCCTTTAGAACAGCCATGGATCTATGAAGGTGACCCCCAACTCACCCCACTGCCCCGCTAACACCACAGAGATACAGAAAAAGCCCCCACAGGCTACATACTGGGTGTGGCAAGGCTGGAGGGGAAGGTGGGAGACCAGGGAAGGCTGGGGTATGTTAACGCTCCAAGGAACTGGAGTTCTGGAGGCTTCCCCGAAGTGGGCTGACAAGCGTTCCCGGCTTCATGTCCACCCACAACCTCAGCATGTGCCCTTATTTGGAAACAAGGTCTATGCAGATGTAATTGAGATGAGGTCATTCTGGATCAGGGGCCCTAAATCGAATGACTGTGCCCTTAGAAGAGGACACCAGAGCAGAGAAGAGGCAGAGGCGGGAGCGATGTGGCCACAAGCCAAGAACACCGGGGACACCGGCAACACCAGAAGCCAGGAGAGAGGCGTGGGACAGTCTCTCCCATCAGGGCCTCCAGAAGGAAGCAGCCCTGCCCACATCTTGGGTTTGGCCTTCTGGCCTCCTGAACGGTGAGTATCCATCCCTGGGGTGGTGAGCCACCCAGGCTGTGGTGACCTGGACAGAGGCCCCAGGACCCAGGTCCATCTGCTCCATGTCCAGCCGCCACTGCTAAACTCAGTGCCCGGATTCTTCCCTCTGCCTGGGCACCTGAAATATCCCACAGCCATGGGCTGGGCCCCCACCAGGGGCAAACAGGGTCAGTCTGAAATGCCTTCAGATTAGGGTTCTGGTTCCAAGACAGTAACTCCAGCAGCTTCATGAACTCTGACCTCGAAATTCTGAACGGAACTCCGGAGGTGGGCAGCTCAACGAGTGGCGGCTGGGCTTCACCCCGGGGGCCTCCTGGAGCCACGCCGTGGGGCTCTGCAAGCCCGGCAGGCGCTGCTCTCCGCTGTGGGTCCACTGGTGTTTGTGCAGGTCCGTGCCCCGGCGGAAGCCCCTGCCACAGGTCAGGCACACAAAGGGCTTCTCGCCCGCGTGTGTCCTCCGGTGCGCACTGAAGTGGGAGCTGTTGCTGAAGCGCTTCCCACACTCAGCACAGGCGTAAGGCCGCTCCCCAGTGTGCGTCCGGCGGTGGATGACCAGGCTGGAGCTCTGGCTGAAGCGTTTGCCGCACTCGGCGCACGCGTAGGGTTTCTCGCCCGTGTGGACCCTCTGGTGCGTGCTGAAGTTGGAGCGGTCACTGAAGCCCTTCCCGCACACCTGACACTTGTAGGGCCGCTCCCCGGTGTGCGTGCGCTGGTGCTTGGTCAAGTGGGACGTTTTGCTAAAGCCTTTGCCGCACTCGGGGCACGTGTACGGCTTTTCGACTCGTCGCGGCCCTCCTCTTTCCAGAGGCTGCTCGGGCCTGGCCATGCCCCTGACCAGCTCTTGGTCCCGCTCCCTTCCCATTGACACGTCCTCCCTGGTGTCCTGTCCGTCCTCAAGTTGCAGCCCAAGCCCTGGGACAGAGAAAACACAGTCCCTGAGGCCTTCACAGGGAGAGGGGACAATAAGAAGGCAGAGGCTGGGCAGCTGTCCCACCTGAGGAACATGAGAGCAAGCCTCAGAGCACCTAGCAGGGGAGTGTCAGACCTGAACGGAGACAGTGGACCGTGGCCAGCAGCTCGTGAAAGCCTCACAACGCCAGTGAAGTGCGTGCCCTTACTGTCCCATTGCAGGGCGAGAATGCTGAGGAACTCACCCAGAGTCACTGGGCTAGTAAGTTACAGGACGGGCTCTGGAGCCTGGGCTCATAACCTCTAGGCCAGGGGTTCTTACCCGGGGGCAATGGTGGCCTTCAGAGGGCACTTGGCATGTCTGAAGACAGTTTTGGTTGTCACAACTGGGGAGAAGAATGTTGCAAATGGCATCTAGTGGGTGAAGGCCAGGGATGCTGGTGAACATCCTATAGCTCACTAGATGGCATCCTAACGGAGGATTCTACAGCCCCAATGTCAACAGTGTTTTGGTGTTAACTAAACAGTGGTACCACAGCCAGGCTAAATAACCTCTCAGGATGTCATCTGTAGATCTGCTTAACATCTACAATCAGCTGACTGTAAATAAAGCAGATCACCCTCCACACTGCGGGTGGGCCTCGAAATCTAATCAGCTGAAGGCCTTAAGAGCAGGACCTGAGGTTTCCCAGGGAGGGGCAGAGGGAGAGAGGATCCTAAGCAGACTTCTTGCCCGGCATGGAGCCCCTTGCAGGCCTTGATCTCACAAGCCTGAGATCATGACCTGAGCTGAAATCAAGTGGGACACTTCACCAACTGAGCCACCCAGGTGCCTCCCCCAGAGAAGGAATTCAGCCTCCAGACTGTAATACAGAAATCCTGCCTGGGTTTCCAGTCTGCTGGCTGCCCTGCAGATATCAGACTCAGGACTGCAACATCAACTCTCACTCGAATTTCCAGCCTGCGGGCCTGTCCTATGATTTTAGGCTTGTCAGCATCCACAATCCTATGAGCCAATTCCTTAAAAATAAATGTTTTTTTTTTTTTTTTTTTTTTTTTTTTTTACAGAGAGAGAGAGAGAGCGAGAGCAGGAACACAAGCAGGGCAAGTGGGAGAGGGAGAAGCAGGCTTCCCACTGAGCAGGGAGCCCGATGCGGGACTTGATCCCAGGACCCTGGGACCATGACCTGAGCCGAAGGCAGACGCTTAACGACTGAGCCACCCAGGCGCCCAAAAATAAATGTCTTAACTTACACACACACTATTGGTTCTCTTTGTCTGAAGAAACCCAACTGATACAAAGCAGCATCTCAATTCCTTCAGAACCTATTTCAGGGAGTGAATGGGTATCTGGAGTGCCAAGATGAGCTGAGCGGGAAGAGCAGAAGGAATAGTGTTGGGTGGTGGGGTGGGGGTGGGGGTGGTAAGGAGAGGCTGTGGATGGCCAAGGCCTTGCCAGAAGCAGCTCCACCCACGGGAGCCATGGGCAGCACAGAGGCCAACATGAAACAGGACCAACCATGTGGGTGAAGGAACAAAAGAATAAGGAACCCAGGACAACTGTGGGCACCTGCCTGGGGCGAGGCGAGCAGCCACACTCTCCCCACTGCAGTGGGCCCCTGACAGGTCACTAGCAACCCTGGCTTTGCAGGCTGCACTCAGCTGGTTGCTGAGCAGACTCTCCAGGGAGCACCCCTGGCCCACTGGACCCACCTGGGAACAGGGTGTGAGTTCTTATTTCAACATGCTCCCCAGTGATTCCTCGGGCCACTGCAGCCTGAGAACTGTTGAACTGGCTTTTGTAAGTGGTACGGAGACAGGGGCGATACGGAGCAGGGAGATGCTGGGCCTAGGGTGCCTGAGGCCCACACACAACTGTTGGGAAATGCTGAGCTGGCCCCAGCCAGCCTAAGGGAAGGAGCTACCCTCCCCGAGACTGGCCCACTTCAGACACGCCACTGAGGAGCAATGGCCAGGGTCTCTCTGCACGTTACCCCCGTGTTCCGGCAGCATGTCCCAGCTGCAGTCCCGCTGAGCCGGGTCCACGCACTCCCACTCCTCCTGGGATAGGTACGCCGCCATGTCCTCCAAGGTCACTGGCACCTGCTGGAATGCAAGCCACTCAGTCCTATGCCACAGCTCTGTCATGTGGGCCAGCCTGGCGGGCTCACCCACCCCCTCCACCTGTATCACAATGGCAGGTCCGGCTTTGCCTCCCCCCACTTCCTCTCTCCAACACTCTCCCTCTCCATATGCTGTTGGCCACCCCTCCTCCTCAGGCTCCACTCACAGAACGGCTGAATCCTGCTCCCTGGGAGGACACCGTCACCACCACCCTGTCCCATTGCTGCTGGGCCAGAGACAGTGTGGACAGATTCACTGTCTGGAACAGCTGGTTCCACTGCACGCTCAGCCACCGGGGCCCACGTTCCCCAGGGGACGAGTCAGGCATGCCCTGCCTCAGCTCAACCAGCCCTGAAACCCGAGGGGGGTGTCTTGGGAACTTCAGGATGCCTGTAGGCCAGTCGTTCCAAATCTGGCACCAGACTGACCTGAGCAGCAGATTAAAACCCAAGCAAACAATGTCTAGAAGAGGCAAATCCATAGAGACAGAAAAGTAGGTTGCCATGGGCTGGGAAAGAGCGAATGGGGGTGTGCTGCTAATGGGTATGGGGTGTCCTGGGGAGGAAAGTCTTTTGAAGACTGTGATGATGATTGCATAACTCTATAAATACGCTAAACACTATGCACTCTAAATAGCTAAGCTGCGTGGTATGTGAATTATACCTCAACAAAGCTGTTATTTTTTATTTATTTATTTTAGAAAGAAGGAGGGCACCTGGGTGGCTCAGCTGGTTAGGCGACTGCCTTCAGCTCAGGTCATGATCCCGGGGTCCTGGGATCGAGTCCCACATCAGGCTCCCCCTGCTCTGCAGGAAGCCTGCTTCTCCCTCTCCCTCTGTCTGCCACTCCCCCTGCTTGTGTTCCCTCTCTTTTTCTCTGTCAAATAAATAAATAAAATCTTTAAAAAAAAAAAAAAAAGAAAAGAAAAAGAGTGAGAGTAAGCATGAGCAGGTGAAGGAGCAGAGGGAGGGAAAGAGAGAGAATCTCAAGCAGACTCCCCATTGAGCACAGAGCCTGATACAGGGCTCGATCTCACGACCCTGAGATCATGACCCGAGCCGAAATCAAGAGTCAGATGCTTAACCAACTGAGCCACCCAGGCGCCCCTCAATAAAGCTGTTATTTAAACAAACAAGCAAAGGAGACTCCAATTCCAGGCCAGGGCTGGGGGAGGAACCTATATTTTTACCCAAAGTCCCAAGAGTCTAGTGCCTGGCTGGGTTTGAAGCAATTGCCCCAGCTCACCATTAAGCCCCAGAATCCTCTGGGACACACCTAATACGCAGATGGCATCTAAGAGAAGACTTTTGGTAGGAGAAAGTTGGGGTAAAGGGGCCATTCCATGAAGGAGGAGCTCTAAGAGCTGGACCTGGCATGGGAGAGAAGTGTTCCCATAACAGAGGAAGGGGACACACAGGGATGCTGCAGATCAGGAACACCCACTCACCCGGGACCAGGATGAAACGAAGGACGTGGCCGATGCCGCCATCTCCTGATGCTGGGAGGCCACTGGGCCTGGGGAAAAAGCACAGAGTTGCCAGAGAAGGCCACACAGCCCATCCGTGCACACGGTAGCAAAGGCCCAGACAGGTACAACTACTCCCCACCTATACTCAGCTCCCAGGCAAGAACGTGTCCTTCCCATGTACACAGAGGCCTAGCCTCCTGTGACACCCCTTTCCCTCTGCCTCCTTCCCCTACAGAGCTTCTTTCATCTAGAGGGATGGCTACTCACCCCTCTTTGGTCTGTGGCTCCATTGGGCTGGGGCCTGCTGGCTGGAGCATCCAGACCCTTCCTCCAGAGACAGCTCCTCTGGCCTGGCCTCCACTTGGTGTTTCAAGCACTGTTCTGTCCCATGGGACAGTACATCATCAGGGAGCACCTCCAGGCCCTGAATGCAGACAGAGATCTGCCCACCAGCTCCCAGAAGGCTGGGAGAAAACCCACAAGGTTCCCAACCACTCCTGTCTCAGGCACCCCTGGCCATCCTCCTGTTCCCAGGTTCTGAACCAGCTGTGCCTCACCTCCCCCACGCCCAGGGCTTCCTCCCCCTGCCTGCCCCCATGGCCCTCCACATGCCACACAATCTTCCCTCCAGACACGCTGGGAGAAGAAATGTGAGCTGGGAAGAGGTCAGGCTCCCAAACGGGACAAAGTGAGACCTGCTCTGTCCCTGAGTGAGTCTCCCCAGTCTCTCCCCATGACACTGCACTGGTGTCATTGTCACACTCTTACCCTCCCTTCCTCGGTGCTCCCAATAGACCTGGGCCAGGAGGACCCTGAATCAGGTCTCATTTCAGAAATTCGCACTATTGCATGTGCTATGCTTTTTGAAGTCACCTACAAGTTCTCTGGAACAATCTATTTCCCAATTGCAGCAAAGATGACTAGGATGACCTTGGGTCTCAGAGTTTACTGAGTTCTGCAATAGTACTTAAGTCAAGAAACATCCCCAGGGAACTGTGAAACCAGCACCGGGGACCCCTGCGTCAGGCTCAACATTGCACACCTCTAAGAGGAGACAGTCCTCAGAGGTTATGGGGTGCACAGAGACAGAGGGAAACCATGCTAAGAACCCCAATGCCAGGGCTGGAGGGGCTGAGAAAGGATCCTGAGTTCTCGCTGGCCACCAAGATAGCAGGATTTGCTTACTGCAATCAACTCACACTGTGATCAAGTTTGGGGGGATGTGTCTATCCTGCTAGACAAAAAGGAAAGTATGTGGCCAATGGCACTAACACAGGAGAAAGGCCACCTGTCCATATCTGCCAAATATTTAA
This sequence comes from Zalophus californianus, assembly GCF_009762305.2. Taxonomy (NCBI): domain Eukaryota; kingdom Metazoa; phylum Chordata; class Mammalia; order Carnivora; family Otariidae; genus Zalophus; species Zalophus californianus. The sequence continues at coordinate 73,258,171 of NC_045604.1, forward strand.
TCTGGAAAACTAATCTAATCTAAGCAAAAGGAATTTGTGAGACTTCCCACTCTTCAAATTCTGTTAGAAGCTGGGAATGTGCCCTAGAGCAGTGCTGTCCACAAAATCTTCCATGACAACAAAGTGTCCTATGTCTTCACTGTCTAGTATCCAGTATAGTAGCCACTAGGGACATCTGACGACTGCACCCTTGAAATGGGGCCAGTGTAACTTAGGAACTACATCTGACGTTTTATTTAGTTTTAATTTAAAAAAAAATCATATGTGGCTGGTTGCCACTGCATGGGATGACACAGCTCTAGAGGGCTGGGGACATGTGGGGGCTCTAAGCAGGGCACCCACCAGCCCCTGCTTTTTCTTCCTAGTGCTCCTCATTTTGGGATCTCGTCAATGCCCAGGGCTCTGCCTGGGAAGGTCTCCAGCCGCCCTCCCATCAAAACCCGTGTCTGACCGCCGCTGGGATGATGTTAATGAAACAACCCACACAGCTCAGAGAGGGCTAGTGGGGCTACATGTGCTCAGTCAACAGGTTTACACCCAACAGCCAAGGCTGAGAAACACTTTGCAGTGTCTTCTTCAATTCACAGGAGGAGGCAGCCCCAATTCCCCATCCACAATGACCAAGGCAGGCCGTGGCTCCAGAGCCCAAGGGATTTCCAAATGCAGATCTCAAGAGCAGGGCCCTGAGATCTTGGGGGCCCCGTTTCCTCACCTCAACGCCAAATTGCCCCCCACCTCACCCGCTGCCTCTGTTTCCTGGGCTCCCGCTGCAGCCCTTCCACGAGGACCACGGCCTCCTCACCACTCTCCGGCTGTTGCTCCCGCACCCGGGCCTGGATCTCCCCTGGCAGCACCATCAGGAACTGCTCCAGCACCAGCAGCTCCAGGATCTGCTCCTTGGTGCGCAGTTCAGGCCGCAGCCAGCGGCAGCAGAGCTCCCAGAGGCGGCTCAGGGCCTCCCGGGGCCCGGCCACCTCCTGGTAACAAAAGAGCCGGAAGAGCTGGCGAAAGGTCTCAGGGCTGGGGTCTTCCGACTCCAGGGAGGGCTCCTCTTCCCAGCAGAAATCCTCCTCCACCTTCACGATCAGGATCTCGTCTTGCTCCAGGGGTGGTGGAGGCTGGAGACCAGGTGTGGCTGCCATTGTCTGGGGCAGGTCTTGCTTTCTTGTATCTCAGGGCTCAAACTTGTCTCTCTGGCCGGACACTGGAAATGATGTTTGCAGGGCTCTGTGGAGAAACAATAAATCATTTGGGTGCAGTGTTAGGGCTAGATAAGCATCTACCCATAATGCTCTGCTCTTGCCCCAGAGCCAACTCACCCTCTTTGGCAAAAGAAAAGGACTGAGGTAAATCAAGGCGTTCTTGCTGCTACCCTCCTGTTTACTCTCAGGCAAGTTAGAGGCCTTGGTTCCTCATTCAAAAAGTAGAGAGAGGGGCACCTGCATGGCTCAGTTGTTAAGTGTCTGCTCAGGTCATGATCCCAAGGTCCTGGGATGGAGCCCCACATCCGGCTCTCTGCTCAGCAGGAAGCCTGCTTTTCCCCCTCCCACTCCCCCTGCTTGTGCTCCTGCTCCTGCTCTCTCTCTCCCTGTCAAATAAATAAATAAAATCTTTAAAAAAGCAAAACAAAACAAAAAGTAGAGAGAATGGTATCCCTACACATAGGCTGCTGAGAGGACTAAACCGACTTTTTTTTTTTTAAAGATTTTACTTATTTATTTGATACAGAGAGACACAGAGCAGGAACACAAGCATGGGGAGTGGGAGAGGGAGAAGCAGGCCTCCTGCGGAGCAGGGAGCCCGATGCGGGGCTCGATCCTAGGACCCTGGGATCATGACCTGAGCCGAAGGCAGACGCTTAACGACTGAGCCACCCAGGCGCCCCTAAACCGATTTTGGAAAGGGTTTTCCGCATTGCCTGGGACGGGGTCAGAGTTCGAGAAATGCGGTTTTCATTATCACGGTAGGCCCGTTTGGGCTGGGGTCCCTTTGGAAATACGGTGAGAACCAGGGCCCCCTCTGCCCAGGAGGACGCAGATTCTGTCACGACCCGACCTCCGATTTTAGGCTCGGCAAGCCTCGAAGGCCACCCGGGTACCCCCGCCTGTATGGTCACCACGGCCTCTCCAACTCCAGGGTGCTGGGAAGGTTGGGAGTCCCCGGCCCGGATGCGTTCCCCGGTCTCGCCCTCAGGTGGAGGGTGAGCGGTGGCCCAGGCAGAGCACAAACCCGGGCTCTGACGCGGGCCGCGGGATGGAAGCTCGAGCCGGGACCCCGAGCCCGCACTCACCGGCAGTGCGGCAGGCCGGGCTGGAAGCAGGATCGTAGGCGCGGGGGGGTACAGCCGGTAGGCTGTACACGACGAGACCAACAAACCCGCAGAACGAACACAGCGGACTGGTCCTAACGAGCCACGGGCTCACCCCGCTGTGGGCGGGCCCACCGGAGCACTGTGGGTAATATAGTCCTCGCCCCATTGGCCGAGCTGGCTGTCGAGTGTGGGAATGAGCCGGCATACGCCGGTCAACGGGGGGCATTGTGGGCAACGTAGTTCTTGAACTGCTGGCCGACCAGCTGTAAGGGGATGAGAATGAGACCGCGTGGGCGGGCCCACGGGAGGCATTGTGGGTAAGGTAGTCTTGGCATTGTCAGTGAGCCGGCCAGGGTTTCGCGGCTCCGAAGGTTCTGGGCCATTCCCCCCGCGTCCTTTCCATCCGCCCTCCCCTGGCCTGAGAAAAGTACACTGTGGGAGGGGACTTGTGAATTTACATTTCTACTTACATCGTACTTTGTACGTACCAGGGTCTGTTCTAAGTACTTACCAATTATTAACAATTCATCTTTAAAACAATCGTGGGAGGTAGGTACTTTTAGCAATATTTTATAGATGAGGAAAGGAGGCACACAGAGGTTCGATGACCTGCCCAAGGTCACACATACTCTGTAAGTGTGGCATGAGGTTGGAACCCAGGCATCTGTGCTAGTCCACCTCCTTAATTTTAGAGACTAGTTAATGAAGACCCAGAAAGTTACTTGCTTGGGGCATCTTGGGTACCAATTGCTTATTTCTTTTATTTGTTAACTTAATCAACAAATATTTATTGGGCTCTGCTTTGTAACAAGCGGGCACCGCGAACAGGAGGTAACTAGACAGCCGGTCCCTGGTGTTGCTGTCCAGCCTGGGAGAGACTAAGCCTGGCCTTTAAGCAGGTGAAGGGTCATGGTGAGGGTTACCTGCCTAGCATATCATAAGTGCTTCATAAACATCGTCACTGACATAAGGACCCGGCGATTCATGAGTCCTTCAACTCTGGCATCCCCAGACCTAGCACCTTACCCCATCTTCCCACTAGCTTTTCTTCCCATTCTACTCTCCATTCCCTCTCGTTTCATTTTTCCCACTACAGCCAATATTCAGTTTTTATTGTGAGCACGCCGAGCAGAACAAGACGCTGGGCTGCCCGTGACTAAATTCTGGACACTGCCCCTTCCTGAGTGGGAGGCATCTTTAAGGGCAGATTTCAGGACTATCCCAGGCTTCCACAGCCTTGGGGTGGGGCCTGAAGAAAGGTAGGACCATATAGGCCTCAGTGTCTCCTTCAACATGGGGTTGCTGGTCAATAAGGCAGGGATGTTAGAATGAACTAACACCAAAGTGTGCAGCCACTCAGAGAACTGAACACAAGAGGCCTGCGCTCAGTTTGCTCTGGGAGGAGAATGTGCAAGGGGGAACTTCGAATAAGTCACAGGAAGTATGTAGCACGGGAGGAAGAAGACAACAAATAAAGTGGGAGAGGGAAAAGGAGGAAAACAGAAGAGCCTGGTGGAGAATCTGAGGGAAAATCAGCAGGTTCTATAGGACTGCATGACCATGATCTGATTGCAGAGCATGCTGGGTTGTGTGTAAGGAAGTGGAGAGGTGTGGGGACGTCAGCATTTTCAAAGCTGTGCCATGCCTTCCCCTTTCTAACTCCCTCCTAGTTAGCTGAGGGGACCAGGCATCTTCTCCTTAGAGCCGTATGTTAGCGAGTCTATGTAGTGACCAAGGCCTGGCTGACATAGCCCTGGTCCTCTCCTGTCTGGGCAATTTTCAGTGACTACAACCAACAGAGATTTAAAGGACAAATTTCTGCTTTGCTCAGGATTTTGTGTTGGTTTGTTTAGAATTTCAGTCTTTTTTTTTTAAGATTTTATTTATTTATTTGAGAGCGAGAGAGAGTGAGAGAGAGATCACAGGTAGGGTGAAGGGCAGAGGGAGAATCAGGGTTCCCGCTGAGCAGGGAGCCCAATTCGGGGCTCGATCCCAGGACCCCGGGATCATGACCTGAGCTGAAGGCAGATGCTTAATTAACTGAGCCACCCAGGTGCCCCTTGGATTTCGGTCTTAATTCTATTTTGGGGGAGATACAAACATGCAGTCCTTAACAAATGTAAATCGGGATGAATTTGGGCCTTCACAGACATACACCCAAGCCAGTGCTTCAAACCCTGGCTCCACCACATATTAACTAGGTACGCCTTGCCTTCCTCACCTGTGCAACGGGGATTGCCATACCTGCAACTTCAGAGAGCTGAAGGTCAGGATTAGATGAGATTGTTTGTAAAGCGCTAGTGACAATGCCCAGTGCATACCAAATGCTCCCTAAGCACCGGCTCTATTTCATGCCTTGAGCCACACTGAGATGGAGAATGCGGGTCTCAGTGTGTGGGTCATGGATACCTGGTGCCATGGAGTTCCTGTAAGAGGTCCATGGGTCCACTAAGGCCCCAAGCATTGTTCACAGTCTGAATGAAAAGTATTTATAGTTGGCGAGTGCTGTGAATTGTGCAAGACTGTTGAATCACAGATCTGTACCTCTGAAACAAATAATGCAATATATGTTAAGAAAAAAAAAAGAAGAAGATAGCAGGAGGGGAAGAATGAAGGGGGGAAATCGGAGGGGGAGACCAACCATGAGAGACGATGGACTCTGAAAAACAAACTGAGGGTTCTAGAGGGGAGGGGGGTGGGGGGATGGGTTAGCCTGGTGATGGGTATTAAGGAGGGCACGTTCTGCGTGGAGTACTGGGTGTTATGCACAAACAATGAATCATGGAACACTACATCCAAAACTAATGATGTAATGTATGGTGATTAACATAACAATAAAATTTTTTAAAAAAGTATTTATACTTATACACACATATCACTATTTATATTTACACTTATAAAGGTAGCTTGTTTTCATAGTGTTTATGGAGTCTACAAAACAGTTCGAGTTAAAATGGCAGCCTCATACTCAGAAGTTTGCAGCACAGACATATCCTTCTCTCTGAAGAGAGAGGGGAAGATCTCTTCAGACTAATGGCACAGTTCCGTCATCACATACGAGGCACCGATTCAGCTATTTGCTCTTATTATTTAAATGTGACGGAGAAAAGAGGCTGTACAATCAAGCCCTCAAACAGTTGTCATCTTTGGTAGCAATTTCTCCATGTCCAAATGACAGAAACAAAAACTCAATATACAAGTCAAATGGTTAAATTTGACTAAATAATCTAAGAGAGTCATCAGAGAGTGCCATGCCCCAAAACTGATATATAATGGGTGTTTTATTACATTTTTTTAAGTTTTTTTTTTTTTTTTTTTTAATTTGAGAGTGAGAGAGGAGGGGCAGTGGGAGAGAGAAACCTGAAGCAGACTCCTCACTGAGTGCGGAGCCCGACTCAGGGCTTGATCCCAGGACCCTGAGATCATGATCTGAGCTGAAATCAAGAGCTGGCTGCTCAACCAACTGAGCCACCCAGGCGCCCCTACACTCTAAGGCCTCCATGAGCCACTAATAAAAGCTGTAATTTTTTTAAAGATTTTATTTATTTGTCAGAGAGAGAGACAGCACAAGTAGGAGCAGCAAGCAGAGAGAGAAGTAGTCTTCCCGCTGAGCAAGAAGCCCAATGCGGAACTTGATCCCAGGACCCTGGGATCATGACCTGAGCCGAAGGCAGATGCTTCACCGAATGAGCCACCCAGGGGTCCCAAAGCTAATGTTTTTTACGCACTTCCTAAGTCCACAGGATTTTTTTTTTTATTGTGCTACTTAAATCTTCACAATGATTCTCTTGTATAGATATCATTATGACCCATGTTTTAGTTGAGTAAACTGAGGCTCAGAGAGGGCACAGCCCTGCTAAAAGCCACACAGCCAGGAAAGTGGAAAAGCCAAGTCAAACTCAGGCAGGTCTGCTCCAGAGCCTGCTGCCCCAACCACTCCCCTAAGGTTCTCCTGAACACCAGCCAGGTATTAAGAGCCCTGTCTTGGAATAAGTATCTGAATGATTTCTCGGAAGACTCTAGTCCTGCCTCAAGGTTATCTTTTGAGGGGGCCACTTGGGGCCATAATACCCTCTGATTTTCTAAACAGTGGGCAAATCTGCTTGGTTCATAGAGGTGCTCAGTAAATATTTGCTGAATGACTGAAAAAATGAATGAGAAGAATTTGTTCTTCAGACATTGACGTCTGCTGCCCAGCCTTATACAAACTTGATTCACAAACATGATGACAGTGGTATATGGAGCTAGACAGTACCTGTGCCCCAGAGGATACTTATGAGGATTGAACGATCTAGTACATTAAAACGGTTCACTCTAGGGTGAAACCTAGAAGCAGTCAGTAAACATTAGTATTGTTACTATTTTCATTAACACAAAGGATGAGGGAAAAGAGCATTTGCTGGGAATGCTGGGAAATTTCTCCTTGGAGTCCGCCTGTGTTTTGGTTCCATTATTAAATGAGACAGATGAGAGGATATGTCAGTTAACAGGGAGGCAGGAGATAGCCATTGTTTATACCCTCGATCACCCAGCATTTGAAACTTTGTCTTATCCCTACAGCCAGCAGGCCAAATGACAAGCAGGCAGGTAAGAACAGCCTTGCAACGCATGACCACTCCTCCCAGGGAGAGCTGCCTCCAGGATAAAGGAGGCTGGAGTGTGGAGAAAGAAGGGGGATTCAGGGACCACCAGGCATGCTTGGAAATCTTTATTCATGGGGATGACATCTGCTAAACTCTCCTGTTTGTGGTTAGCCCAGGCATCACTCAGAATGGGGTGAAGATTCCCACGGTCCTCTTGGGAAGGAAGACAGGTGTCTTGTTCTGCTCAGGCTGCCATAACAGCATACCATAGAGACTGGGAGCCTTAGACTACACACATTGATTTCTCACAGTTCTGAAGGCTGGAAGTCCAAGATCAAGGTGTCAGTGGATTCAGTCCCTGATGAGAGCTCTCTTCCAGCTTGCAGACTGCTACCTTCTCCCTATATCCTCCCATGGCAGAGTGATCCCCCTTAATAAGGCTCCTCTTCTTAGAAAGGCCACAGTTCAACGAGGTTAGGGCCCCACCTTATCACCTCATTTAACCTAATTACCTCCTATAGATCCTTTCTCCAAATACAGTTACATTGAGGGTTAGGGCTTCAACATATGTTTTGGGGAGACATATTTCAGTCCAGACCCCTAAACACTGCCAGTCCTTGGAATGACCCATGATTCTCCTCAGTCCTCAGACCACCACCCACTCCAGACCAAGGCCAGGGAGGGAGGCAAGACTGGCCTTTCAACACAGACAGCTGGCACATCCAACATGCTGGAACATTCGTGCTATCCACAAAGACACTTGCTCTCCCCCATTTTTCTTAAAACACGTGTCCATCTCGGGGTCTTTTGTACTGCCACGTAGGAAAGTGACACGAGCGTGGAGATTCTCTCCCCCCCAGAAGAGACACAGCAGTGCTGGGACAATGGCAGCTGCTGCTGGAAGCCAGTGTCAGGGACGTGGGGAGTAACGGGACATGGGCCCCCTGCTGCCAGCCCGTCTGACTGAAGAAGTCTGGTATCTGGATGTTCAGGTGAAAACTCCTAATTTTGAACGTAGACTCAGACTGGTTTTAAGTCCTGTGTGAGATAAAACACATCGACACGTTTCTGACCTGTGTCTGGCACACACTAACAAATAGAATGACATAGGTGGTGACAGTGTTATGAAGAAACATGCAGCAGGAGGGAAGAAAGGGATGCAGTTTTTCTTTTAGGTGGAGAATATTTACACAAAAAGACCATTAGTTCATGGGCGCCTGAGTGGCTCACGCAGTTGAGCATCTGACTCTCGATTTTGGATCAAGCCCCACATCAGATTCCATGCTCAGCGGGGAGTCCACTTTAGATTCTTTCCCTCTGCGCCTACCCCCCACTCTCTCTCTAAAAATAAATAAATCTTAAAACAAAAAACACAAAAAAACACAAAAAAACCCCATTAGTTCACCTGGTGAGTCATCCCCCTCATAACAGAAGCCATAATCTCCTTAGCTTCAGTACTCTCTTCAATGGTTTACTCCAAAATGGCAGGAGGCCCAAGAAAAGGGAAAAGAAAGAGAGGTAAAATGTCCAGCTTCCCTCAAAAATCTATTCAGCCCTACTGAGGGCTGAAGCCAACCATGCAGAGAGCCAGCCTGTGTGAGAGACAGTGACAGACACAGAAAGTGAGAAATGCACTTCCTTCTCAACCACTGTTCAGGAAAGTTATTCATGCCACTTGTCAAACAATGGTATTGGAAAGCTTTATCCAGGACCAGAGATAGGTGCAGGGGCCATGCAAGGGGGTGCGTGGTGAGGGAGAGACACTGGGCTTAACTCCAAACACAACAAGGAAGGCGGGACTTTATAGCCAAAGTGTGGGAGGATGGAAAATTAGTAAGAGGAAACATCAGGGGGAGACTGTAGCTAAACCAACCCAGTAGGATTCTTGCTGAAGGCAGGCCAGCATGATCAGACATCACCTGGGGGATGCTGGAGGGTCAGGAACCCAATCAGATATCGAGGGTGGGGGTTCTGGCTGAACTGACTTAGTTGGATTCTTGCTATGAATACAGAAGTCCCAAAGTCAAGACCTTGTTGAGAAGAGTTCAGAGGAGCCTAAGTAGAGTTTGCTTAAGGAATCATTGCTACCACCTCCAGGGTAAATGGACTCTCTCATAGACAGGAAGGCTGCTCTCCAGAAGCAGGAAGTGCCCTTTGGGGTTCTCATTGCAGAAAGCAGAAGTTGTTCAAGACAGCAAGAGTTGCCAAATGCCCTATGCCCACTATCTTACCTAGGAGATTGAGACCTTCCAGGTCAATGCATAGCCCCAAGCTTGTCCTGCCTGCTTCTCTCTTCTTCTTCTTCTTTCTTTGTTTAAGATTTTATTTATTTGAGAGAGAGAGCATGAGCAGGGTGAGGGGCAGAGGGCGAAGCAGACACCCCGCTGAGCAGGGAGTCCCATAAGGGGCTCCATCCCAGGAACTCCAGGATCACGACCTGAGCAGAAGGCAGACGATTAACCCACTGAGCCACCCAGGTGCCCTGTCTCCTTTCTGAAATAATAATATTGGCCACCAATTCCTGAGCACGTGGCAATACACATTTGCTCTCTGTTCTTAATTTGGTAATAATAGGGGTAGTGTGATCTCTACAAGTAAAAACCCCTGACGCTCCGAGGAGGGTCACATAGACGGGAAGCGACAGAAACGAGACTGGAACCCACGCATTTGCTTCCAGAACCCCAGCCCCGAAGCACCAGGTTAAAGCATTCTAGCCCGGAATTATAACCCAGGCATCCTAAAGGTCTGACACGGTAGCCACACTTGACTCTTTCTCCTTGTCCTCTGGCTGAACACGCTCTGCCCCGTTTCCCCGTCTGGGGCGCGCCCACAGAGGTCAGGAAGGGGCCTCAGGCCAGGTTCGAGCCCCACCTCTGCCTGGTGGCTGCGACGGCGCTCCGCACACAGGAGCACAGCTAAGATGGTAACCCACAGACCCGCCACGGAGACGCCACGCAGATCCACCACCAACGCCGCAGTTCTCACGCGTCTTTCCCCAAACCTCGCGCGAAGTCCGTGCCCGCCGGAAGCGGAAGTTGCTGGAGCCGGAGAGCGGACCGGACTACACTTCCCAGAGCGCCCCGCGCCGCTCTGGGAAAGCTGTTACCTGGGCGCTCCTGGGGTGCTGTGGGGTGCAGCTCCGCCTTGGGGGTCTCCACGGGAGGCGGCCTTGCGAGGGCCTCGGAAGGTGGCTTCATCCTTAGGGCGGCCACGTTCAGGTTGCTGAGGCCGGGGCAGCCCCTCGTGGGCTCAGCCTCAGTTTCCACATCTTTGAATGGGGACGTTAGCCGTTTACGGTTGTAACAAGTTCAAAACCGTTCATACATATTTTCCAAAGCATAATGAGTCCTTCTGCTAGGCGCAGGCGTTACCGCAGTGGTTAGCAGGGCAGTGGTTAGCAGGCGCTTGTTTTCAGGAGAGGCTGCCTTGATCTTCGTAACTAGGATGGTGATTTTTAAAAAAGATATTATTGATTTAAGAGAGAGAGCATACAAGCAGGCAGAGCGGCAGGCAGAGGAAGAAGCAGGCTCCCTCCCAGCAGAGAGCCCGAGGTGGGGCTCGATCCTGGGACCCTGGGATCATGATCTCAGTCGAAGGCAGAGGCTTAACCGACTGAGCCACCCAGGCGCCCCTAGCATGATGATTTTTCTTTTTAATATTTTATTAACACAGAGAGACACAGCGAGAGAAGGAACACAAGCAAGGAGAGTGGGAGAGAGAGAAGCAGGCCTCCTGCCGAGCAGAGAGCCCGTTGCGAGACTCGATCCCAGGACCCCGGGACCACGACCTGAGCCGAAGGCAGGCGCTCAACGACTGAGCCACCCAGGCACCCTAGCATGATGATCTTTAATAGGTCTTCTTAATTGCATATGATTGATTTACCAACCTTCCTTGGTATCTGTAAATCTTACATTCCTTTTTAGAAGGAGAATAGAAAGCCCTCACATGTCACAGAACAGCAGTTAGACATCTTGCTACACTGAGCACTGAAAGCTGTAAATAGGCACCATTAAATCTGCAGGGAATCAGGACGTGTTACAGGCCACTGCACCCTCTCACTGATTAATGACCCCCTGTCCCTTTAAAACCCTCCTCGCTAGGCAGAAACCAGGGAGTTGGCTTTTGGACAAGAGTCTACCTTCTGCCTAGGTGGCTGGCCTCCTGAGTAAACCTCATATTCCTTTCCAATCAATATTCATCTCTTGAGTATTGGTCTTTGGAGGGACATGCAGCTGAAGTTTGGATTTGTTAAAAAGAGGCATACAGGGGCACCTGGGTGGCTCAGTCAGTTAAGCGGCTGCCTTTGGCTCAGATCATGATCCCAGGGTCCTGGGATCGAGCCCCACGTCGGGCTCCCTGCTCAGTGGAGAGTCTGCTTCTCCCTCTCTCTCTGCCTGCCTCTCTGCCTACTTGTGCTCTCTATCTCTCTGTCAAATAAATAAATAAAATCTTTAAAAAAAAAGAGGCATACAGTGACGAAATCATATCTTTGGTAAATCCTGCCAAAGGGTATAGAAGAGGGGGCTTGATCTCCTTTGGGTTCAAGTGACAGTTGAGTGGAGGTGTGAGGACAGCATAGAGTTAACCTAGGGAGTTGGGGGAGAGGGTTCCACACAAAAAGAGCAACAGGTGTGAAGGTCCAGAACGAGGCCTGAGAGATTGGGGTGTGTTTGAAGGACAGAAAGGAGACCAGCATGGCCCAGGTGCAGGGGGAAAAGCTTGGGATTTGAGGCTGGAGAGGTGAGGCCACACAGAAGGACCTTGAAGTTCTGCTGAGGATCGAGGCTGTTATCCTAACAGCAGTGCGAAACCGATAGAGTTTGGGATTTCAAGCAGGATAGTGTTGGATTGGGTAGGAAGCTTTGTGGAGTAGAGATCTCAGGGAGAACAGAGGGAGCAGTGAAACCAGCTGGAAGCTCATAGCTGAGGTAATACTAGCAATGGTGGTAGTCACAAGGGATGGAGCTGACCGAGATTACTGAAGCCGAATCAGCAGGGCCTGGTGGTTAACTGGGTTGGGCTGAAGGAGAGAGCAAGAAAATTTGATTAGTAAAATGGGGATCATAACATCTCCTGCAGCAGGTACCATTTTGATTAAAAGAGGCAAAACAGGGATGCCTGGGTGGCTCAGTCAGTTAAGTGTCTGCCTTCAGCTCAGGTCATGATCCCAGGGTCCTGGGGTTAAGCCCCATGTTGGGCTTCCTGCTCAGCAGGGAGCCTCCTTCTCCCTCTCCCTCTGCCTGCCTTTCCCCCTGCTTGTGCACGCTCTATCAAATAAATAAAATCTTAAAAGAACAGTGTTGTTTGTAATGGCAAAACATAAATGTCAATCAACAGAATGATAATTCTCTCACAAGAGATGATGTTGAGCAAAAAAACAAGTGACAGTATGACACCATTTCCATAAATTATGAAAACATACAGAACATAATGTATGTGACTTAGGGATATATACCTATGTAGCAAAAAAGTGAAGAAATACTTGGGATCAGATAAACACCAGATTCAGGATGATGATTGCCCATGGCACTTGGGACAGGAGTTGGAGAGAGATGGGTAAGGCATGCAGGGGGCAATAAACTGCAAGTTTTAATGTGCTTTTTATTTTATTTTATTTTTAAAGATTTTATTTATTTATTTGAGAGGGACAGGCAGAGGGAGAGGGAGAAGCAGGTTCCCCACCTAGCAGGGAGCCCGATGTGGGACTTGGGCTCCATCCCAAGACCCTGGGATCATGACCTGAGCTGAAGGCAGACGCTTAACGGACTGAGCCACCCAGGTGCCTCTTACTGTGATTTTTAAACAGCATCAAGGGGCGCCTGGGTGGCTCAGGTGGTTGAGCATCTGACTCCGATTTCAGCTCAGGCCATGATCTCAGGGTCATGAGGTTGCCTAGCTCGGGGCCCCACGTGGGTCCCCACCCATGCTCAGGGGGTTGTTTGCTCAAGATTCTTTCTCTCCCTCTCCCTCTGCCCCTCCCCTGTGCACGCTCTCTTTTTCTCTCTCTCCAAAATAAATAAATCTTAAAAAAAAACCCAACATCAAAATAGTTATTATTGGGAATTTGCATTCTTGAACTATTGAAACCTAGCAAATGTTTCCATAAATAATTTTCAATAAATGCAGTGCTAACTTGTATACTGTTTCTATTTCAATTATTTTAAATTTCTCCTTACCTTCTAAGATTTTTGTTTGAGGTCTAACATATATTGAGTAAAGTGCACAAATATCTCACAATGAAATGCACAAATCTCAAGTGCATGCCTCAAAGATTTTTACAAGTCTATATACTTATGTAACTTCCACCCAGATCAAGATATAGGTCCTCTTCAATGCCTCAGAAACCTCCCTCATGCCCCTCCCCAGTCAATATTCCCAACTCTGGCCTGAAACCACAAGTCTGATTTCTATCACCTTAGATTGATTTTTCGTGTTCTTGAACTTTATTTATATTTTTACAGATTTTATTTATTTATTTGACAGAGAGAGACACAGCGAGAGAGGGAACACAAGAAGGGGGAGTGGGAGAGGGAGAAGCAGGCTTCCCGCTGAGCAGGGAGCCCGATGCGGGGCTCGATCCCAGGACTCTGGGATCATGACCTGAGCCGAAGACAGCCGCTTAACGACTGAGCCACCTTAACGACTGAGCCACCCAGGCGCCCCTGTTCTTGAACTTTATAAAAGGCATCCACATGGTACTTTCTATCTGCTCTCTGGTTTCTTTCACTCATCATTAGTTCTGTGAGATTCTTCCACGCTGCTGCATGTATCCGCAGTCGGCTCCTTTTTATTGCCAAGGAGTGTTTTGTTGTACCACTCTTACCACAGTTTATCTACTGTCCTGTCACTGAACATTTGCAGTTTCCAATTTGGGGCTGCTGTGACCATTCTTGAATAAATATGAATACATTGCATGTAATCTAGTTGATGTTTTATTGTACCAGGTACATGGAAATTGATTTTGTGATTCCCCTTGTAAAAAAAATGCTATTGTTATTGAATATTATGACTGTATCATTATGACATGAACCTGCTTAGTGTCCTGCACAATGCAAACCTTCCCCCACCCCCAACACACACACTTACAGAACAGAACCATTTATCTACACAGAACCCTGAAGCAAGGGCTTATTGTTGCTATTCCTGTTTCACACATGAGGACATCATTCTGGGGTGTCAGGTGACTTGCCTAAGGTCCTGCAGTTTAGAAGGGGCAGAACCCTCACTTGCCGGGCCTAGGAAATCCCAAGATGTGTCAGATGAGGCCTCAGCCCTCCCCCAACTGGTGTTGGGCAGGAAATGCACAGGAGAGCTGTGTGAGGCCATTACTGGGCACGTAACGAACAGTCTGTGCCAAGTGTGAGTTGCAGAGTCACTGTAGGCATGGCGAAAGCTTCCAGAGCTTGGGGTAAAGTCATGGGTAGAGAGCAGGGCCAATGCGCCCTGAAATATCAGCACTCCCTGGATTGCCTCTCCCCAGCCTGAGAAGAAAACTGCCCTAGTGAACAAGCAAGGACAGGCTGGGTGAGGATGCTGTGAGAGCAGGTTGTTGGAGGCTGAGGGAGGCTGCAGCAGAGGGAGCAGGAAGGCAGGCTAGTGGCCTTCCACCAGCACCTGCTGGCAATCCTGACTGCAGCACATCCTAACTTTCAGGGAAGGGATAAGAGCCAGTATTTCACACAGTACAAAAGGAGACAAAGGAAACATTAAGTCTCCTTCCCTTTCTTGACCTCCAAAGCAACTGACCTCCCCAGAAGCAACCATTTGTTCCAGGGTCTTCAGTATCTTTCTGGAGATATTCATGCCCCATGTGCTGCCATCCTCTATGTCCTCTATTGCTCCTTGTTTTCCTCGCATCAGTGTCATTAGGCAATCAGTCTGTATCTGCACAGAGTCATGATGGGGAACTCAAATTCGACAGGCTGTGGGCCTGCCCTTCACCACCTCTCTGTCCTCATTTCTCCCCACTCTCTCCCTTTCTCCTGGTTCATGTTGCTCCAGCCACAGAGGCCTCCTTGCGAGTCCTTGAACACATCTAACATACTCCTGCCCCAGGGCCTTTGCACTAGCAGTGGCTTTTCTCTTTGTGTGGAGTGCTAGGATTCTAGTTATCTCCGTGGCTTATTCCTTTACATCTTTACTCAATGTTCCCTTCTCAGTGAGGCCTCCCTGACCCCTTCCTCCAATTATAAACCCTAGACTGTCCTATACCCCTTAAATGCCTTACTCGGTGCCAGAGCACCCACCTAGGTGCAAGCTCCCGAGGACAGTGACTTGGTTTTGTTCCCTGCTGAACCCTTAGCCTCTGTAGCAGCATATAGTGGACCCTAAAGATCCATGAGTAGAATTAACACTTGGATGATAATAGTGCTGCCTCAATTTTTTTTTCTTCCAGCTTCATTGAGATATAATCGACAAATAACATTGTGTAAATTTAAGGTATACAACTTAATGATTTGATATGCATATATATTGTGAAATGATCACCACAATAAGGTTAGTTAGCACATCTGTCACCTCACATAGTTACCTTCTTTTTTTTTGATAGTTTAATGTTCTTTTCTTTTTTTTTTTTAAGATTTTATTTATTTATTTGACAGAGAGACACAGCAAGAGAGGGAACACAAGCAGGGGGAGTGGGAGAGGGAGAAGCAGACTTCCCGTGGAGCAGGGAGCCAGATGTGGGGCTTGATTCCAGGACCCTGGGATCATGACCTGAGCCGAAGGCAGACGCTTAACAACTGAGCCACCCAGGTGCCCCTCTCTCTACTTTTTGAATGAGGAACCAAAGCCTCGAGATTGAGTAACTTGCCTGGGAATTAGCAGGAGGGTAGCAGCAAGAACGCCTTGATTTACTTCAGCCCTTTTCTTTTCTTTTTTTTTTTTTTTAAGATTTTATTTGAGAGAGAGAATGAGAGAGAGAGAGAGCAGGAGACGGGGGAAGGTCAGAGGGAGAAGCAGACTCCCCACTGAGCAGGGAGCCCGATGCGGGACTCGATCCTCATGACCTGAGCCGAAGGCAGTCACTCAAACGACTGAGCCACCCAGGCGTCCCATACTTCAGCCCTTTTCTTTTGCCAATGAGGCTGAGTTGGCTCTGGGGCAAGAGCAGGGCCTTATGGGTAGATGTTTATCTAGCCCTAACACTGCACCCAAATGATTTATTGTTTCTCCACAGAGCCCTGCAAACATCATTTCCAGTGTCTGGCCAGAGGTACAGGGAGAGACAAGTTTGATGTTTAACGGGCTGACACTTAACCGACTGAGCCATCCAGATGCCCTTTTACTTCATTCTTTTCAAGGACCACATTATATTCTATGGGGTGGTGGCTGAAGAATACGCCCCCACACACCCAGTATCCAATTCCTGTGCCAGAACTTATATATACGCTACCTTTTATGACAAAAGGGACTTTGCAGAGGTGATTAAGAATTTTGAGGAGGGGAGATGATCCTGGATTGCTCCAGCAGGGACCAATGTAGTCACACGTGTCCTCATGAGACACCTGCAGAGGGAGATGGGCCGTGTGACAACTGAAGAAAGGTGGAGGAGGGGACCACGAGCCAAGGCAGCCTCTAGAACCTGGTAAAGGCAGGGAAGCTGACTCTCCCCCAGAGCCTCCAGAGGCAGCACCACCCTGTGGACCCTTCGATTTTGACCCAGTGATACTGATTTCAGACTTCTGCCTTCCAGAACTGTGAGAGAATAAATGTGTGTTGTTCAAGCCTCCTGTTTGTGCTTCTTTGTTACAGCCACCATAGGGAACAGATTCTTGTGGTATGGATACCCCATGATTTAATTAGCTGCCCATTCCTGGTGGGCAGTGCACTGTTTTCTGTCTTTACTACACTGGGTGCCACCGGCAGTGGCTCTCAACTGGGGAGATTGTCTCCCAGGGGACATTGGGCAATGTTTAGAGACAGTTTTATGTGTTACAGCTGGAGGGCTGTGCTACTGGCATCTAGTGGTGGAGGCCCAGGGTTGAACATCCTATAATGTGTAGCTACAACACAGAATGACCTGGCCTCAAATGTCAACAGTGCTGAAGTTGAGAAACTCTGGTCTATCCATTAGATCTGTTCCTAGAAATACAATTTTCTTTCTTCTTTCCTCCCTTCCCTTTTTCTTTCTCTTTCTTTTCTTTCTTTCTTTCTTTCTTTCTTTCTTTCTTTCTTTCTTTCTTTCTTTCTTTCTTTCTTTTTTCTTTATTTCTTTCTTTATTTTCTTTCTTTCTTTATCTTTCTCTTTCTTTCTTTTTTTCTTTTTCTTTCTTTCTTTCTTTCTTTCTTTCTTTCTTTCTTTCTTTCTTTCTTTCTTTCTTTCTTTCTTCTTTCTTTCTTTCGCTTTCCTCTTCCTTCCTTCTTTCCTTCCTTCCTTCCTTCCTTCCTTCCTCCCTCCCTCCCTCCCTCTCTCCCTTTTCTCTTTCCTTCCTTCCTCTTTTTTATTTGCGGGGTGGGGGAGGGACAGAAGGAGCGGGAGAGACAGAATCCTCAAGCAGACTCCCCACTGAGCCTGGAGCCCAATGCAGGGCTCAATCCCAGGACCCTGAGATCATGACCTGAGCTGAAATCAAGAGGTGGATGTTTAACGGGATGAGCTGCCCGGTCGCCCTGAGAAATATAATTTCAAATACAATCTCTAAATACAATTGCTGAGCCTGAGGGTGTGTGTTGTTGACATTGCCATATTGTCTGGAGCTACTATTGACTTAAAGTATGTGCTCAGTCCCTATGTGGCAACATGCAGCCTCTGGGATGTTGGTGCAGATGGTGTGGGTCCCCACAGGCCCCGGGAGTTCCTCAAGCCTGGTTGGCAGGTTTGTGAATTGGTGGGGTCAACAGCTATGAGGCAGGTGCTCTAGGGTTCGTTCATTTAACAGCTGGGTCTTGAGCAGCTGTTATGTCCAGGATGAAGCTGATATATCTCTATCCTTACAGACCTCCCAGCCTGATAGGGAGACTGACCTGAAAACAAACCATGTGATACATACAGAGTGGGCAGCGAGGAATCACACTGGGGAAGTCAAAGAGGGCATCATGGAGGAGGCAACTTGTAGCTCCTGTGATGGTTAGTTTTATGTGTCAACTTACCTGGGCCAAGGGATGGCCAGACAGCTCTCAAGACATTATTTCTGGGTGCATCTGTGAGGGTGTCTCCAGAAGAGATTAGCATTTGATTTGGTAGGCTGAGTAAAGAGGATCGCCCTCCCCACTGTGGGTGGGCATCGCCCAACCTGTTGAGCGCTCTAAAAGAGCAAAAGGGCAGAGGAAGAATGGATTTCCTTTCCCTTCTTGAGCCGAGACAACAATCTTCTCTTCATGCTGGTCTTCCAGCGCAGGGCAAAGAGGAAGACAGCAAGGAGAGGCACAGAGTTTGGGGAAGATAGCCGAAAACGGGGACTTTTCAAGTGTTTATGACAGGGCCTGGCCCTGTGCCAGGAAGGAGGGTTGGCAGCGGCGGCAGAGCCTGATTTGGAACTTGGCTCTGGTTCTGGGGCAGAAGGGGCTGGCTGTCCAAGTCACATGCTCCCAGGTCTTCAGGACCCCCGAGGGCCTGGGGTCTCACACTGTTATTTAAAAAAAAAAGAACCATACTTTTATTTGAGGATAACTCAAAGAAATCATTTACAGAATGCCTTTTGTTTTCAAAGCACAGCTTTTCATAAAAAGCAATGTCCACCTTTAATACATGCTCTAGTACATAGCTGTGTGTTGGGGGCTGCCAAGGACACTGGGAGCCCCAAGGCCCCAGGTGCCCTGGTGCTCAGTACTCCTCATCATCTTTGGAGTCATCCTGGACCTGGTGGCGCACCTTTGAGGGCCGCGGGGTGGCTGGGGGGCCTGCAGGGGCCTGGGTCAGGTTAACCCAGCCAGGCCCACGAGGCAGCAGGTGGCTCTCATTGAGCCTGCAGACGCGGTAGTTCTCGTAGTGGACGTTGTGGGTGATGTCCTTCAGGTCTTGGAGGTGGGAGCTGGGAGATGGGCAGAGGTTCAGCCTAGGCCCCACCACAGCATCCCCCTGGGGTCCCTGCAGCCCCCTGGGCTCCCTGCATCCTCACCGGATGAGCAGGTCTCTCAGGAGGGGAAACTCACAGTGCGCCAAGTTCTCCACTGTAAGTAAGACAGGACACGGAGTGCTGGCCCTGCCCCGCTGTAAGTGTCCGCTGTATGCCCCCCAATATCCACCACAACCTTTCCCCCACATTTCGCACTGTCTTATCCCACTTCCCGCTCATTCATTCATTGATTTGTCCCCAGCATCTGGTACAGGCAGCTCCTACATATAGTTGAATCAGTGAATCCACTAATCATTTATTATTGTACACTTAATAATGACTACATTATTACATTACATTATATACCATATATACCATGTAAATTATATTCTTTTAGTAATTATATTGATAAATTGGAGGCTCAGGCCCTGGCTGGTCTGCCTTCACTTCCCAGTCTCCCCCACAAGGAGGCCTCCCTCTGCTTCCTTGGGTAGCCCTGTCTCCCACCCCACTTTCTCCCAGCCATCATTGTCTCATCAGCTCTATGGGGGCAAGAACCTTGCCAGTCCTGCTTTCATTGTACCCCCCTCAGGAAACACATATAGTCTGCCTGGCACACAGTAGGCCCACAGTAAATTCTGGTGAATGCCTAGGGTGTCTTCTGGGTGCTGGGCATTGTGCAAAGCAGTGGTCTGCCCTATCCAACCACCTTCCATGTGCAGATGTGCAGTTCATCTACTGCACAAAAGCAACTGGCTATGATGTTGATGTCCTCATGCCCATTTTACTGTGAGGAAACTGAGGCACAGAGAGTTGGGGAACTTACCCGAGGCCTCCCAGCTGCAAACAGGGACTTGATCCCAGGTCTGTCTGTTTCCTGACTCCTGGCCCCGTGATGGGTGCTGAGGGTGCCAAAGGCAGTTGGATGTGCCTGGCTTTTCACCCCGCTTCACTTGCTCCTGCAAAGTCCCTGCACTCACCTTCAATGACTCCCCACTTGGTCTTCCGGCCCAGGACACACCTCCCATTCACCAGGTGCTCTTGGTCAGCCCCGACTACAGCAAAGGGGATCCGGTCCTGCAGGAGGAGATGAAACAGAAGGGTTGGCCCTGTCTGGGAGGTGGGGAGAGAAGTCACTGAGGTGTGGTGGGAGAGGCACACTGTCCTCTGTAGAGAGAGAAAGTGGTAGGAAGAGCACAGAGATCTAAAGACATGGGGCAACTGGCTGGCTCAGTGGAGTGTGTGGACTCTTGATCTTGGGGTTGTGAGTTCGAGCCCCACGTTGGGTGTACAGATTACTTAAAAATAAAATCTTAAAAAAAAAGTCACAGGATACACAGTCTTATCAATGGCTCAGTGTAGTCATCTGTAAAGTGGGAGTCAGAATGGCACACACACAGGGCTTTGTGAATGTTTGGGAAGGTTACCCAGGGTCACGTTAATAACATACTCTTGCCGATGGGCCTTCTCTTACCTGGGAAACAGGAACTGTGACCACCTTCATCGGTTATCATGAGGGTTAAAAGACACAGCTTCATAACCCAGGGCTTGGCAACCTACGGTAGGTGCACCGGATTGAGCCCGCACCTGTTTTCCCACATGGACCGTCTGTTGGCACACAGCCTGTGCCTTCATCTCAGACTCTGGTCAAGGCTGCTTCTGTGCTGCAACAGCAGACAGCGGTGACCGTGCAGGGACCACGTGGCCCGCAGAGTCTAACACCTTTACCATCATCTGGCCCTTTGCAAAAAAAAAAAAAAAGAAAAGAAAAAGAAAAAAAGTTTGCCAAGCCCTGTTGAAAATTCTAGTTGTTCGCTTGCTCATGGCCAGAAGTGGAGACTCGAATCCCTAAATGGCAAAAGTGCTGTCCGGCGGTGGGGGGGGGGGGGTTGTTTTTCATTTCTCCAAGAGTTAATTTGTGATGAGGAAACAACACGCAAGTTGTCTGTTGCACGCTTGTTACGTGCCAGCCCTCAGTGAACGCCCCATGTCTGGATGATTTACTGAGATGTCAAGTTTGTTCTCCTTGTACCCGGTTCTATTCGCAGGCTTTGGGACAGAAAGCAGAGGCAGTGGAGGTCGAGGCTCTCCGAGTGTTTCACAAGAAATCCTGTCTGTTACCCCAGCAGGGAGAGGAAAGAGGGAACGTGTGGAGACATTGGGTACCAGCTGGGAAGCAGGGCCTCCAAGTCCAGCTGTGTGGTTTGTTCACTGCACAAAGACAACTGGACTTGAGGCTGGGTAGGGCCGCCACCGTGCAGGCTAGCAGGGTCCCCTGGGGAGGAAGTCAAGGCCTGGGGTTGGTGGACGATGAATCCCAGGCCTCACAGGGTCCTTCGCAGGATCCAGACAGACAGACATTGGATGCACCACGAGGACAGCAAGGTGGGGGCTTGGTGTTGGAATTCACTTGATTTGGGGAAAAAGAAGATGCCATTTTTCCTCTCTCTCCTTTTTTGAAACAGCTTAGCTGGGATAGAATTCATGTGCCATAAAATTCACCCTCTTAAAGGTACCGTTCAGTGGCTTTAAAGGTACAGTTCACAAGACTGTGCCCCCATCCCCACCATCTAATTCCAGAGCATTTCACTGCCCCGAAATGAAACCCCACTCCTGTTAGCAGTCACTCCGCATTCCCCCTGACCCCAAGCCCCTGGCAACAACCACTAACCTACTTTCTGTCTCCATGGGATTTGCCTGGTGGGGACATTTCAGAACGGAATCATGTAATATTTAACCTTTTGTTGTCTAGCTCCTTTCACTTAGCGTCATGTTCTCCAGGCCCATCCGTGTGGTGGCAGGTTTTCTCTCCTTCTTAAGGCTGAAGAATATTCCATTGTGTGGACACACCATGTGTGTTTATCCCTTCATAAGTTAATATAAGACATATGCATTATTTCCCCTCTTTGACTACGGCAAATGTTTCCGCCAGGAACGTCCATGTACACGCTTTTATGTGGACGTAGGTGTTCATTTTCTCTTGGGAGTGGATTGCTGCTGGGTACTCCGCTAACTTAGTGTTTAACCTTTGGAGGGACTGCCAGGTTGTTTTCCGTTTGATCTTCCCACCAGCAGTGTGCGCAAGTTCAACTTCGCCACATCCTCACCAGCACCCGGGATTGCCTGTCATTTTGATCGCAGCCATCCTAGGGGGTGTGAAGTGGCATCCGGTGGTTTCGATGTGCGTTTCCCTTATGACGGGTGATATCGAATCGACATCTTTTTGTGTGCGTATTGGCCATCTGTTCAAATTCTCTGGGGAAATGTCCCTTCAAAACCTTTGCCCCGGGGTGCCTGGGTGGCTCATTTGGTTGAGCGTCCGACTCTTGAGCTCAGCTCAGGTCTTGATCTCAGGGTCGTGAGTTCAAGCCCCGCACTGGGCTCCACACTGAGTGTGGAGCCAACATAAACAAACAAACAAAACCTTTGCCCGTTTCTAAATTGGTTATTTATCTTTTATTGTTGATTTGTAAGAGTTCTTTATATGTTTAGGATACAAGTCCCTATCAGAGATATCATTTGCAAGCATTTTCTCCCATTCTGTGAGTTGTTGATATGACCCATTTCTTGCTCACTTTTTTGAGTTTGTGGATGTTTGGAGATTCATACCTGCTAGGAGTATGTGAACTTCCCCCCTGCCCCGAGCTGTAGAGAGAGATGAATCTTCAGATGGGAAGGATGAGTGGAAAGAAAACCACCCAGCCTTGGTCACGCCAGCCTGCCCACCCCGTCATGGCCTCCTACCCGGATCTTGCTGTTGAGGATCCTGTCATTGATGTCCTCATCAAAGCATTTCTGCGGGTACACGTCGATGCAGTGAGTCCTCAGATTGTGCTGGATCTGGGGACACAGGTGACCACATCTCATCCTGTGCACTCTGCCTCCTCCTTGCCCCCACCGACCCCATCACCCTGGGCGCCCAGATCACCCTGCGTCTGAAGGTCTCTCGCTCCTCGATGGTCAGGCTGTCGGCCCGGGCAATCACAAGCACCACGTTCACGGTCCGGCATAGCCGCTGTAGGAACTCAATGTCCAGGGGCCGCAGGCTGCGGCAATGATGGTGGTGATGGCAGTGGTGAGTATGTGAGTGAGGGGGTGCCAGCCCACAGCCCACGCCAGGGGCCTCCTCCTCCTCCTCCTCCTGCTCCCTGCCCCGGGCAGGGGGTCCTACCCCAGCAGGCCCAGCCACCTCACCAGTGTCCGGTGGGCGGCACGAAGTATACACAGCAGTGCACCCGGGTGTCGGGGATGTGGCGCTGGCGGGTGATGAGGATCTCCTCCTGCAGGTACCGCTCATACTGTTCCTTGATGTAGCCTAGGATGGGGTCCCAGCTGGGGCAGCAGAGAGACCCGACCTCAGAGCCCCAGCCCTGGGAGCCCCACCCCATCCCCCCCCAGGAAGACCAACCGCCCTGGTTTGCCCAGGAGACGGGACTTCCAGTCCTGCACAACCCAAGGCCCTTGGTTACCCAGCATCTTCCTCCTACTCCCCGGAATCATCTGAGAGGCCCCCTGCCATTCTCAAGCTGGGGCCTCAGCTTCCCTGTTCCTAAATGGGGACGAGAAGGGGTGTGGTTTTGAAAGAGATGAATTGTCCCAGCCTGGTTCAAACCACCATGGACGCTCGCCCCATTGCCACAAGGATCTCCTGGGTCCTCTCCCTTCGTCCCTTCTGCCCCTGCCGGGTTATTGTCAACACGGCACCCCAAAAGATCCTTTTACAAACAGTAGTCAGGGCACATCCCTCTTCGGCTCAGCCTGCGGTGGCTGACAGGAAGCCAGAGTCCTTACGTTGCACTCCGCACACCGTCCCACTGCTGCTTCCTGCCTGTCCTCTCCTCCTCCTTTAACCACCCTTCACACGCCGCCAGCCACACCAGCCTTCCACCGACAAACCCACCTCGGGGCCTGCGCCCGAGCCGCTCTGCATTGCACACTCTCCCCCCGTGTGAGCACACGGCTCCTTCTCTCATCTCCTGGCAGTCCGCCCAAGTGTTCTCCTTATCCGGGAGGCCTTGCTTGACCACTCTGCTTAAAATCGCAACCCCCGACAGCTCCCGACCCCTTTCATGCTCAGAAATGTCCTGCTTGGATGACAGAGTTGAGGTTCACCCTCTGTATAACTGATTTATTGTGCTCCTTGTCCCCCCCGCACCCCGCCCCATGACAATGTAAATTTCATGTAGACGAAGATGTTCATCTGTTTTGTTCACTGCCCTATCCCTGAGACTAGAACAGACCTTGCACACAGAACGTGCTCTATGAAGCACCGTGTGCAGGGCTGGCTCCCCGGGAGTGCAGACGGAGCAGTCCCGCAGCCTCCGCACTTTGGAGGGCCTGCACTTGGTTGAATGTTCTGTGGTGGTGGTTTTACAATTCTTCATACTTTTTTGAACAAGGGGACCCACATTTTCATCTCATTGGGTCCCACAAATTATGCAGATAGTCCTGATTTTGCGTGTGTATGTGTTACCAACCACTGTCACAGGGCTGGGCTCTCATTGAGAGCCTAGAATCACTCTGCAAGGTGGGTGTCCTCATTCCCAAGTGACAGAGAAGGAAACTGAGGCTTGGAGAGCTTCCATGAGCAGTTCCCAGGTTACATGGCTGGAAAGTGGTCTAACCCAGTGGTCCTGACTCTGGAGTGTGGGCTTCTAACCCTGCAATACCATAACCTTTATTGATCAATGACGTAACTGTGCCAGCCAGCAAGCTCTGACCTTTCCATACTTAACTCCCTTCAATCTTGGAGGGATGGTTGCACATACCCATTATACAGACGAACAAACTGAGACTCAACAATGCCACAGCTGGGTTAGGTTGCTTCAGGGCTGGGCTGTTTCCCCAAGGCCAGAGGGGCAGGGGGAGGGACCACCAGGGCTTGGCCCCCACTCCTGAGGACCCACCACTTGTCGTTGTTGATCTGGTCTCCAAAGCCGGGCGTATCAGTCACCGTCAGCTTGAGCTTCACGCCCTTCTCCTCGATGACTGTTGGGGAAGAGCAGAGTGGGGGGAGATTGGCCGGGGTGGGGTGGGGTGGGGGTAGGGGTGAGGGTGGGGGGCCAATCACCGTGAGTCACCGACTGCAGCTTCAGCGTCTGGGGTGTGGGCATCCCCAGGCCCGGTATGGTGGACTTCCACATCTTGGACTTGAAGAGGGTGTACACCATTGTGGACTTGCCCAGCCCGCTCTGCCCTGCGGGTAACCAGAGGACAGCAAAGGTGGTGGAAGTTTTAGGCAGTGCTTCTCAGGCTCTTAAATTGTTTTAGAAAGTGAACTGTTTTGTAAGCATAACATAAATACAGAGAAGTGGGTACTATCGTCAGGGTTCCCCTCAGTGCTTACCCCCCTTTTTATTGAGGCAAAACTCATATGATAAAAAATGAACCATTAGCCTTTTAAAGTGAACAATTCCCCCTGCTTGTTGTCTCTCTCTCCCCCTGACAAATAAATAAAAAAAAAAAAATAAAGCGAACAGTTCAGTGGCATTTAGTACAGTCCCAGCGTTGTGCATCCATCACCTCCATCTAGCTCCTGTTAAAAACAAAACTGCACCCTGGGTCGCCTGGGGGG
The DNA here is from genome assembly GCF_009762305.2 of Zalophus californianus. Taxonomy (NCBI): domain Eukaryota; kingdom Metazoa; phylum Chordata; class Mammalia; order Carnivora; family Otariidae; genus Zalophus; species Zalophus californianus. The sequence goes on from NC_045604.1 coordinate 73,283,635, forward strand.
CTCAGTTGGTTAAGCGTCTGCCTTTGGCTCAGGTCATGATCCCAGGGTCCTGGGATCGAGTCCACATGGGGCTCCCTGCTCAGTGGGGAGTCTGCTTCTCCCTCTCCCTCTGCTGCTCCCTCTGCTTGTGTTCTCTCTTAAATAAATAAGTAAATAAATAAATAAAATCTTTAAAAAAACAACAACAAAAAAGAAAACCGCAGGCCCAAAATGACATCACTTAGGCCAAGTCCCCAAAGGAAGGCTTAATATCTAACCTAATTGCAGTTCCCACCTCCCCCAAAATGGAGTCTTGACTGGTAGGTCAGGAATTTTCTGGTCAGTACCAATGAGGTAATGTCACATGGGCCTCTCTATCCCCCAAAGAGAGAGGAGGTAAACTGCCTAGGACACCTTCTTGTCTCCTAAGGGAAAACAGCCTTGCCTGGGACAATCCTCTTCTTTTGCTAATAACTTCCTTGCACGCCCTCCCCTCCCCACTTCTTTTTTTTTTTTTTTTTTAAGATTTATTTATTTATTTGAGAGAGAGAGAATGAGAGAAAGAGAGAATACATGAGAGGGGGGAGGGTTAGAGGGAAAAGCAGGCTCCTCGCTGAGCAGAGAACCCGATGTGGGACTCGATCCCGGGACTCCAGGATCATGACCTGAGCCGAAGGCAGTCGCTTAACCAACTGAGCCACCCAGGTACCCACCTCCCCACTTCTTATAAAAATCTTCCAACAACAACAACAACAACAACAACAACAACAACAACAACAACAACCACCACCCCAAAATCTTCCATGCTGCACAGCTCCTTGGAGCTCCACTCTATTTGTTAGATGGGATGCTGCCCGACTCATGAATCATGTAATAAAGCCAATTAGATCTTCAAATTGACTAGGTTGAATTTTTTTTCATTTTTTATTTTAAGTAGGCTCCACACCCAGCATGGAATCTAATGCAAGGCTTGAGTTGAACTCATGACCTTGGGATCAAGACCTGAGCTGAGATCAAGAGTTGGACACTCAACCAGCTGAGCCACCGAGGCGCACCTGAATTTTGTTTTTTAACACTCAAAAACATTTACATCGCCCCCCAAAGAAACCCCGCAGTCATCGGCAGTCCCGCCCCGTTCTCCCTCCACTGTCACCCCTGGCAACCACTGGGCTTCTTTCTGTCTCTGTGGGTTTACCTACTCTGGACATTTCCTATAAATGGAATCATGCAATATTCACCCTTTTGTGTCTGGCTGCTTCCCCTAAATATCCCCTTTTCAGGGTTCATCCATGTCATACCAGCTGTGGGTGCTTCCTTCTTTTTCATGGCTGAATAATGTTCCATCACAGGAACAGACCACTTTGTGTTTATCCATTCAATCATTTCATAAATTAAGCAGCCCATGGACACAGCACCAGGTCCAGAGATGGAACACATAGTTCCCCATAAGCCCAGTCACGCCCCATCTCAGTAGCTATTGGCCCCCAAACCCCGGGGACAGCCACTTACTTCCCCGACTTCTGGCAGCAGGGAGCAGCTCTGCCACCCTTGTCTTAGGGAAACACACAGCCTGGGCTCTCCTGTCTGGCTCCTTTCACTTGACACTATTTGGTGAGATGCACCCAGACTGTCCATTCTCCCTGCTGTGGGGGCTTCTCAAATTGTGAACCCCACCTTGCAGGAGGGAACACCTTGTTTCACAATGCAGGACACATCTTTGTGTACATAACCGACATGGTCCTTAGGGATGTGCTGTCCTATCTGGGAGTCACACTTGACTCCTGCCAAGGGCGATACAGACAACCTGAGCTGTGCCACCAGTGGCAAATGCAAACCAGATTTTGCAGACTTGGGTGTGCCAGAAAGAATGCAAAAGTTCTCGTGGATCATTTTTTATGTGGATTACATGTCATGTCACAGAGTATTTTGGAATGGTCTGGGTTAAATAAAATAAATGTTTAAAATTAATTTCTCCTGTTTCTCCTCACTTTTTTTTAAGATTTTTTTTAAAGATTTTATTTATTTATTTGACAGAGAGACAAAGCGAGAAAAGGAACACAAGAAGGGGGGAGTGAGAGAGGGAGAAGCAGGCTTCCCGCGGAGCAGGGAGCCCGATGTGGGGCTCTATCCCAGGACCCTGGGATCATGACCTGAGCTGAAGGCAGATGCTTAACGACTGAGCCACCCAGGCGCCCCTTCACTTTTTTAAAGGTGGCTACTGGAAATTTTTAAAATTACGTTATGTGGCTCACGCTATATTTCTACTGGACAGCACTGCCTTAGAATAATACTGTTCAGGAGCGCCTGGGTGGCTCAGTTGTTGAGCGTCTGCCTTCGGCTCAGGTCATGATCCCAGGGTCCTAGGATCAAGCCCCGCATTGGGCTCCTTGCTTCGCAGGAAGCCTGCTTCTCCCTCTCCCTCTCCCACTCCCCCTGCTTGTGTTCCCTCTCTCGCTGTGTCTCTGTCAAAAAATAAATAAAATCTTAAAAAAAAAAAGAGTAATACCCTTCATTGGTGCTACACAGTCTGATGTTTTATGTTCTGTTGGACCTAGTTTATTTTGTGCAAACTGTAGTTTTGGCCTACGAAATTAATTTTGCTTATATAAAAATGCAATTCCGGAGAACCTTCTGAAGGCCAGGCACTGTGCTAAACCGGATGAGGAAAGGAAGCAGAGAAGGGTCAGGGACTGTGCCCAAGGTCACACTCTGGTAGGTGTTAAGGGCTGGGACCAGGATCCGGGTCTAAGTGTTCACCACTTCCTGCCACAGCCTCCCCTTTCATTGTTCGGTTTGGGTTTGGCTGGGCCTCCATGGGTAATTTTTGTCTTTTAAGGCCTCAGTGTTTCCAGGTTTTCAACTATGTCACCTGGTGAGGGACTCTTATCAGGCCCATTTTACAGATGGGGAGACTGAGGCTCAGAGAGGTGAAGTGACATGCCCAGGTCCACAAGGTTGCATCCATTGGTCCGTCCTATGAGTCCAAGCCCCTCACTCACCCACCACCATGATGTTGAACTCAAACCCCATCTTCATGGCCTTGATCTTCAGCTGGTCCAGCATGGCTTCTATGCCCACGTAGCCAAGCATCTCGCAGGGTGGGGTCCTGGGGCTGGAGGGTCTTGATGAGCAGGGGGAGGGGGACCGCCTCATGGGGTCCATGGGGGCCAAGGGCACAGCAATGCCTGTCATCCGGGTGGGTGGAGAGAAGGGGGTCACTGGGGCTCCAGAGGGGGACCCCTGAATTCTCATTTCTGGGCTCTGGCTCATTTCTGCTGCCAGGCACTCCCGCACATTATACCCCGTAATCTACCCATCTTCCACGTCTCCACAGCTCAAGGGCCTTGGTGTGAGGTACTTGGAGGAGCTGTCTTTCAGGGGAGGCTGAACCCTTTCCCTGAGATGCACAAGCCCACGAATCTGTTCCTCTCCCCTTGCCCCAGCTTCTTTCCGCCCAGATGGGCCCCCGCCCACCCCCGCAGAATGTGGCCAGCCCCGCGAAGCCCGCCCAGGGTCTGGACCCATGGGGACAGAGAGAAAGGGAAAAGCAGCTTTTGTGTGCCACCTGATGGCCTTGGGTCTCTGAGGGAGCTTCAGGGGGCTGTCCAGTCCTGGCAGACCCTAGTGTGTGTGATGAGGGGGAGGGGACAGGGCGACAGTTAACTGAAGAATCTGAGCTCCACCCCTTTCCCCTCACGTGGGTGGGGTGGGGGTTCCTCTACAGGAGGGAGCTGAGGGCAGGGACAGGTAAGCTCCTCCAGGGTCCTTTCTGAACACTCCCCTAAATCCTTACAACGACCCTGGCCTAGTGTTATAGACAAGAACCCAGGGCCTCTGGGCAGTTCCCTTGCCCAGGGTCACCTAACTGGGCTAAGCGGGCTTCAGCCGGCCCCCCTGACTTCCAAATTCATATCCCTTAATCACTCTGCTAGAAGAAGCCAACCCGTGACCCATAGCTGGAAAGCAGAACATCCGTGTGTTCTCTTCGGGCTGTCCATTGCTGGTGCCACAGTGTTTTAAATCACCAGCACTGAAAAATCAAAAGATTGATTTAGGAAATATTCACCCCCACACTTTGTGCATAATGTTGCTCTGGGGGCCCTCTGGATGGTAGCTTGTTTAATAATCACCCCCGCGCTCCCTGCTTGGTGGGAGGCCTGCTTCTCCATCTCCCGCTCCCCCTGCTTGTGGTCCCTCTCTCACTGTCTCTCACTCTTTGTCAATTAAATGAATAAATAAGATCTTAAAAAAAAAATCATCCCAGCGCTTTGAAGCCACTGCCATTACTACCTCCAGTTTAGAGAGAGCCCGAGCCAGCCGCTCAAGGCCACCTAGTGAGGAAGCGGCAGGGTGGGATCTGAGTCCATGTGCTCACCCTCTAATGCTTCTCTCTCTCTCTTTTAAGATTTTATTTATTTGACAGAGAGAGACACAGCGAGAGAGGGAACACAAGCAGGGGAAGTGGGTGAGGGAGAAGCAGGCTTCCCACGGAGCAGGGAGCCCGATGCGGGGCTCGATCCCAGGACCCTGGGATCATGACCTGAGCCGAAGGCAGACGCTTAACAACTGAGCCACCCAGACACCCCTCTAACGCTTCTCTTGTTCACAGGAACATCTAGACTTTCAGTGTGTGTCAGAGAATGTAAGCTCTGGCGATTCTGGGCCCAGCCCACAGCTGATGAGCTGCCCTCTTTAGCTGGGCCATGAACTCTCCAATTTGCCATAGTCCTCACCCCTCCCTGACGTGTCCCTGATAAGATGTTTCTTTTCTTTTCTTTTTTTTAAAGATTTTATTTATTTGACAGAGAGCGAGGGAGCACAAACAGGGGGAACAGTAGAGGGAGAGGGAGAAGCAGGCTCCCCGCCAAGCAGGGAGCCTGATGCAGGGCTCGATCCCAGGACCCTGGGATCATGACCTGAGCCAAAGGCAGACGCTCAGCCATCTGAGCCACCCAGGCACCCCAAGATGTTTCTTATACCTAATCCATCTGACTCAGTTCTTTCTCACCTGTTTCCTGGCACGTAAGCAGTCCCCAGTCCCAGGTGTTGGCATTTTCTCTGAAAGCCCAGATAGTAAAGATGTTCAGCTTTGTGAGTCAAAACATCTCTATTGCACTTACCCTTCAGCCCTGCTGTCATAGCGAGAAAGCAGCCACGGACCGGTAAAGGGTGTGCTGTGTGCCCGTAAAACTATTTACAAAAGCAGGAGGTGGCTTGCTGACCCTGCTCTGCCCACAAGTCTGCCCCAATCCACTCACCTCCATTGTCCTGAGCCCCAGCTAGCCTTCTGTCCCTCCATACCCTTGCCCTCTGCTCCCCCACCTTCTACACATCTGACGGCAGAGGCTCAGCTGGGAGTGGGGCTGGGCAGGGCCTGTCCTGGAACGTGGTTTCATCTCCAACAGACAAATCTCTCAAGCCAAGAGTCCACAGCTCTTGCGGGATCTGGGAGACTGGCCTCTTCGTCAAAGCAAATGAGAACATTAGGTGTGATGACCAAACAGTACTGGGGACTTGTGGACTGGCCTTGAGCAGGAAGAGATTTGGCCTTTTGAAATGTCCCCTAAAGAAATAAGCTGCTCTGCAGAGAAAACATACCCCCCCACCCCGCCAAACCATCACATGTGAGTGGCAGTAGGATTCTGAACAATTGGGGGGTGGGAAGCAAGTCCCAGTGGGTGACCACTTGCATTGCAAGCAGGATGATCAGGTTTGCAGAAAGCAGCAGTCTTTTGCTGGGCGCTCTTGGCGATGTTGATTGGGAAAAGCCCGGCTTAAAATGATCTGAGCAGTGTGAGCCTGGCAGGTCAGCCCAAAGGTATACAAAGAACAGAAGACTGGAGGGAATCTCACCCACGATTTGGGTGAGTAATACACGGCTAACTAGTGTGAGTTTCTAGAGCACCTGATAAGGCTAAGTGAGTGTTAATGGGGATTATTCCACTCAGCTTAACCTGAGAAGGGGGATACTATGCATACACCAATTTTACAGAAGAGGATACTGAGGCAGAGAGGGTCAGGGATTGTGCCCCAAGGTCACACCCTGGTGGGTATTAAGGGCTGGGAGCAGAATCCGAGTCTGGGGAGTCTGACCCACCTGAAATATGTCCTGCCACAGCCTCCCATCATTGCTCTGCTTGGGTCTGGGGGGCTCTAATGGTGATTTTCATATTTTAACAGCTTGGAATGTCCCAGATTTTCCTTAATGAGAAGGTCTCACCTCCCCACCCCCACCATCAGAAGGTCTTACTTTCATAATGGGCATGAAAAACAAGAAACAATGCACCCAGGGGTCTAGATAGGAAGGCTAAGGGTCAGAGGGGAGAGGAGCAGACAGAGGGCTTCCTGCCCACCCAGCCAGGCCAAATGGTGGGGGGACAGGGGACACAGCTGGGGACCCCTATTCCTCTTTTTAAAACATTTTTTTAAAGATGTTATTTATTTGAGGGGGCAGGGGCAGAGGGAGAGAATCCCAAGTAGATTGCGCTTAGCACGGGGCCCGAAGCAGGGCGTGGAGCCTGCTTTGGGGCTCGATCTCACAACCCTGAGATCATGACCTGAGTTGAAATCAAGAGTCGAACGCTCAACCGACTGAGCTATCCAGGTGCCCCAGTGCTTCTCTCTTTTTTAAAATTGAGGTAAAGGGGTACCTGGCTGCCTTAGTCAGTAGAGTGTGCAACTCTTAGTCTTGGGGTTGTGAGTTCAAGCCCCATGCTGGGTGTAGAGCCTACTTAAAAATAAATAAGTAGGGGCACCTGGGTGGCTCAGTTGTTAAGCATCTGCCTTCGGCTCAGGTCATGATCCCAAGGTCCTGGGATCGAGCCCCGCATCAGGCTCCCTGCTTGGCAGGAAGCCTGCTTCTCCCTCTCCCACTCCACCTGCTGTGTTCCCTCTCTCGCTGTGTCTCTCTGTCAAATAAATAAATACAATCTTTAAGAAATAAAAAAATAAAATAAAAAAGTAAATAAGTAAAATTGAGGTAAAATTCACATAAAATTAACCATTATCCATTCTTTTTTTAAAAGATTTATGTATTAGAGAGAATGGGGTGGAAGAGGAGCAGAGGGAGAGAATCTTCAAGGAGATTCCCTGCTGAACATGGAGCCCAACTCAGGGCTCAATCCCAGGACCCCAAGATCATGACCTGAGCCAAAACCAAGAAGTCAGATGCTCAGTCGATTGAGCCACCCAGGCTCCCCCACCGTTATCCGTTCTAAAGAGAGCAGATAAGTGGCAGATCTGAATTGAGTACATTCACAATGTTGTAATGCCACCCCTATCCTGTTCCAAGACATGTTCATCACCCCAAAGGAAATGCCATCAGCACTAAGCACTCACTCCCCTTCCCCCGCTTTCCCCAGCCCCTGGCTACCACTAACTACTTTGTCTCTATGGATGTGCCCGTTCTGGATGTTTCACAGAAACACAACTACACACTATGTAGCCTCTTGTGTCTGGCCTCTTTCACTGAGCACCATATTTTTGAGGTGCATCCATACCGTAGCAGGTGTTAGTACTTGATTCTTCTGTATGGCTGAATAATGTGCCACAGTATGGACAGATCGCATAGTGTTTATCTATTCATCGGCTGAAGGACGCTTGGGCTGATTCCACCTTTTGTTTCCACCTTTTGGCTCTTGTGATCAGTGCCACTGTTGAACAATTGTGCACAAGTCTTTGAGAACCTGTTTTCAGTTTTCTTGGGTCTATACGTCGGGGTGCAATAGCTGGGTGTTTGATATCACCACGTGTGACTTTCTGAGGCACTACCTGATTGTTTTCCACAGGGGCTGCGTCCCCCGCCCCTCCTTTGGCAATAACACTCCAGTTGCTTCAAAACGACCCTGCCTCTGAGATCTCGGAATGGGACAGAGGGATTGTAGGGTATAAGAAGGGGACCCAGGAGACCCTAGAATATGCTGGTCAAGGGCTCTGGGATCTGAATGCCTGGGTCCCAGTTCTGCTTCTCTGCTCACTCTGGGTATGGCTGGCAGAATCATGGCTCCCAAAGATGTCTTCATCGTAATCCCTGGAACCTTGGAACAAATATTTTAACTTACCCAGCAAAAGGGACTTTGCAAACGTCATTAAGGATTCTGATGGTGAGATGATCCAATGTGATCCCAGGGGTCCTCGTGAGAGGGAGGCCAGGAGGGCCAGAGTCAGAGAAGACCAGGACGGAAGCAGAGACTGGGATGAACAAAGGAACGTGGGTGGCCACTAGAAGCTAGAAAAGGCAAGGAACGGACTGTCCCCTAGAGCCTTCAGAAGGAACACAGCCCTGCCGACCTGTTTTAGACTCTGACCTCCAGAACCGTAAGACAATAAATTTGGATTGTTTCAAGCCACTAAGTGTGTGGTGGTATGTTATAGCAGAAACGGGAAATGAGTGCATTAGGTGTGTGACTTGAGCTGGTTGCTAAACTTTTCAAGGCGGCACCTTTCATACCTGTAAGTGGGGAGAATGGTAAGAGCCACTTGAGGGTTGCCTCGAGGACACACCCGGTAGTGGATGTGTGGTGTTAGGTGTGGAGCCTCACACTAGCTGAGGCGTTCTCCCCTGCTAGACCACAAGTACCACAAGCACCACAAGCACCAGAAATTGTGTCCACCTGGCTCACGGCCGACCTCCGGTGCTGCGCAGTCTCTGGCCCCCGGTTGGGCCTGGACACGCCTGCGCTGAAGGCAGGGAGTGAGAGCTGCCTTTCTGGCCAGTATCGGGGCCCCAGGTCCCCAAGTTCCAGGGGAAGAGCTTGTTTGAGAGAGGATAATCATCTTCTCGTAAGGATTATCCTGAGGATTAGTAGAGCAAACAAGGATACAGAAGACTCCTAGTATAGTGCCCGGGAAATCCCACCTGCCCAGGAAAGGGAGGAATGGAAACCACGTTTCCCGCTCCTCCCTCCCACCTTCCCTTCCTACTGTCTTCTTCCCTCCCTCCTGTCTTCATTCATGAGGTCCACAGCAGCCCAGGGCACACTGTGTTCCAGGCTGCTCGTCTGGTCTACTGAGAGAAAGGGAAAAATCCCCCTGTGAAGAGGCTTAGGGGGCTGTGGCTACCTCCCTGGGTCCCGCAGCACCTGCTGCTGTTGGGAGGCTGTAAGCACACCTGCTAGGGCACAGGCCCCGCCCTCCGAAGTCTGGCCACCCCCTGGGAAAGGTGGGACTGGTTGCCAAGGTGCAAGGGCCTCAGGTGGCAACTTCGCGGATCCGGAAGCAGGAAGTAGTTGGTGTTCTCCGGACCAGGAACCTGCCTGGCTGAGGGAGGTCGGAGGCTGGTGGGGGTCTGGGGGTGGGGGCGGAGCGGGAAGGGACAGGGCAGGGGCCGAGGGGTGGCGTGGGAGGGGGGCAGGGGCAGGGGCAGGGCGGGGGCTGGACTGCGGGAGGCCTGGATGCAGCCCAGCCCCAGAGAACAGGGTTCTGAGGCAGCCCCTGGGGGGCTGGGGCAGGTGGCACTCAGAGGCCTCGAGCTGAGATGGACTTGGCGGAAGAGCTGGAGACCACAGCCCAGGAAGTGCTGGGGAAACTGAGGAGTGGTGAGCCGTTCCAGTCCAACTGGGACACTGCTGCCTTCATCATCTTCCTCATTTTCCTCGGTGAGTGTGGCCTTGGCCCCTGGCCCCTCTTGACCTGTCCTGGACCTGGCCAAGTGCCATATCTGGACACCCGTCCCACCCCCAGGCACCGTGCTGCTCCTGATGTTGCTCGTTTGTACCCACTGCTGCTGCCACAGCTCCTGCAGCCGCCGCGCCTCCAGACCCCAGAAGGTGAGCCCCACTGGCCCCCGGGTCTGGGCAGGCGCCAGGGGCAGCCTGGAACTGCCCTGGGGAGAGGAGGGTGTTGGGCCTCCTGTGGAGAGGGGCCGGCAGGGCACACACGAGTGAAGCCTCTCTTGCAGGTACACCCCAGGGGAGTGGATAACTTGGCCTTGGAACCTTAACATGGCAAGCCCACCAGCCCCCACCCCGTCCGTGTGTCCTGCTGGGCAACAGTAACAAAGCCTCGTTTGCCCAGAGCCTGCGTCTGGAGTGTGTTCCAAGCTTCCCGTCAGGGGTGGGCAGTGTGGGCACTCACTGCTTTCTCCGGAAGCCCACCTGCTCCCTCACAGCTCCAGGTCACACAGCAGCTGCTGACAGGAGGCGAAGCTGGGCTCCAACTCAGGGGCCCCAACGCCCAGGCCGAAACCTTGTCCCCAGCCCACTCAGTCCCCTGGCGGCCTGGAGGACCCCCTCAAAGGTGGGACAGGGAGGCCAGGGGCTCCATCATTGGGTACCCCACCCAGGTCCTGACTATCTGGGATCCCCAGCCTGGTCCTCACTCAGACAGACAGACAGATGCTCCAGGTAAAGTCAGATGATCTTTATTTCCTGGAGGCCTTGTGAGGGACATGGAGCAGACGCATTCAAGGGTATCACAGCTGGTGGTGGATGGCTTTCTGTCTGCCCTCCTGACTCACAGCTTAGGGCCACCACCCACTCCTCACCTTCCACTGGAGGGGGGCGTGCCGCTGCTCGTACCATCCTGGGGCAGCTCAGAAGGCAGAAAAAGGAGGGGGAAGGAGGGCCCCTGGGCCTGGTGCCACCCTGGGTCCAAAGGTTCCTGCTGTGCAGGGAGGGCAGGGTTTGGAATGTGGGCCACCTCTGGGCTCTGCCTTCCTGGCCGCCCCCCGTCCCACCTTCCTGACCACCCCCTACGAAATGAAAAGGAAGCCAGCATCCCTGTCTCTCAGTGGTTCCAGTGTTCATTTCCATCTGTGCAAATGTGATGGGCAGGATGGGATGAAGAGGAAAATAAATAATAGCCCAGGCTGCCCGGTTCTGGCTCTGGCCAGCATTCTTGGGGGGATGGGTGAGGGGGACAAGGGCCATTTCCCTGGGGGTCAGGCTCTTGGGTGCTCTGCTCAGAAAGGCCTGTAGCTCCAGTAGCTGGAGAACACGGAGATCTGGGGAGGGAGAGAGGTGGGGGGACATGGTGAGTGGAGGTGTTAGGGGGTTTCACCCCTACTGAACCCTCTGACCCCCGTGAGATTTCAAGGATTCAAGGGCAATGTGTCGGGGAGAGGGTATTGTTGCTCAGCCACACTGTGGCCCATCTGCCTGGGGTGTGTGGAAGGTACAAAGGACCTTAAGATTTGGGGGTGCTGGGCGCCTGGGTGGCTCAGATGGTTGGGCGTCTGCCTTCGGCTCAGGTCATGATCCCAGGGTCCTGGGATCGAGTCCCGCATCGGGCTCCCTGCTCCTTGGGAGCCTGCTTCTCCCTCTGCTTCTCTCTCTCTCTCTCTCTCCCTTTCTCTCTTCTCCTCTGTCTCTCATGAATAAATAAATAAAATCTTTAAAAAAAAATATTTGGGGGTGCTTTGGAGGTGTGACAAGATTCCTTGGAATCCCTCCAAAATGAGAAGGCTTAGCAGCCTGCTATGCGGCTGGCCCCATCTGTCTGAGAGCGGCCCGCCCCGCCCCCACAGTCCCCACACCCCACCTTATCCTTGAGCTGCTGGCAGAGCTGCAGGGACACAGTGAAGAAGACGAGGGCGTCGTTGAGCCATGGGATCACACACTCCACCTTGTGCACGTGGCTCACCTCCAGGCGCTGGGAGCCCCACTCACTGGGGAGAGGAGGAGGGTCCCTGGGGGTGGCCTGACCAGCCCGGCCCCCCCAGCCCCCAAAGTGCAGAAAGTTGGGGCGGGCAGGGTGATCCAGGCCCCCCCCACCTACTTACAACATGGCCCCAGGGCTGTGGAGCACGGCGCCTCCAGCTGGGCGGAAGTTCTAAGTAGAAGAGCACCAGACCCAGTCAGGCCCAAGAGGCTGCAAGGCACTTGGGGGTGGGGGGCGAGTGGGGTCCCCCTCACCTTGGTGGAATTGGGCTGCAGGGCATGCAGCTGGTAGACGGTGAGGCAGAGTTTGTTGAGGTTGATGTAGACGTTGACAAGCAAGTCGGAGGGCAGGGCAGGGGCAAACATCCGCTGGGGACGAGGACCGGGCAAGCAGGTGGGGTGAGGGGCCAGGCAGAACCGCCTGGGGGACCCCATTCCCCAGCCTATAGACTGGGGCTTCCAGACTCTTCCCGGTGCTCCCGGTAGCTTCCTGCACCAGGCTTGGGAACCACTGACCCAGACCAGGGGTATCTGGGGGATGCAAGATGGAAGCCGAGGACCTTATCCCAGAAAACTGTGGCATAGGCCTAGACCTCCAACTAACAGTTTGGGGTTTCCAGGACCCCGTCACAGCCCTGTGTCCCTCCCAGGGGGCAAGCTGGGCTCCTCAGCGGCATTCCCTCTCCTGGAGCAGGGGCTGCCCTAAGACACTAACCGTGAGGCCACTGGCAGCGATCTCAGGCAGAGTAAGGGTGGCCGGGGTGGTGAGGCGGTTGCGGGCTCTGGTCAGCTGCAGCATCACAGCATCCATCAGCTGTGGGGAGGGGGCCAGTCATAGCTGCTGTGAGGGCAGCCCCCGCCCTCCTGCATAGGGACTGACCAAGTCATGGTAGCTCCCAGCTCCTGCCCCCGGGAGTCACACTCTCAAGGCCTGAACCCCTACAGTGTGGGGCTTGTTAAAGGTGCAGGTATTTGGGCTCTAGCTGCGGGTGGGGGACTGGACGTCTGCACTGTTGACCATCCATCCGGGAGGTTCTATTGCATGGGATCCTGGGTGCTGGTCCAATGGGGAATGGAAGATGGAAGATCCCTGGAGTTAGTCCCAAAGGCATGAGGGCTTTGTGGATGGGGGTGCAGGCAATGAAGGAGCTTAGAGGAAGGGGCCTTAATCCCGGTTGGGTGCAAGGAGCCAGAGAAGGCTTCCTGGAGGAGGTGATAGGATGGGTAAGTTGAGGTCTTAAGGTGGGCACCAGACCGTTTTCAAAGGTGAAGCTCCAGAGAGGTAAGGTCACATAGCTAATGAACAGTGGAACCATCTGGAACTCATCGTTTTCCTTTGCCACAGACCAAAGCTCTGGCCTGAACTCCCCAGAGCCCCAATTTCCACTGCTTCAGATGTTGCGATGGGGGTGGGGGTGACCTGGCTTCTAAGAAAGGGAAATTTTGGGTGGAGGCATGGGGGCTGCACTGCCTACACCCAGGGTGGTCACAGTTCCGGGAGGGACTTTAGTCCATCTAGTTCTAAGTTTTCATATGAGGACTCAGAGGTCCAGAGAGGGTAGGTGAATCACCTAAAGATACACAGCAAGTCAGGGACAGAGCTAAAGCACGAGTTTGGGGCATATAAGAGCAGCTCTTCCCTCCACACCATGTGAAGTCACTTTGCAAATCACAAGGGTTTCCCTATGGCTAGTAGTGCTGTTAGCAGCTGCTCTTCACGGAGCATGTGCCAGGGGCTGCTCCACCTGCATCATCACAACCGCTAGTGGCGACACCATGGTCCCATTTTATAGGTGAGGCTACTGAGGCACAGAACAGCTAAGAAAGTGACCTGGGGTTGCACGGCTTACAGTGGAGGCCCTGGGATCAGAACCCAGGTCTGAGTCTGGAACCTGGGCTGTGAATCATTTGACTGTGTCTGCATGGATATGTGCACACCGAGAGGTGATGGGTCCACCATCAGCTGCACCTGAGGATGTGGGGGCAGAGCTCTCCAGGGGCCTGGTCAGGGGTCAGGGCCAGGGCCAGGGACAGGCATAGGGATCCTGCTGCTTCTGTTCCTGTAGGCAGCTCACCTTGAGGACCTCTGCTCCTGTCCTGAACTGGTAACTTTCATCCCGGTTGGCAAGGAGGTAAATGGCCTGGCTTACGTGGTTCCTGGCATCCTGGATCTGAAAAAAATGTCCACTGAGAGGTCAGTGGGCTGGGCCTCAGGAGGAAGAGATGCCAACTTCAGAGAAGCCACAGTCTCCAGGGCCCCAGATGACGGGCCCTCACCCCGAGGTACTGCCTGCCCGACCCTTCCCCGCCAGCTGTCCTTTCTGTGCCCCCCGAAGGCAGGCCCTGACTGGGTGTTGGGCACATGGCACAGACTCTGGAAGGCCTGCCATCGCACAGCTCACCTTCTAAAGAAGGACAGATGGTAGCAGAGCAAAGGCACAAGATAACAACACACTGAGTGACTTGCACAAGGACAAGAGGGTGACTCTGCAGGATGGGGGAGGAGGAGCCTCTTTAGCTGGAGGTCAAGGGAGGCCCCAGGGAAATGCCTCTTGGGCATCACCCAAGTGATGAGAAAAGCAGCAAGAGAGGGCCCCAGGCAGAGCAAGGAACATGGGCGAAGGCCCTGAGGTGGAGGAGCAGGGGTCCAATCACACAGGAGCTGGTAGGGAGCATGGACTTTGTCCCAGGAGCCAGTGGAAGCCCCTGGAGGCTCTGGGAAGGGGAGTTTCTTGTTCAAGAGGATCCCTGTGGTTCCCATTGGGGCCCAGGGGCCTATAGACAGAATAGGTTCTCACCTCCCTCCAGGCAAGCCTCTGGAGCCCCAGGCACTGCCTGCGCCAGCTTTGCTGCTAGGAAACACCCTCCCAGGCTTGCTGCAGCCTTAAGTCCCCCATGGCCACCCCAGGAGGCCTCAGTGCTGCTCAGGCCTGCCGCTGCCTGCCTGAGCTTGTGGCTTGAGCCCTGGCAGGGGAAGGGCCCAATTACCTGCTGCAGCTTCCACTGCTTGTCCTCTCGGAAGGCGAAGTGCAGCAGCTGGTTGTTCCGCGGTATCTTCAGGTTCACGTCCTGACAGGCAAGAGTGTATAAGCAGGAGGACCGCCCTCCTGCTTTTGGCCACTCTGAGACCTTGAGCAGGGGGCAGACATGGCGTGTGTGTGGCGGCTCAGGCCCCAGTCATTCCACAGGGCAGAAAGTCTCCCAGAACCCTGGCCATTTGGGGTGTGAACAGGGAGGTCAGTTCCCGTGAAACAGGAACTCAGGCCCAAGAGGAACCACAAAGAAACAAAAGGGAAAAGAGAAAGGGGAAGGTGGCTTCAGCTGGGAGGAGGTGTGACTGTGGGCAGAAAGGGAGCATGGATACAGGCCAATGCACTGAACACCTACTACTGGAGGAAAGGCACCTTCCCCCACATCCTGGGGCCTGGCACAGACGGAGCTCAGATGTTGGCTGATTCCACTTTGAATTGGGGCCAGCCTGATCCCTCCATTGCCCACGCTTCACTGGGCCCAGATTCAGGGCCAGGCCGTGTGCAAAGCATCCCCCTTCCTGCACCTCTCACTGAAGCCACACACCAATTCCAGAGGAGGTTTGGCAGGGTGGGTTGTTACTTCACAAATGAGGAAACTGAGGCCCAGAGAGGTCAAGGATCCTGCCCAGGGTCACAGAGCCAACTGTTAAAGGCAAAGCTCAGCAGGAGGCCCCCACACTCTTCCCCACTGGATCCTTCAGCAGCAGGGAAAGGGAAGAGGGGCTGGGGGACTCACCGCCTGGCTCAGCGCGTCCCCTTGCAGAGTCAGCACGCCCTTCACCTGGTCTGTGCTGCAACACGCGGGGGTCAGAGCAGTGCCTGCGGCTGCCCTTTTCCACCACCTAGCCCTCCCAGCAGGTTGCCCTGGCTGTCACAGGATGGTCCAGGCTGTCCCACAGCACACCCTCTGGATGTTGGGGCTGAAATCAGTCTGCATGGCAGGGCCTTGGCTGTGCAGTATCCCAGGTGTCCCCCTTCCAAACAGTCCATCCCTCTTGTTTCTGCTCAGCCCGGCTCACCTACAGCTGCCAAGGATGAAGTTCTCCTGCTTGGCAGGCCCCTCGGTGCCCGTACCAGAGCATGGCAGAGTGAAGCGGAGCGAGGCCTCCTGGAGGGGCAGAGGGCAGTGGAGTAAAGTTCACCCAATCCAGCTCACCACTCCTTCCAGAAGCCCCATTCCTGGGTTGGCCAGGGGAGGGACAAAGTGGGCTCCTCTCAAGCCTCCAGGGCACCTTCCCATTTCTCTGGCCCCTCCCCCACCACCTGAGTTTCAGGTCCTACCAGAGTGGATAGCTGTTTCTTCCACATTCCCTGGACGCCTACCTCATGCCCAACTCAGGGATATAGAACAGAGATGACCTCCAGGCTTGGTTAAGATGCTTGAGTGTGGGGAGCAGAGTCAGGGAATGACAGTACTCATGGTAACTCGAAATTCTGGCCATAGCAGGCAATGCCTAGACATTTTTGTGAATTGACTTATGTTCACAACAGCCCCGTGAGGCCGGTACTGCAATCTCGTTCTTGCGATAGGGAGGCCTCATGAGGTTGAGTACGATGCTGGAGACCTTGAGATCAAGCTTCAAGGGAAGCATTCCATGACCCCAACCCCGACCCCCTAAGCCGGGGGCTCATTCCAGGCCCAGCCCAGCACTCTCACACAGCTGCTTGTGATTAAGTGGGCAATCATGTAGTGGTGCCCCGACTGGACGCCAAGTCCACTAGGGTAGGGCCTGGTCTGCACAACGCGCGTCGCGTCCACAGCAGGCGCTCGGAAGACAGGCGCGGTGGCCCGGGAAGGAGCCGCAGCGGGGTCGGCCCGCCAGAAGCCTTACCTTGAGGATGTCCTGCAGCTGCCTGAGCACGGCGTGCACCTCGTCGTGCAGCAGCCAGCGGAACTCCTCCTCCTGCGGGGACAGGCCGGACGTCAGTCGCCCGGACCCGCCATCCCCCGCCCCACCCCGCCCGCGCGCCTCACCAGCACTGCTCGCTCCGCCGCCGTCGCTGCCATCGCGGTCGCCATCGCCGCCGCTCAGCAACGGTCACCGGCCCGCAGTCCGCTTCAGGCTCGGTCCACCGGCCGTCAGTGCGCCCGCGGCGCCCGGGCCCACCCCCGCCGCCGATTGGCTGCGCGCGCTCCCGCCCCGCTCTCGGGCCCCCTCCCCCGCCTCCGACCGGCCGAGCGGGCGCTCCAAATCGAGGCTGGCGGCTGCGCGAACCCGCTTGCGCCGGCTCTCCCACGCCGCCGGCGGAAGCTACCCGGGGCGCTGGGCGCTCGGGCGCCGCATCCACCGCCACTCTCCGGGTGGAGCACGGCGGCCGCTTGTACCGCCCCTCCCAGGCTCTGATACGGCGCCCTGCTCCGCTTGCGCTCACTGATTGGCCATCGGGATGGCTTGTTCTCGCCGCGCCCGGCGATTGGCGGGCGGAGCAGCTTGTTCCTGCTCGGCCTCGCCCTCCGCGCCCTGAGCTCTCCGGTTCCGTTGGGCCGGGAGGAAGGAGCCCACTGAGCCGACAGTCCCGGCGCTCCCGGCCCTCCTCCCTCCTCTGGGTGCAGGCAGTAACCACTGCCGAGGTAATCAGTCACAATTGTGTTACCAAGAAACGTTTTATTTTGCTTGCAGTAGCTTTTTGTTAATTGCACAAAATCATGTTTTGTTTTTGCCATTTAAACATTATCACACAATCCTATTCTGAAAGACAAATGTTCTTTAAAAACAAAGCAAAAATAAAAATTCACAACCTTAATTACCTAGATTTGTCCTTTAAAGTAGGTTTAAAGAAAAAAAAGGGGGGGGTCGCGGAAGAGGGGCTTTCTTACAAGCTTTTTCACAAGTGTCACATTTTCTCCTAAAAGGGAAGGATTTCAAAACAAAGGTGAAATAGCTTAAACAGAAATACTCATAAAAAGAAACTTTACAGAATTGTCAACAATATTAAGACAACATTGACTAACCAGTTTCATTACAGTATCTTCCCCACCCCCCCACCCCCCCCAAAATGTCCGGCTAGGACTAGAACAGGCTTTGTGTTCAGACAGAAAAGAATTCCAAATCCCAGTGAAGTTATGCCAAAAACACGCAGGCATCTTCCTTGCCCTCCCCCTATGTCTTCTGAGATCCCCTAGCCTGGATTCTGATCAGCGCAAATGGGCCAAGGTTGAGGGGGTAGGGGCCCACACCAATGTGGTCTCATTCTATATATTCACTAAAAACGCTGACCTGCAAAGTGTGACTTTGGAAAATGCAACCCATGCAGAGGGAGAGAACATTGACATCCTTTAGGTGACTTCTCCTTGTTTTTATGCCACATTCCAAGCCTCTCTGGTCCCCTGTCCAAGGAGAAATGTTAGGGTCTCGAGGATGTCTTAGATCCACCTCTTAGGGTCAGATAGTTCAGGCTGGGTCAGGCCCAGTTCTCTTCCCTCCCGAGACCCTGGGGCCCTGGAAGCATCGAAGACCATGCTTCTGGCTGAAGTGAAGACACTCGTTCCTGTTTCAAGAGCTGAGCCTAAGAAATGGCCATCGTTGGTCAGGCTGGGTATGGGCCAAAGAAGGGACAGACAGAAACACTGTCTCCATGGGAAGAAAAGGAGAAAGGGAGAATGAAGAGATGGGCAGGTGGGGAACATGTGCAGGAGCAGGCTGGAGAGTGTGGGACTGCTGTGAGGGGACCCAGTCAGAGTGACTCTTCCAGAATGAGGTGGGAGTCTGCAGCATAACGGAAAACAGGAAGGAACCCCACTCTCCTCCCTCTTCACTCCTCCCTGGTGGCCCTCAGGATACCTGTTCCCAAGGGCTGGAATGCAAATCCAAATACTAAAAGAGCCTGGTGAGGAGTGAGCTCTCCCTACACCAAGCAAGAAAGTCTGATCCCAGCCCAGGGCTCTGCAGTGACGGTAACTTCTGGGACAGGTGCTCAAGAGCAGTGACGAGAGTAGGCTTCTGTGGGGCTCACCTAATGTGCTGGCGATTTGCTGCTCTCCCTAGAGAGCCAGAGCCCTGTGTCTGCTCAACTTGGCCAATTTCTTTTCAGTTCACAAAGGCATTTATGGAAAGTTGGTTGCACACTGGTAGGTTAAACATGACAATCCTCATCAGCTGGTCACCTGAGGTTGGAGGGCCCATGAGGACCCTCTGTTTGGAGTCAGTGCTGGCTCATCTTGACCCAGAGCCTCTGTTTCATGTGCGGGATCCAGGCGGGATGTGAACATAACCACAGCCTCTTCGCTCTGAAGGAAGGAAGTGGAAAGGCTTCCAGTTCTTACTGCTGATTCTATTTCCTTGACTGGAAAGGGTCTGAGATAAGACAAGCTCAGAAGGGGGCGGCGGGGGGGGGGGGAAGCCAGGCAGCAGTTTCTGGGCAGCTTCTATCCTGGGGTGAGAGCCAGTGTGTGGTGTATAGGGGTTGTGTGTGTGTTTGTGTGTGTGTGTGTGTGTGTGTGTGTGTGTGAACACACAGCCACCTAGTCCAGGGCCAGTGCCCAGCTCAAGAGCTTTCCCAAAGGCCAATCCTGCTGACACCCCTCCCCTCCCCAGGACCTCCAGGGGAGGAGTGACGCTGTGTGCTGTGCTGATGGCAAGTCTCAAAGTCTGTATAAAAGGAGATGGAGACAGGTGGACTGGTCCAGAGTTAAGTCCCAGGACCCCAACCCCATGTGAGGAGGAGGGGTCAGAGGGAAGATTGGGGGGGCACGGGTGGGGTATCAAGGGCTTAGTGTATGTAGGCTCGGTACACGGCAGACATGTCGTTGTCAGACTGGTCCAGTGCCTTGGCTCTTTTGTACACCTGGAAAAAAAGGAGATGGGCTCAGTGTCTGACCACAGAGCTGACTTAAAGACACAATGTGCTTTGTGGAGGTAGGTCTAGATGCGGTCAGGCAGGCAGGCTCTGGAGTCCAGGCTGTCTGGGTGCAACTCCTGGCCAC
Organism: Zalophus californianus; assembly: GCF_009762305.2. Classification (NCBI taxonomy): domain Eukaryota; kingdom Metazoa; phylum Chordata; class Mammalia; order Carnivora; family Otariidae; genus Zalophus; species Zalophus californianus. Next base: position 73,303,167 of record NC_045604.1, read on the forward strand.
CCTCCACTGATCTTGAGCCAAGTGCCTCAGTTTCTGTCTTCATCACTAGTCTTTCATGTCATGGAGAAGATAACAACGTTATCGTGAGGACTAAATGGAGCGAGGGAGGTCAAGTGCTCAGAGTTAGTAATTATAATCATGTCTCTGCCTCTAGGGTCTTCCCATGTTACTCTCTGGGCCACTATCCTTGCCCTTCCCTCTGCATGGGAAGCCTTTCCCTAGGCATGGCTGGCTCCTTCCCAGTCCGCTCCAAGGCCTTCCCTGACCAGCCTATGGAAAGCAGTGGCTGTACCACTTGATCCTGGTCACGTTTTCTTACTCTATTTTATTCATACTTCTGACCTTCAGAGATTGTTTAAATAACTATCTGCTTATATTGTGCCTCCTTCCATTGAAACATAAGCTCCACAAGGAAGGGAACGGGCGGCCCCTCAACATGTCCCCAGAGCCTAGAACAGTGCTTGGCAGCTGACGGCCACTCCAGAGCCACTAGGTGAATACTACGAACGAGTGTGAAGAGAATTAAAAAGCCATTCGAGCAGGGCAGTGTGGCGTCCAGGCACACTGAGGAAATGCAGTTGGACACCAGGTTCCTCCCACAGAGTTAGCTACATCCTCATCTTTTTTAAAACATAGTAAAGTTGAAGCCATGACAACTGAGTGTCCATTATAGCTCAGGTGTAGCTGTCAACTCAAAATGAAGGCTAAATAAAGACCTTTTCAGAGAAAAGAAAACGAATTGTTGCCAGCAGACCAGCATTACAGGGAATGCTAAAGCAAGTTCTTCCAGTTGAAAGGAAACAATACCAGAGAGAAATTCAAATCTTCAGAAAAGAATGGAGAACACTGGAAATGGTAAATTAGACAAACAGAAAAGTATTTTTTCTCTTACTTAAAAAAAATACATACGACCACTTAAAACATTCCAACATCCTCTGGTAGGTTTAGAACAAAGGCAGATGTAACACACAGGAAATCTATACCCCAAAGCAGGGGTTCTCTTGGGGCACCTGGGTGGTTAGTGGCTCAGAGCATCCGACTCTTGATTTCAGCTCAGGTCATGATATCAGGGACATGGGATCAAGCCCCACATCAGACCCCACACTCATTGTGGAGTCTGTTTGTCCCCTTCCCTCTGCCCACCCCGCCCCCGACTCACGCACATGCATGTACACGCTCTCTCAAAATAAATCAAATCTTAAAAAAAAAACAAAAACAAAGCAGGGCTTCTCAAGCTGGGGATATTTTGCCCCACGGGACACGTGGTAATGTCTACAGACCTCTTCTCAACTGAGGGGACACTGCTGGCTTCTAGTGGGTATAGGACACTGCTAATAATGCTAAATATCCTGCAATGCACAGGACGGCTCCCACAACAAAATGGCAATGGTGCCCAGGTTAAGAAGCCTTCCCTTAAAGGAGGAGGGAGGGCGGGAGGAGGAAATGGATCTATGTTTTATGTGAAGAGGTACAACATTAACCCTAAGTAGGCCATGAAGTTAAGGATATTGGGTATCCTTCCATACTGCAATCCCTAGAGCAAAGATAAAAGAGAAACAGTGTATTATTAAAAAGTCAATGAAGAAAATGGAATTCTAAAAAATATTCAAATAATCCAAAAGGCACTAAAAAAGGAGAAACAGACAAAAGCCAGAAGGGACAAATAGCAATCAAATGATAAAACGGCACCTCCAAATCCAACCACACATCAATAGACTTTAAGATAAAGACTAAATGTTAACGGACTAGTTAATCTTAAGATCCTGAACACTGAGCTCCAGTGAGGAGCCTAAATTCACACCTTCCAGAAAGCACCACGCTCCACTGAAATTAACCAAAATACCTGTTTTCAAGCCAATGAATCTTGCAGAGTCAGGGCAGAGGCAAGTCAGAAATCACTTCACAGAGAAAGCTGCCAACACAAGCCACACACAGACCCTTCAGAAGTAACTTCAATTAAAGACAATCAACAAAAAAATTATATAAAATACACAGAGAAGTCCACTGCTAAAAGAGAATCCAAGGCAAAACAAACGGGGGGAATGTGAAAACTGTACTGCAATCTGAAAAGGTGAAGTAAGTTCTCTGAAATGTCCAGGCAGGCAAGGAAGGGACAGGAGACTGATTACATATTACGAAAAGCCACATCTGAAAAGAGCAGAACTGTGTTTCTTTACTTCTAAGCTGGAACAATCCACTTGAGACTTGTTTAACTTGAATGAAAATATGTGTCCTCTTATAGTATCTAGAAGATACATCCTCTAAAATAAATGAATTTATGTGTTTCGTGTATGTGTTTTACACAAAATACTTTTTTTTTTTTTGAAATTTTTTATTTATTTGAGAGAGTGAGAGAGAGAGAGCTCAAGAGGGGGTAGGGTCAGAGGGAGAAGCAGACTCCCCGCCAAGCAGGGAGCCAGATGCGGGACTCGATCCTGGGACTCCAGGATCATGACCTGAGCCGAAGGCAGTCGCCCAAACAACTGAGCCACCCAGGCGCCCCAAAATATGGTTTTGATTGTAACTCTAATGAAGTATTGCTCAGCTTTTTTAAGGCTACCCTTCTGTCGGGCTGAGAAAGCTGACGGCTTTCTAAAGAACGGCAGCTGGCTGGCTCAGTTGGTAGAGCACCCAACTCTTGATCTTACGGTCCTGAGTTTGAGCCCCACATCAGGTATAAGATTACTTAAAATAAACTTATTAGAACAAATAAACAACCCTTCCCCCAAACCCAACTGTTTTTAAAAAGTGCATATGTAGGTGTTTTGTTGTTACTCAAACAAATGTTAATGACCAAACACTCCACTTAATAGGCAGATGCCCTCAGAAGGGATAAAAATGCAAGCCCCAAGGACAGACTGTATACAAAGGATACAATTTAAATAAAAAGACACAAGTTGAAAATAAATGAATGGAAAAAGATATACCGTGAACACAGTAGCAGCTACAGTGAAACCAGGCTATGGGCTTCTAGACATTTCATAATAATTAAAGGGCAAGTTCATCAGGAAGATATGACCATCACAAATGGCTAAGGACCCAACCACAAGAGTTTTGAAGATAATAGAGTTAAAGGGAAAAACAGACTATGCTACAATCATAGTTGGAGATTTTAGTATCTCTCAGCAACTAAAAGAACCAGAGAAAAAGGCCAGTAAAGATGACCTGAAAAAACACTACCAACCTCGACCTAACTGATTATTTGCAGAACACAGCACCCAACAACTGCAGAACAGAGTCTTCGTAAGTGCACATGGTACACCCACCAAGACAGACCATCTGCTGGGCCACAAAACAAGTCTGAATGAATTTAAAGAGTTAAAAATCACACAGGATGTGTCTTTTAACCACAAGAGATATACATCAGTAATCAATAGCCATTAGATTCATAGGATGACTCCAATTATCTGACACACTTTTAAGTCATCCACAGGTCAAAGAAATCACAAGGGAAATAAGCATGGCTCAGAAGGAAATGTATGCTTTTAAATGCTCCTGTCTAGAATCAATGACCTGAGCTTCCACCTCAAGAGGTGAGACACAAAGAGACACAAAACAAAGAGAGGGAAGGATGACTAAAAACCAAGGGAAGGCTGCCAGATCCCCCGCCTCTTGCAGTTACCTCATTGGCTGCAGCTGCCATTGGAGTAGGATGGTTGACGGCATCCCCCAGGGCAATGGCTAAACGGAGATCCTTCTGAATGTACTTCAGGTAGAAATCAGGCTTAAAGTTCCCTTGCAGGATATCTGAGGAGGGAAAGCACAGATCAGAAGAATTAAAGGGACTCTTAACTAAGAAACTATCTGCTGTACCATCAGGGCTCAACATCTCGCATTTCCTCCCTCTTGGACACTGAAGAGACCAGTTCCCAGCCAGTACACCCAAATCCCATCTGCCATGTCTCTGGACCCCCTCTGGCAGAGGGCATGGACTGATTAGAGAGGGTGCGTCTTTCATACCAGTGAGCCCTTGAAGAAGAGAACGCTCTGTGACAGAGACCTGACCCAGTTTCTCAGCTCCAATCACAACTAAAATGCACGGAGAGGATGAAGGCAACTCACTTTGGCACTTCTGGTCCAGGAAGATGCTGGCTAACTGTCCCTGATTGAGGATGTCCAAGAGTGTCTGCTGGGACTGGCCTGTCACTTGGGCCAGGGTTAACCCCTCAGCGATGGTGGCCATGAAGCTTCCTTGTACCATGTTCACGATCAGCATCATCTTGGCTGCGTTGCCAACCTCACCTGGCCAGGGCAGAGAATCACGGTCACTTCCCAAGAATTTGGAGAGCAGGGACTTTTCTGCCCACCCTCATCCCTGCTCGGACCCACCTCTACACCCAGGGGAGGCCCCATTCACCTGCCCCTGACAGAACTGGCTCTGACCCTTCGGGCTCTTCCTCCTTCCAGGCACTGACTGTGCAAGTCAAAGGAAACCTTCCCACGGGGGCCCCAGGCAGAGAGGCCGTGCGGGATTGACGCTGTCATCAGTGCAGTCTAGAGGGGATGTGGCCCACCCAGCCTCCGGGCCTGCAGTGGCCCGATGGGTGGGCAGGCGTGTTACCTAGAAAGAAGGAGGTCTTCCCCATTGCCTGGAAGCAGCTGCTGCAGTCCTCATACAAGCCCCTGTCTCCGGCTGCTAAGATCACCAACATCCCATCATTAGACAGCTGCTGATTCCCTGAGACTGGGGCTTCCAGAAAGCGGCCCCCCCTGGACACAATCACCTGGAAAGGAAAGTCATAGCTTCTGAAGGCCTTGCCTCTCACAGGGGTTTCAAGTGGAAACACCTGGCCTTCCACACCGAGGCCCCAAACAGATGCCTGAATTACATGCAGTAAACAGAGAAGCAGGGGTGGGGGGTGGGGGGGTGGTCTCCCCACAGACTTAGAATTTCTTGCAATGACCAAGCATGACCATGCCAATGGCCTGACTGACCACACCTCCTCCAGACACTGTCCTTCCCTCTTCAGCCACTCTCAGAACAAGGGCTAGAAGTCACCACCCCCTCACTTGGCCCAGCAGCTTAGGGAGGAAGAATACTGTTAGTAACAACTGTAGATGGCTGCTTAAACCAAAAAGGCCCTGCTGGCAGCCTGGATTGTTTCTCATTGTGGGGCAGGCAGCTACAGGACCTAATGCCCATCCCAGCCAGGCGGCACCTCTCCTCACACGGCTGTTCAGATTAGCTGTGGCTTTGAAAGTAGAAAGTGAAGACAGGCTGGTCCCAAGGCTACAGGCCTCTCATCCTCTCCTGGCTTGGTTTCTAGAGTAACCAAGTTGCCTACACTCAGGCATAATCAATCAGCCTGAGTCTTGGGCTCCAACTGCCAAGGACGCTGGAGGGCCAGCATGAACGAGGCCGCTACCTGGGCCAGCTCGGTGACTGTGTCAGCATCCACTGTTGACATGTCCACGTAGCACTTCCCGGGGCGGATCCCCTGCAGCACACCACTGGGGCCCAGCACCAGCTGTGGGGACACAAGGGAGAAGCAATAGCCCAGGCTCCCAGCCAGACGCCCAGGAGCCCCTTAGACCTAAGGTCAGAATCCTGTTACTTTTTTGGCTCATCTCCTGATTAGGAACTAAACACTAAGGCTGAAAGGGGGCAGCAAATAAACAAGCATAAGAGAGAAAAACACCTCTATTTTATTCCCATTTATCTTCAAAAAGAACACATGCATGTTCCTTTTTACTAAAAACCTCCCATTTAAATGATAACCTCAGTGTTTTCTTGGGCTTCTTTGGATTCACTTGGATTAAATTAGTTACCAATTTAACAAGATGACTATTGTACTTGAACTTATAAAACATACAAATACAGCCAGAGCTAAACGTAGGACCTCACCACATGAACCAAATAAGAATACATGGGATGGTCAGCATAGATCTCAGGGACCCCAGTTATTTTCATTCTCTGTTCTGAATTAAAGGACGGCTGTATTTAATTTATGCAGATTACTTTCACAATGGGGATGGCCCCAAATAGGAAATACAACCCTCCCACATGCTACACACACTCACTCATGGGCAGGGGAGAAAGCAGGGAGGCCAGCCAGTTTTCCTGGCTACAACCTGACACACTGAGGGGAGGGAGGGGATCCTTACGTCCTTGGCTGCCTTTGGATCTGACACGCAGGCAAAGGTGATGTCACAAGTCGAAACGACTTCAGCGGGGGTTCTTCCTAGGCGGGCCCCCTCCTGGATGAACAAATCACACTGCAAAAGTCACAGATCCTACTGTGAGCTGCACGCAGTGCACAACAAACAAAACAGCCAGGCCAGAGACACACTGCGCAGTCCTCCTGGCTGGCCTCCCAAGGTAGGAGGCTGAGGCTAGGAGCCAGGGATACCAGAGCTGGTGGTCTTTTTTTTTTTTAAGATTTTATTTATTTATTTGACAGACAGCGAGAGAGGGAACACAAACAGGGGAAGAGGCAGAGGGAGAAGCAGACTCCCTGCCGAGCAGGGAGCCCGATGTAGGGCTCGATCCCAGGACCCTGGGATCATGACCTGAGTGGAAGGCAGATGCTTAACGACTGAGCCACCCAGGTGCCCCCGGTGGTCTTTCTGAGGGAAGTGAATGGGGCTCCTTAAGGACCGTCTTGTGTTTTTGCATACCTGGTGCCTAGAACGATGTTCTACTTCACAGTAAGCACAGAACAAGTGTCTGCTGAAGGATTCCTGTTTGAAGAACAGGATGTAAACAGTACCTGTTTGTAGCCCTCTGTAGCTGTCTGGGCTGTGGCAAAAGCTGCCCAGTGTTCCAGGCTATCCACACTGTGCTGGGGAACCAGGGCTGGGGCTGGGAGGCTGCCATTCCTTTTTTTTTTTTTTAAGGATTTTATTAATTTATTTGAGAGAGAGAGAGAGAGAGAGAGAGAGAGCATGAGCATGAGAGGGGGGAGGGTCAGAGGGAGAAGCAGACTCCCCACTGAGCAGGGAGCCTGATGCGGGACTCGATCCCAGGACTCCAGGATCATGACCTGAGCCGAAGGCAGTCGCTTAACCAACTGAGCCACCCAGGTGCTCCTGTATCCAACTTTTTTTTTTTTTTTAATTTTATCCATTTATTTGAGAGAGAAAGAGAGCACACACAAGAGAGAGCACAACTGGGGTGAAGAGCAGACGGAGCAGGGAGCCTGATGTGGGACTCGATCCCGGGACTCTGGGATCATGACCTGAGCCGAAGGCAGTCGTTTAACCAACTGAGCCACCCAGGCGCCCGAGGCTGCCATTCCTTACCAAGATGTTTCTGGGGGTTTCTAAAAGCATGAACTTTTCTTCCTTGAGAATTGAAATTACCCAGAACATCTCATAACAAAACATCATTAATATTTCAGTGTATTTCCTTCTCCAAGGCATTTAAAAAAAGTAATTAGAATAATGTGAAGCTACTATTTTGTATTTTTTTTTTTAAGATTTTATTTATTTGACAGAGCGAGAGCAGGACAGCACAGGCAGGGGGAACAGCCGAGGGAGAGGAAGAAGCAGACTCCCCGCTGAGCAGGGAGCCCGATGTGGTGCTCAATCCCAGGATCGTGGAAACATAACCTGAGCCAAAGGCAGACGCTTAACCGACTGAGCCACCCAGGCGCCCCTGTATCCAAGTTTTTTTTTTTTTAATTTTATCCATTTATTTGAGAGAGAGAGAGAGCACACGAGAGAGAGCACAACTCGGGTGAAGAGCAGACGGAGAAGCAGACTCCCTGCTGAGCAGGGAGCCTGATGTGGGACTCGATCCCGGGACTCTGGGATCATGACCTGAGCTGAAGGCAGATGCTTAACTGACTGGGCCACCCAGGTGCCCCAGTATCCAACTTTTAATACTGTGTGTCATTTACATTTATCCATACTGTAGCCTTTCATAATTATCATTTATAATAGATGGCTGCAGAATATTCCATTGAGATACACCTGAATTTATCTAATGGCTCTCCTGCAGTTAGATATCTAGCCTGCTTTTAATTATAAATGACTCCAACAAATATTTTCATGTATACCTTTGTGTTTTCAATTTAGGTCTCTGAAAGTAGAATAAAACAGGCTCCAAATAGCTTTAAAGTTCTTAATAAATGTAGACAAATGGCTTTCCAATGGAGCTGTTAATCTATAAGATCATCAGCAAGGTCTCAAATCACCAGCACTGAGTACATCATTTAAAAACAACAAACAGGGTGCCTGGGTGGCTCAGCCGGTTAAGCAGCTGCCTTCGGCTGAGGTTATGATCCCAGGGTCCTGCGATCGAGTCCCGCATCGGGCTCCCTGCTCAGCGGGGAGCCTGCCTCTCCCTCTCCCCCTGCCTGCCTCTCTGCCTACTTGTTCTCTATGTCAAATAAATAATCTTTAAAAACAACAAACAAGCATCCATAAATACATAAAAATTTTGTCCTACGGATGATTTAACCAGCCCAAAACAGCAACTGTTTGTTTGATATATTTTGATTACTCTTGATTACTGAACCTTCTAAATTTAATACCTTTGTGTTTCTTTTGTGAGCAATTTTTTATTTTGGATTTATGAAATAATGTTTAATAAAATCAGTATGTTACCCTTTCCCTATATTTGCTATAAGCACTTTCAGTTGGCGTCCCTTTAAATCTACATGGAATTTATTTTAGTAGGTGTTACAAAGTGAGATTAGTACTTCCTCAAATTTCTATCCAGTTGTTCTGAATATAACTTACTGACTGACCTTTCTCCTATCTCACTGATTTGCAGCGAGGCACCTCTATCAGACAAGTCCTAGCTGTCCAGTTTAGCTGATGGGTGTGTGTCTTTATCACGGTACACACGCACCTTAGCCTTTTAGTATACAGCTTTATGTTTTTTTTTTTTTTAAAGATTTTATTTATTTGACAGAGAGAGACACAGCGAGAGAGGGAACACAAGCGGGGGAGCAGGAGAGGGAGAAGCAGGCTTCCCATGGAGCAGGGAGCCCGACATGGGGCTCAATCCCAGGACCCTAGGATCACGACCCGAGCCAAAGGCAGACACTTAATGACTGAGCCACCCAGGCGCCCCACAGCTTTATGTTTTAAACTTTGCTTGGGAGAGATCTCATTACTCTTTCTTTTCTGAAAAAGTTAAAGTATGTTTCCCATTTACTATACCAGGGAATAATTTTTTATCAAGATCCTTTAAAAAGAATTACACAGGGATTGTAAAAGAATTACATGGCTTTTTTTTCCCCTTGAGAGAGAGAGTGCAAGAGTGAATGTAAGCGGGGGAGGAGATTCTGCAGAGGGAGAGGGAGAGGGAGAGAGAGAATTTTAAGCAATCTTCATTCCCAGCACAGAGCCTGATGTGGGGCTTGATCTCATGACCCTGAGATCATGACCTGAGCCGAAATGCAGACTCCATGCTGAGCATGGAGCTCGATGTCGGGGGTCAATCCCAGGACCCTGAGATCAGACCTGAGCTGAAACCAAGAGTCAGACCCTTAACTGAATGCGCTGCCCAGGCGCTCCTAATCTTTTGCTTTTGCTGTCATCATTTTACAGATGAGAACTATGAGGCTTAGAAAGGTAAACAATCTTGCTGGAGAGAGTGACTAAGACAACTGTGACTTGTATTTAGGTCTGATTTCAAACTGAGATTTGTGAATGCTTTGCTCTCCTGCTTTCCCATAAATTAATTTGGAAAGAGTGGCCATGTTTATATAACTTTTAGGTTTTCCAATCAAGATACAGGCTGACCAGAGGCACTTCTATCAAAGGGGAACGTACTTATAAGGGAAACCCTCTGACTCTCCCAGCTTCTGCAACTGTCTGTGTCTACATTTCCTGGTTACCCGTACCTTCAATCACAACCTATCCTGCTGATGGGACGAGAGGTCTCACTCCTGCCTTAGGTACCCAATGCCCAGCAGCTGAAGCCCAAACTTTTTAGCACAGTTTTCAGTGCCCTTTCCCCCCAACCCTCTTGACTCTCCGACTCTCCAACCAGTTCCTTGTTATTCTTGAAAAGGCCTTTGTTTCAATAGTGAATTCTTTTTTTTTTTTTTTTTACCTTGCCAAGACATTTGTTAATTCAAACCCATTAGGCCTACCACCTCCTTCGGCAACCATCTTCCTTTCAGCTGCACCCAGCTGCACACCGGGTGTTCATTCAATCACTTTGTAAACACATGCTCAGCCACACCTGCTCCCCAACAGGCTGGTCCTTCCTCAATCTCTTCATGTGCTCCTGGTGAGTACAGGGCTTTAGTTTCTTGGTACTCAGACTACCGTTCTTCACCTTTTCTTGGATAGGAACTTGATGGGAGGAGCCGTGGCCTCTCTCCCTTACAAAAGGTGCACATTCGGACTTGGAATTCCATTTCAGGGCATGCACAGACCCTTGAAGTGGTGGACCACCACCTTAGGTTAAGAACTTCTAAACCTGTCCTGTCCACTTTGGTGGGCACTAGCCATGGGGGACTATTTACATTTAAGTGAAATAAAATTATAAATTCAATTCTTCCATCATACTAGCCATGATTCAAGTGTTGGAAGAGCCACATGTGGCTAGTGGCTACCACACTGGACAGGGCAGACACTGGACATCTCCAGCACTGTAGAATGCTCTACTGTACAGTGCTGTTAATACAATCCCAATGACAGAACACAGTGCAGCCATTAAAAGAAGCAGATCTCTATGCACTCAGTATCAATGAATTACTATTATACACACGTATATATTTGTATGTGCATAAAAAAGAGAATACAAACACCTGATGTGAGCTACCTCAGGTAATGGCAGAGAAGGGAGAATTTTCACTTCATTTTATACCCAAGTGCTTTTAAATGTTTACGTTTTATTTATTTTTAAGAGTTCCAGTTGCACTGCGCATCCTAGTGAGCTTTTTAATTTATTTATTTTTTAAGATTTTATTTATTTATTTGACAGAGAGAGACACAGCGAGAAAGGGAATACAAGCAGGGGGAGTGGGAGAGGGAGAAGCAGGCTCCCCGCAGAGCAGGAAGCCCCATGCGGGGCTTGATCCCAGAACCCTGGGATCGTGACCTGAGCCGAAGGCAGACGCCCAACAACTGAGCCACCCAGGCGCCCCTAAATGTTTACTTTTTATAATAATATCTAAAGCTTAGAGATTCTTAACTGTAGAGAACAAACTAAGAGTTGATGGAAGGAGGTGGGCAGGGGATGGACTAAATGGGTGATGGGTATTAAGGAGGACACTTGTGATGATATATGTTATATAACACTGGATGTTATATATAAGTGATGAATCACTAAATTCTACACCTGAAACCAATTTTTATCACGTACGTTAACAAGAATTTAAATAATTAAAAAAAGAAAACACAAAAACCAAACATCCTAAGCTCATATACCTACAGCTTCACCTGCCTGAACTAAGAGCTTGGCTTCTCCTGCTCTACGCATGCAGAACGCTGGGCGGAGGTAACAGGAAGATTCCTATCCTTAAGCCACTCCAACTCCAAGGGTCAAGGTGCCGTCCCACCCCACCCGACAAGCACCCCCATGAATGCTTACTTTTTCTGCAGTCCGGTTCCAGACAGTCACTGTGTGACCCATTTTTAGCAAGTTGGAGACGATGCCACTTCCCATGAGGCCAAGGCCCAAAAATCCTATCCTGAAAAAGAGATACCGATGGGTTGGTGGGGGGGGGGGGGGGGGGCTCATCCACCAGCAAGTCCACTCAGCGGCTGACAGCACCGCTGCAGAGCCAGCAGCAGCATGTGCACATCATGCCTTTTCTCATTATGCCATCGTTTTGAAGTGTCCCTCAATTTAAGTGGGCTTTTCTAAACCCTTGCCTGCCACAGAAAGAAGTGTGCCTTACTGGTTTAGGGCAAGTCTTCCAACTTGTTCCCTTACTGCTTTGATAGAGCGTCTGAGCCTCCAATTCCGGTACAGCGAGAAAGCAGGCACGTGTCTTTGACTCTTGCAGCGGTTTCCTCGTCGGCCACCCCAAACACCAGGCTTTCAGATGCCACTTTAAAGCACATCAGAATCCGTGACAAGTAACCGAAGCAATGTGTTCAGAGCCAGCCAACTTCTTCAATTGTAGGACTCAGGATCATAGTCTTCATCTCCCTCCTCAGCTCGACACCCGACACTACCTTTGTGTTCTTCCTGCTGTCAGCAGAGAAGGGCCCTGACCCTTTTCAAAGCCTGGAGCCAGGGGAATTCTCCAGAACATGAATTCTTCCTATGCCTGCCTTCTCCTGAACCTCTCTGGCACTGCTCTCCGCTGGCCTGTCCGTGCCTCCCCACCCTGCCCTTCTAACCGCAGGCCCATGCTCATCTTGGGGGACTAGAGTTCAGGTGGACAACATGTTCTGCTTACCTTCACTTCCTGTGGCCTGCTTCTTCCTGCAATGCTGAGAACTTAGGGGCTATTGGCTACTACTGCTATTTCTATGTGCTTTTACAGATGATTTTATCTTGCCCAAAGGTCTTTTTTTGGTTCCTGCACTTCACTCCTTGCATGTGATATAGCTAACCAATGCCTCTTCCATCATTTCTTACTACATGGTGTTCTGGTTTTGGCTTGGGTTTCTTTCAGCTCCAGACCCTCTCTGCAGCCTGTCCACCTTCACCTGAGTTACCCTTTTAGATTCTCAGTCTCCTGGGGTGACATTCACAGCCACCCCTGCAAACTGGCTCTTGTACTGAAACTGTCTCCCCTCATCCCTGGTGGAATACGAACTCTCACATGCTCTCTGTCCCAGCCTGAATCCAATGATAAAAACAGAACCCACTGCATTCCTCACCAAATGGCAACCTCCCCCATTAAGTTTCCAGCCAAAGCTCAAAACCCAGGAGATCTTTTGTCATTCCCAGCTGTCTGGGTAGTTTAAGCTTGCCCGACGACTCTAGATCACAATAGACGAATTCTCTTTTCCTGGCGTTCCAGGACACCTAGTGCACCATACAGCTGCTTCACTTTGTAGTTGGCTTCACATTCATGTCAAAAAACGGTTTGACTAATGAGGCAACAAAGGTCTTAGGTGAAAGCACTGGACTCTGGTCTCAGCCTCATCCTTGTCATTTTTTTAAAAAAATCAACACAATCCTCCTTAAATCAATGGGTGACGCCCATCTTCCCTTTCATTAGCATAGAACATGCCTCTGCCTTTTCTACTCTCCCCAGGGCTGTTCACCCAAAATAACCGGTGGAATCTTCAGGGATTTCATCAGCATAAAAAATTATGAATAAAGTAAAAGACATACTGTTTTTACTCTGAGAAAGAACTGTACAGGAGATACGCACGGAGAATTCAGACCCGGCCACTGGGCTCAGGACAGTGCTCTGTCTTTGCACTTAATAGACACACGACTGCAAATACCACCAGAGGAAAGGCAGAGGTGTGCGGGCGCAAGCTAAGCTTTGGGGACCATAGTCAAGACAGGTGTGTGGGAAGGACCGGGCGGCAACAGCAGGGAGAGCTGGGGAAGGCGGGACGATGGTGATTCACCTCTCACCAGCCACCTGCCCCCACCACAGCCAGTCTCAGGGTTTTCATCACTGTTCTACCAAGCCAGTGGTTCTCAAAGTGTGGTGTCTTGACTGGCAGCAGCGGCACACCCAGAAAGGTGTCCAAAATTATAAACTCTCCGGATCCACTCCAGATCTACTGACTGAGAAACCCTGGGGGGTGGGGCCTAGCAGTTGATGCTTTACATGTGGCCTTCCAGGTGATTCTGAGGCAGGGGAGTGTCTGAGAACCACCAAACTGAGTGTTCCTCCAGCTCGAAGACTCACCAGTGAGCTATGAAGGCAACCCGACCATGTACTTATAGGACCTTGGTCTCCTGCAGGTCAAATTACTTCCAGGCAACTCACTAAAAATTATAACTTTCTCTCTCTCTTTCCATTCAGTCCCACCAATGGCTGGGATACAACCCTTAAAAAGAGCCCCTTGGGGTCATCCCCTATTCCCTAACAGAACTAGAACCACACGAAGCCTTTTCATCAAAGCTCCTACTTTTTGTCTGTGGGTGTGATGCTGCCATTCACGGCCGTGCTGTCTGCTGCCTGGATGGAGGTGGACCCAGTTTCCTAGGGAAAGGAAGCACAGCTCATCAGGTCAGTCTGCCCATGCCAAGGGCCCCAGTGGAAGAGAAAAATAGGGAGGCACGGAACCTACGTACCTCTTCACATATTTTCAACTTCTTTGTGATTGCCTGGTAACAGACAGCTGGCTAATAAAGGAGGAAAAAAGACCATGTATTAAAGTGAACGTTTAACTGGTCTTCGTTATAATTTCCCTAAGAGGTTAGGCCTAAAGTGTGGTGTTAACACTGAAACCTATTTGCTGTTCGACTTTACTGAACTCCAAAGGACACATCAGAAAGGTAACATAGACTACTTCACTTAAATATCTATGCAACTCTGCAAGATTCTTTTGCCGATGATGACATTAAGGATCAGATTCATGAAGTCATACACTCAGAGTTACAAGGCTACTCAGTGTAACTGGGCTTGCAACCCAGATCTGTCCAACTCCAAAGCCACAGCCTATCAGGTCCTATATCAAGGTTCAGCCTAACTCATGGCCTTGCAGATACTCTGGGAAGCTTGCCCTCCACAAACCGATGGTTTAGAGAGACTGCTTGCACAGCAAGCCTGAGAATGCATCCACCAAACAGCAAGGGCTACCTCATGAGTGTGGATAGCTCACAAGGTCTGGCTTCTGCCCCAGACTCACAAATGTCTCAACCACACAGCTGCTGAGCCTTAAATGCTTTTTTTGGCGGGGGTGGGGGTGGGAGTGAGTTTACTTTTAACTGTAACAACACCTGATTCACGAGTGGGCCTCCATGTGACTTTCTATCTAGTTGCTCTGGGCAGTGGTAGAAGCAGAGCCTAACCTTTCAGACTAGTAGGGTGAGGTTCCATGGAGCCACCTTCTCCCTTTAGGCCAGCCCCTGACCAAGGATCACAAATGTAGAAGACTGACTCACCTTCTCAGTTTGGCTGAGCAGGAAATGATGGAAATGAGGGTCTGCATCTTTCACAGGCTGAAACCAGAAAATGATTCAATAAAACAACTTATCTTCCACCAGAGGTCACCTTGCCTGGTAACTGACTCTCCTCTGGCTGAAACACCCCTGGCAGCTGGTCTCAACTATATAACTGCCTGGAAGCCCTTTCCCATTGTTGGTCTAAGCCTTTTATAAACAGTCCCTGCTCCAGCTAGAGGGAAACTGGCTACTTTTCCACAAAGTGGAAAAGAAAAGACAGTTCTGTCAGGGTGGCATAAAAATTATTCTAGTAACACTGCAAGAAAATATTTAAGAGGTATACTGGTATTTTTAAAATGCAGCATTTACCAGTCCTTTTGGATAACTGAGTAGGTGAGGCCAAATCAATTCTCAGTACTCTCCCAATTTCAGGGTTTTACCTACTGTGTCTGGTGCCAGTCCCTTGAGTGTCTCGTCTCATGGAGGATCGATATAAACAGAAATGTAGGGCAATGAGTGCAGGACTTTCAAGGGTTTTCACAATTAGGTTCAACAGGGGACTGGGGCATCCACTCCAAGGGGCTACTGAACAGCAGAGTTGTATATGTGAACAGTGAAAGGTGTCTATAAAGCATTAAGTGAAAAAACGTGTGGGCCAATCCCACGTTTATGAAAACCAACCCTATTCCCAACAATAGAAACCCCAAGTGGGTATATAATTCTATAAATGATGAGTGAGTGGGGGTTGTAGCAAAGGGTCTGGAAGAAGTTACATCGAACATGAATGAAACTGAGCACCCATGAGGGTGGAGACTTGCACTTTTCCCCCTCAAACACCTCAGTACTTTATTGCAATTTTAAAAATGGGGAAAGGAAAAGCGCCTAACACAGGCCAGGAAACCAGCTTGGAGGCTGGGCTTATCCTGGCTTGTGGGAGAGCTTGTTACCTCACTCACAGTCGGCTGCCATTTAAACGCGGCCATCGGTCCAGCCATCACCCCCTTCACGGTACTAGACTCAGGGATGGTGAGATCCTAGAGAGGGAAAGGCAGATGGTCAAGACACTGAGGCCACCTCAGTAGCAGATGTCTTCCTGCACCAAATCGGGGAGCACCTCTTCACTTCGTCGCTTCCTTCAGTTACAGTCCACCTCAAACGAACCCCCTAGCCAACTCCAGTCTCGGCCTAAGTCCCCAGGCACGGTTCTGACCATCCATTGGGAGAAACCAGGCAAGTTCTCATCAACATGGAGCAAAGCTTTCTTCTCTGTTCTTGAAATAACAAATTGTCTTCTTGTGCCCAAGTTTCACAAGGACAGATGTCTCTGGAAAGCCCAACTATGGTGTGCAGTATTGTTAGCAAGTCACAGAGAAGATTCCTTATGGCCAATAATGAATATTAAAAAAACAGAACTGGCTTCAGAGAGAATCTCAAAAAAAAAAAAAAGAAAAACTAAGAAAGCCACATGGTGCTGATGAGGAAATGTGCCCAGCGTTTTGTTTTTTTTTTTAAAGATTTTATTTTATTTATTTGAAACAGAGAGAGAGAGAGAGAGCACAAGAGGGGGTAGGGTGAGAGGGAGAAGCAGACTCCCTGCAGAGCAGGGAGCCCAATGCGGGACTCGATCCCAGGACTCCAGGATCATGACCTGAGCTGAAGGCAGTTGCTTAACCAACTGAGCCACCCAGGCGCCCCTGTGCCTAGCGTTTTAACTACTAAGCTACTAAGTGACAAAGCCAGACTTCCAATCCAGGGCAGCTGGGAGCCAAGAGGCCCACTCTCTCTCCAGGCTGATGCCAGGGCAGGACCCAGTGGAACGGGGTGCACCTCCTCCCCAACAGCCTGGCCCACACCCATCCTGGGCAGGATGCTGCTTCAGCTTGACACCTGCTGTGTCTTATCCCCTCCACCAAGTTCACCGCACACTCCTTTTCCACATGTGGGATCTTCCAGGCACGGTGGCCCTCCTGACATTTCTACTTGGATATCTCATGGGAATCTTGAACGCCCCACTGAACTCTGGATCTCCCCGCCCCAACGGTGCCTTCCACTGTCTTCACAGTCTTAGAAAAGCAGCTCCGTTCTACCAGGCTGAGATCTTTGTGGTCCTTCTTGATTCCACCCTCCTATCTGCTAGCAATGATTATGGTTTTACAGCTGCAGATCGGTGACCCCTTTTTTTTGCCATCCCCTGCCACTTCGACTGTAGCAAAAAGGATCCCCCTGCTTCCGTTCTGGAACCCTGCAGTCTAGACTAGACACAGGAGCGAGAGTGCAGCAGGACACTTCTCTGCCTACAACTGGCTTCCTGTCTCACACAGTCAGGCCTACGGGGCACTACAAGTTCTACAACCCCCCAACTCCACCCTACTCCGAATTCATATCCTATTATATTTTCTCCCCCTCACCACTCTCCAACTCACCAGCACCGCCTTGGCCCTCCAGCCATTCCGCAAACACATCAAGCATATGCCTTTGCACTACCAAGAATGCTCTTCCAACAGTTATCTGCTTGACTCACATGCTCACTTCAGGTCTCCGCAGAAATGTCACCTTATCAATGACCCCTCTGTATCCTCCTACATGATGGTGATGTTATTATAAGTGAGTTCTATGAAAGCAAGACTTTTGCCAATTTTGTTTACTCTGTATCCCATGTGGGGAGCCATGCCTGGCACAGAGGAGATGCTCGCTATTTACTAAAGAAGTGAACATGAGAGGGGCCTGGTCTAACTATCATGCTGCTTTATCGCTAGACATCTGGCTTATGTGGGGCTTCTCGATCAACACGTGCTGAACAAAGAGCTCTGGGGAAAAAAGAGGCCTAGTGTAGAACTGTCCTAAGAACGTCCTGCCGCGATGGACATGTTCTGTATCTGCCCCTGTGGCTAGGGGCAGCACAGCTCTAGTGACCTGCTTAAGGTCTCAGAACAGTAGAGTGAGGTGGAGACACTGGCTCTACATCTGGCACCAGCGGAAGGCCCCGACTCCCCAGTCAGCAGTCCCTGAATCACTCGGGGATTTGAGGAGAGCCACAGCCCTGAGGGCTCCGTGCTGTCAGGGTGCTGTGTGCCCAGAGCTGCAGTTCTTCTCAGCCCAGGACTTGGAAATGAGAGCCCCTGAGAGAGGATGAGGGCACACCTCTCACACCACAGCCAAGGCACGAACCCAGGCTTTCCCTGTATGCACGTGACTGACGCCTCTGTGTCAAAAGGTCAGCCTTTTCCACTAATCCTCACAGGACAGGGGATTATGGCTCCTAACGGCTATCATCCGAGACTTTGCCCAGTTATCAGCCTAGGCTACTGCTATTTCAGAAAGAAGCCATTACTGTAGCAACACACACTCTTTTTAGACCGCAGGACCTATTAGATCAGAAGATGCACCAAAATTCCAAGCCCAGATTCCCTACATCTCTGAAGATGCTTAATTAAAACCAACTGTCTGAACTGAAAGGGCTGTGTCTGCCCTGCACCACTAGCCACACTCCTTCCTCTCCAGCTGACAAATCCTTCACTAGAGGCCGGCCAAGCAAGGAGACTGTAGGAAGCACTGCACTAAGGGTAAAGAGCAAGCAGACCTCTTGGCTGCGGACCTGACTCCAAGAATGGCAGCAGAAATGTTACTATCCCCTGATTAATAATTCAGATTCAAGGGCAAACTGCTTTTCCCTGGGAGCCTGTGAGAAGAGTCCCTGCAGTAATGCCCGGTGGCGGCCTCGGGTGACACTAAAACCACTACGCTCTCACTGCAGAACAGGCTCCTGCCAGACACTGACAAACATAAAGCCATTCATCAAATGCGTGGTGCACGGCACACCGTTCTTGATGCTTCGCTCTTGTTACTCGTTTAATTCTCACGACAAACCTGAAAGACAGGTATCACTATTATTCCCAATGATCAGACGAGGAAACCAAGGCAAAGGAAGTTGGCCAAGGCCACACAGCTGCAGCAAGTTATGGAGTCACAGTTCCGACTCAGACCTCCTCCTCACCTCTCCTGCACACTTCTCTTTTTCCAAAAAGATGTCGTTTCTCTGCAGGGCCAGCACGGAGTTGGTGAGATCCACGGCTTTAGAAAGCAGAAAATAGGAATTTGGAGAATAGTATAAAACCTGACAGCTCAGATGCCTCTGGATCCCCAGGAAATCAATTCAATTGGATCAAATTAGAACACACCCCCTGAAAAGTTCTTTCCGCACCACGGCTAGCTGTTTTCTCCACCTTCTCCACCTCTGACTGGCAGTTCCCTGTGCTCACTGTCAGCCAGGGCTGTCCTGACCGCTAGTCACTTTGTCTACTCTCAGTCTCGGCTTTGTCTGATGGTGAGGACTTTCTCTAACATAGTGGTCAGAGTGGCAGCCCACAGGCTCAATCTGGCCCAGAGATGTTCCTTGGACCTAAAAGTATTTTAAAATTTTGAATTAGTGTGTAACACTTAAAATTGGAATGTTACACATAAAAATCAGTATTTCCAGCTTCTCTAGAGGAAAAACCAGATGACCTGGCAAACTTGGCTGGGACCCCATGGACAGAGCAATGACCTCCCCAGAGCACCAGCTGCTGCCACCCCTAGTGCTCTCAGTGTGCAGGTAGGTCAGGGCTGCAGACCCTCAGCCAGCCTCCCCTTGCTGCCATGACCTGTCTGGTCTCGCTGGTGTCTGAATTTGCAGGCCGCGATCTGATGCAGTCTAGTGTTTTGTCAAGGCCTTATCACCCAGCTGTTTCTGCCAGCCATCTGGCTCCTTTGCCCTTGATTGTGCTCTAACAGTCCTCCCGTTTTCACAGACTACCCCCTCCATCTCGAATTCTCTTCCCTTGGCCTTTGAGACTTGACCCAAATCTTTTCAGGAAGGTGAAAGGTACATTATTTCCACTTTATTTCACTGTGATGGCTCCTCTGAATCCTTCCAGGTCTGACCTACGGGTATTTTCCCTGCAAGGCAGAATCCTACCCTTCACTCTGCTCCCTCCTTACTTTCTCTGAAGACAAATCCCACCGGACCTCAGATATACTTTGTATGTATTCTCCAATATACTTCTACATATTTGTCTCCCACATCTACATTCCATCCTGACATTAGTTCAAGGCTCCCTAATAGTCTTGGCATCACCTCAAATTCATCACACTCAAAACAGATCTAGTCCTCTTGCTCCGTTCGCCAACTCTACTCCTGACTCTTGCTCTTGAGAAAGTTATTACCATTTTCCAAATAAAAACGTGAAATCATCTCCCTCCCCCTTTCCTCTGTAACCCGTTGCTAAATCTTATGAGCTCTTCCTCTGAAGTGCCTCTCAGGCAGTTCCTTTCAGTATTTGCTATCAATATAGCTCCTTATATAAATGCAAACCTGGCTTTAGCTTTCTGACCAGTTTTAGCCTTTCTTCTCTGCCCTCCACCATTGCTAAGATGCAGCTTGGAGCACACCACCACCCTGACACCCAGCTCCCAACATGTTTGTGGCCCCCTATGGACTCCATGACAGTAAATACTGCTTCAGTAGACCTCAAGGCCCTCCACAATCCAGTGACAACCCACTTTTAGCTCTCTGCTCTCCTCCCTGTCCCCTACCTATAAAAAGAATATCTACGCCAACATCAAGCCCTACATAGGCTGGGCCCTCTGTCTCTGGAATGCCTTCCCCTTTCTTAAGCCCCTTCCACCAGTGCCAGCCCTTGCATGCTGGCTCAGGCGGACTGTTCTCCCGCCTCGACCATTTAGTTGAATGCGAGATCCTTTGCTGCCTTGTGTTCCTATTTCATACCTGTGCACCCAGGCTGAGTCCCTCCCCTGGTCTGCAGGATTCTTTAGGGCAGTGCTTAGCACAGGTTTCTATGTCCACTCAGTGAGCTGAGGCACACTGTAGAGCTCAACTCTTTCAGAGACAGAAGGAAGTCACTAATCCCGGAAGCTGCAGAGGTAAAACAAACCTTCTCATCCTTTGGGGGCCGACCCCGTTTCCGGGGACTCTGCTCTTGGGCTCTTTTCAGAGGGGACTTGGAGCCTCTCTCTGAAGAGCCTGAAGACACCCTCTTCTTTCCTTCTCCCATGTTCTTCTTCACCTTCCCTTCAGACAGGCTAAGCTTCCGCTTCTCATCACCTGAGTTTGGCCTACTTCTCTCCTCACTGGAATTACGCCGATTCTTGTCATCAGCAGAATTGTGGGACGATGTCTGAAAGTTTAATAATAACAATGATAGCCACCACAGCAGCCACTGCCGCCGCCACCGCCATTTACACAAGCCAGACACCCTAGGAGAAGCGCTTTACATGTGCTATCCACACAACAACCCTATGAAATAGGTTCTGCTATTGCTTCCACTGATACTTGGGGAAGCAGATAAAGTCAAATCACTTGCCTGTACCCTAAGCTAAGAAGTGGGATTTACACCCAGGCAGTGGATATACCCAAGAACACTCCTAATCTCTAGAATGTCAAAGGGAGAAATGCCTGTGTTGTATTCAAAAGCTGAGATACTTCTCCTGAGTCCAAGTGACTTTCCTAAGAACAGCAATCTATTTCAGAAAAGTGCCACATGCATGGAGTTTCAAGCTGATAAGCCAAACGCGGATACCCTAGAACTGAAGTAGTGTTCTCGCCACTGGCATGGCATAAAAACAGAGTTTAGGTTTGGGCCATGTTTAATCTGTTAGATACTATGACAAAATAACCAGTCAGATGCTGGAATAAAGCAAGAATCAGTCTCTCACCTGGTCTTTCCCTTTGGCTCTCCGGAGGAACTCTTCGACAGCATCCACAGCCTGCTGGAATCGTTTTCCCTTGTTGATCTTGATCATTTCCTCCTTGTGTGCATGGTATGGCTTTAGCTGTTCCACTTTGATCCAGGCACTAGCAGAAAACACACACAGAAAGGGTATGATCCACACTGCCCATGCCAGAAATTATCAAATACCTCATCACAACAGAATGCAAATATCCGTTTGGTTTAACTGGACTTTGAACCAGGCCTGCTATTTTTTCAAAACATGTTACCACCCACCCCAAACTCTTGGGGTGTTATAAAAAGTATGTCTTCCCGAAACAAGTCAAGCACAACCACCACCACTACCAAAACCAGAATATCTTCCACAAGTTGCAGGCTATTTGTCTGTTCTCGTTCACCAGCCTTCTACACTAAACCACACATCGCCTGCCACTTGTGTAGGGCAGGGGAAGCCTGGCAATGTTCTTCCATTCTCATCACAGGGGCCCGTCATGGAGCGAGGGCATCAGGAAGCATAATCGACCACAGTAACATCACTGCCCAGTCAACACCCAAACCAGAATGACAATCTGTCATCAACTGAGAATCAGGGATGCTCCCATGGCTCAAGAAATGCAGCATCTGAAATCTGCTCCTCTTACAGGATACATTATATTTGGTCATAAATGATCCTGTCTGTGGCTACTAAACCACACAAAACATGTGACACATGATTTGGAATTAGGGCAGCAGTCGTAACAGGAGGTCTTTAGAAACAAGATTCTGCTTGTGATTAAAGGTACAACATACCCTTATGATGTTTATTTTTTAATTCCTACCATCAATGTGTAACACACGCAAGTAAAAAATCCATCAGTTGTCACTTCTGGAATATCTGGCCTACATATTGACCTGAACAAATCTGCCCCAGCTGGCTTTCTGTGGTTTTTCTAAATGACATTCAGCGTCCCAGTACAAAGGAGAGGATTTTATAGGCTTGGCAAGGTAACAGTTAACTTATATACATTTTTACTGTGTAATACTCACAGGTTTCATAGCATAACGTTCTGAAAAAAGGGGTCAGGTTAAGGATAGAGAAACTAAGCTATCACACTGAGGGTCCTCTCCTTTAGAGAAAGCTGGAGAATATTCACAAATAATAATAAAAATGTGGGGCGCCTGGGTGACTTAGTCAGTTAAGCGTCCAACTCTTGATCTCAACTTAGGTCTTGATTTCAAGATCATGAGTTTAAGCCCTGCACTGGGCTCCACACTGGGCACGGAGCCCATTAAAAAAAAAAAAAATTGCTAATCTCTACATAAAAATAGTTTAGTCAACCCACCAACAGCCACCTATCCTTTAAGTGTTATGCTAATAACTGTGACCATGATCTGTACAAACACAATAGCCGTAGGACTATTAGCCTATAAATGTGATAGCAAACCAGGACTAAGCATGTTATCTATGGCTAAACAAAGCCACAGAGAACGGAACGATGAACAAGGACTCAGATGCTGTCTCACTGCATAAAGTTCCAACCAGGTGAGGTAAGCAGGTACCTTTCAGTGACTAACTCATCTTAAAGTCTGAAACTTGCCATGATAGAATGCATTGGTCTGTTCCTGGGGAGGAAAAATGGAATCATATTTTGACCTTACATTGCCTGGCAGGTACACCACTGAACAGACCCTCCTGCTTCTCCTCCCATTTAGTGTTTCTAAGGACAGACCACCAGAGCAGATGCAAAGCCAGACATGCCCTGAAAAGCAGGTTAAGCTGTCCTACTGAGATCACACAAATACCAGCGATAAGGCTTAAAGGGCCACGTGCCCTCGACATGCCTCTTCCTTCTCTGAGCTTCAGGTTAGAAGCTAAGACCCACACAAGTTTTGGTGTAAGATGAATGGGGTGGTTTTATGGAGCTCCCTGAGATGGGACAATACACTCTAGGCATCCTAATCCCTGCCTCCCTCTCCCCACATGAACCAGAGGAAATGGAGAGGTAAGGACATCCGTGGAGGAAGGACCAACAACCCATGCCCATTTCTTCACTGAAGCACTTTAAGTGGATTACTGATTTCTGCCAGAAGAATGGTACAGTCAAAATTCCATTCTGGCATTTGCATCCTAAAATGAAATTTTCCTCTCTGGCCATTTTTGAAAAGTGAAAATGGTTTGCTAAAAGAATGGACAGTATAAATATCAAGAGGATAAATCCAAGAAATATTAATCTAGTTAAGAAATCAGTCTATTGTTGAAGCACTGTGCCCCAATCAGAAAAACTGTAAATAAAAAGCCAGCCCACCAGAGCCCTAGGAGGATTACCTCTTGAAAGCGAGCCAAATTGAAATCACTTTAGCCTTCTGAATAGTTTTTTCTCTAAAGGCTATATTGCAAAAAAAACCCTGTCTCCTTAAAGAGTATGCTTTTCATCCAGGGCTTCAATAATGTACCATTCTCACTGAGGCCCATCAGCTGGGCCTGGTATGCAACTGGTGCTCAATAAATAATCACTGAGTAAATGATGCCTTCCAAGCATATTCAGAGGGGCTGGAATGATGGCCTCTGGGTTAAATGTTCTAAGGCTTTGGTGGCCTTTTCTGGTTGTTGCTGTTGCCTGTACATTTTTGTTTTATCATGACCCTGAGATTGAGACTTGAGCTGCGATCAAGAGTCGGGACGTCTAACCGACTGAGCCACCCAGGTGCCCCCGTTATTTTTTTTAGGTGACTTCTGTTTCTTTCTGTGATATGAGCTGCGACTTATGATTTCCTTCCTATCATCCTCCTGATGCCCGGAAGGAGCTGGACCTTTTCTACCTAAGTTACTGTTGGGCTGGGAGTCAAAAATCAAGCTTAGTCAAGTGGTATGTAAAGTATGGGCCTTTGCTTTTACATACAAGGAAGTAAACCCCATTGTTTGTAGTGGCAATCAGTGACGTCATTACAAAGGACAAAATGGAAGGTCTCTTGAGATATCTGGCTAAGTGGAAGAAAGCAATATGCAGAACAGTGTGTGAGCTACACTATCACTTGTGTAAAAACAAGGAAAAAGGAATATGTAATTTCTTGATTCTGCACACAGTGTCTTTGGAGGGACATGCCGTAAGAAACTAGTATAACTGGATGCCCAAGGGCTGGTAACTGGGTGGCTGAGGGACAGGAATGAATGGAACTGTTTCACAGTTCATAGCTTAATTTGGGGGGGGTGCCATAAACATGTATTATCTTTAAGAAACAACAAATCAACAATAAAGGTCTCTGCTGTAGAACATGGGCTGCTCTACCCAGAAGGTGCCCCTATGACTTCCTCAGGTGAGTAGCTACTGCCTGGTTGCCGGTGTAACTGCACCTGTAACACAGCCAGGAGCAGCAAACTTATGGTATTCTGATACACCTGTAAATTCTTTTCACTTGTGAATATAAACTTTCCACTATAAGCCACTCTCAGATTACACACTCCACTCAAAACGAAATTAAACACCTCACATTTTCAAAAACTTCCATAATTCTGACCTGCTTTTCCCTTAGGTTAAATCATACCATGTACACATATTAAACATGTGGGTCTATGAATAATCCAAAACTCTCACGTATGTGTCTCAGACTTTGCATGACACAATGACCTGGGTGGGAGTGGGGGTGGGAGGGAGAACACACACGTGTCAGCACAGTCCAAAGGTGAGAACAAAGATGGGGACAGAAGACATGAGTTGCTTTTCCATCTAGATTTGGTGAGTAGTACTGAGCAAATGATTTGTATGCTTGCCCTGCTTTAAAACCACTGAAAGAGGCTGAAGATTACGGAGTTGTTACAGCTCCAAGTCTAAGCTGTTCAGAAATCAAGACATCCCAAAACCCACAAATCAAAAAACAAAACAAAAAAAAGCCACAAAGAAAATAAGAGTTTGTCAGTTAATCTCAAGCAATGATTATCATACAGACATCAACAAAGACTTGCAGATAAAATAGATTTAGAAGATTCTCTTTTCAAAACTTGAAAATATTCCCAAATGCTGGAGAAGGCTTTCAAGCTGTGTTGTCTATGCCAATATGGTCAGCTGCTTCTTTTGTGCCAGATTCTTTAATTCTGGTGCATGACACACCTGCTCATGGAGTCCACTGTCTCAGCCATGAGGGGAGTCACCTGTAGGATGGATGCTGGTGCTGGGAGAGGAAAATCTACTCAGTGCTCTCTAGGACAGGTATTCTCCAGCCCTGGCAGAGGGACACTGCTGGCTCAGTCCAAATAGCAGCGTGCTCACCATCCATTTGGCTCCATTCTCCAGCTACTGCACAGTGTTGGATGTAGGGAAAGCAGGGCGATCAGGTGCCAGGCGAAAAGAAAGAGGGATGCTCGGATGGCTCCAATCTGCTTGTAAATACAAGCCACAGGTTCTTCTCCAAAAGTTACTTTAGTACTCACTCACTTCATACCTTATATTTGCCTTGATGAAAAAAGTATCTCAGGTTGGGATCCTGGACATTCTATCACTGAACTCCACAAATCTCCTGCCTCTCAGTGTACAAATCTGTTAAAAAGTGAGAACCAGAACAAATATCCTATCCATTTCCCAAAAAGGCTCTTGTAGGATCAGGTATGAAGACTGCTACAGAAACTCTCAGAAGGTCATTTGGGATCTATCTTCTTTTGCCAGTAGTCTTCTCTTGAACTGTTTATCTCTGGGCGTTTTTGAATACCCACAGACTAAATGAGCTCCCTCCTTTCTGCCATCCATGGCCCCTGATGAAAATTTCAAACCCCGAGTTCAGTTTCTATTCTGATGGGCAACTCCCTGCCCAAGGTGGGCTCTCATGTGCCTGAGACTTCATCTGTGGGTGGGGTCACCTGGCAGAGTTGTCAAAGTTATGCTAAAGTTATTTTCCCCTTTGTATCTCTATGAAATAGAAAACAACCATAAGTAACCCCCATACTCGCCATCCAGGCTCAGACAGCTGAATCCAGCCATCTTACTAAGTCCTTCCCCTTCCAGGAGCGGCTGGTTAGGAAGGTCTGGTCCTCTCTCTTCCTAATAGGACATCAGTTACGAAGGTCTGGTCCTCTCTCTTCCTAACAGGACATCAACACAATTTGTCAGATGTTTTGACAGAGGAAGGAAGAGAGAAAAACTAGTTTTCTAGAAGATTGAAATCTTTATCTTCCCTTTTTTTTTTTTTTTAAGATTTTATTTATTTATTAGAGAGAGACAGTACAAGTCGGGGAAAGGGAGAAACAGGCTCCCTGCTTGGATCATGACCTGGGCTTAACTGAGTGAGCCGCTGAAATCTTTATCTTAAGGAGCTACCCTTTTCACTCTTTTAATAAAGATCCCTGTTAATATTAAAGAAATCTTATTTATAAATATTTTTCCCCATACATAGTGTACAGTTTTGAAAAAGAACATCCCTGACTGAATCCTATATTGCTCAGAAATTCAGGAGCAGCCCCATGCGGTGAGCCCCTATCCACCAAAGTCAGAGCCCCGTAACCAACATGTGCGAGGAGCATATGCCCCTCTCCCTGACTTCAAGCATCAAAGGTGAGGTAGAGCCCAGTTTCTTCTGGAACCACCTATAGCCTTGCCCTTCACAAAGCAGTACTCATCTCTAAAAATCCACTTGTACTTCCCACCTAAAACACTTCTCAAAAGTCTGTTTCCTACAGTACTTCTTATGCATGCCCTAAACTTGGTCACCACAGCATTTGTTCTACTCACAGGGCTGCTATTGGAAATGTCTGATGATTTATGAACAGGTCAGTGTTTACCTTCTTACGGTCATTCATCATTTCAACAATTCTGACTTTTTCACATTAAAGAATCCTACTCTTTGATCTGACTTGGTCCTCTTTTCTGATCTTAATTAGTTCCATCAGATCCCTTTGGGAGCATGGACTCGACTGCACACAGCACTCCTGGCAAGGCACAGCATAGTTTTTCCATAAAGATAGAACAATTGGAAAGAAAAAAAAAAAGGGTGGAACAATTTACTGTTTTGTGTTTGAAGCCTTTTTGGTCCAAAGAAGAGACCTGGGGGCCCCTGGGTGGCTCAGTCAGTTAAGCGTCTGCCTTAGACTCAGGTCATGATCCCAGAGTCCTGGGACAAGCCCCGTGTTTGGCTCCCCACTCAGCGGGAAGCCTGCTTCTCCCTCTCCTCCCTGCTTGTGCTGTCTCTCTCTCAAATAAATAAAATCTTAAAAAACAAAAAAGCAAAGCAAGGGCGCCTGGGTGGCTCAGATGGTTAAGTGTCTGCCTTCAGCTCAGGTCATGATCCCGGAGTCCTGGGATCGGGTCCCGCATCGGGCTCCCTGCTCCTTGGGAGCCTGCTTCTCCCTCTCCCACTGCCTCTCCCACTGCTCATGCTCTCTCTCTCTCTATCTCTGTGTCTCAAATGAATAAATAAAAAAATCTTAAAAAAAAAACCCCAAAAAACAAAAAAGCAAAACAAAATAAAAAAACAGACCTGGCTGAAGTCCTTAGGAATTTCCAACACAAATGCCTTCCTTTTCCAAACACAAATCCTTTCTCTCGTTTCCCTTATTTTTTTTTCAGCCACCTGCTTCTTACCAGCTTATTCTCTCCCTTGTAATATATCTATACGGCCACCTGAAGTTTACTGAATCCCTGCTGTATACCACACCACCCTATGGAACAAGTGACACTACTTCTCCTGCATAATGAGGTAGGGAGTATCATCCCACATATGGGCAAGGACACAAAGGCTTAGAAAGGTGAAAACAGCTTGCCCAAATTGTAGGGCAGGTGCGATGGCATCTGAATGCACAGCAGGCCAGCATCAAATCCAGAGCTCTTTCCTCAAAGTAATTCCCTGGACACTTCACCTTCAGATAACTTAAAGATAGTAAATAATGTCTGATCACTGATCACTAAGAACCCTTCTCCCTTCAGATAAGTGCTTGGAGATCCTTACCCTGTTTCCTTTCATTGTCAACCGCCTAGCCACAAAAAGATAATGTGTTGGTCCTGTGACAACTTGTTTTTCAATAAGTTTTTATGCGGAATTCTACCAAGGGAGTTTTATAAGCTTAAAGATATTATATCTAACAGTTGCCCAAAATCCACTTGCTTATGAATCCCCTCAAAGAATTTTAGTTAGAAATCACATCACCACCACTACTACTAACACCATTAGGTTATTTTTGTGTTCAGTAAGTGCATCCCTTTCATTGGCTTCACTTGTGTGCCCGGTTAAGTGCTGAAATGCACTCAACACTCCAATTTCCTGTCTCATCTGTAGTAGGCATCCGTTTACTCTTCTGACCTTCCAGCATTTGCTTAAATTATAAGAACACAATGGCTTTCAGGCCTCCTGTAATCTGATCAAGCCTCTACTTTCCAAGAGTTTCCACTTTTGTTTTAGACTTGTACATCTTCGTTTAGCTAACCAAATTGGGTCAACCATATTGCCTGTTATTCTCAAGCACAGTTCTTTACCCCAGGTGGGGAGCCTTTCTCTGCCCACGCATCCAACTTAACACCCAGTTGCTCACAGTATTCCCACTGCCTGCACTGCCCTTCTTCTTCCTGCCTATTCAAATTCTATCTGTCCTCCAGAAGCAGATTCTAACTCCATCTCTTCCATCACCCTTCTTCTTATTTTTTTTTTTTTTGATGTGGAGCTTGATCCCAGGACGCTGGGATCATGACCTGAGCCGAACGCAGACGCTTAACGACTGAGCCACCCAGGCCCCCCCCCCCCAAAAGATTTATTATTTGACAGAGAGAGGCACAGCGAGAGCAGAAACACAGGAGAGGGAGTGGTAGAGGGAGAAGGAGGCTCCCGCTGAGCAGGGAGCCCGGTGCGGGGCTCGATCCCAGGACCCCGGGATCATGACCTGAGCTTAACGACTGAGCCACCCAGGCACCCCTTCCATCACCCTTCTATGACCTGAGTGTTCTCCACTGATCTCTCCGTGTTCTAGAGCGCTTTAATAGTCACCTGTATCACTCACTCTGCACCTATTCCCATCTGAACTGGTTATGTCTTGTCACCTGAATTCCTGAAAGGCAAGGCCCACAACATTTGCTTTTCTCTGGAAGTTCCTTTTGGTGTCAACATTCGAAGTGTGGATGTACAATTAGCACTTGTGTTATATACCAGAAGCCAGTGACTCCCTTGAATATCGTCATCAAAAGGCTGCTAAGTTGTTTTGTGACAGAGAACTGGTATATTGGTATACCTGCATGGTGAAGATAAACATGCCAAACTCTAACCCAGGGGGCGCCTGAGTGGCTCAGTCCATTAAACATCTCCTTCAGCTCAGGTCATGATCCCAGGGTTCAGGGATGGAGCCCCATATCAGGCTCCCTGCTCAGTGGGGAGCCTGCTTCTCCCTCTCCCTCTGCCTCTCCCCCTGCTTGTGCTCGCCCGTGCATGCTCGGTCTCTTTCTCTCTGTCAAATAAATAATAAAGTCTTTAAAAAACAAAACAAAACAAACAAACAAAAAAACCCCTCCAACCCAGGCTGAGCACTCTGGCATATAAACTCCTGAATGAGTGAAGAACACTGTTTATAAGAGATTTTGCTATAGAATATCATATATCACTTTCTAAGAACATATATTTTAACCATTGGTATTAGATTTCTCAGAAAACTCACATTTTTCAAACCCCAAACTACATTTTTCTCTAAAAATCCTAAGTAGAAAATGCAACTACTTAAACCATCTAGCTACACCCAGGTAATCAAATCCATGTAATAACCAGAAAGCTGAACAAATCACTGGAAATTCAGGTAAATACACATTCTCCTCCTCACTGTGACCTATATGGCCTATCACAGAATCTCAAATGAATGGTCCTGATTTCACTGTAAACCTCATACATGAACCACAATGATAACCAGCCATTAAAAGAGAACCAAACATGGCCCTAATAAAAAGAACTACCTATGGGATTCGATAAAGAGATGAGAAATAATCTTATTGTGATTATCATCTTTAGAAAATAGTGAGTCCTATTTCTCACTTGACTGAAATTGTTATTGGCCCCAGGACAATTTCTATAAGCTAAGAATAGCACCTTTTATTTAGGTATACAAAGCCAGAACAATATGCCTGACAGACTACAGTAAAAATGAACTAGGGTCCTTCGAATATTCTCACAAGCAGCTCAGATCCAGAGCAACGCCCAAAGGGAAAGTGAAACTCTTGATGAGCACTACTCACTGATCTTCTGTTCCAAAAAACTTCACAAAGAAGCATTTCTTTCCACGCGGTTTCTTCAAGTCTTTGGGTGGATTAACAATCTGGGGAGTAAAGGGGGGGGGGGAAAGGTTTTTCCACACTTCCAAGTTGGTAAGAAAAAAAATGAAATAAAACAAAAGGAACAGGCTTAGAAAGAACCCAGGTAGTACATGTCCAAGTCTGGCACTTTTCTACTGAGATGTGTGGAAATGTGCAAATATTCTAGAAGTTCCCTACATCTACCATGTAGCAGTGCTCAGTAGGTAGAATAGCCCTTCTACTGCAATGACTCTGTTTTAAAAGCGTAAGATCAACATCAACTCCTCCAACCACATGACCCTATCATCACTGAAGAAATGCAGAGAACACTTTTACATATACTTCAGTGAAATAATGATGTTAGGTGGTGACTATCCTTACCGTGGTAAGCACTGGGTAATGTATAGAATTACTGAATCAATAAGTTGTACACCTGAAAACTACTATGACATTGTATGTCAATTATGCTTCAATTAAAAAAAATTGTGCAGGAAGAGTTGAGACAGGTAATAATGACAATGAAGAACAACTGAGGCAATGAAAATGCCATATTGCAAGGAGACAGTCTAAAGACATTTCCTGGGCTCCTAGCAAGAATATAAAAACAGAACATTTGGAAAGCTATGACGGATCGCCTCATGCAAAATCTGGAATGCCAACTTCTGCAAAGATGCACTGGAGCAGCACATATGGTAACATGGAAAGAAGATTTAAACTTAGTTGGGACAAAAATACTTTGACTTTTCACTAACCTACATTTAGATTCCTCTCTTCCTGGAGAATTTATTTTCTTCTCCTTTTGTTACATTTAAGTGTAAAGCTAAATTCAAATTAGAATTGATTTCCAGGATTAAAAAACTTCACCAAAACCATCTCTGATTCAAGAGATAAGCATTTACTGCAGATTAAATGACCTAGTTTATATTATATTGTCTTTTCTAAACAAACGGAGAGTAGAGAGAGAAAAACTCTGTTAAATAGGTCCAGTTTAACTAAACGCCAGAAACTGAGAGGAATGAATCTTACATTCTCCACCTTCTTAAACTCAACTTCAGATATCTTCCATTTGGAGCAAGACACTCACCTTTCCTGGCCAAGGAGGATACCGGCCGAGTTTCCCCCTAGAGAAAACACACAGTCAGCATTTGCCCTGGAAAAGCCAGTCCATCTCCTTCAACCCACTCAACATGAAATTTATTTTCCTAACTCTCCACCTGCACCCTCAAGAGCCAAAACAAAAGCTGGCAAACAGGAGTTCTTAATCTGGCTTCCACAGCTGGGCCCAGGAGGCCCAAACTCTTCAGAACTGAAATACAAAGGTGCATACTGTATGTGCATTCTTTTGGTGACAAGGAATACAGAACAACAAAACCAATCAAGAGTCACTTGTCTAGAGTCTCCCTTGCCGGGGGCTGGGGGTAGTTTGCAATGTAAACACAGACTTCCCCTTACACAGTCTAGTTTAATTCACCGTGAGACCAGCCCGGCTTTGACAAATGCTAATGAAAACCCTCCTCTGGGTTGAGAAGTGAGCTACGTCGCTCCAGGGAAGCGGCGACAGTCAGTCTTGGTTCGGGCGGTTGTCTGGGACACAGAAGCAGACCACGAGAGGCACCCAAGAAGGCACTGGTCACTGCCAAGCCTTCGGCTGTAAAGGAGAAGTCTCCCTTCCATTTCTTCGCGGGGCAGCGCCAGCAGTCCGGTTTCGACACCCCAAGCCAAGCCGCCCGCACAGGTCGGTTCCATCGCAACGCGGGTTTTGACGGGCTTGCCCAGGCGAGATGGCCCCGCGGGCTCCCCGGCTCTCCCGCTTTCTGGGGAGCCTCAGGAAGACCCCAAGGACCCGGCGTCCGCGGGAGCTGTGCGGCGCCGGAGACTCCCTTCACGGTGGCCGCCGGCGTGCAGGTGCGGAGCGAAGCCCTCCCCCGGGCGGCCCTGGGGCTCAGAGCCCGGCCCGCCGCGGCCACTCTCGGCCTCAGTCCCCCGGGGCCGGGCTGCCCCTTCCGCCCGGCGTCGCTCCCAGCGCCGGCACCTCGTCTCGCCCTCTCTCCGCAGCCTGGAGCGCATAGAAAAGCAGCTCCGGGGCTGGCCGCGAACCCCGCGCCCAGTGGGGGAGTTCCCCGGCGCACCTCGCTTAGCCCTGGCCGCCCGGACTCACCACACCAAATCGCCGAGCCGCAGACTCACAGCCGCCATCTTACCACCCAACCACCGCCGACGCACGGGCCGCCGGGAACATCAGGTCGCCCCGGCACCGCCCATTGGAGTGCGCCCGGCCACGTGATGGGGGCCGGCTGTCACCGGCCACGCCGCTGCCCTGACGTCACCGCGCCCGCAGGAGTTCATTGGCCGGCCGAGAGGCACGTGACTGGGGTGCCGCGGTCTCGGCGCGCCGGAGCCCGGAGGCTCCCGGCTCCTTCCCCCTCCCTCCGGCTCGTGACAACGAAGCGCCCGCGGTCTGAGGCGGCGGAGGTGGCGGCGACGGTGCGGCCGTTCGAGTGCGTGAGGGAGCCGGCCCTGCGGCCCGCCCCGCCCCTGGGCTCTGGCCTCCAGTCCCCTCCCGTTCGCGCTTCCGTTACGGCCGTTAGTTCCGCGCGGGGGCCGGCCGTGTCTCCACACCGGGAGCTGCCCTGACGGACCTCGGCGCGGCCTGGAAGCCAGCCTCCGCTCGCTCCCGGGGCCCGCGCCGGGCGGGCTCTGCGCGGCCTTGCCCGGGGGTCGGACGGGTCCTTCGGTGCGCGCTTTCTAACGGCCGGCGTCCGGGGAGCGGCTCGGAGCCCGCGTCCGCCGCCTCAAGTTCTCCCGGGGCGCCACTGCAGCCCGCCCAAGGTCCCGAGCTGCTCGACCGACGTGGAGCCGGCGTCTCTCCGCTTCCTACGGGGCCGGCTCAGCGGCACGGCTGGCGAGGCTCCCCCGGGCGCGTGGGGACCCGGCCATGGGCCGCGGTGCGGGTTGGCCGCCCGCCGGGAGGCATGGCTCGGGGGCCGGCCGCTAGCAGCGCCGCAGCCCGGGCGCCCGGGCCGGCATGAGGACGGCCGCGGGGGGACGAGTGCGGCCCTCGGGGCCGTAGCCTGCGTCGCGCCGGGGACAAAGGTGCGTGTCTTTGTCGGGACCGGGCTCTCACGTACGCCTTGTTATAGTTTGACACTTTTAGAGAAGTTGGGAGCTGGCTGTTGTGACAACAGGAAGGCAGATGCTCGCGTAGTTTCAGTACGTGAAAACGAAGTCATTGAATGGGGAACTGTTCACAGCAGTTCAGCCTAGGGCCCAAACACTCCGGGTGGAAAATAACGGTTTCTGAAAAGGTCCCAATCCCAGTTGCAGACTCCAAATATGTCTAAGTGTCGACTGAAGAGTTTTTCTTGAGTCGCCCTCTGCTTGAAAAGGTGGCGGAAGCTCACGCTTCTCCTGTAGGTGTTTTTGTTATAGAGGGACTTTGGTTGTAAGAGTGGTTTTTTGTGTGTTTGGCGAGTTGGCTTGTCCGCAGCTTGGTTTTTCTTGGAGTTCAGTTTCCCTAAAGTACCGTCAATTAGTTTCAGGAGCTGTCATTTACTGTTTTATATTGCCTTAAGGACAAACCGGTAATTGAAAGCACATTTAAGATTCCAGGAAATGATTTCATAAAATTCAACACACGTTCCTAATTTTAAAACTCTTAATTTTGAGCAATCGAAGGATATTTTAATGGTTTGATAAAATATGTGAGATTTAGATCAACATCCCAGTGGACCTAGATGCGTTTCCATGAGAGTCAGAGCATGGCAAAGAATATAGGTTTAATATTATCCTGTAAGTTCTAGCCAATGCAATAAGACAGGAAACAAAAATAAGAGACATTTCAGAAAGAAGAAAAAAATCTCATTTCCAGGAATGACAGGACAGCCTCTTGTGGGGGGGGCGGGGAGCCATTAAATGAGTTCAGTAAGGAGACTAATTACAGGGGCACCTGGGTGGCTCAGTCCTTAAGCCTCTGCCTTCGGCCAGGGTCCTGGGATCCAGCCCCACATCGGGCTCCCTGCTCGGTGGGGAGTCTGCTTCTCCCTCTCCCCCTCCCCCTGCTTGTGTTCCCTCTCTCGCTGTCTCTCTGTCAAATAAAAATCTAAAAAAAAAAAAAGACTACATAATCATAATACAGAATTAAGTTTTTCTGTTTCACTGATAATCAGTTTGAACATACAATAGTTAAGAGGGTGTATAATGAAAAAAATTTGTAATTCGTGGGAATAAACCAAGATGCAAAAGAAAGCTAGTGTTTCTTTGATAACACCAGTTGAGGTTTTTTGGGAGGGATGTTTTTGTGTGTACAATACTGTGCTTTTATTTAGAATGATGTTCAACTTGTTAAAATTGAGTATTTAAATACCTAGTTTTTCTTAAGCCTTTTAAGTTTTACTCCCACATTTTTTTTTAAGATTTTTATTTATTTTGAGAGAGAGAGGAAAAGAGCAGGGGGAGGAGCAGAGGGGGAGGGAGTAGAAGGGGGAAAGAATCCCAAGCAGACTCCAAGCTGAGCGGGATGCAGGGTTTGATTTCAGGACCTGAGATTATGACCTGAGCCCAAACCAAGAGTCACTCAACTGAGCCACCCAGGTGCCCCCAATTATAAATCTAAGAATAGGGGGTGCCTGGGTGGCTCAGTCGTTAAGCATCTGCCTTCGGCTCAGGTCATGATTCCAGGGTGCTGGGATCGCACCCCACCTCGGACTCCCTGCTGGCGGGAGGCCTGCTTCTCCCTCTCCCACTCCCCCTGCTTGTATTCCCTCTCTCGCTGTCTCTCTCTCTCTCTCTCTGTCAAATAAAATCTTAAGAGAAAAAAAAAACAAATCTAAGAGTAGTTATATAAAAATAAAAATATTTGACCCTTGACAAAGCTTCAGTTAATGTATCAGTTTAAAAAATTACATTCCGCTAAACAGTGAACTCTTTTTGCAATGTTGAATACCCTTAAATGTTTTAAGCTGCATTTAAAGTTTTTGTTTTTGTTTTGTTTTGGGCATGGAGCCCAGAGCCGGGCTTGAACTCACTACTCTGAGATCAAGACCTGATCAACCTACTGAGCCACTCAGGTCCCCTGCATTTAAAGTTGTATATGTTTTTTCTTTCAAATACTTCAAACTTCTAAAATGTACTTATAAGCCTAATGGTAAAATCTTTCCAAAGACATAACTCATGTAAGTCTGATAGATGTAGAAGTCAGGTCTAAATGAACACTTTGAAACATCTATTTTTTTTTTCAAATTAAAATTGTAAGTCTAATACGTTAATCATTAATATGTCTGATTTTTCTTAAATGTTTCAAATAACTTAGTAACAAGTAGCAAGTAATTGTGATGATTATAAAATTTCATCTAAAATCTGTTAATACGTCATAGGTTTGATTTACTTTATTCTCTAGTCTTATTTATAAAGTCACACAACCGAGAGAAGCAGTTTTACCATTTAGGTGAATGAAGTTACAATGTCTAAAATTTGGACCATGATAAGGTTACATTTTAAAAATTACTGCCTGACAGGGACAGGAACCTGGTTGCCCCTTCCAGGGTGAACTTCCTATTATCCCATCTGTTAACTGGCAGGTTCCCTTCTTATAGTGTGACTTTACCTGCTTGTGTCAGTGGGGGACCTTTAAGCCTCAGCTTCCAGCTGTGATTTATTTTCACAACCCAGGGCATCACTAATGTCCTGGGGGCCTTGAAAGTTTTTTTTAGGGGAATTTCTTTCCAACATTTTAGTGCACGATGGTTTTTTGCACTACCAACCTGTTTTGCTGCTAATCACTTTGCTGCCTACTTAGAATAATTTTAACTCTTCATTTTTAGATATTTTATTCCCTGATCTTAGCGATCATAATTTTTGGTCATAGTAGAAAAAAATGAACATTACATGTATACAAGTAGACATTCTTATATGCGGATATATGTGATACGTGTAAATCTTCCTGAATTAGTTACTAATCATTCATTAATGTCAAAATACAGTGAGTTTTTTTCTGGAACTTGTCAGAATGATTACTAGGTTGACCTGAAATAATAAACAGGCTGGAATAACTATTATTTTTAAAAGAAGAATAATAAAGATGAATTTTTGATTGAAGATATTAAAATATACCATAAAAATTTTTCAAAATAGTATAGTTTTGGTTAAAGAATGTCTAGATATACTAGATTAATCTAACAGGTTGGATTTCCGTAGTAGATCTTAAGATGTCTAATACATTACTATATAACATATGCCAAGTCAGGGGAAAGAAAGGTTAGTGATTGATGTGGGAAGAAGCCAAGTTAGAGAGTTCAGTGTGAAAACTAAGTTAAAATTTCTTTTATATCTCACTTTAGTATATATGTGCTGCCGAAGCGAGCACTATACCTCACTTTATTTTTTTTTTAAAGATTTTATTTATTTATTTATTTATTTATTTGAGAGAGAGAGAATGAGAGATAGAGAGCACGAGAGGGAAGAGGGTCAGAGGGAGAAGCAGACTCCCTGCCAAGCAGGGAGCCTGATGCGGGACTCGATCCCGGGACTCCAGGATCATGACCTGAGCCGAAGGCAGTCGCTTAACCAACTGAGCCACCCAGGCGCCCTATACCTCACTTTAAATTAAACAGTAACAGAGCAGGAAAAAGTAGTTGTAAGAGGTATGACAAGCATTGTATATCTCTATCAAAATTTATAGATTATAAGAATAAATCAGTTTTAAAAAAGCTGCAGTTTTTTTTTCCAACCATTCCCTTAATGCTGGATATCAAGGTTGTTTTTACCATTTTCCTGTATAAACAAGGCAGCAGTGAATATTTTTATTTAGTGTCATGGTAGAAAGTTCATACTAGAGTGTGAGTTTAAAAAAGGACATAAGATTATACCTGAAGTGCGCGCGCACGCACACACACACTATATATATAGTGTGTGTGTGTGTGTGTGTGTGTGTGTTTGGATATTTATATTCTGTAAACCCTGGGTGTTCTGAGCTTTACAGTCTATTTTGACCATTTCCAAGCAACTTTGAAGGTCTTTGGCATGTGATAATTTTTTACTTTGCCGAGGCCCAGTTGTGGGTGGACAGACGCTGGTGTGTTAGGAAATGAGCCGAGCCACACTCCTCCTGAGACACTGGTTTTTTACTTACCCCAGAGGAGGCAGTACCTTCTGTGAGCTGTTGAAAACTTTCTCATTGGAAAGATGGGCCCTAAATGTAAGTGTACTGCTGGTGATGAAAATATAGAGATCTTAAGAAAGAGATTATTCTCAGCCAGAAAAAAAAAAGTGTTAGATAAATGAAAAATATTCTCTGGTGATGTTTGCAGTTTTGAGGATTCTTTAAGGCTCTATCAGCATGGATTCTCTAACATGTAAGAACTATTGACTGGCATAGAAAAAAAGACTAGAAAGAAGTATGCTGAACACTATCTCTGAATGATAAGATTTGGGATGATTTACATTTATATTTAAAAATGGTATATTTAAGATGAATAGTGTTGAAGAAGAAAAAAGCAGCAAGTGGTAATTAAGATCAACAGTGGATTCTTCTTGACAATGAAATTCTTTTAAGCTTGAATCTGAATAGCTGAACAGGAGAAATTATCATTTTTATCATCTTGGTTTGACCTGGCCCTTCTTTTAATGTTAACAGAAGCCATGCAGTGACACCCGCTAAGACTTGTTGGTAGCCATGTCGGAGCCCCACAGGGTCCAGTTCACCTCTCTCCCAGGTTCTCTGAATCCTGCATTTTTGAAGAAATCCCGGAAAGAGGAGGTTGGGGGAACAGAACAGCATCAGGACTCTGAGCCGGCTGCAGCAGCTGTTCGGATTACACTCACCCTCTTTGAGCCAGATCACAAGCGCTGTCCAGAGTTCTTCTACCCGGAGCTGGTGAAGAACATACGAGGGAAGGTAAAAGGCCTTCAACCCGCAGACAAGGTACACCCCAGCAGCCCCAGACTCAGTCTGCAGATATAATGCGTGGGACATCCTGTGCAAAAGGGATTTCTAGAAGGTGGAAGCAAGATTAGAAAGGCTCTGGCTATCCCAAGATCATGGCACTCAGTCCAAAGCAGTCACAAGGTGTGCTGGTTTTGCCTCTGGGCAGGAAAGGATAGAATTCTTTCTAGAACCATTCTCCTGATTTATGCTAGAGAGAACACTGTACATCCAAGGCTAATATGAATTATGCCTAATAATAAACACTGAAGCCTTTCATACCAAGGTGTTCATGTTATGTGTAAATGTGACCAGCCCCTGGCTGTTACAGCACTGGAATTTTGTGCAGGACATTTTTCTTTTCCAACGGAATCTCACTCTGCCTGGTGTAAGGGCAGACAAGAAAAGACACTGACTGCTCATGTCTTCTGAACAGTGAGATTCAGGATAGTTTCTTGGATGGATAGAAACCTATTTTTATGGGAGTTTTTTTATATTTTTGTCAGAATTGGGTTGTACGTTTCAGGTCTTTTGAGAATCAGTTTGATTTCTTAAATGTTTTTTAAAATGACCTATTTATTTTCCTGGCAGATTTGTTTTGCTCTTTAGTATGGAAATTCTCAAACATGCACAGAATAGGAGGATAGTATAATGAGCCCCCGTGTACCCATCACCAGCTTCAGCTATTACTGATGTTCTGATAATTCATTAACATTGTAAAATTAAAACTATTTACTAAATTAAATACACAACAAAAGTGCATATATGATAAATTCACAACTTGATGCATTTTCACAAACTCCACACACCCTTGTATCCTGTGCCTGGATTATAAAATGTAATATTTTCCAGGACACCAGAAACCCTCTTCCTGCCCTTCCAAAATACTATCCATGCCCACTGCCCTGATTTTCGACAGCTTAGATCAGTTTTGCACGTTTTTGTGTTTTACGTAAACGGAGCGGAATGCTACAGCACGGGTAGGAAATAGGTGAGGAGCACAAGCACTCCTCAGTGCACTGTGCTGGGCTCTGAGGCAAAGGTGAGGATCAGCCTAGTACCCGGCTCACAGGGTGTTTGAGGATAGAATGATATCATGTAGGTACAGTTTTTAGCGGCATAACTCAGTGGCCAGAGTTCTTCCTTCTAATTCACTGTTGTGATGTTGGGGGTGAGTGCCTTTGGTTAGGAGGATTATCTATTTTCTTTGCTCAGACAAAAATGTGTTTCCTTGATCAAGATCTCATTAGCTGAATGGAAGCCAGTAAGTTTGTGCCAAGGGTCAACCTTTTATATGAGGGCTATTGGGCAAGATTAGAAAAAATAATTTCAAATCCGTTCATGATTCCTTTTCCAAAGTAGGAATGGGATCTTCCTTGAGAGGAAGAGACAGTAGCAGGGATTGGTTGAGGTCTTTATTTATGGGCTCAACTGAAATTAGAACTCAAGTGCTCTGATTTCACCTTTTTGAGGGATCCAGAAGTTCTTCTCCATTGCAGAAAAATGTTTGGAGCATAGACAGAGAACTTTGGATTCAGTTTCAGGGGATTCACTCCTGGACTTCAGATTCAGAACGCTGAATCTTTGTGTCTACTCTGTGGTTTTCAAAGTATTATGTAATCTGAGGGATTCATATATTAATTCAGTTAGCATATGTTTCTTATAATGTAAAGGCACTGGGTGAGATGCTGAGGACTATATAAAGGTGGAGAAGCCACTATCCCAGCCAGCCTCAAAGGAACTTTCAGTCTTATAGGTACTTTAGAATTATGCCAACACAGGTAGCAGGAGTTACAATGTGGCAGTTGTTTAAGTCTGATACAAATAGAAAGCCCTGCAGGGCTTGGACAGCAGAGAGCTTACATCCTGGATGCTGTGTTTGGACAGAGTTGGACCTTCATGCATGCAGGAAGTAGTACTTTTTGGACAACTCTTCGCAAGACATAAGAGAGTACATGTTGTGTCTAGTACTGCTCTAGATTGGTGGAATTTTTTAAACCTTTTTTTTTTTTTTAGATTTTATTTATTTGAGAGAGAGAAAGAGCACAAAAGAAGGGGGAGCAGCAGAGGGAGAGGGAGAAGCAGGCTCCCCGCTGAGCAGGGAGCCCAATGCAGGGCTCGATCCCAGGACCCTGGGATCATGACCTGAGCCGAAGGCAGACACTTAACCAACTGAGCCACCCAGGCGCCCCACATTGGTGGCATTTCTTAAAATTATTTTAATCACTTAGGTTATATGTGATCATTATAGAAAACTTTGGAAAGTACAGATGAGTGCATGTTTTAAAGACCACTCACTTGTGGCTTTTATATGTACGTTCCACAATATCTCATTTAACTGGTCCTTCATGAGTAGATGGTATTCCAGTGGGCAGGGATGGGAGGGTGGGGTAATAGAGTTTTGTCTTAAGATAGGCATCCAATCTTTAGTGATTTTGGTCTACTCTGGAGTCTTAAATGTATTTGGTATAGGAGTCTTTTATTAAAATTAAGTTTCCTTGCCAGAGAATCTTAAAGTCCAACTCTGGAAAATTTACTTGAGAAAAATGCAACAGTAAGTTTATGGAGTAGAAATAAACTTTGGAAAACCACATGAAAATATTTGGAATGCATATTGACATTGGGAGGAAAGACAAGATTACTGATCCATCAAGATGAGCTTCCAGGGAAAGGGAATGCTGTGAACCTGGTTTTGACTTTTGGTAGCAGTGAAGGAAGTGCAAGTTCATACCACTCTACGAACCAATACGGCAGAATAGCTCTCAAGGGCTTGCACTATTTTCACTGCGTTCTTAAACTTTTTGAGCTATTGACTGCTTTGGAAGTCAGTGAAGCCTATGGACCTTCTTAGAGTAATGTTTTTAAATGCGTAAAATAATTTTTAGGGTTACAAAGAAAACCGACTATATTGAAACAGTTCTATACAGGTTGAGCATCCCTAACTAAAGGCCCTTTGCCATATTTGGAGCCCTCTAGGACCTAATGCTATGGTGGGTGATTGTAGGCGTTTAGTTTTGTTGAATTACGTGAATGGAAACTTTATTTTCTTAAGCAGCTAGGTAAACACTTTTAGGACAGTAGCATGTATTTTATCTTGTCTTTTTTGAAACAGTTGTTTTTATTATGCAGTTTATGTGTATTGAGTAGTCAGTGCAGGTATTATGAATAGGATTGTGGGAATTTTTTTGTGATTCTTATTTTTGTGGAATGGTCTCTTTACAGAAGAAAGATCTCTCAGATCCTTTCAATGATGAAGAAAAGGAAAGGCATAAAGTGGAGGCCCTTGCCCGGAAGTTTGAAGAAAAATATGTAAGATTCCTCTCTTGGGCAGCAAAACAACCTCGTTGAGTGGGAGAGGTTTCCAGACATTTTTATGTTCCTTTAGTGGATTATCATCTAAACAAGTACAGAGGTTGGAGAGAACAAAATGCAATTATTAGATAAATGCATTAAGGTAGAGACAATGCGTGTGGCAGGCACTAGTGTGTGAAGCTAAGTGGATGAATGAGCAAGAAGGGCGTTTTACTCCTAGAATTTATGCTTAGAATGAGAGTTTTGATACAAAGCCATTTAGTTCCTTTTTCTTTCTTAGGCCATTTTGTGCAGATACAGATCTGTTCTATTTTAGAAGGTCTTCAAGGGAATGGGGTTTGGGGTGGGTGTAGGGGTGTGTGACCCACTGATTTACAACCTTTAGTCACTAGTTGTTGGAATTCAAGGCAACAATTAATTCTGTGTATCAGAAAAAGCATGTGACCTTAGACTTAAAACATTTATTGTTAAGAGGGTAGGCCTTATGCTATGGGTTTTTACCACAGTTACACATGGAAAAAGCACATGACCTATTTTGTATTTTAGGGTGGAAAGAAACGTAGAAAAGATCGGATACAGGACCTGATTGACATGGGGTACGGTTACGATGAATCTGACTCCTTCATCGATAATTCTGAGGCGGTAAGTGTTAAAATGCCATTGGAGCCACCACACCCTAGCTTCTACTGGTGATGGCCTGGAGGCGGAGATCGAGTCAGTGTGCGCATGCCCTCAGTGTGAAGAAAAGGCTGCCCTGGTGAGTTAGAGAGGAAGTGACACACTTGATCTGGCCATGGTTCCCTCACTGAAAATGATGACCAGATCTGTCCAAACACCTTTGAGCTAGGACATTTGTGGTTGACCAGTAGCAGGTCTTACCATGCTAAGTGGCAGAAGAACAGAGTCATATCTGC
This sequence comes from Zalophus californianus, assembly GCF_009762305.2. NCBI lineage: Eukaryota > Metazoa > Chordata > Mammalia > Carnivora > Otariidae > Zalophus > Zalophus californianus. The sequence continues at coordinate 73,346,195 of NC_045604.1, forward strand.
TCTGTCAAGACCCACTCTGCACCTTTGGACTATTTATTAGTACCAGAACTTGGAGCTGACCATTTGTTTTCCCCCCTTCAGTATGATGAACTTGTTCCTGCTTCTTTGACTACAAAGTATGGAGGATTTTACATTAACTCCGGAACCCTGCAATTTAGACAAGCATCAGAATCTGAGGATGACTTCATTAAAGAAAAGAAGAAAAAATCTCCAAAGGTTAGAACGATACTTGCTTTTGGATTTCAGAAGTGCTTTTTTTACGTGACTTTATAAGATCAGTAGGTGACTTGCCGGAATGTCTGCTGGTTTAGGATGGCTCAGGAGCTTGGTGGAAAGGCATGAGCCCTGCCGAGGCTGACAGGTTACTACTCACACCTGCACTGTGGCCAGGTGCTGTGGACCCAGAGGTGTCCACGCCTGTGTCCCAGCAGGCTCGGCAGGGATTCATTTGTCAAGGTGGTCTCAGGGCGGGGACTAGGGCAGTGAAGGGTGTGGAGTGAGGGGAGTTTGCACCAGCCTTGCTGTGTCTCTTCTGTGGACATGTAGAGGACTTCAGTTCCCAGGGCTGTCACCCCAACAAAAACAAGTTAGCCTTAAGATGAGTGTATTTTGAAATCTGTCCACCACTGCCTGTATGTTTAAAATAAGAGGTAGGGCCCATATACAGCTAACTTGAACTAGAAAAGTTTCAGGCTACAGAATGGCCTCTTGCCTCAGCCCTGGGTGCTTCCAGGAGACACTGTTAGTGGGAACGCTGTGTTGACCTGCTGCAGGTCTGTGGTCCAGGGACCGATCTGAAAGCTGTTGCTCATGAAGGAAATAAGGCAGCTCTCAGGATGTCCCCTGGGCGGAGCAAGGCCAGTGCTGTGTAGTGCACTTGCTCCCTGAGTTAGGGAGCCGTGTAACTGTGCCTTGTCTTTAATTCTCAGAAGCGGAAGTTGAAGGAAGGTGGTGAGAAGATAAAGAAGAAGAAAAAAGATGACACTTATGACAAGGAGAAGAAATCGAAAAAGTCCAAGTTTTCCAAAGCCGGGTGAGAGGCAGCAGCTTCTTTGCTAGGATAAAATCTGAACTGTTAGGGCAGGACACCTGGGAGCTGACGCGCCCTCCTCCTCACAGCTTCAGAAGAAGCAGCAGGGCCTGGCCTTCCGTTCCCCTCACGCCTCCCACAGTGCCCTTGTGGGCATTGGTGCTTTCACATCTCTGTGTGTCAGACATGGGACTTCTCTCTGGCCCTCTGTCAGTGTTGGCAGCAATTTCTGTCACTGTGTGACTCTTGATGTTTCTTGTTCTCTTGGGCACCCCTCTGCCCCAGTTCTCCTTCCGTCTCTGCCACTTCCCTTTGTCTTCTGTGGTCCTGCTGTCTTCGCCTCACTTGGTCTCACCCCAGCTGCCCTTCAAGTTGCTGCTGCTCTCTGCTGCTTCTGCTTTTTCCCTTTAAATATTTTTCTTGCCCCCCACCGCTTTTTTGCAACCTTTTATTTCAGCCTGGCAGTGGTTTTTAAAAACACATCGGATATTTAGCATTCTGTGACACTGTTTTGCTAACCTGTATTAAATCTCAAGCTTTGGTCCCAGCAAGAAGGAGCTCCATATGCCAAGAGGAGGGAGGAGGAGTAACAGGGTGGCCTTGTGACTGAGGTTCCTGGAGACAGTTGCGCTGGGAGCAGGGGCTGTCTCTCGTGAATTTCCCTTTTGAGGTGTACTGCAGCCCTCATAACCAATTTCCTCCTTGCTTGCAGCTTCACAGCACTGAATGCCAGTAAGGAGAAGAAGAAAAAGAAATATTCTGGGGCTTTGAGCGTTAAAGAGATGCTGAAGAAATTTCAGAAGGAGAAAGAGGCTCAGAGAAAGAGGGACGAAGACCATAAGCCCGTAGCGGTCTCGTCGGCGGAAGCTCAGGGCCTGCGGGAATTGGAGGGCACCTCTGACCCCTTGCTCTCGCTCTTTGGCTCCACTTCTGACAACGACTTGCTCCAGGCAGCCACTGCCATGGACTCGCTGACTGATTTGGACTTGGAGCAGCTGCTCAGTGAGTCTCCAGAAGGAAGCCCTTTCCGTGATATGGATGATGAGAGCAATTCCCTTGGGGTGGGACTGGACCAGGAATTCAGGCAGCCCTCTTCCCTCCCTGAAGGCCTGCCTGCACCCCTGGAGAAGCGCGTTAAGGAGCTGGCTCAGGTATGGTGACACAGAGTGGCCGGGCTTTCCTGGAAGCGGTTTGGGCAGATTGACGCTGGTTCTCCACCACATGAAGCTCGCTGCCCAGAGCAATCCTTAGTGAATTGGCAGTTTCAGTGTAAGCTTTTCCAAGCTCTCTTCTCTTCCCAAGTAAGGAAACTGTGTAAGCTCTGTCCATCAGGCATCATTTTTAGGCCTTTTGTGGTTCTTTCACTTCTGGAAAATCTACTTTCTTCTCGGGGGGGGGGATTTCTGTCTTTCCATTTCCTGCCTATCAGTTCCTTCCCCACAAATATCTTTCCTTTGGTGCAATAGACTGACACTAATGTTGGCAGCAGGCAACTGGGGCACAGATCCGTCATTTTAGTAATCTTTTGAAAGTTTTCAAAATTCACAAAAGTTTGCAGATGAATGTTACACAGAGTACATGCTGAAACTGGGTTTCCGTTGCTCCTTGGACTTGCCCATCATCAGTGTTAGGTAGTGATTATAGGAATGCCTAAGGTGTGGTAAATGAAAAGGAGCTGAACCTTAATATTGTCTGTGAACCATTAAAAACAGCGACAGTCTTTGGGCTCTAGCAGCCGTTGGCAATTGGGAATTGATTTCTAGAGTGCTGAGAATTGTCAATTCAGTAATCTATTACTGACCATAAACCAAGCATGGGTCGTTAGTTATGATGACTTTTAGTTAAAAAACGTTTTACCTTGGGCATCATGACTTATAATGCAACTCCTGTGGCATTTATACCCTGTAGCTTAAGTATTAAGCCAGTGATTCTCACAGGATTTCAGAATTACTGTTACGTGAAATCTCTCTTATATTTTAGAGTAGGGTAAAATGTTAACCACTGCTACAAATGATTTTCTTGTTTCCAAGAAATATTTAAGCACAACATGCAAAGTAAAGCAAATGTCTTCCTTGGATTTCTAGTTCTTCCTCGTTAGCCTATGTGCAGTATTTTGTTTGAATGTGATGATATAAATGAATTGTGCCATGTTAGGGATTCAGGGTATATCTTAGTAGGACATGAAGGTGGAAGTAGTTGAATCTGAACTTGGCATGTTTGAGCATACTGTTCTGTGTTTGCTCTCAGAATTTATGTTTAAAAAAATTACTCCTTGTTCTTCTCAATCCTCTGCTTTGTAATCAAATTGTTTTGTAGTTTCTGAAGTCTTGTTAAGTAAGTTGAGTGAGGTATATGTGGCAGTAGCCAGTCGTTTCTTTAGAGAAAAGTCAAAACCGTTCTTGGATGTGTCCCTACCCCCAACATAGGTAGTGTTCTAGTCTGATAACTTAGACTCATTATTTCAATTTCTTGGGAAAGATGGACCAATTCAATGGAAACAAAGTGGCTTAACATGAATCGGAGTTGGGTTGTGATTCAAGAAAGCCTCGCTTTCTGGAGTCCCCTGGATGAACCGTGAGCAAGCAGTCCTTCCTCAGTGATTGCCAAGTTCTCTCTTGGGACAATGGAGACAGGGTTCTGGATCCCATAGATAAAGTAGGCTTGGGTTTTGGTGGGAAGGGTGACCAGGACAAATTGACATACTGAAATGAAAATACAGTGTTCATGTGTGAAATCGATACTTCAGTCATCACCTGGCCCTTCTACTATAACAGTGTTAAGAAACTTTGGGAAATGGGGTAGAAAATGGGGATTACCCATCATTCTGCCAATCTGAAAACTATTTTCAATTTGCTTATTACTTTCTAGCTTCTGTGTATGTTTTTATGCAGTTGTAATTATAGTTGTGAATAATTGTTTCCTGCTTTCTTCACTTAATAAATATTATAAAGCCCTCATCACTTGATGGTTGCATGGAAAAGGCTTATTCTTGGAAAGTTACTTAATGCCATTCCAAAGGATCCCCAGGGGCTCCATTCCCACAAGGGCCTGACTTGGGTACTTGGAGGCTCCCGCATGTGTGCACAAGTGCTCTAAACCCATACCTCTCTGAGAATCTGCTGGGAAAACTATTCTTCCCAGGAGAAAAATGCCTATGTACACAAAAATTGCGTACAATTCCAAAAGTCACCCATGGATATTTCGATCCTTAATAAGGAGCCCTGTCCTCAGTCTTAAACTGGACATTTTCTTTTTAAAATTTAAATTAAACGTAATGTACATAATTGTAACATTAGTAGCGTTATGTGTTTCTCACTTTATTTTTCACTCCCCTTATTATCTTTTTTCCTCCTCTTTATAAGATTGTTTACATTTAAAATTTTGGCTCTAGATGATGATAAATGTATCAGTTTCTACTGTTATCTAGAAAACTGCCCAAATCTTAGGGCTTCAAAGAGCAATTCATTTCTCCTGACTCTGGGTGGCTGGGCAGATCCTCTTCTGGTCCTGCTTGGTTCACTCTTGTGGCTGTGTTCAGCTGGCAAGTTGGCCGGGTCGGGCCGGCTGGGACGGCTGGCCCCTCCCTCCTCTGATCTTTGATCCTGGGTTTCTTCAGGGTATGGCAGTTTCAGGGCAACATTTCAAGAGAATGAAGGTGGAAGCTGCAAGGCCCATAAGATCTAGCCATAGAAGTTGTGTGTTCACATCACTTCTCCCACTCTATTGGTAAAGCAAGTCGCAAGAGCAAACCACTTTGGAGGGTTGGGAAATTAGAGGCCATCTCCCTGTGGCAGAATGCATGTACTGGGAGGGAAGGGATCTGAAGTCCTGTTTGCCATCTACCACAGTCCCGTAAACAGATTCTGATGTGGTATGTATCCATCCTTTAGGGATTAATCTTTGCTGTGGGAAGCAAAAATTAGATTTACCTTCTAACTAGATGTGATCCTTAAAACTTTGAAAACTTACATATGTTAAAGAGGTATCCCAAGAGGGCCACCTTGGTGGATGCCCCAGCAATGGTCACTGTTTTCTTATGTTAGCCTGTTTTTCATTTCCTGTTCCCTTGTACTGTACATTTTTATAGACCCCAAGGAATCCAATGATTTGATGGCCTTACCCTGTCTGCACTTAATATTCTTGATTGTACCTTTTGTCTTGGTTGGTGGAAAGTTCAGCTGTGTCGCCACCCCCCTCACCCAGGTTACTTGTCTTGATGTAATTTGGCAACTACTCAGCTTGGTCCATACAGATGACCCAGGTCTGTTGACTCAAGCATAAAATGGGAACAATACTGAGGAAAGAAAAGAAACAGAAACCCCATGTCACCCATTCCTCTAATCTACCTGCTCACAGCTTACCCTCCCATAGACTTAGAACTGCATCACAAATCCAGGGAGACCTGGATCCAAGGAGAAAAAGGTAGAAAAAAAACCAAAAAACTAACCTGTTTGATCTTTTCTAAAAAGAAAATCATACCAGCAAAAACAGATACAATATATAAGGTTCTGATTTAGGTGCTAAGAGGCTGTAAGTGGCTTTTCTTATAATTAAAACAGCTCATTAAAGGGCTGTTGAAATTATTATAAATCAGCATGATTGGGCTGTTTGGTTTAACTTCATTGCCTAAGTAATCTAGGATTGATCAATTTATACAACTCTTTAGGCAAGAGTGTCTCAGGGTTGAGGAACCTCACTTATTTGTGGAAGACTATCATATAAATCTGATTGTTCCTTTAATTAGATTTATTTAAAAATACAGCACTTAAGGGGCGCAAGGGGCACCTGGGTGGCTAGTCGGTTGAGCATCTGACTCTTGGTTTTGACTCAGGTCATGATCTCAGCGTTGTAAGATTGAGCCCCGCGTCAGGCTCCATGCTCAGCTGGGAGTCTGCTTCTCTCCCTCTGCCTCTGTTCCTCTTCCTGTTCACACACTCTCTCTTTGTTTCTCTCTCTCTCAAAGTATTATTTATTTATTTGACAGAGACAGTGAGAGAGGGAACACAAGCAGGGGGAGTGGGAGAGGTGCAGGCTTCCAGCGAGCAGGAGAGCCCCACGTGGGGCTCGATCCTAGGACTCTGGGATCATGACCCAAGCCGAAGGTAGATGCTTATCGACTGAGCCACCCAGGCGCCCCTCTTTCAAAGTATTTAAAAAAAATAAAAGTATAGCACTTGACTAATTATCTCAGTATAAAACCAGACCCTCAGAGATAATTGTCCACACAATTGTAAAGGCATCAGAAAAAAAATCTTCTTAAAAAGTATATAGCCAGAAAGCTTCTGACACATTGGAGGAACTGGCTGATATCTAAAAATAAAATTTGAATGGAAACCTAAGCTTGTTGATAGGTCTGACAAACAGTGGGGCATTTGAAATACATGTTAAAGTAATTAGATTGAATTAATATGGAAGTGCTTCTGGGTCTTGTAAGTAGCAGTGTGTAAGCTTAAGCAAAAGAATGACTCAGTTTTATTTTTTCTCAAACTAAAATCGTACTCTCAGTACATTAGAAGTGCCAAGAATTCTGAATACTTCTGAAAATGTAAGAAATTGGCAGGTGAATGGATTAAAAGTCATGCCTTTATTTCATTTCCATCCATCCGTTTCACCCCCTTTCATCCTGGGCTTTTGCACTTCCTCCCTCCCTCCGGGGTCTGCAGAAGCTTGAGTTTTGCGTATATTCTGCAAGTTCTGTTTGTCAGTTCCAAACTTTCTTCCTCTGGTTGCATTCTCTCGGTAACACCTGCTTTTCCTTCATGCATTCACTCAGGCAACATTTACTAATAAGCTCTATTATGTGATAGGCAGCTGTGGGAAGTATATTGACAAATAAGATTCAGTTCTTGTTCTCCATGAGCTTGTTTTGTAAATGGACCAGTAGACATGTAAACACCTGGCTGTAGGACAGAGCAGAATGAGGTAAGCTCTGTGATGTTTGGGTGGTCAAGCAGATGGTCAGGTGAACAGCCAGCTTTGAGGAGGTAAGACAGAAGCTCCTTGAGGTACATAGGAATCAGACTGGAGGCAGTAGGCTTGGCCAGGCTCAGTGGTGAGATGGTCTTATAGGAAGCCAGGGCATAGAGCTGGGGATAGACAAGGAGTTGTTGAATTGTTGGATGGTGGGGACTCCCTGGAGTGTGGTAGGGGTTGGGAGCTGGAGTGGCTGGCTGGGGCCAGATCCTGGAGAATCATAAATGCCACATAAAGGAGTTTGGATTTGATTCTGGGCTTGGAGAGAGCTACCTCAGGGTTTTAAAGAAGGGAGTGGAAGGATTTCCAGAGGATGGAGTATAGTTATTAGAAGTAGGGAACACAGAAGTAGAAGCAGAAGCTAGTAGGTTTGGTCTTGGGTAAGTTGAGTGTCCATACCAGAGGATCATCCATTCACAGAAGTAATTGGAAATTCTAATCCAGAGCTTAGAAAAAAGGGTATAGGCCTAGAGATTTAGATTTGAGAGATGTATGGGCATTATGTGTTATTTCAAAGCTGTGAAGGAGAACTATTAGGAGAAGGTAGTTCTAGATAGAATTTTGGGCTCCATCTCTATTTAAGGAGTTAACGGAGAAGATGGAGAGGGAGCAGAGGTAGGAAAAGGACCCAGAGGATACGGTGAGGGAAGGCAAGTCGGGTGATGGGAAAGTGGAGGGTCGATCTCAGTGCCTACAGTCTTAGATGGCTTGATCAGGGTTGACTGTTTTAGACAATTATCTTATTGCCTTTGTTTGTGGTCATTATTCTGTATCAAGCCTGATTTTAGATGATTTATTTTTGCCTAAAGCCTTTGGACCAGCAACTCTTGGGTTTAGATCAGTGGTTCTCATTCCTCTCTGCACTTTAGAGTTACCAGGGTTCCTTTTAAAGAAACAGATTCCTGGGGCGCCTGGGTGGCTCAGTCGTTAAGTGTCTGCCTTGGGCTCAGGTCATGATTCCAGGGTTCTGGGATCAAGTCCCACATCGGGCTCCCTGCTCGGTGGGAAGCCTGCTTCTCCCTCTCCCACTCCCCGGGCTTGTGCTCCCTCTCTCGCTGTGTGTCTCTCTGTCAAATAAATAAAATCTTAAAGAAAAGAAACAGATTCCTGAGCCTCATCCCCAGAGATTCTGATGTGATGGGTCGAGGGTGGGAAAAGCCGCCAGGTAATTCCAATATGCAGCTGAATATGAGAACCAGTGGTTCAGACTTTTGCCGTGATTGCTTTACTGACTTCTGCACTCAGTGCCCTGGCTGCCTGCCGTGGCTGCCGTCCAGGGTGCTGATTGTGTTCTCATGGGAAGCGAAAGACTGTACAGTAGCCTGCGCTGCTACTTGTGTCAACAGGTAGGAAGGTGTGTTAGTAGTTCAAGTGGTCTGGGTCATAGAATTTGTGATACACTCTAAGTAGATTGTGAATTTCCTAAAAATTACAATGTCCTTAAATGCTAAAGCAGCACTTTTATTATTATTTAGGGGTGAGGGGGGATAAAGAGCTTTGAATTTTGCGGTTTTGTTGAAGTTCTTGATTGTTTTTATATTGTAGACGTATGGAAATACCAACTCACAGTTGAGGTGACAGACTGCCATTCACGGGAGTTAACTAGCTGGTTGAATCAAATGCATCCTGATTGCTTTGACTCTGTATGATTTTCTTTTATGTGACTGTCATTTCAAGTCCTGGGAAGAATGACAGTCCATAGATGCTTTAGTAGTGTTTGAAAAAAGCTGGATATACCAATTGTGGAGTATATAGTGATCATATGTGAACTTAATCTGGGATTAGGGCTGAGTAGGGAAGGGCACAGTGAGGATTTTATTGAATCGACAGGTGTTCTGTAGGGACTGACTGGTCTTGTGCCTGTGGGTTGTGTGGTCGTGTGGGGAAAGTGCACTAACGGATGTTACTGTCTGCTGTGAACCAGGCTGCCAGAGCTGCTGAAGGAGAGAGCAGACAGAAGTTCTTCACCCAAGATGTTAATGGCACCCTCTTAGAGTGAGTATCTTTTGTTTCCGTGCGTCTGCTGTTACCATGCCTGGCTTGAGCAGGCTGGGGAAATGAGCATTGGTTGAACTACATTAACGATAACCACTTATGAGAGAAAAAATGGTTTTTATTGTTTATCTTTTTTTTTTAAAGGGGGGTGGGTACACCAAATATTTGTTTCCAAGAAATGATAGACCTTAGTAACCTTAGGCAGCAGGTGTTATTGGAACACTGTGTATAATAATCATGGCCAGTTGGAAGAGGATTTCTTGGCAAGTATGAGATGAGAGAGAGAAAAAGTGTTGCTTGCTGTCTTTGAGAATCCAGAAAAGTAAGAGATAACTTGGTGCAGCCACAGGAGCCTGCTCTCCTGGGATCATTCTCTTTTCACTCTCACTTCTCCCAAGGCCAGGGTATATAAATACCATCTCGTGGCACTTCTCCGGGATACCTGAACCTCTGAGATGTTGCACTGTATGAAGTAGATTAAAAAGCAAAAAAACCCTGCACATATAAACCCAAACCAGGTTCTTAGTATCCGGCCTTCCAGCTTTGCCAGCTTCTCTGTTGCGTTATTTAGCAGAGGAAGCTTGTTCTCAACAAGTGAGGATTTTGCACGTGTAAGAACAGTTGTCAAGGCTTGGGAATATTCTAGCAAATGACCAGGATGGGGATTGGCCTCCTGGGTCAGGAAGCCTGGACTATAGAGAGCACCTGAGGGTCAGCACACATGAGAGATTTGTGTCAACAATAGCGTGCTGGAGCATGCCAAATACAGAGAACTCAAAGGATTGAAGACAAATATTTTTCTGCTCATTTAGATGGGAACACTGGAGGGGTGAGGATTTCCCTGACCTCCTTGTTAGGGATAGAACTGGGGAAAAAAGGAAACGCTGTTGGAAGGTATTTCCTGTCTACAGCAAGTAACTCAATCACTTTCATTTTGAAAGCTCTTATGTGAAATTTAGTACTTCAGAGCTTGTTCTCTCAGGTTCTGTTTTCCTGACTACCTTTTAGTTGGTCTTGTCTTTGACCTGAGGGTCTTGACCCTCCGTACCTAGCCAAGTTCATCAGGTGTGGGAGTTCTGATTTGGCGACTGCTGGGGATCTGTTGCACTCGTCACTCTTTTACATTGCATGACCGACAGCATAAGGTTTGATCTGTTGTTGGCTCTTAGTTTTCCTCTCTGCAGTAGGGTGGCTTCATGATGAGAGGAGCTCCAGGGAGCTGCAGGCTCTTGATGACTCTGTTCTGTTCTTCAGCATAGAGGTGCAAACTCGGGAGCTGAGTAGCCAAATCCGTTCTGGGGTGTATGCCTATCTTGCTTCATTCCTGCCCTGCAGCAAGGACACCCTGGTCAAACGTGCTCGGAAACTTCACCTCTATGAACAGGTGGGTGACTGTGGAGTAGAGTCCTTTGGCTTCAGGGCCCAGCAGAGAGGGTGACTGAGTCTTCACAGATGTCACATCTGCAGTTTGTCCTGCCTTCGTGCGATTATTCCAGTAGTGTATCCTCAGTATAAGAAGTGATGAGTAAACCAGTCTTAGGATATGTCCTGCTCTCTGCAGGGGGGGCGTCTGAAGGAACCTCTCCAGAAGCTTAAGGAAGCCATTGGAAGGGCAATGCCAGAGCAGATGGCCAAGTACCAGGATGAATGCCAGGCACACACACAAGCCAAGGTCGCTAAGTAAGTGTGTCTCCTGGCTCTCACATGACAACATCCTCTTGCCTCTTCTCTCCCCCCCCCCCATTATTACATTTGTGAATGAGACTCTTGGCTCTTCTGCAGCATTTTCACCTTCTCTTAGAAGTTCGGGGCGGGGCTTTGGGCAGGGGGGAGGTGGTGGATATGGGGGGAAGTAGTTCTTCCGTGGTGGTGACTTTAGGGTCCCATTGGTCCTATTCACACTATAGGATGCTGGAAGAGGAGAAGGACAAGGAGCAGAGAGAGCGGATGTGCTCTGATGAGGAAGAAGATGAGGAAAAGGGGGGCAGGAGGATAATGGGACCCCGGAAGAAGTTCCAGTGGAATGATGAAATCAGGTGTGCCCAAACTGGGACCTTGCCTCATTGGAGGGTTTGTGGGGCCAGTGTCTGAGCATGTTCCTGTGTTTCTAATGAAGGTTAGAATCATTTACTTTAATTAGGGCTGCTGAAAGCACACGATTGAAACCTTGAAAGAAGCATTTGGGGTGGTTTGAAGTTTTTGACTTGTCTCTGCCCCTCAGGGAGCTGTTATGCCACGTGGTGAGGATAAAGCTGGAGAGCTACGATCTGGAGAGGAACAACAGGACCCAGTCTTGGGAGGACTATGTGAAGGCCTTTCTGGATGCTGAGGTCAAACCTCTGTGGCCCAAAGGCTGGATGCAGGCCAGGTGAGGGCCGTGAGCAGCAAGTATGGTCCGTGTGGTGAGGAGGTGGAGTGTTCTTGTGGTAAAGAAATATTTGAGTGCTTCTGTTGTGCCAGGCCAACAGGGTCCCGTCCCTCAGGAGGTCACCATCTAGCTGACTCAACCCCCATCTTACTGGAGTAATCAGGCGGTGTACAGTTGCTGGGAATGGCTCTTATTCTTCCTTTGAAGAGGGAAGTTACCGGTGGGGTTTTTTTGTCTTTGTTATTCTTGTCCCACTTCAGCTCCTGGTTGGGGCATGCTCGTCTCACCTCAGTCTGCCCTTACCTGTTTTGAGATAATGGCTCCTCGTAGAAGTTGAGAGGTAGATTCATCTTGGAAACATCTTCCGGTTCTGAACAGAAGTCTCATTTTCGAGTAGCAGGGCTGACTGCTTATTGGAGTTAAGTGCTGAACTTCTGTGTTATGTAGCTCAGGTGAATGGACTACAGCTGCCATCCACAGGCAGGAAAGCTGGCTGGAGCTAGTGCTCTTCCCCCTGCCGCCACTGTGGGAAAATAGACTTTACATAAAATTTACCATCTTAACCATTTTTAGGTGCATAGGTCAGTGTTTGTTTTGTTTTAAAAGATTTTATTTATTTATTTGACAGAGAGCACAAGCAAGGGGAATGGCAGGCAGAGGGAGAAGCAGGCTCCCCGCTGAGCAGGGAGCCGGATGTGGGGCTTGATCCCAGGACCCTGGGATCATGACCCGAGCCAAAGGCAGCCACTTAATTGACTGAGCCACCCAGGCGCCCCGTCAGTGGTTTTAAATACATTTACATTGTTGTGCAACCATCACCATCCATTTCCATAACTCTTTTCATCTTACAAAACTGAAACTCTGTACCCATTAAACGATAACTTCACATTCCCCACCCCTCAGATTCTGTGACCACTGTTCTACTTTCTATGATTTTGACTCCTCTGAGTACCTCATAGAAGTGGAATCATACAGAATTTGTCTTTGTGTAACTGGCTTATTTCACTTAGTATAATATCAAGGATTTGTCTGTATTACACATTACAGAATTGCTTCCTTTTTAAGGCAGAATAATATTCCATTGTATGTATAGAAGACATTTTGCTTATCCACCCATCTGTTGATACTTAGGTTTCCGTATTTTAGCTATTGTGAATAATGCTGTTATGAACTTGGGTGTACAAATACCTCTTCAACACCCTGCTTTCAGTTCTTTTGTGTGTATGCCTAGAAGTGGAATTGCTGGATCATGTGATAATTGTATGTTTAATTTTTTGAGGAATCATCAATGTTTTCCATAGTGGCTGTGTCATTTTCCATTTCCACCAACAGTGCACAAGGGTTCCAATTTGCCTACATTCTGCCAGTACTCGACGTTTTCTGGGTTTTTGATGGTAGCCACTGTAATGGACCTGAGGTGGTATCTCCCTGTAGATTTGAATTTTCCTAGTGGTCAGTGGTGTTGAGCATCTTTTCATGTACCAATGAGCCATTTATGTATCTTTTTGAAATGTCTATGCAAGTCTTTCACCCATTTTTTATTTTATTTTATTTTATTTTTTTCAGATTTTATTTATTTGACAGAGAGAGACACAGAGAGGGAACACAAGCAGGGGGAGTGGGAGAGGGAGAAGCAGGCTTCCTGCAAAGCAGGGAGCCCGATGGCGGGCTTGATCTCAGAACCCTGGGATCATGACCTGAGCCGAAGGCAGACGCTTAACGTCTGAGCCACCCAGGTGCCCCGTTCACCCATTTTTGAATTGGGTTAATTTGTTTCATTGTTGAGTTTCAGGAGTTCTTTCTGTATTCTGGATATTAATCCTTGACAGATGTGATTTCCAAATATTTTCTCCCATTTTGTGAGTTGCCTTTTTACTCTGTGGATAATATCTTTTGGTGCACAAAATTTTTAAATTTAATGAAGTCCAATTTGTCTACTTTTTGTTGCATGTACCTTCGGTGTCATATCTGAGATATAATTATCAGATCCCATATCATGAAGCTGAGTTAATTTTTGTATATGGCATTAAGGGCCCAACTTCAGTTTTTTGCATGGGGTATCTGGGTTTCCCAGCACCATCTGTTGAAAAGACTGTCCTTCCTTTATTGGTCTTTGCACCTTTGTCAAAAATTGTTTGACCACATGTGTGAGTGAGGGTTTTATTTCTGGGCTCTCTGTCCTATTGCATTGGCCTCTGTGTCTGCCTTTATGTCAGTAACACACTGTTTGGATTACTGTGGCTTTGTAGTACGTTTTGAAATCACGAAGTGTAATTCTCCAGCTTTATTCTTTTTCAAGATTATTTTGGCTATTCAGGGTCCCTTGAAAATCTGTATGAATTTTAGGATGGGTTTTTCTATTTCTGCAAAAAACACATTAGGATTTTGCTAGCAATAGCATTGAATCTGTAGATTGCTTTGGGTAGTCCTGAGATTACAACTCAATAATATTAAGTTGTCCAGTCCATGATGGGTTGTTTCCATTTATTTATGTTGTTCAGTAATGTTTTGTCATTTTCACTGTACAAGTCTTTTAGGTCTTTGGTGAGGTTAATTCCTAAGTTTTTCTGTTTTTTTTTTTTTTCTTTTGATGCTGTTGTGAATAGAATTATTTTTGTAATTTCCTTTTAGAGTGTTCATTTTTCATGTACAGAAATACAACTGATTTTTGTGTGTGTTGATTTTGTATCTTGATACTTTGCAAAATTCATCCTAAAATTTTTTGGAATCTTTAGAGTTTTCTAAATAAAAAATCATATCTGCAAACAGGGCTCACCTTCTCCTTTCCAATTTGGATGCCTTTTGTTTCTCTCTCTTGCCTAACTGCTATGGTTAGAACTCATAGTACTAGGTTGAATAGAAGTGGTGAAAGCCTGCATTCTTATCTTGTTCCTGATCTTAGAGGAAATGCTTCAGCCTTTCCCCGTTATGATGTTCCCTGGGGGGGCTTCATATTTGGCTTTTATTATGTGGAGGTATTCCTGTTTCTAGTTTGTTGAGTGTTTTCATCATGACAGGGTGTGGTATTTTGTCCTTTGCCTTTTCTGCATCAATTGAAATGATCATGTGGGTTTTTTTTCCTTCTGTTAATGTGGCATATTACACTGATCAGTTTTCATATGTTGAATCACCCTTGCATTCCAAGCATAAATCTAACTGGGTTGTGGGCATCTGGGTGGCTCAGTCGGTAAGTGTCTGCCTTTGGCTCAGGTCATGTTCCCAGGGTCCTGGGATTGAGTTCCCCATCGGGCTGCTGCTCATTGGGGAGCCTGCTTCTTCCTATACCCCTCCCCCTGCTCATGATCTCTCTCTCAATAAATAAATAAAATCTTAAAAAAACAAAAAACAAAAAACAAACAACCTCACTTGGTCATGATGTATAATGTTTTTAATATTCTCCTGAATCCTGTTTGCTAGTAGTTGTTGGGGAGTTTTGCATCAGTGTTAATAGGACATATTGGTCTGTAATTTTCTTGTGGTGTCTTTGCCTGGTTTTGGTATCAGGGTAATGCTGGCTTCATAGAATGAATTTGTCTTTCCTCTTCAGTGTTTTGGAAAAGTTTGAGGATTGGTGGTAGTAGTTCTTTACGTATTTGGTTGAATCCACCCATGAAGCCATTATCAGGTCCAGGTCTTTCCTTCTGTCAGGAGATTTTTGATAACTGATTCAGTCCGTTCACTAGTTACAAGTCTAGTCAGATTTTGTATTTCTTTGGGAAATAGAGAAAGTCTTAGTAGGTTTTGTGTTTGTAGGAATTTGTCCATTTCAACTAGATAATCCAATTTGTTGTGTGCCGTTGTTTATAGTACTCTCCTAGAATCCTTTTTTATTGTAGAATCAGTAGTAACGTCCCCACTTCCTTTCCTGATTTTGGTAATTTGAGTATCCTCTTGAACATTATTAGTCCATCTAGCTAAAGGTTTGTCAATTGTGTTGATGTTTTCCAAGAACCAACTCCTGCTCTTACTGATTTTTCTCTGTTGGTTTATTCTGTTTTATTTACCTATGCTCTGATCTGTATTTCCTTCCTTCTGCTTTCTTTAGGTTTAACTTATTCTTTTTCTAGTTCCTTAAGTTGTAGAGTTAGGTTGTTGATTTGAGATTTGTTTTTTACAATGGAAACGTTGATAGCTATAAGTACTCCCTTTGCATCCTTTGTATCATAAGTTTTGGTATATTGTGTTTTCATTTTCATTCATCTTTAAGTATTTTCTAGTTTCCTTTGTGATTTTTTTTCTTTGATTCATTGATTGTTTAAGAAGTATGTTGGTTAATTTCCACAATTTTGTGTGTTTTCAGTTTTCCTCATGTTACTGATTCGTAACTATATCCTCTTGTCAGAGAAGATACTTTGTATGGTATCTATCTTTTTAAATCTTTCTTTTTTTTAAGATTTTATTGATTTGAGAGAGAGAGCATGAGCACTGAGGAGGGGTGTAGAGGGAGAGGGAGAAGCAGGCCTCCCGCTGAGCAGGGAGCCCGATGGGGGACTGGATCCCAGGACCCTGGATCATGACCTGAGCCGAAGGTAGACGCTTAACCGACTGAGCCACCCAGGTGCCTCTATCTTTTTAAATCTCTTGAGACTTAATTCGTGACCTAACATATGGTCTGTCTTGGGAAATGTCCTATATGCACTTGAGAAGAATGTGATTCTCCTGTTGGGTAGAGTGTTCTGTGTATGTTGTTAGATCTAGTTGGTCTACTGTGTTAAGTTTTCTATTGTCGGGGCGCCTGGGTGGCTCAGTTGGTTAAGCGACTGCCTTCGGCTCAGGTCATGATCCTGGAGTCCCTGGATCGAGTCCCACATTGGGCTCCCTGCTCGGCAGGGAGTCTGCTTCTCCCTCTGACCCTCTTCCCTCTCGTGCTCTCTATCTCTCATTCTCTCTCTCTCAAATAAATAAATAAAATCTTTAAAAAAAAAAAGTTTTCTATTGTCTTATTTGTCTTGTGTCTGGTGTTCTATCCATTATTGTGAGTAGGGTACTGAAGTCTCCAACTCCTATCGTAGAATTGTCCATTTCTCCTTTTACTTCTGTCAGTTTTTGCTTCCAGTGCAGGAATGGTTATAATTATTATATCTTTTTGCTGTTTTGAAGTTTTTATTAATACGTGATGTCCTTCTTTGTCTTGTAATCTTTCTTAATTTAAAGTGTATTTTGTCTGATATCAGCGTAGCCTCCCCTGCTCTCTGTGGTTATTATTTGTGTGGAATATCTTTTTCCATCCTTTTGCCTTCAACGTGTTTGTCTTTGGGTCTCAAGTGAGTTCCTTATAGACAACATTGAGTTGGATCTTGTGTGTTTATCCATTCTGCCAATCTTTGTTTTGATTGGAAAGTTTAATCCATTCATATTTAAAGTAGTTATTGATAAAGGAAGGGCTTGCTTCTGTAAGTTCAATGACCTATAAAAGCGCTGCTCTCTGGGCGCCTTGGTGGCTCAGTTGGTAAGTGTCTGCCTTCGGCTCAGGTCATGATCCCAGGGTCCTGGGATCGAGCCCCACATCGGGCTCCCTGCTCAGCGGGAAGCCTGCTTCTCCCTCTCCCACTCCCCCTGCTTGTGTTCACTCTTTGCTGTGTCTCTGTCAAATAAATAAATAAATAAATAAATAAATAAATATCTAAAAAAAAAGCGCTGCTCCCTTATAGTTCTGTCCCCACTTTGGTTGCTGAGGTCACAAAATTATATTTTTAGAGATTGTGTGCCCCAAAACATAAGCTAATAATTTTAAAAATGCATTAGTGTCTTAAATTATATAGAAAACAAGATTTGGAGTTACAAATCAGTTACAGTAATACTAGCTTTTACACTAATAATTGCTGTTTTTTTTTTTATTAGTCTTAAATCATGTAGAAAATGAAAAGTTCAGTTACGAACCACTGTTAGGAGAATACTAGCATGGTTTTTTAAAGATTTATTTTATTAGAGAGTGAGCGAGAGAGAGAGCGCGTGCACTCACACTTGTGCAGGAGGAGGGGCAGAGAGAGAGGGAGAGAGAATCTCAAGCAGATTCTGCACTGAGTGTGGAGCCTGATGCAGGGTTCAATCTCATGACCCCAAGATCATGACCTGAGCTGAAATCAAGAGTCAGTCACTTAACCGACTGAGCCACCTGGGCACCCTGAGAAAACTAGCTTTTATAATTGTCCTTGTATTTACTTTTTTGAGATCCTTATTTCTTCACATGGCTTTTAAGTACTATCTGGTGTCCTTTTTATGTAACCTCACAGGGTGCCCTTGAGCATTTCCTGCAGGGCAGTCCAGTGGTCATGATGTCCTTCAGCCCTTGTCCATCTGGGAGTATCTTCATATATACCCCACTTCCGAATGACAGTTTTGCTGGATATAGGATTCTTGTTGGACCTTTTCTTTTAGCACTTTGGATATATTAGCCCGCTATCTTCTGGCCTCCAACTTTTCTGATGAAAAATCTGTTGATAATTTTATGTGGTGATTTTACTTCTCCCCTTGGGCTTTCAAGATTCTGTCTTTGTGTTTTAAAAGTTTGATAACAGGGCGCCTGGGTGGCTCAGTTGGTTAAGCAACTGCCTTTGGCTCAGGTCATGATCCTGGAGTCCCGGGATCGAGTCCCGCATCGGGCTCCCTGCTCAGCAGGGAGTCTGCTTCTCCCTCTGACCCTCTTCCCTCTCGTGCTCTCTCTCATTCTCTCTCTCTTAAATAAATAAAATCTTTAAAAAAAAAAGTTTGATAACAATGTTTCTCTGTGTGGGGCTCATCTTGGAGTTCACTGAGCATCTTGGATGTTTATATTCATCTTTTTCATTGGGGGATTTTTAGCCGTATTTCTTCCACTGCTCCCTCTGCCCTTTCTGCCCTTCTCCTTCTGGGACTTCTACAGCAGGTGGTGTCCCACACATCCCACTGCTCTGTTCACTTTTCTTCAGTCTTTTTTCTCTCTGTTCCTCAGACTTGGTGATTTCCATTATCCTCTCTTTGCTCACATCTGTGTTTGAACATCTCCAAGGAATTTTTCATTTCAGTTACTGCACTTTAAAGCTCCAGAATTTCTTCTTAATTTCTTTTTAGGTTTTCCGTCTCTTTATTGGTATTTCCATTTTGTTCACATATTCTTTTTTTATCTACATCTTCCTGTAGTTCTTTGAGTATCTGTAAGATCATTGTTTTAAAGTCTTTGTCTAGTGTATTTGCCATTAGGTCTTTTTCAGGAAGAGTTTCTGGGTATTTTTTTCCCTTGTGAATGGCCCATACTTTCCTGTTTGTTTGTATGCCTTATGATATTTTTCTATGCATGTGTGTGGAGCACTGGATATTTGAATTGAATGTGGTAACTCTAGAAATCAGATTCTCTCACTTCCCCAGGGTTTACTTTTTGTTTGTTATTGTTTTTATTGCTTGGTTTTTTTTGAGATATAATTGACATAACATAATATTAGTTTCAGGTGTACAACATAATGGTTTGATATTTGTATGTGTTGTGAAATGCTTACCACAGTAAATCTAGGGATCATCCATCATCTCACATAGTTACAATTTTTCTTTTGACGAGAACTTTTTTTTAAGATTTTTATTTATTAGGCAGAGAGCACGAGCGAGCGGGGGGGAGTGCTAGAGGGAGAGGGAGAAGCAGACTCCCCGCTGAGAAGGGAGCCTGATGCGGAACTCAATCCCAGGACCCTGGGATCATGACCTGAGCCGAAGGCAGACACTTAACCGACTGAGCCACCCAGGTGCCCTGACAAGAACTTTTTTTTTTTTTAAAGATTTTATTTATTTGACAGAGACAAAGCGAGAGAAGGAACAGAAGCAGGGGAGTGGGAGAAGGAGAAGCAGGCTTCCCGCTGAGCAGGGAGCCTGATGCGGGGCTCAATCCCAGGACCCTGAGATCACGACCTGAGCTGAAGGCAGACACTTAACGACTGAGCCACCCAGGCGCCCCATCTGACGAGAACTTTTTAAGTTGACTCTCTTAGGGGCACGTTGGTGGCTCATTTGGTTTAGCATCCAACTCTTGATCTCAGCTCAGGTCTTGATCTCAGGGTCATGAGTTCAAAACCCACGTTGGAGCCTACTTAAAAAAAAAAAAAAAGACACCTGGGTGGCTCAGTCGGTTAAGCGTCTGCCTTCGGCTCAGGTCATGATCCCAGGGTCCTGGGATCAAGTTCCTCATAGGGCTCTTTGTGCAGCGGGGAGTCTGCTGCTCCCTCTCCCTCTGCTTCCCCCCCCCCCACATTCGTGCTCTCTCTCTCTCTCTCGTAAGTAAAATATTTTTTTAAAAAAAAGATTTGACTTCCTCAGCAACTTTTGAACATACAATACAGTATTGTTAGGGCGCCTGAGTGGCTCAGTTAGTTAAGTGACTGCCTTCGGCTCAGGTCATGATTCTGGAGTCTCAGAATCGAGTCCCGCATTGGACTCCCTGCTCAGCGGGGAGTCTGCTTCTCCCTTGGACCCTCCCCCCTCTCATGCTCTCTCTATCTCATTCTCTCTCTCAAATAAATAAATAAAATCTTTAAAAAAAACAAGACAATACAGTATTGTTAACTATGGTCCCCATTCTGTATATTGTTTTTGTGGAAGGTTGTGGGCAGTCTCTGTGCCTGGGAGCAGCCTGCAGTGTAAACTTAATGTCTTCCCAGGTCTTGTCTGAACCCTTCCTTGGGTGTCACTTTCTCATTTTTCCCCATATACGTGGTTGTTTTGAATGGTCTGTTTCTTAATGTCTGTCTCCTGAAAGTGGGAAAGTGAACAATGAAGGAGGGGAAAAGGGCACCAGTTTTTCAAATCCCCCGGAAGTCACCTCAGCCAGAGGGGCAAGGGCCTGCCACAGGTGGGAGGGGTGGGAGGTTGACAGCAGTGGCTGCCCACCTCTTTGCATCTCTGTGATGAAAAGCAGTAGTCAGCAATCAGAGCAAAGATTCCCCATACTTGGAGCACAGGATCATTTTTGCCCACCCTAGTTCCTGGTAAGCTGTTTTGGGGACACAGGTATGGCTGCCTGCCATGGGGCTGGGAACAGAAGGCTACAACTGTGCTAAGAGCTGAAATTGACAGCAATTTACCCTCCAGGGTAAATTGTTTAAGATTTAAGATTTATTTAGTTTAAGATTTATTTATTTATTTATTTATTAGAAAGTGTAAGTATGTGAGGGAGTGAGGGGCAGGGGAGAGGGAGAGAGAGAATCTCAAGCAGACTCCGCTTTGAGTCTGAGCCAAATCAAGAGTCGGACGCTCAACCGACTGAGCCACCTAGACACTCCCAAAATAGTTGTTTTAGATTCTATTAGTGCAGTTTGTTGTCCAGGTGGGTAGACAATTCCCAGTGCTTCCTACTCCACCATCTTCCCAGAATCCAAATCATGGAGCCTTTCTTTGTGTCCCTTCTTTAGGTGGACTTGCTCTTTTCTTTACAGATTGAACATCTGAAAGTGCATAGGGGGGCGCCTGGGTGGCTCAGTTGTTAAGCATCTGCCTTTGGCTCAGGTCATGATTCCTGGGTCCTGGGATCGAGCCCTACATTGGGCTCCCTGCTTAGCGGGAAGCCTGCTTCTCCCTTTCCCACTGCCCCTGCTTGTGTTCCCTCTCTTGCTCTGTCTCTCTCTGTCAAAAAAATAAAATCTTAAAAAAAAAAAAAAAAGAAAGCGCATAGGGAGGGGCATAAAGAAAATTCTGTTGTGTTTCCCTGGAAGAAGACTGCGCTGTGGTCACTCCACATTTGACTCTTGGAAGGGATGAGAATCAGCAATAAGGAAAGCAGTCCTGCCTTTAGGGGAAAAATCACTATGAGAAATTTTGCGGCAGAGCCATAGCTTTTTTGGGTCACTCCTAGACTGTTTGCTTTCCAGTGGCCAGTGCAGCCATTTTAGGAATTAAGCTCACCAGGCCACTGACATTTAAGGTGTAATAGCCACTGAGTACCAGGGATGGCAGGAAAGCTCTAGAAGCAGAGAGCCTGCCTTCAGGGGGTTTCCACAGACTGCCTCTAGTGTTCTTTCTCTGTTTCAGGACTCTGTTTAAGGAGAGCAGACGAGGCCACGGGCACTTGACATCAATCCTGTGAGTGTCTCAGTATTTTCTCTTCTCAGGGCGACGGTTATTTTCACCTCCTTTGTGGATCTTCTCTAAACCTTTTCTGTGTTCATTCATTTGAACAGGGCCAAGAAGAAAGTAATGGCCTCTTCCAAAATCAAGATGAAGGTGAGTCAGCCTGCTCAGGTCATGTGCTCTTCTCCTTTCTCTCCAGCCATGCATATGAAACCTCTTAAGCGACTAGAGCAGCTCATTGAGGTTGGCTGGACTGGGGGATAGCTCTTCAGGATGGCACCCTTGAGGCTGTCCAAGAGGCAGCCTGGCCCATCGCAGGAGCCTGAGGTTGGCAGGGCAGAGACCTGAGCCGGGCCACTTAGTACCTTCCAGCCTTAGTTCTAGGAGACAGTACCCATCTGGCCCTTTCCTGGGGTGGTAGTGGTGGTGGTGGTGGTCGGATTTCAATGAGGTCTTCCTGACAGCCCTCTGAGGCGTGAAGAGCCCCTGCAGATTTGAAGGTCGTATAGTGTGATGATATTCTTTTCATGAAAGAACACTGCTAGCCAGGTGCAGGTTTGCCTGGAGCTGTACCGGAAGGGACAGGTGGCTTTGTTGTGTTTGCCTGGTGGAGATGGGGGGAACTGAAAACCATCTTAGGCATTTCAGAAGCTTTTGAATGTAGTAAAAATTGCTGTTTTACTGAAATTTTTAACAGCTCATGTGGCTGTATAGTGTCCTTAACCATACATAAACAGTCCATGAGAATAAGCTGTGTAAATTCTGTATTCTAAAGTATCTGTTGAGGTCCTACAGTGTCTAGGACAAATTGCATTAAGCACTTGGAATGTGAGAATGATGAGGTAGACCCTGTTCCCACTCCCGTGACAGGACTTTTCCTTTGCACCCAACTGAGGAGACAGATGCTGGAGAAGACCAAGGAGGAGAAGAAAGCTAATTTAAGGCAATTCTCATGCCATGCATCATTTTCTGATTGCAGCTGGGAGTACTCTGAGACAGTGTGTGTCCAGTAGGGAGAGCATCTCTTTGCTCAAGTCTTACACTTTTTCAGAAACAGAGAAGAAGAGTTTCTTTGTGGGTGGATGGGTACCTAGCAAGAAAGCATGCTTGGTAAGCCCAGCCCCAGCCAGCCAGACAGGAGCCAGAGGGGGTGAAGGAGTTCAGCACTTTCAAGTCCAAGCAGGCGTGGCAACCGCTCTCTTCCTGTCTTGTTTTGTGATTGTACAGGAAGACCTGGTTCTTTGGGCCTTGTGGTGTTCTCACATTTGTGTTCTCACCACAGGGCCAGTGTTGGCACCTTTGGACATTTCTAAACATCAGAATTCCTGCTTTCCTTTAGGAATCATCTACTAAGCCTGATAAAAAGGTTTCCATCCCACCAGGCCAGATTGGCGGCCCCCTGGCTTTGCCTTCAGAACACCTGGGAGGAGGCCTGAGCACTGGGGCTACAAACAGGGAGCTCTCAGCCCAGGCATCTGGCAGCCTTGCTAATCCTGCTCCTATCAACCTGGAGGACTCGTTGGATGGAGACTTGATCCGTAATTCAGCCTCCTCATTGGAGGTGGTGTCTAAGGAACTGGCTGTGCTGAGCAGCAGAGCAGGTGGGAGCTCTGAGTTCCCACTGCCGGCACCCTCAAAAGTACCTGCAGAGAAGATGGTGGGCGTCGTGTGTTCAGAAGAGAAGAGGAACTTTCTGAAGCCCAGCCCTTCTGCCCCGCCAGCCTCTAGTTCCCTGCAGTCTCCCCTCAATTTTCTGGCCGAACAGGCTTTGGCACTGGGGCAGTCCTCTCAGGAGACAAAACCAGAGAGCTCTGGCTACAAAGAGCTGTCCTGTCAGGCCACGCTCAGCAAGGGCCTGTCGGAAGTGCACCAGTCCAAAGCAAAGCACCATGGCTTGCCACGGACGCCTCATGCACCCCAGGCGGCAGCTCCTGTGCCTGGCCCCCAAGTCAAAGTCTTTCATGCAGGCACTCAACAGCAAAAGAGCTTCACCCCTCCAGCTCCTTTTGTCAATAAGCTCCAGGGCCCAAAGCCTTCCTCCCCGCAGTGCCATCGTTCCCTCCTCCAGCTTGTGAAGACAGCAACCAAAGGCCAGAGCTTCCATCCCTCCACGCCGGCCTCTTCAGGAGGCACACCAGCCTCTAGCAGCAACTCTCATAAGACCCCAGCCTCGTCCTCCACTGCCCTGAGCCATCCAGCAAAACAGCACTCAGCCAGCTCTTCAGGGCCATCTTACAAGAATAGTCCCTTTGCCAGCTCGGTCTCTAAACACGGGGTTTCTTCTGGCAGCTCTTCCTCTGGAGGAACACCAGTCCAGAGCTCTGCTTCCGGGAACCTGCTCCCCGGCGTACAGCCTCCCTCCGCAGGACCGTCTGCCAGCAGACCTGTCCCAGGCTCTGCAGTGAAAAAACCACCTGTTTCCCAGAAGCTGACCCTGGTGGCCCCTCCGGGTGGTCCAAGTGGAGACTCCAGTGGTGGGACCCAGGGAGTGGCAAAGCTACTGACCTCCTCCCTGAAGTCCAGCGCGGTTAGCAGCGTGACATCGTCTACCTCCTTGCCAGTGAGTGTCCTGGCACAGCAGCCCGCCCCTCGTGGGTCTTGTGGACAGGGCCGCTTGCCTTGCCCTGCTCGGAGAGTGAGATCTGACACTGAAGGTCAGGTAGGAACAGTGAGCCCAGAAATCGGAAGGAGGACTGGGCTTCCTGTTTTCAGGTCTTTACTTTTCTGATGGTAGGAATCTTAGGAGAGCCTGAAACTTCTCTTGAGGATGAGCAGAAGGAAGGGCCTAGTTTGCAGGGATGCTATGATTGTGGGTGGTATAGAATGAGTCACAAAACTCCTTTCCTATCTCATAGCTCCTACTTGTCCATCTCTCCAAACAAGTAAACGAAATGCTGTCACCTCTCAGATCATCAGCTTTATGGAGATGTTCATGCCCCAGGAAGAGTGACTCTTTTGGTTGGGTTTTAAAGGACTCTGCAGGTCAGACAGAGGCAGTTTGGCAGAGTCCAGTGGTTAATGAGGCTTGCCTGTGGGTAATTACAAGAAATTTGGATGCAGGTTGGGGGCATGGGAGAGAGCAGTTGTTTTCATTTTTCCAGTATATAAAAAGATTATATGTTTACAAAGACAAAACTGTAGAAAGGTATGTTCAGCAAGGTCTCACCTGCCTCTGTTCTGTCCTACCACCCCTGCAAGGTGACTATTCCTTAGTTTCACATTTTTCCTGTTTTTTCTAAAAACAAAGATCAGTACAAACAAATGTATGTTTTATGTATATAAATATGGACACACCAGTGTTTGTATGTGCCTACATCTGTGGATGTCTACAGAAGATATCCTTCCTTTTTTGTACAAAGGAGGCATAGTTAATACCCAGCTTTTTAAGTGAACACTGTCCTAGGAGCCATTCCACGCCAGTTCAGAGGCTGTCATCTTCCTTCCTCTGGGGCGCCAGAGTACGGGGCACCTTCCTGAAGGGTGGTCTCTGAGTGGGTCCCCGCCCTGCACGTCCGTTTCCAGCCTTGGTCTGTGTGTGAGCTGCGGATGGAGCTGGCGTTCTGACCATGCTGTGTTTCCTCCCCAGAAAGGAACGAGTGGGGCTGTGCTGCTGGCCAGCTCCTCGCCCTTAAATCTGCTGTCTGCATCCTACAAGTCCGGCAGCGCGAAACTGCCCGGAGCCATGAACTCCAACTCCCTGGGGATCATCTCCCAGTTTCCCCTCCACGTGCTCTCCTTCAGCGCCGAGTCCTCTGCGAAAGCAGGGGTTTCCAAGGATGCCATCGTCACGGGTCCTGCCCCTGGGACATTCCACCACGGCCTCAACCATAGTAAGTGCTGCTCTTATTTCTCCTCATGCTGGAGGGACAGAAGGTTCCCCAGCACCTGTGCCCCCACTGATGAGTTCTTTTGTCGTGTGCTGGGTTCCTGTGTTTGTCTGGTGTGTGACCATGGGCAGCGTTCCTGGGATCCATGCTGAGCCCCCCTTCCCCTTGGGGTTCTCACCCAGGACCGGTCCAGTAGGTTGTCTGGGCTCTCAACCACCGAAGCAGCTTTTCTGTTCCTGTCTTCAATGTGTGTGTTTTGTTCTTTTCTCCCCTCCTGTTTTCTCTCAGGTCTCCTGGCTGGCTTGCACTCCAGCCCACCCCGTGCAGCGCCTCTCCCACACGCTGCCGTGTCCACCCACATCCCGCAGAGTCTGCCAGGTAATTGCCAGGTGATCAGAGTGCCGTGCATCCCGTACGCCATTCTGCTCCCTACCCATTAGATGCCTTGTCTGCTGCCAGGGAGTTTAGTGTCTTCAGCTCGCTGTTACAATATTGTCTTGGTTTGTCCTTCAAGGCTCTGGCTCTTCGAGTACTCAGAGAGACTGACAGAGGCTTCCACTTTGAAATTTCCCCTCGTTCCCCACTTGGAACTGCCACTGGGTCAGCCTTATCCTGTGTGATCACAGGGGAGTTTGTAATGGCCTGTGTGCGAGGCAGGTGAATTCCCTTAGCTAAAGTTGGTGCTCACATCGGTGCTAATACCCAGGGGCTAATCGGGGCACTGAAAGGCCTTTACATTGAAGCTGCTGCACCTTCCAGGTGCGGCCAGCTAAACTTTAAGTGAAAGGGAGAACCCAAACAGCAGCAAGGTCACAGGGGCAAGGTCTTAGGGACCCTTCCCTGTGATGTCAGCCTGTGTGCCAGAGAGGAGCATCTTTCATTTGAGTTCAGGGGTGAAGGCAGACATTAGGGAGCACAGCAGGACCTGGGGCAGCATTCCTCTTCTCTTCCTGCTTTTCATCTCTGTAGGTCAGTAGATTTCAGAAAGGGATGTGGTATTGCTGTGAGAAGGCCGCACAGATGCTCCAGCTGGCACCTTCCCAGTAAGTGATTGGCCTCGCCCTGTGCTGGAACATGATTCGTAAACATGCCTCATGGCACACTGGTGGGAAGCCTCATGGGATCTTGGTTTTGGCCTACTGCGCTCTTCTTACTACTCTAGACCTGCTCCAGAGAGGACCGGGGATGCTATGTCAGTCAGGGGAGAGCTATTCTTCAGGAAGCTGAGCCTGGGTAGTGCTGGTGCACAGGTGCCAGGGTGGGAGTAAGACAGGGAGCTTGCCTGGCTAGGCATGCCTGTGGCCTGACGCTTCCCAAGTCTGTGTCTATCTCCAGATTTGCAAGGGGTCTCTGGCCCCCGTGTCCCAAGGCTGATGCATTCCTAGTGAGCACCACAGGCCGTCTGGGCATAAGACTGGACTGAAAATTTTCAAGGTGGAAATTTTGCTTCTTTAGAGAAAGGAACCAAGGGGCTAAGCTTCCTGGATCAACAGTGACTCCATTTTCCTCTAGAGAAGCCATAGCTCCAGTGGACTTACTCTGCAAACTGGCGGCTGCTGTAGTAGCTAAGAGAATAACATGGGGGTCACAGAGCCACCTAGGTGGGAGTGTGTGGTTTGAAAGATGGCACATCACAGTGCCAGGAGACACTCCACTTAGCAGAAAGAGCATAGTTAGCCGGGCCTTTCCTCTGAAGATGTTGCAATTTCCGTGGCACACGGAATGTCACACTTTCAAACAGAAACAAAATAATTGAAGAGCCATTGGAACATGACTGTTGGCCTGTGGTATTTTCAACAACCACAAAAAGGAAAAGCACTTTCCTGTACCCTCTCTGTCTCCTTTAGCCCTTCTTCACGTTGGAGGATTACGTTGAGTGGTTGTTAAGTGAAAAGCTGCCTGCTTATTTCAGCTGTGTGACTGTGTCTGCCTTGCTTTCTTTCCCGTGCAGACTCGGAATGCTAGCACCTTTGAATTTGTCTTTGTAGGGCCGGAGGGTTTTGATGGTGAGAGTGCTCACTGCTGCTTGAGTGGAGCGCAGTGCGCCAGGGGATGGTGGTGGCAGTGGGGAACGGAAGCGGCTCTGGGTGCGCGGCATGCAGCGGGCAGCTGCCATCACAGAGCTCAGAGTGCCATGCACACTGTGAGCTGCTGCAAGTGGCAGTGCTTTCAGTCTTTGCCAAGGGTTTTTGGGCTCAGCCTTCGGGGGGCTTTTGCTATGTAGGTGATCTCCTTGAGGTTTTACCGCCACCTTGAGGGAATCTGAGATCCTGAAAGACTTGTGTTATTTTTGCTTATTCTTTTCCAGATGCTTCTCAACTTCACGGAAAAGGGCCCGGTGTACCACGGAAATTGTGACCTCTTCAGAGGAAAGGCCCGACTAACATAGGTCTGGGCGGAAGCTGAACAAGTAGGTCTCAGAAACTGGATAATCACTATGCTCTTTCTGCCCCGATTGGCTTTCTTCTGGAGAAGGTGTGAGTGCTAAGTGGAGCGTCTCTTGGCACTGTGATGTGCCTTCTGTTAGGGGACCAGCCCTGGGCTTCTCCGGAGGCACGGACTGGCCTGGTGTTCCGGGCTGCGCGGCTGTGTCATGGACAATCGTTGGAGGGGCAGCTCTGGGCTGGGGTGCGCGCTGGGTCATGTACGAAGCTCTGGTGTCGGGGCAGAGCAGTTGGCACACGTGCTTTAAATCCACCTGACCCCTGGCATTTGGTCAGAGTACCTCATGGTGCCCTAGTGGTCAGGGACTCCTTCTGGCCACAGTGGGATCCCTGGATGGTCATGGTGTCTGTCCCATCCTCACGCTGTGTGCTCAACAGGACAAAAACCTCCCAGCTAATACACAGCTGGGAGACTTACCTTGTTTTTTTGAAAAATACTCAGAACACCTAATGTGTGCCCATCATGGTGGTGGCCAGCATCTCTGCCTGAACGTGACAGTGAAGCTCTTTCAGAGAAAAGACCTTTGTAGATTCAACAGTTGTGACAGGATTTTTAAAGACACTTATTTTGGTCCAGATTTCATTATTACCATTAATGCATTGGATAGAATGGGACTGCTTTTTGCCTGTCATATTATAGTAAGACATAATTCCAGTGCCTTTATGGTGGAGCAGAATTAGACACGTCCATTCAGCCCTCTGGGTGGATCTCAGATGGAAGACTTTTTTAAAAGATATGTCTGTATTTAAGACATAACCAGTTTGAGTTTTTTACAGTTGCACATCATAATCTGTGCCGTCCTGACTTGAAGGTCATCTGGGCCCCCAAATCCCAAGTCCCAATACAGCCCGGGCCCCCATTTTGTTTGTTTCAGAGTTCATACAGGTGGACTGCAGAGCCCCAAAGCCCTTCATCTCTTAGAGGGCCAAGGATATGAGGGGTTCCAAGTCACAGACATTCCAGTTTGTTTTGTTTAGAAACCATTGTCAGGCAGAGCTGCAGGAACAGACCTCTGTGAAGCGTCTGCCATGTAGAAACAGGCCTCGCCGTCCTGGAGCTCTCCACGTAGCAGGGCTGGGCGTTGACTTAAGGGTGGCGCGCCGATGAGCATGGAGAGTGCGCCAGAGACAGACTAGGACAGCTACCGCGGAGCGCACTCAGCAGGCGGCTGCTTCACAAGGATGGTTAGGGCACTTGCCTGTCCGGTGAAGTGTGTACCACAAGGCGTGTCTGAACTGACTGCTTCAGCTAAGTGATTGCAATTATGTTAAGAGTAATCCGCCTCCTCAGAATGTACACCTGTGTGACGACACAGGCAGCTCTCTTGGTTCCTGCCTTCCAGGGTACAGTGCTCAGTAACTCAGTTCATGCAGAGGTTTGCCCGGGTTCAGATGGAGCAACACCTCCGTCAGCTGTCCGGCTAGGCCTCTGCTGTTTGTTTGGCTTTTTTCTTTTTCTTTTTTAAACGTAAGAACCAACATGTGTTTCACATGGGCTAGAGTGGATTCCTTATCCCTTCATTGTACCTATTTTTTGCAACTTGGGTTTCCAGTTTGTTTACAGAATATAGTCTTAGGTAGTAGCAAAAGAGCCAAAGAAGAGATTTGTATTGCTGAGCTCAGAGCCGCGCAGAGGCCGCCCGTGAACACTGAGCAGTGGGAACTCTCCAGGTTTCTCCACCCGAGAACACCCAAGGTCCCTTCCCTGCAGCGCTCCCTCCTCCCCATGTACCATTGAGTGTGCAGCTGGAGCAGAATACCCTCATTTTTAGGAATCTAGTGATGCCTCTTGCCTCAGGGAAACGTTTCTTTGATGGGGAGTTTATGAGATTTCTTTTTCTTGTTTATGCTTTATTTGTGGTAACGAAAGAGTGAGTGACTTACACAGCCACGGCCGTTGCGCCCGGCAGGCAGAGCGGGCTCCGGGGTGGGGTGGAGGGGGGCGCTGCCCTTGGTGCAGCCGCTCCTGAGGTGTGAGAGGGGCTGTGGCTTTTGTGCGGCGAGACTATGTTGGTGTTGGGGGTGGTGTGGAAATTGTTAATCTTGTATAAAGCAACTAAATAAATTGTTTCAAGGTTTCCAAAACATTGTTTCTCATTCTTTTTACCTTTTTTGCAACTAATTCTTCTTCCCCTAGGAGCTGGTAGATGTGGAATATCCATTTTGGCCATAAGCCAAGAGGGAGCAGAGGAAATAAAAAGCCTCACGGGCAAAAGAAGAAGAAACACTATGAAATTAGAATCAAGCCACCAGGTGTTTATTTTCGCATTATAAATAGAGTTCCCTAGTCCCATTTTCTTACATAATACATGAGATAACAGAGAACCTAAAATTCATTTGGTGAAAAGTCAGTGTATGGTTAGTATACCTCAATACCAATGAGCGGATAAAAAGACTTGTAAGGCACTAAAACTAAGGCTAATAGCAATACAGTCCTTTATGAAAATACTTTAATTTCAGAACCACAACACATTCTCTGATGGTGCGTTTTCCTGGGACAATCTGGCTGACAGTTTACCTTCACTATAGCACCAAAGGCCAGACATTGTTCTGGCTTTGCACCTTTTCTGGCCTAGAACCCGGATCTGTCTCACCAGGAGGCCTCTGACAGAAAGTCTGCTCTCAGCCAGTACCCAGGGGGATATGAATGCAGGTCAGCAGCCCTGAGGGTCCCAGTCCTTTGATGTATGGAAAGGTATGTGAAAGGGAGGCCTTTCTGCTCGAGGGTACCCCCCACCTGGGGTGTGAAGGCCGGTGCTCAGAGTGGGCTTGTCTTCTTCAGTCGTCATGGGTCGTGTGCTTTAGTTTTTTTGGGTTGCTTCCAGGTGTCACACAAGGAGTCTACTGATGGAAGTGTGTAGGAAAAGGGACAGCAGAGTGGCATCATGGTTGTCTGATCATCAGAGAATGAAGCAGGTCCCTCACCCAGGTTGAATGACAGCGAGGGTTGGGGGATGTGCTCAGCTCTGCACAGGTCAGGAGTCTGCACAGGGCCAGGGAGGAGAAGACACGGTGGTACTGGGTAGGCTTCCAAGAAGACAGGGGGCTAGGCTGTGCCTACTTCTGTCCAGACACCAGGACGGCCAGCTCCTGAATGGACATATCCTTGTTGACATAGCGGTCATACTGAGCCGGTGTCAGCCTTCCTTTCTGCAGGGCCTCTTCAATGGAGAACTTCCTGCCAGACTTCCTGTCGTGGATCACAGAGGACTCTCCGCTAGGACCCTTCACCGAGATTTCCTCCCAGTCACATTCCTGGCTCCTGAGTTTGACAAACATGTTCCAGTCGATGAGACCGGCGCGATGGGCTTCCTCTGGGGACAGCTCCCGGCCCGTGTCGGGGTCGATGACCACAATGGAGCGCCGGAGGTGGTTCTCCCTCTGCTCCCTCTTGACGGCCACGGAGCCCAGGCGCTTCTGCAGCTCATCGATCTCAAGGTCTTTGTCTTTGGAGAGCCTCTTGAGGTCATCCAGTTCTCTCTCCAGGGACCACAGTCTAGAGTCCAGGTTCGTCGCAGAGTCTGCCGTGGTCATGTTTCTCAGGTCTCGTGTTTCTGTTGCAGCCATTTCAATTTCCGACTGGAGTCTCCGGGTCTCGAGCTGCAGGCTCTGCCGCTCCAGCTGCAGCCTGTGGTTTTCTTCCCTTAGGAAGTCCAGCTCTTTGGATGACTTGGAGTTACAGAACTCCAGCTCCGACAGCTTGGCTTCCAGCCGACTCACTTCCGCATCCAGATCCCTCTTGCTCCGGCTCTCCTCCTCCAGGCTGCTCTTGAGCTTCTGGATCTCTTGTTCGGTGTCACCTTTCTCCACCTGGATGCTTTCGGAGAAGACCACCTTCTCCTTGACCTCCATCTTCTCCAGGTTGTCGAGCTTCTTTCTCAGGGTCTCGAGTTCGCTCTCCAGGACCTGCCGCCGGTGCCTCTCTTCCTCGAGCTGGACTTTGAGCAGAGAGTGTTCCCTGGCCTGCTGGGGATCCTGCTGCAGCACCACCTTCTGCTTGAGGGTCACTTTCTCCCGGGCCTCCCCCTCCTCCTCCTCCAGGTCGGCCAGCCGCTGCTTCAGACGCTGCACCTCCAGCTCGGCCTCCCTGCGCGCCTGCCTCTCGCGTTCCAGCTCCTCCAGCTGGCGTTCAAGCTCCGCACGCCGGCGCTGCAGCCGTCGCAGCTCCCCCCGGAGGTTGTCGATCTGCCGCAGCTCCACGTCGATGCTCTCGGTGAAGGCGTTCACCTCAGCCCGCAGGCCGGGCTCCTCCTCGTACCTGACCACCTCCTGCTGGACCACCTTTTCCTTCACCTGGGACAGCTCCTCCTCCTTCTGCCTGATCTTCTCCTCCTGGGAGGCCCCCTCCCTTTCCAGATCCACTTGTTTCCTCTGTTCCTCTGAGAGCCTGGCCCGCAAAGACTGCACTTCCTCTTTGGTTTGGGGGTCTTCCTGGAACTGGAGGATCTCCTGGACCACCTCCTTGGTCTGCACCTGGGGTTTGGTGTCTTTCAGGGACTGGATCTCTTGCTTCAGCTGGTAGATTTCTAAATCACACCTTTCAATGAGTCTTGTCTTGTCCACAATCTCCTCCCTGAGCCTCTGAAGCTCCTTCTCCATCTCAGGGTCAGTCTTGTACTTGATGACTTCCTTGGTCACTTCTTTGACCTCTACCTGAGGGCCCCGCCTCCTGAGCGCCTCCAGCTCACCCCGGTAGCTCTTCAGCTGCTCCTCGGCCGCCCGGTACTTGCGCTCCTGCTCCACGAGCTCCAGGCGGAGGTTGGCCACTTCCCTCTCTGCCTCGGGGTCCGGCCGGACGATTTCCCGCACTTTCTCCTGCACCAGCACTCTGGCATTTTCCTCCTCCAAGGCCCAAATCTTGCGGAGCAGCTCAGTCTTCTCCCTCTGGTTGGCGCGAGCCTTGGCCTCCTCATCCTCATACTGGCGTTTGAGGTCTCCCACCTCCCTCTCGGTTGCCACATCCTTTTCCACCTTAAGCACCTCCTTCACTGTGATCTTCCCCTCCGCCATGGCCCGCTCCTTCTCCAGCCTCTTGAGCTTGTCCTGGAGGAAGGTCAGTTCCTCCTCGCACTCCTCCCTGAGCTGGCCCTCCCGCTGCTGGGCCTCCTGCAGCTGCCGGTACTCTGCCTCCAGCTGGGGGTCATTCTGCAGCTTCACCACCTCCTTCTCGGTCACCTTCTCCTGTGCCCGGTTCTTCTCCTCGGCCAGGGCCGCGATGCGCTGCTGCAGGAGGGCCGCCTCTGCTTCCCGGGTGCCTTTCTGCCGCCTCAGCTCCTCCAGCTCCTCCCTGAGCTTCAGGACCTCATCCGCCTGGGCTCTGTCTGGCTCGATGCGCAGGACCTCCTTGACCACATACTCCTGCCCCCCATCCCTGGTCTCCTGCTCCAGGGTGCGCAGCCGCAGCCGCAGCGTCTCCAGTTCATCCTGCAGCAGCTGGTTCTTGTGCTGCTCCTCCACCAGGGTCTGCTGCATCTGCTGGAAGCCCTCCTCGAGCACAGGGTCTGGCACCTTCTTCAGCACTTCTTTCTTGACCACCGCTTCCTGGGGGCTCCGCTTCTGCAGAGTCTGGATTTCTTCCTGGGCGCTCCTGACCTCCTTCTCCAGCTGCTGTCTCCGCTCAGTCTCCTCGTCCAGCTCCTTCTGAACCTTCCACGTCTCCTCCACTGTGGAGCCTGCTGTGCTCCCTTGCAGGGTCTCATGGCTCGCTCCCACCTCCGGCTGCTGAGGAGGAGAAGACAGTGCGTGGTTAAAGCTGCACGCTCTGCCTGGCCTGTTCCCACCGGTCAGAGCACACCTCGGTTACCATGAGCGTGTCAGACTGGTTGTCCGGTGACCCCCAAGGCTCCCTCAGTGCCGAGATCACTAGAGTTCTAGGGTTACTTTTGAAAATGGTAAAAACAAGTAGTTTAGGTTTTTTAAATGATAAAATATTTTACAGCCACAGAAGAGTGTGAAGTGAAACCACACTCTGGTCGTGTTTCCAGAGGCTATGGGTCATCTTTGAGACGTGTATCTGTGCACAGATGGTTGTCCCCTGTTCTGCACTCAGCTTGTTTCCACAGTGGTGCTACTTCATTTTCCACTGTGTGGACGGACGGACGTGGGCTTCTGAAAATAAGTAACCTGCTCCTGGGAACTCAGCAGATGTTTGTTGGATGGCACGCGTGTTACAGTCATGTCAACAGAGGCGCTGGCGGGGGCCAGTACTTGGCCTGGTGCTGTCCAGCCATGTTAGCAAGGGACACTGCCGCCAGCTCAGTCTGTTTCTTAGAAGCAGAATGAGCCTTATTTCTCACCTGCTGGCATAGTTTTGAGTAAAATGTCTTAGAGGGGCACCTAGGTGGCACAGTGGGTTGACTCTTAATTTCCGCTTAGGTGGTGATCTCAGGGCCGTGGGATTGGGCTTCGAGCTATTCGAGGAGTCTGCTTGGGATTCTCTCTCTCCCTCGCCTCTGCCTTTCCCCTGTCTCTTTCGCTCTCTTGCTCTAAAATAAATATAATCCTAAAAAGAAAAAATGTTTTACTAAGATCTGTTACCTGTCTCAGGATACTCAGAGCAAACTCCAGATTCTGCAGCCTCTGTCTATTGATGGCGTTAACTTCCGTGAACTTGGCAGCAAGAGCAGCTTCCTACAGGAGAGAAGTTAGCAAACAGAAGTCAACAGGCTAAGCAAGAGCAAGCTGGACAGTATTTGGAAAGTCCGGCATTTGGGGACAGAGCGTGGCTTCTGGCCTCTTGCTACCTGGAGTTGGAGTGCAGTCTCAACTGATGGAAAAACTGGATTTAGAGGGAGAAGGCTAAGTCCCCTATCTGTGCCTTAATGTTCTCGTGTGTAGAAGGAATCACATCATCCCTCCATATGTACTTAAGAGGAGCAAAGTGGGAGCCTCCCAAATCCATGGCTCTGGCCCAGATACCTCCAGAAGTCTGTCTTTCTAGGTGTATCAGCGTGGCTGCCCGAGAACAAGTCCGTTATTTTTTCTTACTGAACCTGTTTGCACCCAGGAGGGCTTCTCAGCCCAGCTTCCCTACTGGGTGTACATCTCGGAGGCCTGCATGCCCTGCTCCCTAGAGGCCCCGGCAGCTCCAAGGAGGCCCAGCCTGCAGAGCTCACCTCTTCCCTCACTTTGGCAGCAGGAGACTGGAGCCTGGCTCTCTTGCTCATGTGGCTGCTCCTTCCATTCTCCAGATCAAGAAGGGACCTGAGCTTCTCGGCTTCTAACTCATAGTCCTGAGTGAGAGAGAGACGTCAGAGAGGGCAGACAAAGGCATGAAGTCCGAAATGTTGTGCCCCTTGTAGCTGACTGCAGATGTCTGCACAGCTGCATCAACCTCCAGGAGGTTTTGAGAACCATCGGCCCAGCAGCACCACAGAGCTTGGTCTCTAAACGACCTAGGACACAATGGAAAGTGCCAGCACTCGCCCAAGCACCCCCAGGGCTCCCCCCAGCCCCACGTGTGGCACTCTGCTGCTTCATTTACTGCGGCGCCGGAAGCAGTTCCTCACCTTGCTGCCTCCCGATCCCCCTCTTGTGTGAGTGTGACAAGTGGATGAAGGATAACTCGCCTGGCTGTTTCTCTGCTATCCGCCATTTAGGTGCTTTCTTGTTTTTCTGTTTTGCTTTTATAAATAGTGCTGTTGGAGCGATTTTGTTTATCCTCCATTGTTCTTTGGTCATTTTCCCCTTGAGGATAAATTCTCCCCGTGTACTGCTCTGAGCAGTAGAAATCCCTTTTCTGGCATTCAGTGTCTGGTACCCTTGGTTTTCCCCAGGGTTGTGCCAGTTTACAGGATGCCTGCCATGCCCGGCCCAGGGCTTCCCTAAGCAGTGCACCTGGTGGGAAGAGGCTCACCTTGACAGCTTGCTGGTACTGCTGGGAGTGGGTGCAGACTTCGTGAACTTCCTGTTCCCTTCTTGCTATCTCATCTAGCAGGTTCTATAAAACAACAGAGACTTTAAAAATCAAATTAAAAAAAAAAAACCAACTTGATAGAGTAGCTGGATTCCTTAGAATCTGAAATTCTTCTGTAGCACAAGGAGTAAAGAAAGGCTTCCTTGTGTACAGCTGTTCGTCACAGAAGGCAGTTCTCTGGCCCTGTGAAGAAGGGCCGGGAGGATAATAGTCTTTGCTCGGAAACCAGTGTTTATTGAGTGCTTCGAAACGTCAGGCACTATTCTCCCATCTTACTTAGATTATCTCATTTAATCTCCCAGCCACCCTGTGAGGGAAGCACCATCATGGTCTCTGGTTTAGGAGGACACCGAGGCACAGGGAGGTGCAGTGACTTGCCCATGGGCACACAGCTATTAGGGGTAGAACGTCGCTTTGAGTCTAGGCTGTTGGGGTCCCATGTCCCTTGTCCCACACTCCAAGACTCTGCTGCCTTCCAAGGAACCAGGACTCTGAACTCTGGACGTGGGACCTTTCACCACAAGTGCTCCTCCTGTGTTGCGGCGACCATTCATTTGCTCATTCAGCCAGCCTGCTCGGATGGTCCACGCCAGGCCAGGCCCCGTACTGGACACCAAGGGGAGAGCGAGACCGCTCTCGTTCTCAGACTTAGGTGCCAGGGCCAGGTAGGGCCGAGGTCCCTTGAGGACACAGCTCTGCCAGGCCTTTGCCCTCCTCCCACCGGGGCAGGTGGCAGGCACTGCCTGGCTCCCCTCCACGCCCCCCCCCCACCCGTGCCACCATAGGCCAGTGAACATGGAGGCAGCCACCCTACCTTCTGATTCTTGAGCTTGGTCTCCATCTGGCTGAGGCTGTCTGTCTCCTGGGGCTCGTAGCTGGGGATATGGGACAAGAACTGGAGCACGTGGTCGTAGCCGCTGCAGTAGTTGTCATACGCGGCCCTGGCACTCTGCAGGCTCTGGGCCCTATGGGGACAAAACCCGTTGTCAGGCCTCTGCCACAGTCAGCGGATGCCTCCTGTACCTTTTCACAGAAGTCCTCTCCAAGCAGGAGGGATCATAGATAATCTAACAAGATAACCTAAGTAGTCCCTAAAAAGAGGGTGGTTAATGAAATTACGTAATGTTAAGTTGGAACACACTGCGGCCTCTGTCAAGCACAGGTAGGTCCCTGTGTACTGACCAGCAGAGACGCCCACGGGGCATTAGAGGCCCTCAGTAACCCACAAGTCCAAGGAGAAATCACAGGAGACGCTAGGAAACCTGAACTCACTAAAAATAAAACTAACATTTGGAGGACATAGCAAAAGCAGTGCTTATAGGGAAATTTGCAGTTCTCGGTGCTTTTATTGGAAAAGGAGGAAGTGCTCAACAGTGAAAGAAAAAAAGAAAAATTAAAGCTAAGAGCAGCAGCAGGAAATGGTAGAGAGCAGATGCCCATGACAGGAGACAGAAGAAGGGAGAAGAGGCCTGAAACCAAAGCCAGTTCCTTGAAATGGTTGGTGAATTGACGAGCCACACAACGGTCAGGAAGGAAAAAGAATATATAAATGAAATGAGAAAAGGCAGAACATCAGGAACGAGGGAGGGGATATCCCCTCGGGTTCTGGAACCAGTGAATAAGAGGATATTAGGACCACTTTTATGTCCGTCAGTTCACCCACTTGAGGAGATGGACAGATTCCTTGAAAGACAAGCT
The DNA here is from genome assembly GCF_009762305.2 of Zalophus californianus. NCBI lineage: Eukaryota > Metazoa > Chordata > Mammalia > Carnivora > Otariidae > Zalophus > Zalophus californianus. The sequence continues at coordinate 73,383,471 of NC_045604.1, forward strand.
CCAGGACCTGCTCCAGGAATCAGATGACACAGAGCAGCCTGATACCTAGTGAAGACGTTGAATTTGTTGTTAAAATCTCACACCCCAGGGCGCCTGAGTGGCTCAGTTGGTTAGGCGACTGCCTTCAGCTCAGGTCATGATCCTGGAGTCCCGAGATCGAGTCCCACATCGGGCTCCCTGCTCAGCGGGGAGTCTGCTTCCCACTCTGACCCTCCCCCCTCTCATGCTCTCTATCTCTCAAATAAATAAAATCTTAAAAAAAAAAAATCTCACACCCCAAAAACAAAACGACTTGCAGGTCTGCATGGCTTCTCCATTGGTGAATTCTACGCAACATTTAAGGAAGCAGGAGGTGTTCTGTACGGGGTCTTTTGCAGAAGAGAGAAGAGGAGGAGGTTCCATTTACTGGCGCCCGACCCCGACAACGTGGATGACAGGAAAAAGCAAGCTACGGTGTAGGCAGTGAGTTGTCAACCATGTTACGTGCCCGCCCCAGCTCCTCGACAGTTTTAGAAGGGGACACAAACTGGTAGCCATGCTTCCCTTGGGGGATGGGCTGGTCACTGTAATCACCTTGGGTTTTTTAGTTTGTAGATGTATTACTGCTTTTCTCAAAAAGAGAAACTTTAGAAAACAGCCTTCGGCAGCCTCAGCGCAGACCAGCTAAGTGGAGGCTGCTGCCCGCCCACGGCTCCTCACCTGAGCTCAAGCTGCTGGCGGAGGTTGTCATAACGCTGGCCCAGCTTGTGCACCTCAGCCTCCTGGCGCTCCAGGTCTGGGCAGTGCTCCTGGAAGCGGCTGGCCAGGGCGCTGGAACACTGCTTGGCCGCTTGCAGGTTCCGTTCCACCTCACCGAGGAGGGGCTTCTGGGCCTGCAGCTCAGAGGCCAGGGCCTGCCGGGGCAGAGAGGCAGACGGCAGGCGCTGTGGCTGGGGCTTCCAGGGGCTAAGGCAGCACTGCCCCAACTGCTGGGGGCCTCCTGCCTCGGCAGGTGAGTAAGCCTGGGCATGGGAAGGGATCAGGGCTTTGCCTCCGTGTTTCTTCTTAAACCTGGTGGTCGTTTCTGCAACGTTCTGTCTCGTCACAATGACCACAACCCGGAAAACCTGACCTCTGAAAACCCTGCAGTGGGCAGCATGTGCCCTGTGACCCCACGCGCAGGACCAGAATGACTGGCTGCCCTCCAGCCACAGGGCCTCAGCTCTGAGGTGAGGATCCCCACAGGATAACTGGTGTGTGACTAAGGGGCCTCCCCAGGGCTTGAATGCCCACAGCCGACAGGCAGGCAGACACGCCAAGCGGCCCAGGGGCAACAGTGCGGAGAAAGCAGATGCTGGGGCTGCAGGCAGCTGCCAACTCTCCTGCTGCCGACCTGCTTGGGAGAGCGCGCCGGCCCAGGTGGCCAGATCTGCTCGTCGAGAGATCCTGGGAATCTGGCTGGTTGACGTGGATACTTCATTTTAAAATCAGGCTCCTGATTTCCACAAGCCCCCCGAGCAGCTGGGATTCGCGCCCTGGGTCTCCATTTGCAACCTCTGACTTGGCACGCAGCCTTTCAGAACCTAGAGACTCGCTGGCCTGGTACTCGGGGCCTCAGTCCCCGCCTGTTCAGAGGCAGTGGGTGGGGAGCACCTGGGGAAAAAGGCTCATGAGGTCCTGGGTCCCCAGACTTACCACTAGCTCCTGCCTCTTGCTGTCCAGGGCGCGGCCACTCTCAGGCACTGTGTCGTCCTGGGTCAGCTGCTTCTCATAGGTGGCCAGAGCCTCCCAGCCCTGCTGCAGGCTCTTCTCCAGACGGTTGGCAACGTCCACTCTGAGGACATGGGGCAGGAGTGACGGGTGCCCGCCTGGCCCCATGATCCCGCCCAACCTCCCCACCGCCCACCTGACACCCACTTCTCCTGGGCCAAGTCCAGCAGCTGCACCAGGTGCTCATATTTGCGGTTGGTGTCCTCCACCCGGGTCTTCAGCAAAGTTGTGGTGCTGTTGCCTGGGAGGGCCTGCATGAATTCCTCGCACTCAGCTGTGCTGTGCGCCTTCTCGGGCTCGATCCGCAGCAGCTCATTGGTGATGTTCTGTGGGGACCAAAACCCCTGGAGCTGGCCACAATCCAGCAGCCTCCTCCCCCTCCAGGGCCTTCAAGGCACAGAGGAAGCTGCTGTCCTCCCTGGGGAGCCAGCCCATAAGGAGTGTCCCCCGAATTCTGGTAGGGTGGGCTGTGACTCACAAGAGTGATGGAAATTAACAGGTAATTATCAAGCATCTACTTTTCCGCCCACATCAAGTGGATGATTTCAACCAGCTTGGGGGCCACTCCACGAGGTGGGTACTTTTCCTCTCCCCATTCACAGGTGACCCTGTAACTCCAAGCAGCTTAGGAAGGAATGTGATGGGGCCTGGCCACGACCCACCCCTGTACCCGTCCTCCTCTGGCCTTGTTTCTGAGCACACTGAGGCCTGGGCTCGAATAGCGGGTCTGCGGTCAAGCAGCCAGCAAGCAGCTCTAACTCCGAAGCTGCGGCCGCCACGCACTGTAGCCTCCCACTTGGCCACAAGCCCGCAGGCAACAAAGCCATGTGGAGGCAGCGTGAGCCTCGCTTGCCCTTCCTCCTGGGGCCGTGTTGGGGGCGCCAGGGCTCAGGCACCTCCTTGGTCATCAGCCTAAAACAGCCCCCCTCACTGCCACCACTCAGGACTTCTGGTTACATGGGGCAGGTGGTCCCTGTCAAGCACCAAGGCCCCCATGAGGAGGAGACCAGCCTAGCAGTACCTTAAGGTCCTTGGCCCGTTCAGCGCTGTCCTGCACAGCCCGGCCCTGCTCCAGCGGCGGCCGTAGGATCCCTGTGATAGCCTTCTCCTGCCGGTCCAGATCTCTGGCCACTTTATCCAAGCCAGCCAGCAGATGCCGCCCCTGAAGGTCGGAGGCATCTGCCAGAAGGAAATCACAGAGTTGGCTGGCAGTGAGGAACTGGATGGGGGGCTGTGAGGCACAGGGAGAGGGGCCTAGGAGGCCAGCTGGGACTTTTGGGGCTGGCCCAGCCTCCCCCACCCCAGCCCTCCCTGCCTCCTGCCATCCCATCTGCAGCACAGACCCGAGGTCCAGCCCCTCTTCCCTGTCCACCGGAGTCCTGCACAGTGGCCCCGGCACCCACCTCCAGGATTCTCTGCCTTCAGCACCTCATGCCGCTGCTGGAGTTTGCTCCTGCTCCTGGCTGCCTTCTGCCGCACGCCCCGGTACTGGCTGCCCAAGCTGTGGGTGCACAAATGCGCTGGGGGCCTGGGGCAGCCCACCGCCCCCTCCCCCTCCACACACGGGGCTCCAGACTGTGGCTGGGCAAAGGGCCCGGGGAGTCACAAGGCTCATCAAAATGCTCTGAAAAGTTAAAACCCGGCACACGTGGAAAGTTTGCTGTAATGCTACTTTCTTTACTTCTGGGTTCAGGTAGATCCTTCCTTCCTTCTCCTCTTCTTCATATCAAATTTTACTACCTAAAATAATCTCGTTTGTTCCTTTGTCTTCCCTAGCAAGATGTTACTCCTGAGGTAGCAGTACACAATAGGTGCTCAATGAATACTTGCTGAATGAATACACGAAGGCATTCCTCAACTCATTGAACAAAGGCGATGTTGGGTACTTACTTTGCACCGGGTACCGAACAAGGCCCTGGAGACAGTAAATCTCAAGGAGCCCCTTCCCAGCATGAGACTGACACACACACTGTTCCAATAAAGGGCAGTTGCGTGCAGTGGGAGAAGGTGCTTGAGCCAGGGTGAAGGGTGAGTGAACAGTTGGGGGAGGCTTTCACAGAAGACGTGGCCACGGGACTATCTTAATTCAAGAGGCCTCAGCCAGCCGGGCCTTGAGTAGGTGTCCAGAGGGAACAGCATATGCAAAGGCACAGAAGTAGGTGTCCAAGTAGAGGGACCAGCATATGCAAAGGCCCAAAGGTAGGTGTCCAAGTAGAGGGAACAGCATATGCAAAGACCCAGAGGTAGGTGTCCGTAGTAGAGGGGACAGCATATGCAAAGACCCAGAGGCACTTGCAGAGAAACAGCTCACTGACTGTGCCCACAGCCGGACAGTGACATTTGGCAAGTCAACCTGGCCAACAGGGTCTGCTCCTGTCCCACTTGAGCCCCCAAGGGGGTGCAGGTGTGGGGTCAGTTGCCTTCTGAGGCTGGGTCATGATGCCCAGGGCTGTGAATGGGGCCTCAGGGGCCCAGCGGATGGGGCCAGTCCTTGCTGGCTCTATCCTTTGCCCCGTACCTGTCCGTCAGAGCCAGGGCCTCGGGGTCAGTTGGGGGAATCACGAAGCAGATGGCGGGGGCAGTCAGCTTGTTCCCTGCGCTGTCCGTGAGGTCCCAGCTCTCCCCATTGTTGCTCTGCAGGGTGTAGCTGTAGCCCCGTGAGATCAGGCCCTGGCAGGGGCAGGCCGGTCAGAGGACATGGAGAGACCTGCCCTGGCCAGTGACCAGAAGCCCAGTTGCCATCTCGCCCCACCCCTCAAACCTTAGCCCGTCTCTCTGACCCTCCTCAAGACATTACACTATAGAGAGCAGGGAGGGTCCAGCTGCAAAGGGACATGTTGGGTCGGCCTGATGTCTCAACACTCACCTGGATTTCCCTTTGGGGAACTGCCCCCCCCGCCCCGCCCCGCGCCCAGTCCCTGAGAGCTCAGGGTGGGCATGTGACTCAGGCCTGACCAATAAGAATGGCATCTGGAGCCAAAGTGACTGGTTTAGGCAGGACACAGGACTCAGCTGGTAGAACAGAAGGTCAGGGTGGCTGGTGGGACACGGGGGTGGGGGGGGCACAGGGGTTGGCAGAGAGTGACCCCAACTGCAGAGATGGACAGAGGTTCCCTGAAAACATTATGTGGGTCCCTGCATCCAGCATTGTCACTCCTAAGACTCTTCAGTGACCTCAAAGGGGCAGATCTGGGCCCAGCCTGCCTGGGGCACCCGGGGCACCTGGGTGGCAGCTCACCTGGTCACCCTCAAAGTCACAGAGTGCCTCCACGGGGATGGGCTTGAGCGGTGTCTCCCGGCGGTACTTGAGGGGCACAACCTGCTGCCCTCGCTTCTGCAGGCCCCGCACCACATGCTCGTACTTGTCCAGAGCCTTCTCCTGGTCCTGAATGTAGCAGGGGGAGGGCCCAGGTGAGACCACCCTCTTCCCCAGGTGGGAGCTGCAGGGAGGGGGTGTGGAGAGGCCCTTGCTGGGCCCATCACTCACGTCCAGCTCCCGCAGCAGCAACTCAATCTGGTACTGGTCCTTGAAGTCAGGGCTATATTTCTGGTTCAGGTCCGAGTCCACCTTGTGCAACAGCTCCTGAGCATCCCTCATGTCTTTGTGGAACTAGGGGAGACCAGATGGCCCTATTACAGACAGGAAACCACTAGGATACCTAGGGATGATCCTGGCTGTGTCTACAGGCTTACCCCCCCAACCCTCCCCGTCTGGCTTCTGGGGGCCTCTTGGGCCGGGTGCATTCCCACCAGTCCACATGACGCCACTTTTAGGACATACATATTAAGTGTTCATACATAGGTACTGTTAAAGCTTTAAGTTCTTTTCTATTCCATTCCTCTCTTTGAGCTAGGGGTACCCTGACTTCACTCTACACTTTTCAAAGTCTTGATACATGGAACACAAGCCTCCCCACTTTGTTCTAGAAAGTTCTCTTGCCCATTCTTTAGTCCATCAACTCTGAAATCACTCAGCTGTCCCCTGGGCTGTAATAGTGAATGAGACTCTGAGGTCCCTGTGAAGCTCATAGCCCAGCGGGCTCCAGGCACTGAACCAGAAGTTACACCAGTGTCACCTGAGTTCAAGAGTCCCCAGTCCTAAAAATCAGGTCACCAGCCCTTGTGAAAAATACACATTCCTGTGGAAACCAGCTAGTATCCACCAACGAAGAATGGATAAACACAATGTGATCTGTCTGTACAAATGGACTAGGATTCGGCCATAAAAGGGAATGAAGTTCTGATTCATGCCATGACATCGATGAACCTTGGAAACATCAGGGTCAAGCGAAAGGAAGCCAGACACCAAAGGCCACGTAACCTGTGAGTCCATCTTCATAAATGTAGAGAAGGAAAATTCATAGAGACAGGTTAAAATTTACCAGGGGCTGGGGGAGGGAGGCAGAGAGAAGGGAGTGATTGTTTCATGGGTGCAGAGTTCTTGTTTGGGGTGATAGAAAAGTTCTGTAAACCTTCCCAAGGTGAAGGCTGCACAACACTGAATGAATGACACTGCATCATGTGCTTAAAAATGGCTAAAACAGCAGATTTCCTATTCTATATGTTTTACCAAAATGAAAACCCCACCTCCTTCCTGGGGTCCACAGTGACCCGTGAAATCAGATTCTCCAGCCCTGGCCTCCAGAGAAGACAGACAAGGGCCTGGCAAGCTTGGGGGCACACCCACGTATGCCATCAAAAGCATGGGCACTGGGTGGCTTGGGAAGGCAGCCCTGCTCCTGGAGGAAGCCCTGTGTGCTTCCATCAGTGATGCTCTGGGGCTGATGGGTACCTGGTGGTAGTCTTCCATGTACTTCAGGTGACTCTCCTCACAGATGAGCAGGTTCAGGTACTCCTTCCAATCTGCATGCACCGCCTCCATGTGTGCCTGCCAAGAGAAGGGGGCGGGGAGCAGGTCACTGCTTGGCAGGTGCCTGGGATGCCCAGGGAGGAATGGCAGGATTCTGGACCAGAGAATGGTGGGGGAAGGGGCACCTGGCATCCCCCTGAATGTGGCTCTGACAGAGGCAGCCAGCTTCTTTCCAGGCATGGGAGGAGAAAAGGGACATGTTGAGGAGCCAAGCAGGATTGCCATGTACAGGTACTTGGGTTGTGCACTGCACAAGGGACAAACGGGCTGCATCTCCTCAAAGTGGTGCTTTTAAAAATTCACACAAAGGCACTGTAGAGGGTTGAATGGTATCCCTCCCTTCCCCAAATTCATGTCCACCCAGAACTCAGAATGTGACTTTATTTGGAAATAGGGTCTTTGCAGATATAATTGATTAAGGATCTCAAGACTAAATCATCCTAGATTTAGGGTGGGCCCTAAGGTCCAATGACTGATGTCCTTATAAGAAAAGGAGATGACATACAGAGAGACACACAGGGGAGGTTATGTGAAGACAGAGGCAGAGTTACGAGCGACGCAGCCCCAGGCCAAGGAACGCCACGGACTGCTGGCGACCACTAGAAGCAAGGAGAGGCAAGGAAGGAACTAGAACCTTCAGAGGGAACAAGCCTGCCAACATCTTGATTTCAAACTTCTGGCCTTCAGACTGAGAGAGAGAAAGTTTCTGCTGTTTAAAGCCACCAAGTTTGTGGTCATTGGTTATGGCAGCCCTAGGAAACCATTACAGGTACTGTATGGGGCCGAGGGCCGGACGTGGCAAAGGATGAGATAACGAGAAGAGATAGGGTCAGACAGAGGAAGGAAAGACAACAAAACGGAGAGACAGACACAGGATGCAGGACCCCCATCTTGGGGGCTGCCTGAGTCCCGGCGGCCCACAGTAGAGGCCGCCCTGAGGCCACCCTGGAGGAGGCACCCCCTCCCCAGGCACACGCACCTCAATGGAGTTCCTCCCGGGGTGCTCAGCGGCTAGCAGCTGGTCACCCTCGCTGTGCAGCTTGTTAATTCTCTCCTCTTTGGCCTCCAGGTTCCGGTTGATGAAATTCTGCAGAGGGGGCAGTGGAAGGGGCTCAGCACCCAGTGGGCAGCCCTGTGCCCCCTGCCAGCCCCGCCCCCGATGCCCCAGGGCCCCGGGGCCCACCTCGTACTGGCGCCGGCGGCTCGGGTAGTCGAGGTTGCGGTCACTCCAGTCGTACTGCATGCGGCCCTTGGCCTGCTGGTCCAGCCAGTACAGCTCGTTGGTGCAGCGCTGCATGTAATCCTGCAGCGTGCTCAGGTGCTGCTGCCGAGCCTGGGATGCTGCCTGCAGGGGGGCGGGGGGGGAGGGCAAGGACAGGGCTGAAGCCTCCTTCCACCCCTCCCCTTGGGCCGGCTCTGGCCGGTGTGCGGACAAGCCCAGCTCCACACTTCCTGGCTGGACCCCCTTGAACCAATCACCTGACCCTCCGAAGTGCATTCATTCATTCAGCAACCGTCTATGGCGCAGGTACTAAGTGCTGGGCTCTGCTCCAGGCTCTGGGCACACACCAGTGAGCCAGACAGACAGAACCCACATGGAACGGACTTCCTTGTGGAGCCTCGAGTTTGCTCACGCACAAAACGGGGATGACAGCAGCACTGGTCTCACAGGGTACAAAGACTGTCAAACAGGGGCGCCTGGATGGCTCAGTTGGTTAAGCGTCTGCCTTCAGCTCAGGTCGTGATCCCAGGGTCCTGGGATCGAGTCCCGCATCAGGCTCCCTGCTCAGCAGGGAGTCTGCTTCTCCCTCTGCCTGCCATTCCTCCTGCTTGTGCTCTCTTTCTTTCTCTCTGTGTCAATTAAATAAATCTTGGGCACCTGGGTGGCTCAGTTGGTTAAGCGACTGCCCTCGGCTCAGGTCATGATCCTGGAGTCCAGGGATCGAGTCCCGCATCGGGCTCCCTGCTCAGCAGGGAGTCTGCTTCTCCCTCTGACCCTCTTCCCTCTCGTGCTCTCTATCGCTCATTCTCTCTCTCTCAAATAAATCTTTTTAAAAAACAAAATAAATAAATAAATCTTAAAAAAAAAAAGCCTGTCAAACAGTTGGTGCTCAATAAATGTGAGCAGCTAGAGCTTCCACTTTTGCCTTTATCACGATCCCCGTACAGAGGCTAGGAGCACAGTAGCAAAGTGCTACCACGGAGGGAGCAGGGACGCTCGCCTTTGCTCTGCAAACACGAACAGGAGCGTGCCAGGACCGTGCTGGGCACTTCCGCATCAGCAATCCTAGGAGACAAGACCTCGAAGGAACTCCACTGTACAGGTCAGGAAACTGAGGGTCTGAGAGGTTATGGAGCTCGCTCAGGGTGTCTCTGCCAACGAGGGATGGAGACATCTGGCTCCAGAGCCTGTGCCTCTCTCACCTGAGAGGTCTGAACTGGCCACAGCAAGGAAGCATTTAGGCATTCACAGCGCTTTTAAAAAGAACGTATTTCTTAAAAGTTTTGAAAAGGGAAATAGAAAACCTTTGCTTATAAAGCGCATGGCATTGTATCTGGCACACAGAAGGTGCTTAGTAAAGAAAAAGATGCCGACTGCAGGACGGGCTGTATCCAGGGGACCTGTTAGGGTTTTCCACAAGCACAGAGCAAACTGGGACACCTCTCAGGTGGGGGCTCAGGGTATGATCTTCCCACTCAACCCCTTTCATTCTGTTTGAAACGTTCACTGCACACGCTTCCTGTGCCCACACTCCTGGCTTCCCACCCCCACCCGGCCCATTCCCGGGGTGGGGGGCTTCTCACCAGCAGTTTCTGGTACTTGGCCTGGAGTTCGCTGTCTGGCTCCTGCGGACAGAGCCGGGGACACAGGTCAGGGCGGGACTGCAGGTGTGAGCCCCTCCTCCCCCGGGGCCAGGCCCGCTCCACCACCATGCGCACCTTGCCCCCATCCTTGGCCAGGTGGGGCCCGATGGCCTTGACCTCATTATGGAAGATATTGTGTTGCTCGACCTGGTGGTCCACCAGCGGCAGGTCCGTCCCAAAGCTCTGGCTGCTCAGTTTGTCCTGGGAGGGCGGGCGGAGAGATGACCCACAGAGGGTGGGCTAGGGCCCAGGACTCACAGCCCACCCACACACAAGAACCAAGGAGGGAGCAAAGGGGCCCCAGAAGAGATATGGGGAGTGACAGTCACCTTTACCACCATCGCACCTACACATGTCAGCTCACTCAATTTCACTGTAACCTCAGAGGACTCCATGGCTGTCATATCCATTTTACAGATGGGGGAACAGAGGCCTGGTCAGGGGAGTGGTTGCCCAGGTCACACCACTAAAGGAGGACTGCTGGCTCCAGCAGCTGCCCTTCCCCATGGTGGGGACAGGCTGGTGAGGGCAGAGGAAGAGCATCCGGCCACTCCTCCGAGCCTGCCCGGGACCCCAACAACCAGGGTTGGAGAGCAATCCCAGGAGACTTCCAGTCTCCACCACGTCTGCTGGGTGACACTAGGCTAGGTGCTACACCTCTCTGAGCCTTGCTGTCCTCACTGATGCAGCCATCGGGAAACGTCAGGAACATGACCCTCTGTAAGGCAGGACCGTGGTACCCATGAAATGGCGGGGTCCTCCCTGCACACAGCTGAAGCCAGGGCCGTACCAGCTTTTCATCCACCAGTGCTGCCCAGTTGACCTGCGGGTCCACCTCCTTCACCACCAAGTTGTAGATCTGCTTGTGTTTCCCACGGAGGCTGGTCACACGCTCCTTCAGCTGACGGATGCTGAGTGGGGAGAGTGGCCATCCTGGTTAGTGGGGCCAGTTAGCAGGCCCGCTGCCCATGCCCGTTCCCCCAGGAGGGGCCTCCCACCCCAGACACTGGGCTGGGGCTTTCTGCTCAGAGGCCTGGAAGGACAGGGAGACCGGGGCTTTGGGTTCCAGACAATCACTACCATCCTCCCTCACCCTTCCTTCCCCTATCAATGTTTTCCCAGGGCCTACTGTGTGCCCAGAACCATAGAAGGTTCTGGAAGAAACAGGCAGTTCCACTGCTCTCTGGAGCCTGCCATCGAGCAGGAACCACAGCGGTGGTGTGGGCCATGACAGGAACAGTGCAAGGACTCATGGGGCACCCTGAGACCCTTGCCCCTGCCGGGGTGGGGGGTGCAGAACCAGGCAGGAGGCATTTTGGGTGCCAGTTTATCCACATCTGAGCGGAGGGGAGAGCCATGAGCACAGGAAGCTGGCTGGGCATCAGGGAGTGGGAGGCCATGCTCAAAAGCTTGGAGATTAGACAGCACGATGGTCAGGGACCTGTGGTCACACTATGCCCAGAACAGGGGACATTAGTGCTGTGCCTCAGTTTCCCTGACTACAAAATGGGTCATCATGAGGATAACATAAAGCATTTGGCATGTGTCTAGCATCTAGTTAGCTTTCAATAAACCCTGAGTTGGGTTCCAGAATATGGAGCAGTCCACAGCCCTCCTGCCCTGTCCCAGGAACCTGGAGCGGAGGGGACCTACTCCTCGGCAATCATGTCTCCTTGGGGATGCTTCATGTGCTTGGCAATGGCTGTGTCTGCCTCTAGCACATACAGCAACTTCTCTGAGTCTGACACCTTCTGCAGGGTCACGTCCCGGTACTCGGGCTGTCGGCCCTCCTGCAGCCGGGCCAGGTCCTGTGAGAGTCAAGACAGAAAGGGGGATCGAGGCTGGGGACTCCATGGGCACTGTGGGGGTGGGAGGGGTGGGAGGAGAGGGCCAGCAAGGGGCTCCCAGTCCCACCTAGCCTCTCCTCCGCCTCTCAACAAACAGCCCAGGTACCTATGTGTGGGGTCTCTGGGACACACCTTCGAATGAAGAGGCATGGCCCTGCGCAGCCCAGTCAGATAAACAGATAAACCTCACAAAGGTGATCACAAGTTCATACAAGTTGGTGTTTACCAGGGAAACACACCAGAGGTGGAACAACAGGAACCTGCTGTAGATCTGGTGGTCAATGAGCCCCTCTAGAGGCGGTGACACCAGCTAAGAACTAAGGATGAAAGAAAAGAGTGTTCTAGGCAGAGGGAACAGCCTGTGCAAAGGCCCTGAGGCAGGAAGGCTGGCTGGGGGAGGAAGTGCAAGAGGTACAAGGCAACGGGGCCCCATCTGTCCTTAAAGGCAAATGCTTCAGGGCTCTACACGGCAACGGCACGGCCTCGAGGGCAGTCAGCACTTGTGACAGGGCCAAGGGTGGCGGGGGGGGGGGGAGTGGACGGTGGCCCATCTGGGGTGGCACCTGCAGAAATGGTGAGAGTCAACAGACCGGGTGGATATTTGGGAGGCACCGTCAGTGTCGCTGATGAGCCCAGGGTCTCTGCTTGTTTAGGGAAGAACAATGAACTGGCAGCCAGGACAGCAGGTGTCTACACACAGTCTGTTCACTCACTCGGACAACATTCCTGAGGCCCAGCCACACACCGTGCGGGGCCCTGGAGACCCCAGGCCAGTGGGGGAGGCGAGGACAGACCGGGGACTGGGCTGAAGACAGACCATGGAGGTAACACGGGGGGCAAGGAGGAGCCAGTGCCCACCCCCACTGGGTCTCAGCATCCCATCGCTGCCATGGGAAAGAGGAAGAGGCACCCAAGTGACCCCAAGTGCAGGGTTCCACCATGTCCTAATCCAGAGAGACAGGAAGCAGATGCGTGGTTGCCAGCGGGTCGGGTGGAAATAGGAACAGTACATGAGCACAAGGGTTCTTACTAGGCAATGAAAATGTTCAGAAACCCATTTATGGAAACAGCTGTGCCACTCGGTGAAGTTACTAAAACTCACTCCATTGTCCACTTGAAGTGGGAGCTTCTTGTGATATGTACAATACACCTCAATACACTTGTTACAAGAGCAAAAAGAAGGGAAAGAGGTGATGTGCTTCCTCGTCCAGAGGAAAGAGCAGACTTCCCCTCGGAAGAAGAAAAGGCGTTCAGCCCACCTGTCCCTGGCCAACTCCAGGGAGGCTGAGGGGCAACTGGGGCCCGGCGCGCTGAGGGACTTGGAGGTGAGGCCCAGGGGGACCTGTACCATCTCTCCACCCCTGTGTGGATCTGGCCAGTGGGGGGGAAAATACGACAAAACCTCATGGTTCTTGGCTTGGGTGGAACATTATCCGCTCCATTATTTCCAGCTGATCTGCAGCTCTTGGGCAGTTACAGTGACAAAGACTAATTTTGCAAAAGGGGGAAGTAAATTAATCATTACCTCATTCATGCAAGTGCTGTGTGGGAATGCAAGCCCTCTTGAAACATGCTAGCTGAGATGAGAAAGAGAACATCTAGCTGAGAGATGCCGCGTTCAAGGGTTCACAGTTGGGCAAAACAGATCGATGGAGAGAGAGGTCAGCGTAGTGGTTACTCTAGGGGGTATGGATTGGCAAGGTCACGAGCCAGCTTTCTGGGAAATGTTCTCTATCTTGACCCGAGCAGTGGTTACGTGGGCACTTATGGATGCAAAGGCCCTTAAAATGTAGACACTTTCTATATACCTTACAGAATTTATACCTCCAATAAAAGGTTTTTACGAGTAAAAACAAATCATAGGGACTGATGTAGCTAATAAACTACACACATGCTGACAGGCGGATGAGTGATAAAGCAAATCCAGCAGCTGTTGCTGGTGGAATCTGGGGGGTTAGGGACATGGATGTTCTCTGTGAAATTTTTTTTTTAATATTTTTATTTATTCATTTGAGACACAGAGATACAGAGGGAGAAATAGCACGAGAAGGGGGAGAGGCAGAGGGAGAACCAGGCTCCCCGCTGAGCCAGGAGCCCGATGCGGGGCTCAATTCCAGGACCCTGGGATCATGACCTGAGCCGAAGGCAGACGCCCAACCATCTGAGCCACCCAGGCGCCCCATCTCTGTGGAACTCTTTCAACTCTTCTGCACGTTTAAAAATTTGGATAGAGAGAGAAGGTCATTATTGTACGATTAGGTTTATACGAAACACGCAGAAGTAAATCCATCCACAGAAAGCAGATTATTAGGGTTTCCGGGGGCTGCAGGGAGGGGACATGGGGAGGGGCTGCTGTTGCGTATGGGGTTCCCTTTGGGGGAAGGGAAACGTCTTGGAACTAGAAGGAGGTGGTGGGTGACCAACACTGCGAACGGTGTACAGGCCACTGACTTGCACGCTTTAAGTGGTTAATCTTATGTTATGTGAACCTCGCTTCAATTTAAGAAACAGGAACATTCAAGAGAACTTATGGGTAATAAAATGAACAGTGACATCTTCCGAGAAATGAAAGGGATGGAAGGAAAAAAAAAAAGAAAGCAAAAGATTAGTCCATATGGTCGTCAAAGCACGGTTTCTATTTTCAGGTTTGTTCGTCTGAAGTTAAAAAACAGTTCAAAATTATCCCCCAAGTGCATGCTTGTTATTGTGAGCCATTACTCTAAGCAAATAAAAATGAGAGCTCGAGACCCTATTCTCTCTCTCTCTCTCTCTCTCTCTCTCACACACACACACACACACACGCGCGCGCGCGCACACACAGGAAAGGGTCAAACAGATACACCAAAAGGTTAATTGCCGATCCATCTCTCTGGTGGTGGAATTATACAGGATTTCAGTTTGCTTCGTTACACTTTATCAGTCCTGAAAGATTTGTAACAAACTCATATTACTTTCATTAGGACAAAAACAGACACACCCAAAAAGCTGTTTTCATTTAGGAAAGAAAATAGCACGGCGCCATGCGACAAGGGGATTGAAAACTCCGCAGAGGAGCCGGGACGAGGTGGCAGCCCAAGGGACAAGCTGTGGGGCTGGCGAGGCACTGAGGCAGGTAGAGGCTGGTAGAAGGGCAGGAGCGGGCAGGAAAGGAGCCGGGGGAGGGCCCCTGGCAGGAAAAGAGAGAGCGCCACTCGCCTTTCCTGCTCTTCCCCACACCTCCGTTCCTCACTGCCGGCTGTACCATCCCCAGCGCATCCCGTCCTTCAGCTGTCTGGGCTGCCGGTGGCCTGGCCCCCGGGCCGGTGGACACCAGCGTGGGCAGGGGGAGGGGCAGCCACAGCTGGGCCAAGCCTTGAGCTCGCTCATGACCTGTCCACCTTCTGTCCCCCACTCCTCTTGACCCGCCTCTTGGTCACCTCCTGGGTAGGAATGCAGATGAAATACAGACCATCCAGTTAAGTTCAAATTTCAGATAAACAATGGATCACTTTGTGGTATAAGTATATCCCAAACAGTACATGGGATATACTTCTATGAGAAAAGAATTGTGTTCTGAAAGTCAAATTTAACTGCATATCCTGTATTTTTATTTGCTAAATCTGGCAACCCCGCCCCTGGGATGCTTCTGGGGCTAGCTCTGTCACAGATGAGTCACCTCGCACTCTCTGAACCTCAATGTCTCCAGCCACAAAATGGATATAAGCTCAACCGCCCTGGGCTGGTGCCTCCAGCAGGGGGATGATCACCCTGGCAGCTCACAGGTATCCCGCGTGGTAGAGATTCCTCAGGAGAACCTGCTGCTCAGAGCGGTTGTCAGCCCATGTCACAGAAGAGCAAAGGGCGACACAGAGGGAACATGATTTGCCTAGCTACTTTTCTCTCTCTTCTCTGTCAAAGGAGGATCGCATGCATCTGAGCAATGGCAGGGGAAGTATAAGAATGAGAATATCGATGGTAATAGCAAGCCCTGCAATACACCTGCATATCACTGAGTCTTTACAGCAGCCAGGGGATGAGGGTGATCGCTTTTACCCTGTCGGAGGGAATCACGTGCACAGAGAGGTACGGTGACTTGCCTAAAGTCACACAGTAAGTGGCAAAGCTGGGATACAAGGCCTGGTTCCTGAGACCATGGTTTTCCTCCAGACAGGGTCCATAAGCTGCAGGAACTTAGCCCCCAGGGTAGGGGGCTGACATTAACAGCAATAATGAGGTTTCTCCATCTCAGCACTACTGACATTTGGGGCTGGATCATTCAGGGGGAGATGGGCATCCTATGCCCTGTAGGGTGTTTATCAGCATCCCTGGCCTCTACCCACTAGATGCCTGTCCACCCCACTACCCCAGTTGTGACAGCTAAAAATGTCTCTAGATGTGGCCACATGTTCCCTGGGGGCGGAGAACCCACCCCCCTCCCCGGTAAGAACCCTTGGGTCGGGCAAGACCCTGGTCCACAATAGGGCTGGCAACACGGGGGTGGGGGGGCACTCACGCTCTGCATCTTGGCCTCCGTGTCCACGATGTTCTTCTCCACCTGGTCGGCATTTTTCTGTAGCTGCTCAATCAGCTCCGACAACTCCTTGTTAGAGATGCTGCAGAGAGAAGATACAAGGTGGGCTGGACCTGCAGGGCGTGCCATGTCCCCACCAGCCTCAGAGGGAGCCTGGCTGCCCACCCTATCTCCTGCCCCTGCCCTGGGGCGACATCACCAAACCCACAGAAACAAGGCAGCTTGGGGCGAGAGTTTCTAGTTTTCCATTTTAGCAGAACACCTTTACTATGTTTTTTTTTCCATATTTTTTATGGAGACATAATTCACATACTATAAAATTCACCCCTTTAAAGCCTGTAACTCAGTGGGTTTTAGTGTATTCACAAGGTTATACTGATGGGTGTCTGGCCCTGCCTCTGTTGTTGCTTTCTTTCAATAAAAGAAGACACAAAGACCAGAGAGAGAATGCAACTTGGCCAATGTCACCCAGCCAGCCAGTAATGGTCAAGATTAGCACCTAAGGGGCGCCTGGGTGGCTCAGATGGTTAAGTGTCTGCCTTCGGCTCAGGTCATGATCTTCAGGCCCCGGGATCGAGCCCCGCATTGGGCTTCCTGCTTAGCGGGGAGTCTGCTTCTCCCTCTGGCACTCCCTCTATGCTCTGTGCTTGTTCTCTCTATCTTTCAGGTAAATAAATAAAATCTTAAAAAAAAATTAGCACCTAATTCCCCAATCTCCATTGAAAACCCTTTTGTACTGACTCCACAGTAGAGCCCAAGCAGCCAAGCACCCAGAGGTTTCATTCCACCTGCACTCATTAAACATCTACTGTATGCCAGGCCCAGCAGTGCACACAGAAAAAGCCTCACCCTCTGACTGGTCACCCCCTAGATGGGGAGGAAATGAGCATTTACAGAAATAGTCACACGACTGAGACAGGCATGGAAGCTAGGGTTACCCAGAGGAGCCTCCTGGCTGGCTGGGTGGGAATGGGGCTGGTCACTGAATGCTTCCTGGAGGAGGTGGTGGTTGCTAGGTTCTGAAGGATAAGGAAGAGTTTGGGGTTCATGGGCAGAAGGCTTCAAGGGAAGAGGCCACAAAAAAGGTGGGTTCTGGGCATGTCCATTGGAGGGGGGGCCAGGGCAGGGCTCTGGATCCTCAGGCTGAAGGGGACCACCACCTCCTCACACTGGAATTCCTCAGATCAAGGCCTGGGACCACCTCTTGGGGCACAAAACATTCAGATTCCCAGGCACTAACCCAGACCCTCTGGGTCTGGATCTCCAAAGCTAGGCCTGAGAAACTGTATTATTATTATTGCTCTTGTTATTACAGGTTCTCTAGGGGACCCTGATCCCCTGCGGAGTTTGAAGTCCAACACTGCAGGTACTGCTGGTATGGGGAGGGGCAGGTGTCAGTGGGGGGCAGAATCAGGCACAGCAAACAGAATCTGTGAGTCTGTCCATCCATGTCTCAAACCGTGCCCGAGAGCCTGCTCTGTGCCAGGCCTGGATGCGCAGGAGCTAAGGAGGGGAGAGAAACAAGACCCAGGCCGCACCATCCGCCAAGTCAATCAAGGGGGCAGCCTTTCCCAAAGTGGGTCCCAGGAACCCCAGTCCTGTAAGTCATTCCCAGAATGAAGGCTTGTGAGTCCAGGCAGCTAGGAAAACCTGGACCCTTGAGAAGTCTATGAGCCAGTAAAGGCTCTGAGCAGTCCTGCAGTGCAGAAAGCTGGTATTCAGTTGGAGAGGCAAGGAAGGCTCAGAAGAAGGGACTGTGTGTGGAGGATCTGAGTAAGGAAGGGTAAAGGCTGGGCTGCCAGGGCATGGACTGAGCCCACAGCCCCCACCCCCTGGCTGGTCAGACCACATGGAGAACATGAGTACCTCCGGGCCCCTCCCCTCCACCAAACCACTGACCCTCAGCCTGGCCTGCTGCATTCAGATGTAGCGAGTCTTAGACCAAATATTTAACCCATGACTGCTCATGTGTCATCGGGAAACTGAAGTGTGGATTAGGTGGGGGGCTTTGGCTCGGCCCAGCCCCACCTCAGGGCATGGGCCCAGCTCCCAAGCCAGCCCCTTCACTGGGTGGGCAGTGTGAGGAAAGCACCTTCTGGACCCCCACCTGGACTGGCCCATTATTCCAGCCAAAGCCCAGCACCAGAAAGGGGACAAAGGACGTGGGTGGAGCAACCGGTCCCAGGAACCTGGTGCTCCTGGCAGAGGATGAAGGAGGGCTCTCTGTGGGAGCTTCTGGCCAGACAGGCATGCGTTCCAGGTGCAGTGGGGCCATTTGCAGCTTGGACCATCTCAGGCAAGCACCATACCCTCGAGGTGCCTCTGTTTCTCCATTTGTCTACAAGGGATGCCCACCAAGGCGTCATGGTAATTTGACGCTTCCTGCACATGCTTCACCAGACATCAGACATGTTCATAGGTACTGCCTCAACAACATCCTTACCCTAAGCCCTGGGGGAGGATTGTGTGTCCCTTTACAGAGAGTTTATAGGAAACCAAGGCTCAGAGATGTCAAGGTGCTTGTCCAGTGTCATACACCTTGTGAATGGGGCACCAGGACTCTCTGCTCAGGCAGTCTTGCTCCAGAGGCCACTTCATCAAATACTGGCTCACAGCTACTCATAGGGGCGTTGGGAAAATCACAAGCGCATGTGTAGCAACCACCACCATCACCAGAATAGTATGAGCTTGTATTTCACGTGCCAGTCTCTCTGCTCATTTCTTAATCTTCATTACAATCCTGTGAGGTAGGTGTTGGCCCAGTGGGTCATCATATTATTGTCCCCACTTTACAGATGTGGAAATGGAGGACCAGAGAGTTTTAGTAACTTTCCCAAAGTTACACAGTAATTAAATTAAATGTTAGAGCCAGAATTCCAACCCAGGCAGGCCCCCAAGTTCATGCCATTAGCAACCCCATTTGACAATCCTGCACGGCTCCCAACACATCCTAGGCATGGACTGCCAAGTGCCCTAGACCACAATGGGATACCACTTCTCACCCACCAGGATGGTGATAATCAAAAAGACAGACCATAATGATTTGGTAACAAGGATATGGAGAAATCAGAACCCTCACTCACAGTAGGTAGGAACTGTAAAATGGTGCAGCAGCTTTGGAAAGCATCTGGAAGTTCCTCAAAAAGTTAAACATAAAGTTGCCACATGACCCAGTAATTCCACTCCTAAGTATCTACCCAAGAGAAATGAAAGCATAGGCCACACAGAAACTTGAACGAAACACAAATGTTCCTAACAGCACTACTTATAATAGCCAAAAAGTTGAAACAACACAAGTGTTCACCAACCAATGAATGGATAAACAAAATGTGGAATATCCATTAAATGGAATATCACTCAGCAAAGAAAGGAATGAAACACCAACACCTGCTATAGCGTGGGTGAACCGCAAAACCATTACGCCAAGTGAAAGCAGCCAGACACAACAGGTCACATATAGTAGGATTCCATTTACATGAAATATCTAGAATAGACCAATCCATAGAAGCAGAAAGCAGATTAGTCGTTGCCGGGGCTGGGGTGGGGCTGGCAAGTGAGCACTGAAGGGTATGGGGTGTCTTTTGGGGGGTGATGAAAATGTTCTAAAATTGGTTGTGGTGAGAGTTGGGTAATTCCGTAAATATACTAAAAACTAACTGTATACTTTAAGTGAGGGAATGGTATGCTATGTGAGTTATGTCTCAATAAAGCTGATACCAGAAAAGTTGGTAAGTGCCATTTCTAAGTGATAGGGGCTTGTTTCTTCTTCCCCCACCCCCTTGAGTGTTCTTCCTGCCTTCTATCCCGTTTTCCGTGGAGGCTAGACCAGCTCCAGGCTACGCCCAGCTGCCTAGAAGATGCTAGTTAACACACACAGAGTTGACCCTGTGCCCACCAGTGCTAAGCAAGTCACATAGAGATGAGCTCCTTTAATCCTACCACTGCTGAAGTTGCACTGTTCTCCAATTTTACAGATGGGGAAACTGAGGCACTGACTCAATAACTTGGCTCCAGTCCGCTGCCAGGAAACAAGGAGAGCTGGGGTTCTAATCCAGGCCTCTGGGGCACAGTCCTAGTACTTATGCCTTTTGGGTTTGAGGTCCTGAATGAGAGTCCCCACAGGGTCCTGCATTCCGGCCAGGAGTGCAGGAATGCAGGAACGTGGGCAGGTCAGCAACCTGCAGGGAAGGGGCACAGATCCCAAAAGGCCTGGGAACTGGCTTGGCCAGTCCAGCTTTTCATCTCACTAATAAGACCCATGGGGGCATCCAGACAGGGCATCGGCCCGACTGATGGAGACCAGGATACACCCCTTCCCCACCACCCCCGACCAGTCTTGTCCCACCCACGGAGACGACAATCACCGGCAGAGCCAGGAAAGCCAAGGTGCTCCCACCCCAGAGAGGGGAGGCAGGTCTGAGTGACATGCTGGGAGAGGGACACACCCAGCCTCCCTCTACTTACTCAGAAGTTTAACACGGACACAGGTTCTAAGGGCAAGTGGCCTTCCGTACTAGAATGTGGCTTGGAAGTCATCCAGCCCCACCTGCTCATTACACAGATGCACAAACTGATGCCCTCAGAAGCAAAGGCACCTACCCAAGGTCATGCAGGAGGCAGCTGGTGCCTGGAGTCAGACAGGGTTCAAATCCTGACTGCACCAGCCATTGGTGTAAGCTTGGAGGAGCTACTTTATGCTTCTGAACCTCTTTTACCATCTGTAAAATGGGAATAGTCCATCCCACCTAGTTAAGTGAGGTGGGTGGGGGAAAGGTCAGGGGCACTTCTGGAAACACCTGAATGAGTTTCAAAGACCACTTTGGGGTTCAAGGACTGAGCTGGAGGTTCAGGGCAGCCTCTGGAGTCCCAAAAGCAGATTAGAGATCACTTAGGTTCACAAGTGGAATCTCCCTGGTTTCACCAGTGCCTAACCAGTGCGGGGCACGTAGGAGACATTCAACAAATATTGTTCAGTGAAGGACCTCGAATTACCAGGCCCATTGCAGGGGCTTCACAAACGGTGAGGATGACCGCTCATCCACACAACATGTATTCACTGCACTTTTACACCCCATAGAGGGTGCCCTTCACAATGCACCTGAGGCCTTATGGGGCCCCTGTGCATGGGGTTCTGCCTGTGGGCTCCTGCTTGCCAGTCATGCCTGGTCCTGTAAAATAGGTTTCTTCTGAAAATCAGTAAATTCACAGTGGCGAGGACAGAAGGTTCACATCCCCAGGGGGAAGGCATATCAATACAGTGGAACCACCTGACACCGGGGACCAAGGAGGACACAAGATTGCCTCCAAGGAACCCTTCTCAGTATATGACCTCCATCTCATGGTTAGGGGCCAGCAGACAAGCCCAAGCTGAGGGACGGTTTACAGAACACC
This sequence comes from Zalophus californianus, assembly GCF_009762305.2. NCBI lineage: Eukaryota > Metazoa > Chordata > Mammalia > Carnivora > Otariidae > Zalophus > Zalophus californianus. The sequence continues at coordinate 73,404,703 of NC_045604.1, forward strand.
TGACCAGCCCTCTTCAAAAGTGTCAAGGCCATGAAAGACAAGGCTGAGAAACCATCAGCCTGGAGGAGCCTAAGAAGATGGGACCGCTGAATGCAAAGTGGGGTCCTGGAACAGCCTAAAGACATTAGGGAGAAACTGAGGAATTAGAAACAAGTTCATAGTTTATAAAGTTTCCTTCCAGATTTCTGGGTTTTCCAGCAGACCCCTACAGGACACCTTGGTGATGGGAATGGCATCTAGGACACCCACCTGTGGACAGGCAGGGAGGAGGTGGGGTGCTGTGACCCAAGACCCCACCTGGTAGAAGCTGGTGGGACTAGGGACTCAGCTGTCCCCACAACAGCCCCCTCAGCCCAGCCCGGTCCAGCCAAGTGCTGCTGTGTGCGTCGCACAAGCCAGGTTGGGGCGGCGGTCCCCAGCAGATTTGGGCCCATTTCTCCAGAGAATCAGCCCTCATTTTCTTCTCCTGGGCGGATGAAGCCGGGGTCTGGCACGGGCCCAGGAGGGCCAGGGTCATGTCCAAGGCATGCCGAGGATACCTTGTGGGTGAGGACACACTGAGGGACAAACAAGGGCCTTTTGGGTCTGAGCCTGCAGGCACCAGCCCGGAACAAGTGCCTCTTTTGTGTCCCAGGAAGTACTCAGAGCACTGGAACCACAGGGGGAGAGCCTGAGAGCTTTAAATGACACCAGGTACTCCCATTCTGTCACCAGGAGTTAGAAACTCAATAACCACAGTCCAACCTGCTCTGCAGGTGGCCACTCAAGCCCAGGAGGTCAGCAGCAATATGGGGATCTAGTCAGCGAGCCAGCAGGGGTGCCGTCCAGAGAAGTGGGGACAGAGGTGGCACCCAGGTCAGTTACACACCACGGATGGAGTATATGAGCAGGAAAAGAGAACACAGGCATCTCAGGGGACCCTCCTCCTCCCCCAATCCTACTGCCCACCTCTCTTCTTGCTTGAATTTTGTGCAGGAGCTCCTTTCCCTTTACCCAGCTGGAAGGGCAGTATGGCCTGATGGTTAAGCACCCAGACAGAAGGCAGCAGGCCTGCATTTGAATCCTGACTCAGTCCTTACTAAGCTGTGAATTACTTAGCCTCTCTGAGCCTCAGTTTCCCCATCTGTCAGTGGGGGTCATCTCAATATGCATGCCACAGGGCTCGGCCAGGGGTTAAATGAGAGAGCGCTGTTGTATGGGGGAGCCCAGGCTCTCTGCCTCCACGTGGGGTCACTGTCCAGGGATCTGGGCTCCTTTTAAGGAGATGATAAAAGCCAGCAGCCGAGACCTGATGGCGGTTCACTGGCACCAGGGAGCTAAAAAAAAAAAAAGACCCCAGGCCAGCACACCATTCACACTGATCCTCACGCAAGCTAAGACATGCTCTGGCTCTGCCTGGCGGATCTCGCCTCGTCCAGGCATGGGAAATTCGCAAGTAACGTCAATATTTGGAAACGTCTCCACCAATCCCTGCAGAGGGAGGCTGGTGTATATACATGGGTAGTGAGACTGCTGGGAGGATTCGGATCCCAGGCCTGGTCCCACTGAACTGCCTTGGGTTTGGGCTTAGAATCAGGTTTGGGATTTGAAGGGTATGGTGTGTTTCCACCGAAGGGTCTCTGCCGTTCTGAGAACTCTCCCCCATCTGTAGGAGGGAAACCACAGAACGGGAGGGCAGGGAGGGCCTGTCTACCTGGTTGTTCAAGCAGAACCCCAGAACCGCCCCAGATCCCTGCCTTTCCCTTCCCAGTTCCACCTGGGAACAGATCTCCTGTGCCTCCAACCTCCCTTTGTTCTATGGTCTCAGCCTGATCAAGGCTGCTACCTCTCACCTGGACCAATGCAACAGCCACCCCCAACTGTCTCCCCGTGCCCATACTCTAGCTGCCTCCAACCAGCTTCAGCACATTTCAACAATGCAACCTCATCTTACCACTGTCCGGCCTCCAACTTGCCAGGGCTCCCAAATGCTCTGAGAATAGAGCTCAAACTCCTGCCCAAGGCCCATAGGACTCCCTGTGCCCAGCCTTTTCTGCCTCGGGGCCCTTGTACCAGTGGGGACTTTCCGGGGGGGGGGGGTGGTTCTGTTTGTAGATCGCCTCCAGGACCACCCTGGCTAAGACTTGGTTTACTCACTGCATGCCCAGCTGACCCACTCAGATTCTCTATCTCCTTCCCAAGCTCAGAAGCAGGAAGGACCTGCTTCCCAGCCTCCTACCTCCAGGAGGGACCCAGGCCCTCCAAGAACACCGTGAAGGGCCAACCCTCCAGCTAGCAGCTACCCTTGCTGCCTTCAGCTCTCCGTGCCCAAGTCATGCTGAACCAGTTGGCCCATTTTCCTCTCTATCTTGCCTGCAGGGAGGGGGCCATCCTGGCACATGGAAAGAACATAGGGTCTGGTGTTACTCTGACCTGGGCGGGCTCCTTACCCTCTCTTTGTCTATTTTCTCGTCTGTAAAATGGTGATAAGAATCCGTCCCACCCCAGAGGGTTGAAACAATTCAAGGAGATAATCCTTGTAAAGCACTTTGGATGTGGCAGTCACATGGCCAAGGCTCAAGACTGTGCCCCACACAACGCTCCTCCCAGCAACAGTGCAATGAGCCGCGCGGGTGTCTGGCGTAACCAAACGTGCTATTTCTCCTACCTACCTGAATTTCCTCATCCATAAATAGGGTTATGGTGTCTACGTAGGGAGCAGCAAAGAGAAAGACACACTTCACAGGTGGGGAACATCCCCAAATGGGAGTTCATATTGTATTGCTTTGAGTTCAAGGCTACTACTGTCCCATAGGAATAGGCTGCAAGCCACCATTTGTGGTTTAAATTTTTCCAGCAGCCACATGAAAAAAGTCAAAAGAAACAGGTGAACTTAATTTTTATATGATATGTTATTTAACTTAATATATCTAAGAAATTATTTTGACAGGTAGTCGACAGAACAACATTATTAATGAGATATTTTACATACCATTTTCATATTATGTCTTCTGAACCCTGGCATGTAGTTTTAACTCACAGCACAGCTCAGCTTGTTCTAAGCACACCCCACGTGGCTAGTGGTTCCCAAGTAGGACAATGCAGTTTTAGGGGATTCTGTGGCTTCCGGCCACTTTGCTCTAAGCCCATCGGTTCTGCCATAATAAAGCTGATGGATGCTCAGAGCATCTTGTGGTCCTGCTCAGAGCCTGGTACCTAGGAACACTCAACAAATGATCATCCCTTTTGCTCTCTGTCACTCTCCCACCAGACCTACACAGGTTGCCCAGACACCTGCCCCAAGGCCAGGTCCGGTCTACAGATTCCTGGCTGCCTGACTTCAAAACATTCCAGGGCTCTCAGCTGCACCCAGCCGAGCATGGTACCTGTGTGTAGAGGGCCAGGGCACGTAAACCACAGCCCAACGCCCTTTCCCCAGGCCCCCAGAGCTGCAACATCCCTGCCCACGGCATATGGCTCGCTCCCCGCCATCCCCCCCTTCAGGCTGGGAGAACAGCCTCTTTCCTGCCCTGGTCTCTTTCAGGACCTGCCACTCTGGGGAAGAGATCACACCCCCAGAGGGGTGCTGCAGCCCTGCCATAAGCCCCTGTCCCCAGCTGTCCCTGCCTGCCTAGAACCACTCTGTCCCCCACCAGTCACAACTCAACTTTCTCTGTGTGTAGAGATAGGAAGGGGTGGGCACAAGGCCCGTCTAGTGGGAACTGCCCTTCCTCCTTGGCCAGGACCACCTAGCCTTCCAGGCCTGAGTCAGTCCCCATGTTCCCCTTGATCATGTCTACCCGTCCTTCCCTTTGGGGGTTAATTCTGTTTCAGTGGGTATGCACAGGGAGCAGGGGAAGGGTGGGCAGGAGCCGTCAGCTTTGGAATGTCCGGAATGCGTAAGAGTGCACACCTCTTCCCAGAGCCCAGAGCAGGGGCCTGGCTGCCTGCTGGCCAGGGTCATCCTCTTCTGGGTCCGGCCAGCCAGCCAGGGCAGGAGCAGCTCTCCGGGGACATCCAGACCTGCTGGGAGGCTTAACCTCTGGTGCTGGGTGTCCCTCGGCCCCCATTTTCTTTTGTCCCTCCCTCCCAGACATCTATCCCATCCTGACACAAAGGCACACACAGTAGGCACTCAGGAAATGATTGCTAAACACTGAGAGCACCTGCCAGATACCTATCACCGCCCCCCTACCCCCCGCAGGTCCTTCACAACAAGATCCATTAAAATCTTACAGTCCTGGGAGAAAGGCACCCTTACAGTCATTGGACACTTCTCTTTTTCAAAAGATTTTATTTTTAAGCAATCTCTACACCCAATATGGGGCTCGAACTCACAACCCCAAGATCAAGAGTCTCACACTACACCAAATGAGCCAACCAGACGCCCTCATCGGGCACTTTTCTTAATCCTGCCTTTATTAGACTATAAATTTTTGGACAATAAGGACGTACTCATTTTTTTAAGATTTATTTATTTATTCTAGAGAGAGAAAGAGCCCAAGTGGGAGAGGGAGAGAGAATATGAAGCAGACTCTGCGCTCAGCACAGAGCCCGACACGGGGCTTGATCTCACTGATCTCATGACCACGAGATCATGACCTGAGCTAAAACCAAGGGTCGGATGCTCAACAGACTGAGCCACCCAGGCGCCCCAGGACACACTCATCTTTCAGGGGGCCCTTTTTTGCCATTAATTCCAGGCCTTGCATAGGTTTGGGGCTCAATAAATAGGTATTGAACTGAGCGGACTTTTGGAGGCATGGCCACAATTCCTATCCCCCCATTTTTCAGATGAAGACAACTGCGGCTTAGAGGGTATGAGAAACCCACCTGAGGTCACACAGCTGAGAAGTGGTGGTGCCAGGATTGGAACAGGCTCCAGAGCCACCTTCTCAGAACAAGGGTGACGGGGCGCCTGGGTGGCTCAGTCGTTGAGCGTCTGCCTTCGGCTCAGGTCATAGTCCCAGGGTCCTGGGATCGAGCCCCGCATCGGGCTTCCTGCTCGGCGGGAAGCCTGCTTCTCCCTCTCCCACTCCCCCTGCTTGTGTTCCCTCTCTCTCTCTGTCAAATAAATAAAATCTTAAAAAAAAAAAACAAAAAAACAAGGGTGACAACAATACCAATCCACAGGGGCACCTGGGTGGCTCAGTCGTTAAGCGTCTGCCTTAGGCTCAGGTCATGATCCCAGGGTCCTGGGATTGAGTCCTGCATCAGGCTCCCTGCTCGGCAGGAGGCCTGCTTCTCCCTCTCCCACTCCCCCTACTTGTGTTCCCTCTCTCACTATCTGTCTGTCAAATAAATAAATAAAATCTTTAAAAAAAAAATACCGGGGTGCCTGGGTGGCTCAGTCGTTAAGCATCTGCCTTCGGCTCAGGTCATGATCCCAGGATCCTGGGATCGAGCCCCGCATCGGGCTCCCCGCTCTGCAGGGAGCCTGCTTCTCCTTCCCCCACTCCCCCTGCTTGTGTTGCCTCTCTCGCTGTGTCTCTCTCTGTCAAATAAATAAAAAAAATCTTTAAAAAAAATAAAAATAAATACATAGATAAAAAATACCAATCCATGAAATGACAGGGAGACGTTGGGGAGACAGGACGAAGCAGCAAGGTGTTCACCCCTCAGGGGAGGCCTAGTGATTTACATCTTGTGGGCACCTGTCTCGGTACAATTAATCCCAGTAGTTGAGTAATAGTGGTGGCAACTGACTCAGACATTCTCCTAAGATGCCACCATGAGGGGATCCCAATCTGTCCCTCTGAGCAGGCCTTTTGGGAGAAGCAATCAACACAGAGGGAACACCTCCCTGGGTTGTACCCTGGCCCAGGGCCTGACACATGTTTCCACTTTGATCCTCATAACAACCCCTCCAGGTTGGTACTATTATTGCTCCCAGTGAACAGACTGAGCCTAGAGAGGAGGGGCAACTTGCCTGGGGCCACTGGACTAGTAAGCATCCAGACTGGTGACTGCTGTCACCCCAGCCAGTTTCCTACATAGTCAGTCACGGCTGAATAAACTTTCACCTCCACCCCCAGCTCCTTGTCATCTCTCCACCGCTCTTACCCGCCTGGGGACAGGCCCTTCTCTGTTACCAACCCCTGAGACAGGAGTTGTTAACATGCTATCAAACGTCTGCTCAGATCAACACTTACTTATTTATTTTAAAGATTCTATTTATTTATTTGACACAGAGAGAGACAGCGAGAGAGGGAACACAAGCAGGGGGAGTGGGAGAGGGAGAAGCAGGCTTCCTGCCGAGCAGGGAGCCCAATGCGGGGCTCAATCCCAGGACCCTGGGATCATGACCTGAGCCGAAGGCAGACGCTTAACAACTGAGCCACCCAGGCATCCCTCAACACTTATTTATTGAACTCCAAACCTATGCAAGACCTGGAATTAAGGGCACCCAAAGACAGGTAAGTCCGAAGATTTATTTTTAAAATATTTAATTAATTTATTTATTTGACACAGAGAGAGAGAAAACGTGTGAGCACAAGCAGGGGGAGCGGAAGGCAGAGCGAAAGGGAGAAGCAGACTCTCCACTGAGCAGGGAGCCTGACACGGGACTCGATCCCAGGACCCTGGGATCATGACACCCAACCCAATGAGCCACCCAGGTGCCCCATCCAAAGGTTTATAACCTAATAATCAGGATGAAGAAAAACACCCCAGTGACTATAATTGCAAACATTCAGATTGCCTGGGTCAGGGTATTTTCATCCACTCTGTCCCATTCAGGCTTTATATCCTAACTTAATTGTGAAAATATAGTTTGACCCAATAAAATGCAGGAAAAGAACCAAAAGGAAACAAAAGAGAAAGCATGATAAATAGGAAATACAAACTATTTTTGTATAGGGGAAGGTCCAAACACATCAGTTATTACAATAAACGTGAATGAGTTAAACTCTCCTGTTAAAAGATAAGACTCTTAGGTGAGAATAAAAATACAAAACAAAAGCCTGCTCTGTGCCATTTTATAAGACACATACCTGAAACGGAATGATACAGGAAAGTCGAGAATAAAGGAATACAGCATGACAGATCGGGCAGCTGCTATGGCAAAGGGAAAGCAAGGTGTGTGTACCTCAAGGACAAGATGGATCGAAGTAATCAGTGTAAATGTGGGCTTTGCACCCCTGGCTACACATCCAAAGACTGAAGTGTGGGCCCCGCCCTAGAGATTCTGACTTAATCTGTCTGCGACAGGGCCTGGACATCGCTTTTAAACTCCCCGGATGAGAGGCGCCTGGGTAGCTCAGTCGTTAAGCATCTGCCTTCGGCTCAGGTCATGATCCTAGGGTCCTGGATCGAGCCCCGCATCAGGCTCCCTGCTCAGCGGGAAGCCTGCTTCTCCCACTCCCCCTGCTTGTGTTCCTGCTTTCGCTGTATCTCTGTCAAATAAATAATTTATAAATAAATAAATAAATAAATAAATAAATAAAATAAAATAAAATAAAATAAACTCCCCAGATGAGTCTAATGTGCAGCCAGGGCTGGGAACCCGGAACTCAACCACAGTAATGTGTCACAGGGTTGGGGGGGGGGATCAGATTGAGGAAGAATCCCCAGATCTCTACAGAGAGGAAGTCTTGTAAGAAAGGAGTACACAGTACACAGGAAGCATCCAGTAAATACCAGATTGATTGGTCAATTGACTGATACTCTCCTTACTAGAAACTTCCATGGTAATTAGTAAAATCCTCCACACCCAACTATTAATCCTGGGGAAGTACTCCTAAACAGAGAAGATTGCTGGTGTAGTAACTACAGATCCGTTTCCCGGCCTAATCTGTTTCCGCCCCACAAAGCCACCCTACCTCCAGGCCCGTGTCAGGCGTGTGCTCTCAGGCTCTCGTTACCCACATGCAGAAGTTCAAGCTGCCTTGGGTAACACCAGGGTAATCTTGAAGATTTTTGCAAGGTTTAAACGGGGCTTAAGCCAATCTTGGTGCCCCTGGGTGTCAGGACATCATCCAGGTTCAAGACCAGCAGTACCAGGCTCCATTTATTAAGCACCTGCTGCATCCCTGCTGTTGTAAACCCACTGTCTCTAGTGTTCTCCACAAGCTTACGCTACTCTAATTCACAGATTCAAGAGAGACCTCCCACCACTATTTACTGAGTGCTACGTGTGGTTGGCACCGTTTTTGGGGGTATGGGAGTGACTGCACAGCATGCAAAGTCCCTGCCTTCATCAAGCCTAGAGGGGTGGGAATGTGACCTGCAGCACAGCTGACAAGTGGCACAGCTGGGCCTGAAGGGGGGGCAGTCTGCAACTCCTAAACTCAGGCTCTTTCTATTCTACCCACCATGCCCTCTGTCCCTGCCCATGGGCCTCGGCTTCTCCCTCAGGAGCAGTGGGGTTTAGTTGACCATTTTATACTTAGAAAGAGTCAAGCTCCTTATCTGGGGCGGCAGGACTGAGCCCTCTCAGGTCCCGACACAAACTTAGAATCCTTCCTCAACTTTAATTTGGAACCACTATGTCCCCATGCCCAGGACGTAGTAGTGAAAACCAGAAAAGCTAGGAGTCTGAAATCCGAGCCCAGGCCACTGGGGCAGCAAGGAATTCTACACACAGCTATTTTCTTGCAGCCATGCAGCCTTTCAGGGTCAGCGGGCAGCAGATGGAGCTGCCAGCCAGGGAGCAGCTGGGTGTGCAGTTCCCCTACAAGACCTGACAAACCCTTTGCCCAGGAAAGGGTGGGCCAGGCAGGACACTCTGGCAGCCAGCTTGCCTGCTCCTGGCTCAGAATGCCCGTGTTAGAGTAATTCTGAGTCTCTGGGCAGGCTACTAAAACTCTGAGCCTCACTTGAAACAGAAACATCAGGGTAGTATTATCCAAGAAACACAACATAATCATAATTTAGGGCAGCCGCTCCAAGCCAGGACTCAACCTTGAGCTTCTTGAATGTTCATACCTTTCCCAATACCCCTGCCGCCTTCCTGAGACTTTCTATCCATGACTCCTGATATGGAACCATCCTGCCTGCCTTCCAGTCTTGCTCTTCCGGCCTCAGGACCTGTCCCTCCCAGGCTCACCTCCTCTTCCTCCCCGAGACCCCTTCTCCCACTACTGACTAGACTCTGAGACACAGGACTCCAGGCTCCCTTCCAGGCTCCAGTCCACTCTGTTCCTCCTGCCAGTTCTCCTTTCCCATCCCCCTCCTCACTTTAAAAGACCTGAAAACCCATGATCTAGCTCAAACACGCAGAAAAGTACAGAAAAGAATCCTACCACCAAGACTTAGTTGATGTTCCCATGCTGCCGTATTTGCTTTGGATTATGTTTACAAATATAACATTATCATTCATTATCCCTTCGGCCCCCTCCTCTGGGGGAGGGTAATTTTGGAGCTGCTGGTTTCCTCCTCGGCCCGTTTCATGCTTTCCACTACATACCTGTGTCTGTATCCAGAAACATCATATTGCTTTGTATGAATGTTTTTTAAAATGTACATAAATATACTCTCTGTCTCCTTCATTAGCTTTGTTCACTGATGACTTTTCAGGCTTATGCACATGGATGCACACCTATCCCGCCTCACCCCCTCTCTGGGCTCTCTTGATCCACCCACCTCCTGCTGGTCCCCCAGAAGCCCTCGGGCTGGCTCAGGGACCCTCTGCCTCCACTGTCCCAGCACTTACCACCCTGCATTGTTGTCGCCTGTTTACCGAGCACACAGAAAGTGGCTGGATGAGGGCAGGGGTCAGCAGCACTCTCTGTTCAGGCCCTCACATTGTGTCCCAGCCCCCACCCCCACCGTCCTGGTGTGTGTGTGTGGGGGGGGGCGGTTTAGGGAGAGAGAGAATCTTAGCAGTCCTCCACGGCTCACCTCATTCATTCATTCATTCAGCATATGTGCTACACCAGCCAGTCTGGTAGCAGGGAGCCAGCCATCCCCATCTGGCCAAAGGGCCAGAGTCAAATGGCTGCTGAAATAAGGACCAAGGAGATGGGCAAGACAAAAGGTTAGAGAGGGCTTAAGGAACAGAAACCAACCAAGAAAGAGAAAGAGAAATGAGCCAAGAGAGGTGGGAAGAGCATTCCAGGCAGGAGGAGCAGTGCGGGCAAAACATGGTTGGATGTGGAAAGGACAGGGTGAGGGACACACATGAGTGTGTGCAGGGCTGCTGCAACCAGGGAACCCAGGGGCAAGGGGCAAGCGGCGGGGGACAGGATCAGATATGCATCTTGCAAAGAGCTCCCCGGCAGCCACGGGGAGAAGGGACTAAGGTGTCAGAGTAGAAGCAGGAAGTGTGAAGAGGCTACTGCAAGTATGCAGGGCAAGACGGCCTGGGCTGCTAGCTAGGCAAGGGTAGGCAAGGCAAAACGGACAATGCAGGGCTGGCCCCTGCAGACAGCAACCTCCTTCCTGGGGCACCAGGGGCCTCCCTCCCCAGGCTCAGGAGGCTGAAACACAGAAGGGCCACCAGGAGCAGAGAGAACGAAGACCAGAGGCCATTTCCCCCTTCCCCTGCAGAGACAGGCTGGGACAGGCAGGCTGGGAGAGTGGCACGTAGAAGGGAGCTGGGAAGCCCAGCTCCTCCCCCGTTGACAAGGAGCCTTGGAAATGCTCTTAAAGGCAGCTTGTCCCAGTGCCCAGAGCCCTCTGGGTGCCCCTCACCCTACTTGGGGTATTGCCTAAATGGTATGAATTGAGCTGAGCCTCTCCCCCCCAAAACTTCCTATCCCCAGATGATTGCCCCTGACAATCCTCAAAATGCCAGCATTAGCAGCCATTCTAAAGGTTCAGTGCCATTCTGTTCTGAACCTAATTTATCAGGTCTCCTTCCCTCTGCCAAGAGGAGGACTGGGCAAGTGAGGGCAAAGCCAGAGAGAGGGGAAGTAGACAGGGTTGCTGGGGCGGAGTCAGGGAATACAAAAGCCAGTGACTCCACCATCTGGCCTGGGGCAATCCCTGGAGCCGGCTGCCACCAGACCCAGGTGTGGGGTGGGGGGAAGACCTACTTCCCCTTCCCAGGGGCTCCTGGGCCACTAGCATCGGCCACCTGTGAGCTATGCACCCAAGGTGACTGGCTTTACTCTTGGCCTCAGTGTTACTGTCTGTGAAATGAGACACCAACACCAGCCTGGCTGGTATGGTGTCAAAATGAGGCACCCTAACACCCACGGCCATGCTGGGCACACAGTAGGTGCTTGAGAAATGGCTGGATCACTCCAGTACAAGTCACCCATGTGGTTGGAGGTGGGCTTTGCTGACAGAACCCTCCCCAAATCGTTCAGGCTTTCCAGCTGTCACTGATCAATGTGTGCAGGTGTGTCTCCGTGGATCTACTTGAGGTGGGCGCCCCATGAATGTTGAGGTGAATGGATGAGAGTCAGCTGATCTCCTGCCCCACCAGGGAGGAGGAGACCAGCTGCCTGGTCAGCTCTGGGCTTAACACTATCCTTACCCTTAATAGTGTGCGCTTACTGGTACTGGCTGCTGGAGTTTACCGAGCACTCACTGTGAGCCGGGTCTGGGGCTGCACACCCAGCAACCTCACCAGCTGGGGGTTGCTATCATCACTCCCATTTCACAGATGAAGAATCTAAGACTCAGAGATGTTGAGTGACCTGCCGAAGGTCACACAGTCAGGAGGGGCAAAGTGAGGGAGGGCTTGAACTCACACCCAGCTGACATCAGACTCTGTGCTCTTAACCACCAATAGGCTCAGGGTACCCTAGCCAGCTTCCAGGAGGGCAGGCACCCCTTTCACCAGCCCTTAAAGCCTTGGGCCCCACCTCCCACACAGGGTCCTCCTCGTTAAGACGGGGCGATTCTTGGCAGGATGCAACCCCGGTGAGGTTGAAAGGTGAGGCCAGGCTGCTGGGTGCTTATACTGGGACCCAGGTCTGGGTGGAGGGGCAAAATTAGTCCCGTTTTACAGATGAGGAAGCTGAGGCTCTGTGAGGCCAAATTTCTTTGCCAAAATCAAAAGGAGGCAGAATTCAGTCTAACTCCACAGCTGGATTTTAACCATTCCACTCCTCCCCATGACAGGTCGGACACCTCCCCAGGAAGTCCTGCCTGATCTCCTAGGTCTCCACCCTAACCCTGCCCTGACAGCTCTTACTTCAGACCAGTCAGGGGCACCAGAGCCGATGGGCTAGAGACCTCGTCTATCCAGCTCTATGTCCCACCGCCAGGAAACAGTCCTGTAACCACACTAGTAATTAAGCGTAACTCCATCGAGTACAAGAAGATTGTCAATGTCTCCTCCACTCCCCGGAAACAGCAGCCCTTGAGTTGTGCGGTGCACAGCCTGTCCATCGGCATCCAGTTCAAACCCAGGCACGTGGTAGGTGCCTTATCTGCATTTGTTCAATAGTTATAATCATCGTAGTGGCCATAGATTGAGGCCTCCTAAAACTCTCAACTCTTTCCCTGTGTTATTTCATTTAATCTTCATGCCAACAATATCATCCAGCAGGAACTATGCTTATGCCCATTCTACAGTTGGAGGAAACACCGACTCAGAGGCCAAGCAGCTCGCCCTGGGTTGCATAACCAAGAAGGGGCAACTGGTAGGGGCTGCACTATCAGCCACAGTTCAGGGTTCAGGACGGTGGGAGAAGGTCCCCTCCGGACCTTCCCTGCTGGGCTGGATGCCCATGTTCATCCTCAGTGACCTGCACCGTCAGGCCTGACCCTGTCATTAGCTCAGGTGTGAACATCAGCTCCCACACCTGTTATTAGGAACCAGGGTGACAGGAGCAGCGGGGTTCACCTGTTCCAGCCCTCCCCAGTTTCAGATGCTAAAAAGTGGACAAACAGGGAGGGGCAGTTTTCTCCACAAGAGCTCTTCTGTGACTGCCTGGCTTCTGGGTCCTGGGTCCCCTCCGCTGAAGATGGTGCTGCTGACCCCGTGTCTGGGTACTTCCTGTGTGCTAGGGGCATTCTGTCCATTGTCACAGTTGCTTCCCCCAGGACCTCAGGCTGGAGACACGTATTCACACCATCCCTGCTTTGGGGATGAGGAAGCTGAGGCTCAGAGTGGTTCCCTGACCTGCCTACAGCAGCTGTGGCAAAGCCGGGTTCAGAAGAGAGGCATTCTACTCTCGGGGTCGGAGCTCCCACTCACCTTGCCATGCTTTATCTCCCTGGCAACCCCACCCTCCCTCAAAGGAGGCCCCCCAAAAACTTAGGGTGAATGTTTGAGGGTCAGTGCCCCCATGACCCACGACCACATCTTAGAGCTACAAGGACAGTGTTAGGCACTACGTGACACTCAGAAGATTCTTGTTTAGAGAATGGGGCAAGAGGCTGTCCCCCAGCCCATAACCCAGTCCATGAACTTGTCCCCACCGAGGGGGAAGGGGCAGAGGGATGCACTGGTCTAGTGAGATCAGGGAGGGAAGCACCCAGCCCCTACTCAGAGCTGTCTGTGCCAGGCCATAGAGCCCCAGGGAAGAGTCTCTCATCCCATCCTGGGGGAGAGAATTGGGAAGGCTTCCTGGAGGAAGAAACCTCAAAGCTGAGATCTGAGATCAATGGCTGTCAGAAAACAGCAGATGGTGGCTGCCTTGGGCCAGAAGTATGCAGGGAAGAGAAAGAGGGCAGGAGAGGGGTAGGACCCTGAGTCCTTGTCACCCCAGGCCCTTGGAGTCTACGCAGCTATAAAGGATGGGAAGTCCTTCCTTCCTATCCTCTGTTGGGAAAGCCAAGACCCTCCCAGCACGTATGATTTCATCATAACCTTGTTAGGTCCAACCTTCTATTAGGGGGACCAGACAGAGAGCTGGAGGGATCAGGGTCTGGAGGAACGGGGTAAGCAGAGGGCAGGGTGAGGCCTGGCCCATCTCCTGGTGTGTGGGTGTGTGCATGTGTGAAGGACTGGAGGAGCCCAAGTCTTGGTGGGGGGAGAACAGAACAGTCCTCTGTGGCTGGCACAGAGTATGCGATTGTGCAATTCTCCAGGGAACAGCTCAGGGACTGGACGGGACCCCAGCTAGGTTTGAGAGCCAGCTGGACTCAGCCACAGAGGAACAGCATACAGGGCCCTGCCCAATCTCTGGGGCTGTGAAAGCCTGGGGAGGCTGGGGGGGGGGTACTTTGGAGGGGAAAATAAATGCCTCTGAACTTTAAACAGTCCAAAGGAGAGATGGGGGACCCTGAAATCACGGGGTGGTGCAGTTTCTGAAAAAGCTGGAACTCACAGTAATAGAGTGCCCAGGCCTGCCTGCACCTGTCTGAGGGGGTCTGCCTGGGCTGGACCACAGGAGTATCGTGGGAGCCCTGGCCAGAGTCTTCTCACCTTCTTCTGCGCCTGGATGGGAGTGAGGATCACAGTGGGGTGGGGGCATGTTAGGGTGGATACTGCCAGCAAGCTGGACAGTGCAATTCGCGGAGTCTCCCACCTGAATGAAGCTTGGTAAAGTGCACCCTCCCAGCCAGGAGCCCCCACCTCATATTTGCAAGGGTCAAAGTCCCACCCCTTCCCTCAATCTCAGCATCTCCAAGAGGCTTCCCTAAACCGGTTATTAAATGAATACATTAGGCTTATCAAAACGGACGTGGGCTGCCGTCTCAACGCAAACACATCAAGACATGTCATTCCCTTCCCAGGCCGCCCTGGGAACCTGAGGCTCAGAGACGCCGCCAGTTTCTGGACTGGGGGGTGGGGCACACCCCTGGGAAGTCATGCAGTGAGAAGGAGGCTCCGACGACGCCCAGCCACCGCGCAAACCCCGGCATGGGAAAAGGGGGGGTGTCTCAGCCTGTGCCCCTCCACCAGCTCCCCCCCACACCCATGGGTTTTTCTTGGTGAAGCTCTGGAGGGCAGGGTGGCAGCTCCCGGGAACCGCTGCCGCAGCTGGCACACAGACCACCGCCCCGCCACGCACCACCCCCACCTCTAGCCCCACAGAGCCAGGAGCACCTGCGCGCTCTCCAAGAAGCGCCGGGCGAGCGCCCCCCCTCCCCCGCCCAGCTCAGTCTCCGTTCCCCCCGTGAGCCCCTGGACGAAACTTCCTGAATCCCCTGCGGCGCCCCTGCCTTGGGTGTAGCGTCCTCCCGACACACGACTGTCCACCCCTGCGGTGCTTCCCGTCTCAGGAGAACCCCCGGCGCAAGGGCGACCCTCAGACACAGAAGTTCCCTGTACCAAGTTAATGCTCCCTGACCTCCTACAACTCTCCGGTGCCAAGTATCATGTTTCTCCTCGGGCGCCCCCCAGCCCATCCTCATTCCCACCCCGGCAGGGCTTGCCAGCTCAAGGGTGTCCCTCGGGAGCGGCGTTCCCGCCTGGCGCGCACTACCGGCTCAGCTCCCCGCCCCCTCGGCCAAGCTTTCGGGGGGGCCCCCTGCAGCTATCCGGGCCAGGCCGTTTCCCCCACGCTCGGGGCTCTGCTTCCCAGCCTAGGGCGCCCCTCAGCGCGCTGGTTTCCCGCGGGCGTCCCGGGCGCGGCGTGCGGCGCCTGCTCACCTCCGGGTCTGCACAGTGGGGCTGTATTTGCCTTTGTTTCTCTTCCTGAAGAGCGAGTTCATGGTGGCGCTCGGAGTGCGCGGGCGGGGGCGGCGGGTCGCGGCGCCGGGCTGGCAGTGGGAGGCGGGCGGGCCCGGCGCGCACCGAGGGGCGGGCAGCGGACGCAGGTGAGCGAGCGGCGGCGCAGGAATCCCTAGTGCGGCGCGGCGAGTGCGGCGACCGGTCACTACTCACGGGGGGCGGGGCGCCCGCGGGCCTCTGGCTCTCCGGGCGGCTCCCGGAGAAGGTGGTGCTTACCTTCCCGGAGGAGGGGCCACCGGGAGGGCGGGGCTTCCAGGCCCCTTGGGCGCGCGCCCTAGGCCTGGTCCGAGCGAGCGGAGCGTCCAGCCTGGGCTGGGGATGGGACACGGGGACCTGTCGGGACACCGCCCACCCTCCCCGGCCCCCGCACTCTAGTGTCTGGCAGGTGGGCGGGGGCGCACAGGCCCGGGCACACCTAGCCCCACATTCAACCCCCTCCCTCGGGCCTGGCGCTTGAGGGCCCTCACCTGGCTCTCCGCTGCCCCTCGCGCGTCGCGCTCCCATCTCCTTGGCTCACACCCAGGTGCCCCCCCCCAGACAGGTGTGGCTGGGACCAGACGGGTCTCTGGGCCTTGGCTAGCTGGTGAATTACATTCACAGGTGGTAGCAGTGCCAATGGCAATTGAGAAAAGAGGTTGTGGAGCGCGTCTGCCTGATTCACATCCCCGACCTCAGCCGCAGCTGACACCTGGCAAGACGTCTTACCGCTCCCAGCCTCAGTTTCCTTATTTGTCAAACAGTGATAACAACTGCCCACAGCCCCAAGGGTTAGGAGGAGAGTCCTGTTGAGAATTCACACTAAGTACTTAGCACAGTGTCCGGCCCAAATGTGCAGGAAGTGGGCCATCTAGGGTAGACAAAAAAATCCCTTGAAACTAATAACTCCAGGCCCTGGCATGATAGAAATACTTCATGGCTGGTCATAAAAGCAGCTGGATTCTGGTTCAAAATCGCCATGTTACAGAATTCTGCCAACATGTGCCCAAGTTAAACTGTGTGCCACGGTGTCCCTGGGTTTGACAGTAGACCACTGTGCACCCGGTGTTAGGTGTGTACCAGTTGAGAAGGCTGTAGTGGAAGAGGCAGTAAACCGAGTCTGGCAGTGAGCCCAAATGGGGCCCCGACAGCTGGGAAGGTTCAGTGCCACTTTAGAGGGGAGTGGAGGTGGGGTCTGAGCCTAGCGGGAAAGGAGGAGCAATGAGGTCTGCAGGGGAGGGAGGCAGGAGCCCCCTGCTGAGAATCCCGACTCCTCAGGCCAGTCCCTTCCCCACATGTTTTTATTTATAAAATAAAAGTGCTATGGAAGTTGATTTCCAAAGGCTTTTACTGCCCCTGGACCCTGGAGCATTCTGAGAGACACAGTGTCCTTTAGACCATCTCTTGTCCCTGCCACCAAAGGACTTCAGTTTCAAAGTGTTACAGAGACTCTAGGAAAATCTTATTTTAATGAGGCATGTGTGGGTGGACTTCAGGGGGTCTGTGAATCCTCATAGCTTCTTTCAAAATGTGTGTCCATATGTACATTTTTCTTGGGGAGGGCCTATTGCTTTCAGTGGGTTCCTTCATTCACTCATTCAGCAGATACTAACCTTCTCCCAGCTTTGGCTGCCTGGTTCCACTACAGTGATAAGAAGAGGGGAAAAACAAAATACAGCAAAGGTGCCTTTCTCTTAAGGGATGGGGCCTGGAGGCACAAAGGGACTCAAGTCCAGCCTGCTGACATTGGGAACAGATATCAAGTGTGTGTGTGTGGGGGGGGAACCTGGGGCCTGCAGAACCCAAACTCAGCAGAGCTTACCCACCCACAACCCCAAGTAGGCCATAGCCAGGGGCTCAGGAAGGTACCTTGTTGATCTCTCTGCTTTTGCCTGTGCAGCAACTCTGCCTGGAAACACTTTCCTTACTTCTCCTCACCTATCCCTACAGGGGGCTCTTACATGGGAGATAAGCATGCTTTAGGGGATGTTCCTGGCAGCATTGTTGCTATGGAGACACAGCCCTGGAGACAAGCTGATGGCCATGGGGAGACAGTGGTTAAGTGAACCACTGTGCATCCACACTAGGAGACCATGCAGCTGGAAATGAATGAGGGGCAGATGTGGACACACGTGGTCAGGCACCAGAAGTACAAGGAAGAGAATATACATGTGTATATGCACAGAAAGCTTCTGGAAGGATCCACAAGAAACTGTTAGCTGTGAGTCTCCTCAGGAGGGACAAGAGAAAAATCTGAATTTTCATTGTATACCCTTTTACAGTATTTGGAGTTTATTTTTTTAATCTATTTTTATTTTTTCAAAAATCTCGTGATTTTATTTTTTATATGTGCATGAATTGCCTTTTTAGTTGCTTTTTAACAACTTGTTTAAAAATGACCCAAGTCTCGGGGCACCGGGGTGGCTCAGTCGTTCAGCGTCTGCCTTTGGCTCAGGTCATGATCTCAGGGTCCTGGGATCGAGCCCCGCATTGGGCTCCCTGCTTAGTGGGGAGTCTGTTTCTCCCTCACCCACTCCCCCTGCTTGTGTTCCCTCTCTCGCTGTGTCTCTCTGTCAAATAAATAAATAAAATCTTTTTAAAAAAATGACCCAAGTCTGGCATTCCCTCTTCCCAGTGCCTCCTGTGCTGTCCCCTCCACTGCCCACCCCCCATCCCAGCTGTGTGCCCCTCTATCAGCACCCACCACAGTCTATGGTAATAACCTCCTTCCTCGTTGGACTTTCTTACTGGCCTGGGAAATAATGGTGGGTAAAGATTATGAAAGACATGAAACTTGGGGAATAGAAGAATCCGTGCTGAAGCTGCTCTACCCTCAAGTTGCTGATGGTCTAAGAGCTGAGACAAAGGTACAACTACACAGCCCACCTGGATGAGTCTGGGAAGAAGAGCCTTATCAGGGCTCCAAAGGTGGGAGGAGCAGCCTGGGAGACCTGGCTTGGAGTCCTCGCCTGGTCCCTTTCCCCTGTGTGGACATGGGCAAATCATCTTGCCCCTCTCGGCCTCAGTTGTCCTCATCTGTGAAATGGGCACACGACAATAGCATCCACCAAAGAGGGAAGCCCACCCATGTGTGAAGCACTTAGCATGCCCCCTGCAGTTAGTGATGGCTCAGCAAATGGGAGGGGGTTATGTCTGTAGCTGGGGGATTGTGGGGCTGAGGGGTATAAGCACTCACAGGAACTCCAAACTGCATCAAAACTCTGGATTTCTCCCAATTTCCAAATCTTCTTCCCCCACACCGCTTACAAAAGTGATGGTCAGGGATGCCTGGGTGGCTCAGTCAGTTGAGGGTCTGGCTCTTTGTTTTGGCTCAGGTCCTGATCTCATGGGTCGTGGGACAGAGCCCCATGCCAGGCTCCAAGTTCCGTGCAGAGTCTGCTTGGAATTCTCACTCTCCCTCCCCCTCTGCCCTTCCCCCTGCTTGTTCACTTGCCCCCTCTCAAACAAACAAACAAACAAATAGAGGTGATGTTTGGCTTTGGGAAGGAAACCAGGCTAGGGACCTCCAAGTTAGCCTGCTTGTAGCTCGGCTGCTGATAACAGTCATGGCACTGATGATATTCATGCCATTTCTCATTTATGGAGGACGGACTCCGTGCCAGACAACAGGGAATGTGCCCAACATGTCTCAGCTGGCTGGTTCCCCCGAGGACCCCCACTGGGTGAAGCAGGCCAGCCCTCCCCACCTGGGCAAAAGCTCTCTTATCTCATGTTCCAGGGAAGGGCACTGAGGCCCTGAGAGGCCCGGTGCCCAGCGGGGCTGTTTCCTGGGTTATTCGGCTCCAGCCCTGAGCTTGGACCCCCACCCACCTCCACCCTCCCAGCCTCCCACTGACTCAGCTGGGGAGAATTGGCAAATTCAGGGAGGAATTTGGGCTGTGCTTCACCATCCCTCCCTGCTCTGTTCTCTAAAATCTGGACTTGGAGCTGGTACGGCTTTGTGTGCGTACACACGTGTGCACGACACTCGTCTGTGGGCAGGCCGGATGGGGTGGGAGCTGTGTTCTGGCCCCATGCATCCTCCTCTGGGCAGATGGGATTTGTTTGGTTCCGCGGAGCCCTCTTATGCCAAGTGACTCATCCCCCGGTCGACTGGGGGTGGAGGTTCGGGGGAGGGTGTTTGCTTTCCTGGGGTTTGCTCGATGGTTAAACCCACGGAGATGGCACCTGCAGGGCCTTCTAGTGCCCTGGCAACCAGGCCACCCTCGGTCCCTGAACCCTGTCCCCTCTCTCCAGTGGGGCCAGGCTGCTGACTCCCAGGAGGCCACCGCCTTCTGAAGGGTCACCCACATCCTCCTTGTTTGCTGTCATTGTTTCCCTAGCAGTTGGAGAGGTGCTCACTCACTCACTGGCTTGGGGTGTTTCTGTGAACCAGTTTGGAACAAGAAGGGCAGCATTCCCCCAGCCCCAGAGAGAGGTGTGTGTGGGACCAGCAGCCTGTTCCTAACCACAGCACCTTCTCCTCCCAACCTCCTGTGGACAGCCATCTCCTGTCTCCAATATTGTGACCTCACACCCCACCTGAGGAACATTTAAAAATGCAGATTCTAGAGTCTCCTGGTTGGGTGGGTCTAGAAGGGCCCAGGAATCTGCATGTTAACAAACACCTCGCCCTTGGTTGCTGAAGCCACCCTGAGAAGCACACTCTGGACCACCTTGAGAAACACAGACAGGTGCAGTACATGCTCAGGCCATGTCTGCACCCACTGGGAAAGAGCCCACAGGCTTTAGTTTGAAGCCCACCTGGGTTTGAATCCTGGCTCAGCCACACACCCACCTGTGTGCCCTCAAGGGGGTGGCTTAACCTTTTGGGATCTTGGTTTTCCCATCTGTAAAGTGGGGAAAAGCCAGTTGTGGCATGATGTGTGCCAAGCACCTGGCATGGAGGCCCCTCTCTTCTCCACTCTTCAAGGGGACAGCAGGGGACTGGCCCAGCTTCACCCTGGGTTTTGTAACATGTATTTACTTTTCTTGCAGAACAATGCAAGGGATGGAAAAATCATGCTGGCTCTCCAGCCCAGCTCGGCTGACTCACACTCAGTCCTGGGCTGGGGGCCTGGTGAGCTCCCCACAACACCCCGGGGGCCAGATGGGAGGCTGGACCCTGGCAGCAGGGGGAGGAAAGGGTCCATGGTGAGTCACCCACCCTGCCTGCCCCTGAGTCATCCCTCAAGAATGTGCCTCAGGGCCCTACCCGCTGGGGGCCCCTGGCAGGCTGCCCCATCCTGGCCATCTCCCCACTGCCTGCCAGGGAGCCCCGCCCTGCCACCCTCCCAGAGAGCTGCTGCTCAGAGGACCCTCCTGCCAGTGCCTCTGGATGCAGGGGTGTATCTTACAGATGTGTCTGTTTCCAGCTACTGAATAGTGACCACTCTGAGGCTCTGGTGCCCCTGGCAGCCCTGGCCCTTCCCCTGGGCCCAGCCACTGAGAGGTTAACCCTCAACTCTGCGGGGGGTACTCTCAGACCCTGCCTCACCCATTCTGACCCAGCCCTACTAGCACATCAGTCCATCTGGTAGATCCAGGCCTCATCTTGAACCCTGGATTGCTTTCCAGTACAACCTGCTCCCTCTCTCTGGACACCTCATTCTAAGCCCATCCCTGGGCCTCTCAGCCGGGCCAGAAGGGCCTCCCAGTGAGGAGGTCACACTGTCAGGGCAGACAGCAGAGCTGGGTGGGACCAGACAGGCTCTGCCAGGCCTGGGATCCCCGCAGGACAGGCTGCCCAACCCTATCCCAAGTCTCCTGTCCTCCCCTAAATACCCAACCTTTCTTCCTCCCACCCCACCTTGTGGGGCCCTGCCAGGGCTCACGCTGCCCAGACCGGTAGGGCTGCATTTCTGGGGCCAGTGTCCAGGGTGTGGCAGCCCCTGGGGATGGCCCAGGTCAGAAGGTCAGAACCCCATTCCCTCCAGAGCCTGGAGGCCTGAGTGATGGGCAAACTAGGCCACAGGGGGCAGAATCAAATTAGCTTTTAGCTTGAAGCCAACCTGGGTTTGAATCCTGATTCTGCCATGTACCCAGCTGTGTGATCTTAGGCAAGTGGCTTAACCTCTCTGAACCTCAGTTTCCCCATTTGTAAATTGGGGAAGAGCCAGTGAGTTAAGATGTCAAATCCTAGTTCCTCTGTTTCCTAGCTATGTGACCCTGAGGAAATGTCTTCACTTCTCTGAACCTCAGCTTCTCCACCTGCAAAATGGGAATACTCTGACACTTGTTCCACAAGGTCTTGAAAGGATTCTGTGAAGTAAGACATGCAGTAATGACAAACAATCCCAACTCTGCTGAACATTTACTATGTGCTAGGCCCTGTGTTATGGATTCCAGCTTGATTGAGGTGTGACGGACATATAACAAAGGGTACATCTTTAAGTGTACCATCCAGGGGCGCCTGGTGGCTCAGTCAGTTAAGCATCTGCCTTCAGCTCAGGTCATGATCCCAGGGTCCTGGGATTGAGCCCCACGTCGGGCTCCCTGCTCAGTGAGGAGCCTGCTTCTCCCTCTCCTCTCTGCTTGTGCTCTCTCTCTCAAATAAATAAAATCTTTAAAAAAAATAAACCATCCAATGGGTTTGACATCAGCACCCGACGGTGAAACCATGACCACAACAAAGATGATGAACTGGCCTTCCTCCTCTCCCCATTTTTCAGATGTGGAAACTGAGGCTCCAAGACGTTAAGAGTCCGCTCAAGGTGGTCAGGAGAGGACTCAGGATTTAAACCCTGCAATCTAGGGCACCTGGGGGGCTCAGACGGTTGAGCGTCCAACTCTTGATCTTGGCTCAGGTCATGATCTCAGGGTCCTGGGATCGAGCCCCACATTGGGCTCCCCGCTCAGCAGGGAGTCTGCTTGTCTCCCACTCCCTCTGCCCCTACCCCCACTCACGCTCTCTCAGTCTCTAAAATAAATAAATAAATCTTTAAAATATTAAAAAAAAAACCCTCAACAACCATGCAGTCTGAGCTAGCGCCTTCGTCCCCATGTCTGCCCCCATTCAGTCAGGTGCCTGGCACAGAGTAGGCACTCAATGTCACTGCTGAATAAGTGAACAGGAGGGTCAATGCATGATAGTGGTCCCAGGGAAGGTCCAGGAGAACTGACCAAAGGTTAGTAGGTCCTGAGTCAGAACCATGGTGAAGAGAAGGTGTTCGTTCATTCATTCATTCATTCATCAAATATTGATTGAGTACCTACTATGTGACAAGGCCTGTTTTAGGCACTCGGGATACAAGGCTGAGCACAAGGGACACAGATTTCTGCCCTCAGGGAGCTTGCTGCAGAGGGGTGGGCTTGGGGAATGGTGAGTTTAATGCCACCTGTGGGTGGATGATGGCACCTGTCCTGGGTCCCCAGCGATGGAGCACCCCAGGCAGACAAAGTCATGGAGCAGGGGCCTGGAGAGACTGTGAGGAAAGCAGTCAGACCCAAGGCTGAGGGTGGTTGGCGCCCTGGCAAGGAAGGGCAGGGAGGCAAGTGAGGGACCCTAGTTCCCTCATCATACTCCCAAACATCACTGACATTTCCACAGGAATCAGGCTCCCCCAACCCCTCAGGGGAGGATCTTCTTGCCTCCACAGTGCCTCCCACACATTCACCCATCCATTTATTGGGCACCTACTATATGCCCAGCCCTGGGGGGTACAGCGGCTAACAGGATACAACCCACATATTCCCAGCCTGAGAAGGGAAAGAGATCGAAAAGCAGACAGACAACACATTTTAAAGAAATGAAATAACTTAAATGCCCACCAAGGGGTATGTGTGGCTGATAAATGCTGAGACAGACATCTAACATTGGGTGGAAGGGGACAGACACATGGGGGGTCTGTAGGCCTCGCAAGGAAGGAAGCACTGGGTGTATTAAGTGAAAAAAAAAAAAGAAGTGACCCACCACTGCATATTGCATTTTCGCCGTTTGTGATGTGAAATAGAGCTGCCCCTGTATCCCTCCTGCTTGCCTAGGTCTGGGTCTGCCTGGACCTTTTGTCCATTCTCTCTGCTGAGGTCAAACATTCCTGCCAGAGACCTGGGTGGCCAAGCCCCCATGCACTACCCTCCCAGGCCATTCTCTGGTCACTGGCTCAGGCTTAATCCCTTGCCTGGGCTTGGGCCCCGGGACTGATGAGTCAACACCAGTTGGCTCTGGACAAACACCCACTCTTTCGCCCCCGCCCCTGTTCAGTCCATCCTGTTCTCTGGAAAGGGCCCAGCCTCTGCTGGTCTAGGGGCGACTCTGGAGAAGCCCTGTCCAATGGCACTTCTTTAGATGCTAGAAATATTCTGTGTACATGGGAGGCAAAAGCCACATGTGGCTGTTGAGCACTTGAAATGAGGCTAGTGCAAGTGAATTTTTAAATTTATTGTTCATTTTTATTATTTATATAAATATGATATGTTAATATGTTAATTAATCCATGTGATTAATTTTAAATTTAAACAGCTGCATGTGGTTGGTGGTAATTGCTTCGAGTGATTTGAGAAAGTCAGATTGGACCCAGGCATAGAGGAGAAGTGGACAGCCCAGGACCCTGGCCTCTCCCCCCAGGCAGGGGCAGCTGGGGCCTCAGAGACTGAGCTGGGTATGTGGGGGTTTCCCTTGGGGTCTGCTCTGTTAATGGGGCCAGGCGTAGGTTTTGGTGCCTGTGGCCAACCTCCTACCTGCCCAGCATCTTGGTCTGACCCCAGCGTGGTGGGCAGAATCATGACCTGGACTGATCCCTTAATATTGGGAGTGCCCAGCTACAGCACCATGGTCCAAACTCTCTCAGATCCCACCTCTCCCTCTGCCCATCCCTGCTCCCACCTACACTGTTCCAGAGGAACTTAGGATGGGGGGTTAGGGTCACATCTAATTTGCTGAAAGGCAAGGGCAACGCACTCCTCTTTCCAACCCAGAGGAGTCAGAGGCCATAGCTGTCCTGGTCCTGGTCCCTCTAAGCATCAAGCTTGGGTACAGGGACTTTGTTTTTGCAGTGACCCCAGGCCAGGGAAGCAGGGGCAAGAGGGAAAATGCACCAGGAGGAGGCCAACCAACCCAACGTACAACCACAGGTGGGCCCCACAGTGGGCTAATGGGGGCCCCCCAAAAAAAGTTAAGTCCAAGTACTAACCCCCTGCAATCTAGGAATGTGACCTTATTTGGAAAAAGGTTCTTTCTAGATGCAAATAAGTTAAGGATCTCAAGATGAGATTTTCCTGGATTTAGGGTGGGCCCTGCATCCAATGACAGCGGTCCTTATAAGAAAAAGGCAGAAGGAGATTTGTAACATGGAGACACACTGAGAAAAGAAGGCCATGCAGTGACCAGCGCAGCTAGAGATGGAGAGATGAGATCTGATGATACAGGCAGGGGCCACAAGCCACGGAATGCAGGCAGGCTCTAGACGCTGGAAAAGGCACGGAAATGGATTCTCCCTTCAGAGGTTCCAGAAGGAGCAAACCCTGCTGACAATCTGACTTTAGCCCAGTGAGGCTGATTTCATATTTCTGATCTCCAGAATTGTCAGATAATAAATGTGTGGGTTTTTTTTTTTTAAGGCCACTAGAGCATTAGTAAGAAATTAATACACGAGGTTCCTTCTTCCCTGCCCCAAGGTCGGGGGGTAGTCTGCCATCAAGGTAACTTGGGGTGTGAGGAAAGTCCTGGGTGAAAGCAGGAGAGCAGGGGCTGGGGGAACATGGAGGAACCTCAGAGACACGATGCTCAGTGAGAGAAGCCAGTCATGAAAGGCCGCATTACGTGTGATTCCACTGATATGAAATGTCCAGACTAGGTAAATCCATAGAGACAGAAAGCAAATCAGTGGTTGCCAGGGGTTGGGGGACACACGGGGAGGGACTGCTAAATGTTACGGGGTTTCTTTTTGGAGGGATGAAAGTGTTCTAAAAATTGGTGGTGGTGGTGGTGGCACCATTCTGGGAATATACTAAACACCACTGGCGGGCGCCTGGGTGGCTCAGATGGTTAAGCGTCTGCCTTCGGCTCAGGTCATGATCCCAGGGTCCTGGGATCCAGTCCCGCATCGGGCTCCCTGCTCCTTGGGAGCCTGCTTCTCCCTCTGCTTCTCTCTCTCTCTCTCTCTCTCTCTCCCTCTGTCTCTCATGAATAAATAAATAAAATCTTTAAAAAAAAATAAACACCACTGGCTCACACACTGTATGTGGGTGTACTGTATGGTGTGAGAATTATGTCTTAATAAAGCAGAGTCATCACTTTCCTCCACTGCACCATCTCAAATGTCACCCTCTCCTAGAAAGTCCCTGGAAAACGGTCCCTCTCTCCTAGCTGACACTATTTACCCGTTTTATTTTATTTATTTATTTATTTATTTATTTATTTACTTATTTACTTATTTTTAAAGATTTATTTATTTATTTGACAGAAAGAGACACAGCGAGAGAGGGAACACAAGCAGGGGGAGTGGGAGAGGGAGAAGCAGGCTTCCCGCGGAGCAGGGAGCCCGATGTGGGGCTTGATCCCAGGACCCTGGGATCATGACCCGAGCCGAAGGCAGACACTTAATGACCGAGCCACCCAGGCGCCCCTATTTACCCATTTAAAAAAAAATTTTCCCAACGTGATTTCTTGAATTATTATGGTCAGATGTACATAATATAAAACTTATATTTTACTAACTAGAATTAAGATTAAAACTTGAAAAAAAAGAAAAACCTTACCATTTTAGCCATTTTTAAGCGTATAGTTCAGTGGCATCAAGTACATTCACGATGTTGTGCAATCCTCACCACCATCCATCCCCACAACCTTCTTTCTCATCTTGCAAAACTGAAACTCTGTTCCCATTAAACATTAACTCCCCATTTCCCCTCCCCCTCCCCCCGCACCCCCCCTTCCACTTTCTGTCTCTATGAATTTGACCACTCTAGGTCCTTCATATAATTGGAATTAAACAGTATTTATCCTTCTGTGACTGGCTTCTTCCACTGAGCGCAATGTCTTCAAGATTCATCCATGTTGTAGCATGTGGCGGAACCCTCTTCCTTTTTAAGGCTGGACAATATCCATGTTATCCCCATTTTAAAGGAGGGGACACTGTGGCCATATACACTGCAGGGACACTACAAGGCGGCAGGGCCAGAATTCGCACCCAGGTGAACCTGACTCTAGCACCCACTGCTCACCACTCTGCCACCCAACCCCCTCCCAAGTGCCACACTGACTCCCCGTGCACCCTACCTTTGCTCCCTCTCTCTTCCCTCCTCACTGAGAGCTCCTGGGGCTCAGACAGCCTTTTACTCACCTTTGGACCCTGCAGCACCTGGTGGAGTCCCAAAGCTTGTGTGGAAGTGACTAGACCTGGGTGTGGACTGGGGGTCTAGGTGTGCAGTGCCTGGCTGTGCAGCCTCCTGGATCAGGCCCCTCCAGACTCAGCCTCTTGTTCCATCAAAGCTGTCCAATGACAGGTTACTACCTGCACACCTGTACGTAGCCAAGGACCCTGCCAAGGACCCCTGTGGCCCTCGAGATTCCCAAATCCAGGAGGTTCCTGAGTTGCACTCTGAGAAGGGAGAGGAACTTAGAGGCAGCCCTAGGACAAATGAGACGTGGTGTAGAAAGCAGATTGGAGGTTGCCAGGGGCTGGGAGAGGGAGAAAGGAGGGACTGCTTGATGGATACTGGTTTTCTTTTGGGATGATAAAAATGTTCTGGGACTAGATAGTGGTAGATAGTTGTGCAACCTTGTGAATATACAAAAAAAAAACATTGAATTGTACACTTAAAATGGTTAAGATAACTTTTATGTATATTAACCACGATTAAAAAAATGTCCCATCCTCTCCAGCTTCAGCACCATCCAGGGGCACTCATGTATTCCAGAGCCCACATCAAGGGCCACTCACGTCCCCACAAGGGTCTGGACTTTGGATCTCCTCACTCTTAACCCCCTCTTTACTCCATCATTTCTTGGTGTCATACTGAGCTATCCAACTGAGGACATTTTCCTGCAGGACGGACACGTTCTGAAGATATCTGCATTTGGGCCCAGTTTTTTTACTCAAATAAATGCATTGCTAATGGTTGAATTTCCTGTGGCAGGGGCCCATCTGTGGGGGAGATATTCAGAGATGTGGGGGTGGTTTCTGGAGTCTTCAAAAATTACCTCACCACAAGGCAGCTTCGGCTTGGTCATTTCCGCAGGGCAAGTAGGAAGCAGCAGATAGAGGCTGAAGGTCCTGCCCTTGGGACTGCCCTCTCACCCCCCAGAGATCCCATGGACTCAGCCCATCCTTCTAGTACCTCCTTAGCCCAGAACAAAATGCCTGGATATCTTTATAGTACAGGCTGGAAAATCATATCTTCTGGGTAATTCAGCTACAGTCCTGGGCAGAAGAAGGCACTGGAGAACTAGAGTCCTTGGTTTGAGTTCCTTAGTAGCTGTGTGACCTTGGGCAAGTTACTTAATCTCTCTGTGCCATAGTGACCTTATCTTTAAAATGAAGATTAAAATAGTTTTGATCTTAAAAGATTTTTTTTTATTTTTTAAAAAGATTTTATTTATTTATTTGACAGACAGAGATAGCGAGAGCAGGAACACAAGCAGGGGAAGTGGGGGAGGGAGAAGCAGGCTCCCCCACCGAGCAGGGAGCCCGATGTGGGGCTCAATCCCAGAACCCTGGGATCACGACCAGAGCCGAAGGCAGACGCTTAAAGACTGAGCCACCCAGGCGCCCCTTAAAAGTTTTTTTTTTTTAAATTTAGATAATCATTTAACATAACGACTAACCGTTTTAACATTAACCATTTTGATGTGTACAATTCAGGGGCACTGAGTGCATTCATAATGTTGGGCAACCACCACCTCTATGGAGTTCCAAACATTTTCATCACTGCAGGGGTTGTTTTTGAGGATTAAATGTTTGTAAGGCTTTAGAACGGTGCCTGGAACAGTACGTGCCAAATAAGTGCTCAATAGATGGTAGGAATAATCAGAAATAGAACGGTGCTCATAATAGGTAACACTTGCTGGACAGTGCTATTAATTCGTTTCCCTCCAACCGGAGGAGGAGGGAGTTAGGGTCTCACTCTACTTTGGGCTGCATTTTCCACTTTGAGCTTTCCGAACCCACCCGGCTGTGCCCCACGCCTCCCCGCCCGGGCCCAGAGTCCCATCCTCACAGGTTGGGAGCAGGGGAGACGCTGCTGGTAGCGAGGAAACCTGAGGCCTCCCCCTCAGTCTCAGAGCCTCTCCTCCGCTCCTGGGACTCTTCCTGGCCCGCTCCCTGCATCTCCCACGCCCGCTCCTGCTCCCCCAAGCTGTCACCTTCTGTGGCAAAGGAGACATGTGTGTGGGTGGGTAGCCAAGATTCTGCCAGAACCGAAGGGAGTGAATTGGAGTGGAAGCACGCCCACATCTGGGAGGAGCTCTGGCGAGCGGACCTCCCCCGCTTATGAGCGCCCCGCCTCCCACTCTGGGCCGGCGTTTAGTTCGAGCACTCCAGGATCTGCAAACGCTTGGAAGGACCCCCACGATCTGCCAGCCAGCACCACCAGACTTGTCCACTCAAAGAATCACTTGGGGACTTGTTGAACACGCAGATTCCTAGCCTCCTCTGAGCGGTGCCCGGGAATCTGCATTTTAACATGTGCTCTGCTGAAAGGAGTCTGAGGAGCTGGAGAGTTTGGGACAGACTGTTCCTCCCCACCTTTCTAGGTGTGAACATCCCGCTCTCTGGTTACTTAGTGCCAATTTAACGCCTTCCGTGCTGTAACAACAGCTAAGTGTTAGTGCTCACTACGCGCCCGGCACTGACGCCTAGGACAAGCAGGCGAGTTTCCTTGCTGAGCCCCGGGTACAGCGGAAACATCCCTGGAGCCCATCTCCCGCAATAATTCCCCTTGGTGCGCGGACCCTGGAGTCGTGGACTGTCGTTTGCTGCCACCTTGTGGCAGGAATGGCAACTTTGCGCTCCATTTCCGTTCTTGGTAACTTTAATTGAAAGAATGCGCTGACCACCTACTGTGTGCCCGGTACCCAGTAAGGTCCTGGGGTCCTGGGGGCGGATGAATAAGACAGACATGGTCCCTGCCTCACGGAGCTCACAGTCTCCCGGGACAGTCAATAACGCACAGATAAATAAAATGAATGAATAAATGATTACAGAGTGTGACACATGCTAGAAAGGAAACGAACAAGGGCTGGTTATCATAGGATGCAAAGGCCTATGTATTTGCTA
The DNA here is from genome assembly GCF_009762305.2 of Zalophus californianus. Taxonomy (NCBI): domain Eukaryota; kingdom Metazoa; phylum Chordata; class Mammalia; order Carnivora; family Otariidae; genus Zalophus; species Zalophus californianus. Next base: position 73,434,391 of record NC_045604.1, read on the forward strand.
AACAGAGCATTGTCACACCGTTTCCCTGTCCAGGACTGTGGGCCACGCGAGGGCAGGTGTGTCTGCCTGATTCCCCTTTGGGAATGGGTGAAGTCACCCAGTGCTGGCACATAGTAGATGCTCAGTAAATGACCAGAGAATGAATACACGGAGGACAAGGTTGTCCAGCGCCAGCTTGTTAGCTCTAACAGGCCGAATAGATAGGGAGCGGGAAGGGAGGGCTTTGGAAGGGAGGCTGGGTCCCTAGGGATCTTGAGAGGGCTAGATGGGTTTGGGTATGAACTAAAAGGAGATGATGGCCAAATGTCACCCTCCCAGGGAGGCCCTGGTCCATCCTGTTTCAAATTGTACCCTCACTTCGTTCACTCCTTGAACCCTTTCCCTGCTTACCTTTTCTCCTTGGTACTTTTCACTATCTCACATACTATATACTTCCTTATTTGTTTAATGTCTGGCCCCCCCATTAATGTAAGCTCCAGGAGGGCTAGGATTTTTGTGTTTTGTTCGCTTAATGACTCTCCAGCACCTGGAAGGACATGACACTTAGTAGGTACTCTGTAAACCTACGCAGAGTGAATGAATGATGCATGGGTGGGGCTTGGGGCAGAGCCAATATGGATCTAGGAGTAGCCCATGGGAGGGGCGGGGCTCAGAGACTAGGCGATCAGGGTAATCCGAGTATGAAAGTAAATCTTACTCAGAGGGGAGGGGCTGGGCGGGGCAAAGGTCCGCGTGGGGGCAGAGCTAGACTGGAGGTGGAGCCTTGGGGGGGTTCTTCCCGGGGCTGGGCCATTTTCGAGGCTTGCAGTCTTCGGGGCGGGACCAGTATAGGGGCGGGGCCTACCTGAGGCGTGGCCAATCTGGAGAAAGGGCCGGGCTGGGCGTAGTCAAACGGGGGATAAATAAAGGAAGGGAGGGGCTAAGGCTGGGGAGTGGCTAGGGCAGGACCAGCCAAGGGCCCGGGAAATCTGGGCGGGGCCGAAGCAGGGTGGCATGGGCGGGGCCAGGCTAGGGGCGGGGCTAGGCCGGATTCTCCGCTGTCCCAGGTCCTGGAGCACTCCCGCCAGCCAGGTCTCGCTCCCGTCCTGCAGGCCCCTCCCTGGCTGGCCGGGCCCCAGGAAGCGCAAGGCAGGACGCCCAAGGCTGGGCGGCCGCGGTCGGGCCTCGCCCCAGACGCTGCGCTCCGGGCCAGGCGTCCACTGGGGGCCCTGGCGGACTCAGCTCCGTACTAACCCCCGGGGCTACGTCCCCGGAGACTCCGAGGGCGACGGTGAGCAGGGCTGTGGGGGCCTGCGAGTGCATACGTGTGTGCGTGGATGTGCATACCGGTGTATGTGCGAGTGTGTGGACGTTTGTGCGCACCAGGGGAATTGTGTGCGTGCGCGGAGTTGGGTAGGTGTGAGCTCCAGGGAGCTGAGTGTGTGTGCGAAGTTGCATGTGTGTGCAAGGGCAGTCCCGTGTGGGAGGTGGGTCGTGCATGTGTGTGCCTGTGTGTGTGTTACAGAGACAGTGCATGTGAAATTTAGTGAAGACTGTGTGTGTATGCAGCGTATCTTGGAGGAAAATGGGAGGGCAGGTGCAATGATACTTGGGGATCTATAGGGTCGGGACGTCTGTGGCGAGCTGTGGGGTGCGTGGGTGGGCGGTGAATTGTGGGAGTGTAAGAGTTGCAAAGGTTTGTTTCCATGTGAGCGGCAATGAGGGGTGCTGCTGCGGGCCTCAGTGTGAAGGGGTGGGGACCGAGGAAAGTTTGGGTACTGATTGCTCTTTGAGGGATGAGTGTGATCTGGAGCAGTGGGTAATGGACAGGGCAGGTGTTTGGGGTCTGGCTCAGAGTAATTTGGTGATCACATCAGTCCCCTTGCTTTGAGGGCTGGGGAAATGTGTGGGTGGAACCTGAAGGGGCTGGGCTTGGCCCTTGCTTGGGGAAGCAGTGGGCAGGGTTCTTGCTTCAGGTGGAGGGAGCTGCTGCCTTACCAGTCACCTGTCACCCAGGCTCTGTGTTCACTCCTACCTGGGTGGCTTCTGTTGGCGCTCCTGCGAGAACATGGTGCAGAAGTATCAGTCTCCTGTCCGAATCTACAAGTACCCATTTGAGCTGGTCATGGCGGTGAGTGACCCCTGATTCTCCAGCCCCTTGTGTGATGGTTAGAGGGACACAGGAGGTCAGCTATGCAGGAATGAGAGGAAGCCCCTCAGTCCCCCCAAATGAGAAGGAATTATTGAGTTGCTCTGCTGACCTGGTGGGTCAGGCTTCTCACTAGTGACCCCTCCACCCAGTCACCCCAGCCTTCACCACAGCCTCTGGAATCCTTGCCCACTGACCGGATCATGATGTACCTTTCTTTCTTTCTCCTCAATGAAGCAGCCTTGCTCTCTCATCTCAAGCTCCTCTAACAGAAAACAAAGATATCGTGGGCCAAGCCACTGCTGTCATTTGTGTAATGCTAATAATAATAATAATAGTAAATATACTAATTAATGATGATGATGGTAGCAGCCATTCACCGAGGGTTTACAGGGCCAAGTCTTTACATACATTGTTTCATTTTTCTCATTTTACCTTCACTTAACTGAAGCTTGGAAGGGTGAAGGGGTGGCCCCAAGTTCCGTGGCTGAGAAGAGGTAGAGCCAGGGTTCAGACCCATGCAGGGGGTACTCCTGAGCCATCATTTTTACCACCACTACCCCAGGGTCCTCCTTCTGTTTGCACACCACTTTTCCTTTCCCTCAAGGAAGCTGAGAGAGGGCCATTGTGCAGCAAGGGCAGTCGTTTTCAAGGTGGCTTCAGACTCACTCTATGTAATTCAGGCAGCCAGTCAGCTGAGGGACTAGAATTGACTCCCAAGCTCTTGGCCTCCTGAATCAATGGTCTTTGCACCATAGGGCAGGTGCTGTAAATAGGCAGATGTAACTTTCCTTCTGGGGACCATCCCTCTGCCTCTCAGAGGTCCCATTCCTTGGGGAAAAGGAGGCAATGCTATGGGCTTGTGTTAGGAGTGAATGAGAAATGTGTAGTGCCTCTGGCCCACTGCCTGGCACACAGTCAGCACTCACAAAATGTGGTTGTCCCTGCTCTTCCACCACATGGTGTTATAAATGATTGTATTGAAAGTGCAAGAAACACTGGCATCCACCTGCGTCCTCCCCATCCCAGCCTGGCTGCTTAACTTCAGCCTTTGATTCAAGGACTTTCATATCAATTGGTACCTTTGTGGGTGTGTGTCCTGCCTGATCTTATTCTACAAAGCTACCTATGTATGTGTTTATAATCACATAATGGATTTTAAAGCATCTGGAGTCATTCATACATGTTGTGTTGTTATGTGCAGATGATTCCAGGGCAAGAGGCAGGGGGCAGGCCTGGGGTTGTATTGACCAGCTAGGTGACCTTGAGCAAGTTACTTAACCTCTCTGAGCCTCCATTCCCTATCTCTAAATGAGGAGTACGTGGTTTCCAAATTCAGGCTTTGTGCCAATGGATTAAATGAGTCGATATACGTAAAGCTCCCAATGCAAGGTCTGGCACAGACCAAATGCTGTTACCATTATGGTTGTTGCCGTGTGTGGCTGTGTGATGAGGGTGGGACACCCTCCCTCCCGTAATGAGGGTGGGACACCAGGGGATGATGAAGAGTCAGAAGCGCTAGGTTCTTGCTGCGGCTCTGCTGTGCTCTGGCTGTGTGCGGTTGAAAAGTTACTGAATTTCTCTGAGCTTTGGTTTTCCATTTGTGAAATGGGGATGGTTATATGCACTTCACAGAGTTGTCATGAGGATTAAAGTTTATATATATATATGTTATAAATATATATTATAATATATATTATAACGTAGGGGGAATAGGGGGGTGGGGGGCAGGTGCCCTGCAAAGAGCTTGGTCCATACCAAATAGACAATAAATGGCAGCTAAATATAAATACTTGTCTTCTGTCTAAGGCTCCAGGCAGCTCACGTATTCTAAGACCCTAGGACTCATTCATTTATTCATTTAAAATAAGAGAGACACCATTCTGACCCTTCTGGAACAATCCAGGGCCCTGTGGTTTTCTACCATGAAACTGAGACAAATAACTGTAAAATGGAAAACTAATACTGTTTTATTATTGCATGAGCTTAATAAATGTAAATTTAATTTAGCATATTTAGGATTCTCAAAAATATTTACAATTGTTGCACTTTAAAATAAAACACGCCAGCTAAAGTAGCATGTAAGTCTGTATAAATAAGACTAGGAAAGTATTCACATTGAATTTACCGGAGTATGTTAAGCATATTTTGTAAGCTTCCTGTTTCATAAACGAAGGCAGGACTCCCTTTACTCCCCTATCTATTAACAATCCCTAGGTGTTGATGCATAGAGGCTTGTGGGCACAGTAGGAAACAAAGGTTTTCAGATACTTATTATCTGTATCTGCATTAATTTATTTGTATTTCTCAAAGGGACAGCCTTGCCCACATTTCCTTATCCTCCATACAATTCTTGTTGGTGAAAAGGCCCCAAACCTCTGCAATGTTACCGACAAAGCCACTTTGCCGACTGTTTACAAAATGTCATTGTCCCCAAAATAGCTGCATAACTCAACATAACTTGCATGCTGTGTGGGCACAAAAGGGTTTTTCTGCACTTAATGTCCGTCTTTGTTTCTCAGCTAAACACTTGCCTTCAGTTTGGGTCAGATGCCAGGGAAGTTTCAGATGGACTCAGCTATTCTCAGTGCATCCGAATGACCAGATGAGCTGGCCTTTGGTTTTTCTGTTTAACAAAACTGACTTCAGAATTGAAGCATTCCTTGCTTCAGAAGTCCACAAGGAACAAACACAAATGACTAAAACCGAACTCAAGGAACTGGTTATAAAATAGCACTGAGCCAACCTTTCTAGACGGAGCTTAAAAAATTACCCCCCCCCAAATTTTTTTTCTTTCATTTCAAAAATTTAACTAATCCAGTGAATGGGTGTCTCTCTCCTTGGGCCATATCCCCTGATGTGAATTTTGTTTCTGAAGGGTGAGATTCCAAGGACCTTTGCTTCCTTCTTTCTTGATTGTATTCTGTATTATTTGGTTCAAAACAGTGCGCTCGTATTATCTTGGTAAACAGAGGGAAACAATTAAGACAATGGAGGTAGCTGTGTATCCAAGGTTGGAAAGGGTCTTTGGTCCCTTTGTGTGTGGGGTCCCAGAAGGTGGTGGTGGGGTCTTTGTGCAGAGAACACAAAGGCCGTGTCTTGGACTTCAGACAGTGGTCCCTTGAGCATCAAAGGCCACTCTCTGGTCAGCCTGCACCCTGTTGTGAATGGATTCCGGGTTATCTGGGCTCTCCTCCCAGATAGATGGTGGTGAAGAGCCAGATCCATCCTCTGGGTCCCTGCTCCGATTTCTCAGCTGGAAAATGGAGGATAATAAAGCCTCTTGCTCTACCAAGAGTGGAAGTGTGAGGATTGAAAGAAGGGACAGGGGTGCCTGGACAGGGCCTGGCATATTGTTCATGCTGGTGAAATATTACTTAGGTTTATTGTTATTATGTATGGTTCTAACAGCTTTATTGAGTTATAACTCACATACCCGATTAAAAGGTTCAAGTCAGTGGTTTTTAGTATTCATAGAGTTGTGTACCCATCACCACCATCAGTTTTAGAACATTTCATTGCCCCCAAAAGAAACCCTGTTCCCATTTGCAGTCCTCTCCAATCCCTACACCCTCAGCCCCTGACAACCACTAGTCTACCTTCTGTCTCTGTAGACTTAACTATTTAGGACATTTCATGTAAGTGGAATCATAGAATATGTGGCCCTTGGTGACGGGCTTCTCTCACTCAACATCATGTTTTCAAGGTTCATCCAGGTTGTAGCATGTCAGCACTTCACTCCTTTTTATGGCTGAGTCATATTTCGTTGCCTGGATAGACCACATTTGTTTTCCACTCATCAGTGGAAGGATTTTTTCCAATGTTGGCCTATTACAAATAACACCGCTATGAACACTGAGGCCCAAGTTTTTGTGTGGACATATTCCTTCCAAAGAAATCCCTGCCATGAATGGTAGTGATCGTTTGTGGGTTTAGGCAAATTTTATCTTAAATGTTATTTAATAAACATGTTCACAGTGCTTATGAGGTCCCAGGCACTGTTCTGAGCCCATTCAAATATTAAGTTGTGTACTTCTCCTAAGCACCCCAAGAGATAGGTTCTCTGGGTAGCACCATTCTACTAGAGGAGGAAACTGAGAAATGAGAAGGATGAATGGATTCCGCAAGGCTACAGAGCAAACATGAAGCAGGTGGGGACAATTGCAGGCAGTTCAGCTCCAGAATTTACATTCCCAATCATGAGCTCTGCCATTTCTCAGAGCTGAGGATCTCAACTCATTGGGGTGGCATCTGGGCCTAGTGAGTAGTCTGGCTGGGATGGTTACCACCAGGACTGTGTCCCAAATGCCTGCACTCCATCAGGACCCCACAAAAGGGAGCACAGCCGGAACCCACAGACCCTGGCCTTCTGGTGGGGGGGCAGCCAATGCTGACAGAGCCTGGCAGAGGTTACCTACCAGATGCTCTGTGTGCCCAGCTCTTAAGTCCAGCTCAGAGGCAGGAATTTTCATAGCAGCCTTGGCTGCAGTGGGAGGGAAAACTAAGGTTTACAGAGGGTACGGAGACTATCTCCTAGTCAGTACATTCATTGGCTAGGGCTGCGTAACAATGTACCATGACTGGGTGGCTTAGAACAACAGAAATCTAGAGGCCAGCCATCCAAGATCAAGGTGTCAGCAGGGCTGAACCTCCTCTGAAGATACTTTGGAAGGATCTGTTCCAGGATTCTCTCCTGGCTTCTGGTAGTTCTTTAGCATGTGGTGGCATAACTCCAACCTTCACATGGTGTGTTTCCTCTGTGTGTGTGCCTCTGGGTCCAAATTTCCTTTTTTATAAGGAAGGACACCAGTCATATTGGATTTATAAATACACTCTAGTGACCTCATTTTAACCTGATTACCTCTGTAAAGATCCTCTTTCCAAATAAGGTCACATCCAACATACCTTTTCTGGGGGAACATAATTCAGCCCATTATGCTCAGTAAATGGCATCATCAGAGATTTGAATTTAGGGAAATCTGACCCTATAGCCTGTGCTCACAGCCAGACATTCCAGATTCGGGCGCTGATGTTCCGTAAACACCTGTGCACCAGTGGCCACAGCCGTTTCACGAATGACCTGGCTGCCTCTTGTCAGGGCACTGCCCCGGGATCCCAGTGGGGCTCCCAAGCCCCGTGACTTCAGCTCATCTCAGATTCTGCAAATCCAAAGAAGGAAGATGGCTTGGAGTAGAATTTCCTTAGCAATAGGCTTTACACACAGAGGAAGGGTTATGGAGGTGAGAGCTGTCATCAGCAATTAAGTGTTAAAATATTTAAAGACCTGGCCTTTTGTACTTAAAACAGCTTGTAATTTAGCAAATGAGTTATTAATAAGGAGCAGCATCTAGAGGTAAATCCTTGCAGCTCAGGCCAGGGCAGTTACAGTTGGACCCGTTGTTATGGGCATAGTTTTAATAAAGCAACAGGGGCCTTATTTAAATGAGTTTAAATTAGTTCCCTGGAGCCCATCATCTGATCCTGTTGCTAACAGATTAAGGGAAGCGACATCTTCCATCCTGGATTTCTTACAGGGACCTGAGGCGTTCTGATTTGGGCTGGGAGAACAGAGGCGATCCACTGCCTAGCAAAGTGATTGTATGATTTCAGAAGCAAATTTTAGGTCCTCACTCATTAGTTTATGTAAATATTAATTCCCACATGTGTTCATGTATGCATCCTACGAATATTTATTGAGTTTCACTGTGTGCTAAGCAGCATGCTAGGTGTAGGGGCTACAACATAGTGGATTCCTAGCACTTTTTGAAATGCATTGTGATTCTGTTCGTTTGCTTCCTTGCTTGTTTATATGGGCCTTTCTCATTAAATTAAGCTTCAGGAAGGCGAGGGCGATGTCTATCTTGTTCTGGTTCTCCTGACACCATCCTTTCCTGCCCTCATGGAGCTTGCAGTGATGTGTGTGTTTGCGTGTGTGTGTGTGTGTGTGTGTGTGTGTGTGTGTGTGTGTGTGTGTGTGTGTGTGTGTGTGTTTCTGAGAGAGAGGGAGAGAGAGAGAGAGAGAGAGAGGAACCAGGCAAATGCCATGTAGAGTGATTCCTAATAGGGAATGCACAGGGTGTTGTAGGAACAGGGGGAGGGCCCATTGATCGTCAGCTGAAGGTCTTTTAGGTCCTTCAGGCTGAGCCTTGCCAAGGGCAGGAGGGTCCACTTTGTGCAGAGAAGGAGACCTTCTCTCTGAAGGAATAAATGTGGCTCATCTGGGCTCCAGTGTGAGTTAGAAAGTGATTGGCAGGGTCAATTTTTCTGTTCAAGGAACTTGGGAGCTTTGGAAGGCTTTAAGCATGAGTGACATGATCAGATTTAGGGTTTAAATGGATTGGAGGGGGTTTTCCATCCTAGAGGCCTGGAGAACGTGGGGAAGCAGAGGTGACAGAGGCTGGGCACATTCCGGAGACACTTGAAAAATCTCAAATAGTGTTTCCCTCCCATCGCGATCCTGACATACCGCTAAATGTCAAGATGCTCTGGGCTGGCCTCCCTGCCTCCCAGTCCCTCCCTGAGCCATCAAGGGCACCAGCTGATCCTGGAAGTTTGTGGGTACAGAGTGTGTTCAGAGGAGGAGAGTTTCCTCCACCCTGCTCCCCATGCGTGGGTGAGAATCCACAGCAGGTTTTTTTGTGCAGTTGCCGGGCGGGGCGACCAGCCTATGCGCTCCATCCCCCAGTGCTGGAGAAGCCAGGCGTTCTGACGGTGTGGCCTCCCGAGGCAGAGACACAGTCCTGGCCAGGGCAGAGGGACATCCAGATCTGATTCATGCAAAGAAAGGATAGAATAGGAAGGAATAATACCTCGGCCCCATTAATGGCACCCCATGCTACAGCCTCAGTCAGGACCAGGAAATTGAAAAACAGGCAGAATTGTTCCCTGGCCTTTTGTTCGGGGCTGATTCACTGGCCAAGAGTGGCGGCTGCATGGCTCTCGTGACCACAGACGGGAACTACTGAGGCATTTATTCACCTGTGCAGTAGGCACCTGCAAGGACTCAGCTTTGTGCAGGTGGAGCGTAAACAGCGATACACGGGCACAGGTTACCTGCTGGGCCTGCCGCAGTGCACTGGCAGGTGCGGACAGAGCCCACTTATGGGGAGATGAGGGTCCTGTGCTGCCCCACCTGCTCTTTCATGTAGATCTATGTCAATGGTTCTAACTTCCTGCTTTCTTTCCCCAGCACCTGCTCCTCCCTCCCTCTCAGCCTCCTTTCCTTCCTTCCTTCGTTTCTTCCTTCAGCAAATATGGGCCGGGCTTCTAGAGCATCCCAGGTGTTGTACAAGGACACTGGGGAATCCAGGGGTGAAGAAAATAGACATAGAGACTGAGGTGTTGACTAAAAACAAACACACAGACATGATATTCTACTCCAAATCACAGCCAGTGCTCCCGGCAGGGCTATAAACCACCCAGGAGATGGGGCTTACTCTTTTTTTTTTTTCTTCAAAAAATCTGTGGTAAAATATACATAATGCAAAATTTCCCATTTTAACCATTTTTAGGTGTACAGTTCAGTTCAGCATTAAACGCATTCATAGTGTGGTGCAGCTCTCACCACCATCTATCCCCAGAATTCTTTTGTCTTCCCAAACTGACACCCTGCCCCCATTAAACACCAACTCCCCGTCCCTCCTGCCCCTCCCAGCCCCTGGCGTCCACCCTTCTACTCTCTGCCAGGGAATCTGACTATTCTAGGGACCTCACACAAGCGGAACCGTGCAGTATGTGTCCTTTTGCGTCTGGCTTCTTTCACTGAGTGCGATGTCTTTGAGGTTCATCCATGTTGTAGCAGGTGTCCATGCTGCCTTCCTTTTTATGGCTGAATCATATTCCCCTCTATGGATGGACCACATTTTGTTTATCCACGCATCCGTCGAAGGACACTTGGGATGTTTCTACCGTTTGGCTACTGTGCATGATTCTGTACAAATATCTGTTCCTCTCGTCCATTTAAAAGTCTACGATGTCATGTCTGGCACTGCGCTCTGTGCCTTAAACATATTATCTACCTTTAATCTTTACTGTAGTCCTTACGAAGTAGGTATCACCATCATTCTCGTTATCTTCTCTTTCTCTCTCTCTCTCTTTTTTTTCCGAGAAAACTGAGTCTCAAAAGGTTGAACTGGCAAGGGGCAGAGGTAGCATCTAAACCCCGTGCTCTGCTTCTGCCGTGCTGCCCACACCCGAGCCTTGCCCCCTTGCTGCATCCAGATGCCCTGGCTGCAGGGTCCTTCTGCCTCTTTGTCTCCATATTTTGCCTCCCCCGAGCTGGCTTTGACTAGACTGGCAGCAGGTTATCCAGCTCCAGGACCCTCTGGGCATACCCGTTTTTATAGATTGTATCCAGCAGTCAAACGGCTCCAGTGGTGTGTTCTCCTGGTTCTACCATGCCCACTACCCTTAGCTCTAGCTAAGCAACTTGGCCAAAACTGGGGGGAATCCATACAGTAGAATATGGTTCAGCCACGAAAAGGAATGAGGCACTGACTCCTGCCACAATGCGGATGAGCCTTGAAAACACGATGTCAAGTGAGAGAAGCCAGGCGCAAAAGGCCACATACTGTATGATTCCACTCCCATGGAATGTCCAGAAACAGCAAATTTGCCGAGATCGAAAGTGGATTAGTGGTTGCCTAGGGCTGGGGTAGGGGCACTAGGGATTGACTGTAATGGGTAAGGAATTTCTTTTTGGAGCGATGACATGTTCTGGAACTAGATGATGGTGATGGATGTACAACTTTGTGAATGTGCTAAAACCCACGGAATCGAACACTTTAAAAGGGTGCATTTTAGGGGCTCCTGGGTGGCTCAGTCGGTTAAGCATCTGCCTTCGGTTCAGGTCATGATCTCAGGGTCCTGGGATCTACTCTTGCCTTGGGCTCCCTGCTTAGCAGGGAAGCCTACTTCTCCCTCTGCCGCTCCCCCTGCTTGTGCTCTCTCTCTCTTGCTCTCTCTCAAGTAAATAAATAAAATGTTTTTTTAAAGGGTGCATTTTATGGTATGAGAATTCTATCTCAGTTTTAAAAAAAAGTTAGGGGAGCTGAGAGGATTGATATTCGTCAGTTCTGGGGTCTTCCACGCTTGCAGGGGGCGTGTGGGGGTCATCAAGAAAGGCTCCTGAGGAGTGTGACGGGAGGTGTGTGCCTCCGTGTGAGGTCATACAGTGCTCAGTGCCCCGAATCCAGCCTGCAACATGGAAAGGGAAGGCAAAGTACTGGGCCAGAGTACGTTAGCGCAGTTTGGATCTTCTTTCCACACTCTTGGTGGAAGGTTTGGGGTAAGCAGCTTCCAGCTTTTTTTGAATTTGCATGAGGAAGAGCAGGAAGGAAGGAGGGGTGGGGGGAGGAGGGAGCAGCTGTCAAGTGATTAGCAGAAATAGCTTTTCTGTACTTTATAGAATCTCACTCTTTTTTAAAATTTAAATTTATTTAACAAATGCTTATGTAGAACGAACCATGTGCTAGGCACTGTTCTCAGCACTTTACAAAAACGGACTCCTTTATTCCCCCCTACACATCCCACCACTCAGCAAGGTAGCTACTTTTCTTATTCTCCTTCTAACAAAACGAGCATATTAAGGAACTGAGAGCCCGATGACGCGTTCAAGGCCACACAGTTGGTAAGAAGCAGAGCAGAGATTTGGACCCAGAGTCCGTACCCTTAATGGGTTTGGGATGTTGTCATTCACTCATTCATCATGTAAATGCCTACTGTTGACTGTGTCATTTTGACAAGCCCTGGGGATTTGGTGGGAGGAGGAGAAGCTCCCTGCCAGGGGCCGATGACTTCTTGTCAGCGGGTGTGACGCACAAATGAAGGAAACGGTACAACCAGGTGCTCACTGGGAGTGAATTGCTTTACAGATGAGCCTGAAGGGAGACAAGGGGACATGCCCATGTTCGAGGCTGCCCAGTTGGAGGTAGGCAGGTCTGGCTAGGAGTCCAGCTGCCCATCTCCACATGCTAAGTGTGTCACTGTGGATTTTTACAGGACGGAGGTCCATGGAAGGCAGTCAACGGAAGTTTCCACTGGTCTCTGCCTACCCCAGCTGCGGCCCTGCATGGGCGGGTTCTGGGCCTTGGACCAGCTTCCTTTCTGAGTGAGGAGGTTTGGGTGTCCCTCTCTAGCCACCTGGCAGAAGGGCTGTAACCGAATCCTTCTGCTACCTTGTGTTCCTGGGGAGGCGGGGAGGCGACCATGTGCTTGTTCAGCACAGAGAAGCTCAGGCATGATTTGTTGGGACAGGAGCCCGTGGGGAGGATCCTGTGGACTGTTTGGTCCTATAAGACCCTGTGATGTGCCAAAGGCAAATGTACCCCTGACTTAACTGGTTTTAGGCCAGCAGGACTCAGTATTTCCAAACTATTGACACTAGTGCTGTAACCAAAATCCCCTGAGAGGCAGGACAGGGTGGTTCGGGGCTGGGGTCTGGGTCAGATGGGCCTATGCTCCAGCCCCACCACTTACTGACAGTGTGATGCCTTCCCAAGCCTCAACTTGCCTTTCTGTAAAATGGGGAAATACTAGTTTCCATCTTGGGGCACTATACAAAGAAATGATGCGGTTTAGTGCCCCATAAATGTCAGTAGCAACAATGTCTGACACTGGGCCTCACAACCCCGGGGGACTCTCCGGCAGGAGATATAGCCCTGGGATGGACTCTTCATATAGGGGCCCCTGCCTTCCAGATGGGACCTGAGCTCTGATCTGCTCCCCGCCCCAATGCCTGGCCTAGCTCCATCGTTGCTACTTGAGAAAGGTAGCACCTTCCCTTTCAGGGTCAGGAAAAGCTGTGCCCCAGCAGCCTCTGCTGCCGACCAGCCCTCCGCCATCCACCGTTATCTGGTGGCTCCAGACAGAGCTCTTCTACCCAGAGCTTTGTTACAACAGGAAGTCAGCCTGGTGAAGCTCAGTTAGATGCTCTGTCTCCACAGCCTGTCATTCCCCTCTGGGGACACCTTTCTTGGGGGCTTTTTGGATCATAGACAAGTTTAAATTATTTTTTTCTTTGCCTGTGGGCATTTATTAGTGGTGCTGTGTGCCAAGAGCTGAGACAGACACGTATGAGGTTAGTGCTGTGGAAAAAGCATGCAGCCCAGGCCTTCAGCACACCACATGTGAGCTAGGATACAGCTGAAGGGTGTGATAAATGGTATCAAGGAAACGAATAAGCTAAAAGGACAGAATAGGGAAGGAGGCAGCCTTGCAGGGGAGAAGGTGGGGGAAGATGTTCCAGGAAGAGGGACTAGCACGGATGAGTCCCTGAAGCCAGAGCATCTCCTTAGTCCCCGATCCAGGTCCCTTTACCCTCTGGAAGACCCAGTTACTCAGGCCTCCCTCCTCCTTCACTGTCAAGTAAAGTGATTAGTGGTCCAAGGAGAGGGAACAGCTCATGCAAAGGCCCTGTGGTGGGAACAGATGGTAGGTGCATTAGTGTCCTGGGGCTGCATTTAAAAGTACTACATACTGGGTGGCTTAAACAGCAGAAACGTTTTACCTCACAGTCTGAAGCCTTGAAGTCTGAAATCAAGGTGTTGGCGGGATTGGTTCCTTTGAGGGCTTGAGGGAGAATCTGTTCCATGCCTTTCTACTAGCTTCTGGTGTTGCTGGTAATCTTTGGCATTCCTTGGCTTGTAGAGGAATCACCCAGACCTGTGCCTTCATCTTCACATGGTGTTTTCCCTGTATGCGTGTCTGTGACCAAATTTCCCCTTTTATAAGGACATTAGCCATATTGGATTAGAGATCTGCTCCCCCCCCCCAGTATGACCTCATCTTAACTAATTACATTTACAAGGACCTATTTCCAGATAAGGTCACATTCAGAGAAACTACGTAGGACACATGGATTTTATTGGGGGGGCTTGGCGCACAACTGAACCCATAAAAATGTGTTCTAGAAACAGCAAGGCTGGTGTGGCTGGAGCAGAGGGAAGGTGGCTGATGGCAGAGATTGCCTGGGACCTGGTGGGCCACAGTATGGAGTGTGGGACAGGTTCTGGGCATCCAGGCCTGTTCTGAGTATGTCATTTCATCTGGGAAGCAGGAGAGACTCTACAGTTAGAGGGAGTGCAGAAACTCAGGGACAGTGTGGCCATGCGCGAATAGGAGTTGAAGTACTAAAGGTGGAGAAGGGGGAAATCGTGATCACTCGGCCCTGGGGACAATGCCTGGCTGTTTCCCAGGTGCCCAGAAGAGCAAAGCCCTTCCGAGGGAATGGGGACTGGGCCATGCTGGGATTCAAATCCAGGTTTACCAATTTTCACTGTGTGACCTTGGGTAAGTTACTTAGCCTCTCTGCGTTCCAGTTCTTTCATTTGTCAAATGGGGATGCCACCCCATTTTACAGATGAGGAAACAGGCTCACGAGGCCACTCAGCGAGAAAGTAGCAGAGACATGAACTGAGCTTGTCCAATTCTGAGACATGCACCCCTTTCCCTCCACATACTTTAAAAAAATGTCAGCATCCCTCTTCCTATGGTGGAGGGAAGCTCAAGCCGCCTCCTCTGGCTCCCTCCTACATTTGGTGACAAGGGAGTACTCAGATATGGCTGGTAGGGAGCTGTCTGTGGTTCTTGCAAACCTGTGTTCTGCTGTCATTTGAGTCTTGTTGCCTGGAGAATGAAAATTCTGTTTGCTTTAAATGAGCCAGGCTCTGCATTAGCCAGCCTGGTTTCATACTCTGGGAGGCAAACTTGGTTATGTACCCATTTTCCAGATGGTGAAAGAGGCTTAGAGGAGGAAAGGACTTGCCTCTGTTGGGAGTAGGTGGAGCTGAGCCTCATACTCTCGCAGCTGGCCCACCACCACAGGATCTGCCCACTCTGTTATGCAGCTCTGTCCTCAGTGGGCAAATGTCTGCTCGCGGTGCACCCTCCGCTGGGGAACAAGGGCTCCTTATTCCAGCCCTGCTGTGTCTGCGGTGTCTGTACGAGACAGCCAGGCTCAACATATGGCAGGAAGACACACTACGCTGGCCTTGTGGGGCCTGGGGTGACACCAAGGGCACCGGGCACAGTTCCATTTCTTCTTGCCCCCACCCCCCTCTGCCCTTCTGAGCTGGGAGGAGCCCTGAGGGATGGGGGAGGAGGTGCTGTCCTCAGACGCCCGCACTATTTTTGGAGCTGCTTTGATCCCGATTTCCTGGCACATGGGCTGTGACAGGCGCTTGGAGCAGACCCCACTTGGATACAGTCAGCCATGGATGAGGGCTTACCCCACAGTGGCTCTTTCCCTGGCAATTCCAGAACTGGGCACAGACTCCCGTCCTCCAGTCTGGAGGCCTTTTATTTCTTTTAATTCCTAACTGCCAGGACTAGAACTTCCAGGACAATGTTGAGCAGACATTGCCAGAGAGGACATCCTTGCCTTGTTCCCGATCTCAGGGGGGGAAGTATTCCATCTTCTAGCATTGAACATGATGCTGACTGTGATTTATCAGATTGAGGAAGTTCCCTCCTATTCTTTACTTGTTCAGTGTTTTTGTCACGAAGAGGTGTTGGATTATGTCGTGTTTTTTCCTGAAAGATGCCTTCTTTTGAAATGCCGCAGGCAAGCCCACTCTTCCTTCTGAGGTTGAAATCTCAAACGCAGAGCCAAAGAGTGATTTGCCAAATCATTGCTCATGCGCTCGTGTGTCACGGCTCTGAAACAGGTGTTAAAATGATGTCTTGTTGGTAAAACAGCAGTGGTCACTGCTCTTATCTTAGGCCAGGAATTCATGTTTCT
This sequence comes from Zalophus californianus, assembly GCF_009762305.2. NCBI lineage: Eukaryota > Metazoa > Chordata > Mammalia > Carnivora > Otariidae > Zalophus > Zalophus californianus. The sequence goes on from NC_045604.1 coordinate 73,450,257, forward strand.
GCTCCTGTAAATGAGACAACCACCAGGCAGGAAGGAGGAGGGTTGAGCTCCAGGCCTCAGCAGCAGTGGGCCTCTCTGGGGCCACCAGCCCCCTTGGCACTCACTCCCGCTCTGCCCCTAGGCCTATGAGAAGCGCTTCCCCACCTGCCCGCAGATCCCGGTCTTCCTGGGCAGCGAGGTCCTGCGCGAGTCCCGCAGCCCCGACGGGGCGGTGCACGTGGTGGAGCGGAGCTGCAGGCTGCGCGTGGATGCCCCACGGCTGCTGCGGAAGGTGGGCGAGGAGGAGGGTCCCAGGGGCTGGGGGGGCGCGGAGGAGGGGACTGGAAGGGGTGTGGGGGACCTGGGGGCGGGTTCAGGTGGCGGACGGAGTGTGTGTGTGTGTGTAGGTGCCGGTATGGGGGTATGGCGTACTGGGGTGTAGGGCTGGTCTGGGAAGGACCAAGTCCTAGGAATTGATTGATGGGCTGGGGACTAGGGCCCAGGCTGGTGCGCAGGCGCCGGGGGTCTCAGGGTCTGGGGGTGGAGGGCGTGGTACAGAATCCGGGCCAGCTGGTGGGCAGGCGCACGGGGTCTCGGCGAAATCTCCATATCCTGCAGGCCCCCCCCACTGCCCTTCCCTTGCAGATTGCGGGCGTTGAGCACGTAGTCTTCGTGCAGAGAAACGTGTTGAACTGGAGGGAGAGGACCCTCCTCATCGAGGCCCACAACGAGACCTTCGCCAGCCGTGTGGTGGTCAATGAGAGTTGCAGCTACACCGTGAGCCTGCGCCCCCAGTCCTTGCATCAGCCTAGATCCCCCTCCTCTGCCCCCAGGGCCTTGGCCTTTACAAGATGCAGGACACTGGCTTCCATCTGCAATTCAGATACACAGCTGATACTTTTTTGTTTGTTTGTTTGTTTTTAAAGATTTTATTTATTTATTTGACAGAGAGAGACAGTGAGAGCAGGAACACAAGCAGGGGGAGTGGGAGAGGGAGAAGCAGGCTTCCCGCGGAGCAGGGAGCCCCATGTGGGACTCGATGTGGGACTCGATCCCAGGACCTGAGCCGGAGGCAGACGCTTAACGACTGAGCCACCCAGGTGCCCACTTTTTTGTTTGTTTAAATAGTCTCAAGTATTGCTTGGGACATACTTAACAAAATATTATTCACTGTTTATCTGAAATTCAAATGTGGCATCCTGTTTTTTGTTGGCGAAACCTGGCAACCTGCCTCCCTCTTCCTCTTCTCTCTCTCCTTTCCTTCCTCCATGAAACACACCCTCATTTACAGTTTCTTCATCTGTTTTAAAATGGGGTTAATGATTGCACCTACCACATAGGTTGTGTTGAGGATTAAAGGAAGTAAACTATCCAAACCCCTTAGGAGAGTGCCTGGCACATACTAAGCCCCGTAGGTGTGTTACCTTTCTTTTTAAAAGATTTAATTTATTTATTTCACACAGAGAGATAGCAAGAGCAGGAATACAAGCAGGGGGAGTGGGAGAGGAAGAATCAGGCTTCCTGTGGAGCAGGGAGACCGATGTGGGGCCCGATCCCAGGACCCTGGGATCATGACCTGAGCCTAAGGCAGACGCTTAACGATTGAGTGGGTGGCAGCTTTTTATAAATCATTTTTAGTGCAATATTTCTCAGAGTGAGTTCAGCCAACAGATGAATCAGCATCACCAAGGCTGCTTGGGAAATGCAGGTTTCCAGGCCCCACTCTGGACCCATTCGGCCTAGGAATCTGCACGTTTAACAGACTCCCGGGTCATGTTTCTGCCCACGGAAGTCTGAGAAGTACTAAGCCTGGGTCTGCGTAGTAGCTGTGTCAACAAAGTTTGTCCTTGTTTTTATGTATATATATATATAATACATATATATACACACATATACATATATATAATATATATAAATATATAACAATACATACTTTAAAATATATATCTAGAATATATACTAATTGTGTTTAACTTGCTTATATATAATTGTATGTTAAATATATTACTCATTTAAATATATTATTATATATCAGTTTTTAAGGGAGAGGCATGCAGACACCAGACCCACTTTCTCCCGTCCTCTCATGAGAAGGCTCTTTGTTCTCTAACACTTTCCCTTGTTCTCCGGGTAGGGCTCTAGGTGCTGTCTGCTGTCTGCTCTGGCTGGGCCCACATCACCAAGAGAGCCTCTGGGGCGGGAGGGTGGGCGCAGCATCCCCCACACTGAGACCTTGTCATCACCCCTGCCTGGCTTTCAGGTCCACCCTGAGAATGAAGAGTGGACTTGCTTCGAGCAATGTGCCTCGCTCGACATCCGGTCCTTCTTTGGCTTCGAAAATGCCCTGGAGAAGATCGCCATGAAGCAGTACACAGCCAACGTCAAGAGGGTAAGGGGTGGGCTCCCCTGTCAGTCACAAGGAGGAAGGTACACAGAACCCGCTCTACCACCTGACAACCCCAGTGACATCGGGCAAGATAAATCCTTAACCTTCCTTGGCCTCAGTCTTCTCTTCCATAGAATGGGTATCCTAATAATGACCATAACACACAAGATAATGAGTGGAAACTACCCGGCCTGTAATGGAGGCACCGTTATCATTATCCTGAAGCCCCCTGATGTTTGGGGCTTCTGTAGTGAACTCTGGACAGAGGAAGAGCTTTCTGTAGTGCTTTGTCCTGGTTAAAATGGTTGCTGTGTAAAGATCTCAGACCCATCACTGAGGAGAGAAGCCTTTTCGTGTAATGAAACAGGTGAAATTCATTTTAACGATATATTTTATCCAGCGTGTTATCCATAGAAAACTTATTAATGAACTATTTTACATTTTTTTGTTCTGTACTAACTCTTGGAAATCCCATAGCACATCTCCATTCAGACTGGCCACATTTCAACAGCTCAATAGCCACGTGTCAGGGCTGGGACTGCAGCCAGCTGAGGGTGACGCCCAGGCTGACGCCCTTACCCCCCCCTCCACGCTCCTGTCCTGGTGTTCACGTGCCTCTGATCTCTCTGGCTTCCAGGGGAAGGAGGTGATTGAGCATTACCTGAACGAGCTCATCTCCCAGGGCACCTCTCACATTCCCCGGTGGACGCCTGCCCCTGTCCGAGAGGAGGACAACCGCTCTCAGGCTGGCCCAAGGGATCCTGGCTCCCTGGAGGCTGACAGGCCCGGCAGCGCCCCAGGCCCTGCTCCTGAGACAGTTCTTACAGACGGTAGGTCCCTGCGGTGGAGGCCATCTGGCCAGGTCTGTGCCCTTGGCCACCCCTCCCCACCACCACCCAGTCCCCAAAAGCCTGCTTAGGTTTTGCTCACTCCATGCGGGGGAGAATTGCTTCGGGTCCCCTTGGGAACGGGTCTGGGACCTGGAATGACTCAGCTTCCTCCCTTCCCCGCTGCTTTACCCTGTCTTCCTTCTGGCCCAAGAGCCAGAACTGATTTATTTCTAAATCAGGAGTTGACCTGATCTGGTGCCTCAGGGCTGCCCTTTTCTCTGTTTTTTTTTCTCAACTATTTTTAATTATATGAGTAATGCATGTTAAAAAAAAATTCAAATTTCTTGGAAGATGTAAATTAGGAAGTAAGATTCCTTTCTTCTCCTTGAGGCCATAATAGTTTTGTGTTCATATTTCCTAAAATTATCTAGGCATATATATGCACATAATATGTGCATACGTACACATATATACAGGCATGCATATGTGTATAACTTACGTTGAGTCAATGAAAGCATGTTATACATTCTACTGGATGTTTTGCTTATTTTCACTTCTTAATGTTGCTTGAAGTCTTCTGTGTCATTGCTTCTGTCTCAGCACTTTGCAGTATTTCATGGTATGGTTGTACCATAACTTACTTATTAATAAACATTTATTGATTATTGATTAGTTAATTTAGCTAAACTTCTAGTGATGGACATTTAGGTTTCTGTTTTTAAATTTTATTTTTTTCCCATTTAAAAAAATATAAATAATATAGTATATCTTTCTACTTAAGGTTATTTTTATATGAGTATATACGTAGCATAAAATGTTTTAAGTTGAATTGTTGGGTCAAAGGTTATATGCAGCCAAAATTTTGTCAGATTTACCAGTTAGACCTACAAAGAGGTCGTACTAATCAGTGTTCCCCCCAAAAGTGCATAGCTGAGTCTATTCCTGACATCACCCTGGCTCCCCACAAGACTGTTACTAAATGTTTTAAACTGAGGGGTGCCTGGGTGGCTCAGTCGGTTAAGTGTCTGCCTTCGGCTCAGGTCATGATGCTCAGCAGGGGGGTCTGCTTCTCCATCTGCCTCTCCACCCTCCCAACCCCCTCTCATGCATTCCATCTCTCTCTCTCTCAAATAAATAAAATCTTTCAGAAAGCAAAAAGTGACCACTGGTAGATGAGTGGGGCCAAATATTATTTTCTTGTGCTTAGTGACTCTGTATTGCTTTTTTGTGAATCTCTGTTCTTGTACTTTATTTTCCTATTTGCCCACTGATTTCTTACTGCTTTGTACGAGCTCTTTGTACTGAAGGCAATTAGCCCTTTGTCATATTTTAGGCTTTTGATGACATGGGAACTGTTCACAATCTAATGTTAAAATTAAAAAAAAACCCTAGGACACAAAACTACACATACCCCATGAATTCAGTTTTAACCGTATGCATTAGTGCTCACGATGATTTAGTCTCTCCTTTGGGGCCACTGAAGTGTAGGGCTTGGCTTTCTTGGAGATATGCCATGTAACCAATAATACATCTGGGGCAGTGTTTAGGGAGAACAAAATGCATTTATTCAACAAACATTTAATCTGTACCAACTGTATATGCACTAGCTGGCTGCTGTGGTACATGCACTTTTAAAATATTTTTTAAAAATATTTTTTTAAAAAATATTTTTTAAAAAATTAAAATTAAAAATTTTTTTTTTTAAATTAAAAATTCTGCCCCTTCTTGTGCACATTATCCGGTGGTCAAGCCCTGTGCCCTACTCATTTTGCACCAGGCTTTTCCTTCCTTGTCTGTTTGTGCTGTCCAGCAGCAGGCAGGTGCTCAGGATGGCTGGCGAGAGGCAGAGTCATGCCCCTTCCATCCTGCCCTGAATCACTGGGCCTTTGTGCTCAAGAGAAAGGGGCCTTCACAGCTGCATAGAGGCCGGAAGGATGCTGGTATCTCCTGCCTCCCTTGTGCTTTCGCCCTCATCCTCTCCATGCTCCCTTCCCATATCCAGCATCTTCACTTCGGACCACTCTGAGGCTCCCCCACTGCACACCACCAGCATCTCTCCTGCTTCTGCTTACCCAGATGCCTACTGACCTCCAGCCCTGGATTTTTTTGTTCTAGAGGGAACCATTGGATCCTGCTACTGGTTGTGCACACATTCCATTTGTTTTCCAATTGTGCACAGAGAGAATGGGCTGTACTCATGGGGGCTGCTCTTTGTGGACCGCTTACCCACTGCTGAGATGCTCACATGCTGATGTGCCTCACCATGCCAACAGCTGCCACCCCAGCAGTTAAGAGTGGGCACCAGGACCTCCATGTTGGAGCCCAGCCTCTAAATGCCTGCACATGCTGACCCCAAACAGCCCAATTGTGTAGGACAGGACTGAACACTGGGGATGATCTATGCAGCTCCTGGGCTATATTTTGGGGTCAGGGCTCTGTCTATGAAAAGCCTCAAACCCACAAGGGGGATGGGAGTGGGAAGACAAAAGTAACTGTATCTACTGACTGTCTCTTTTATGCTGGGTGCACCACATGCATTCACTTGCTACTTAACCTCTCTTGGCCCCAGTTTTGTCTTCCATGAAGTGGGGACAGTAGTGTGCCCGCCTCACAGGGGTGTTGGGAGAGCTCACTGAGATGACGCCTGTCTAGAAACAATGAGTACATATTGTTAATATTTTCAGAGGGCAGGACAGCTCCAGGGGGTGGGAATTATCTGGATTTCCGAGGGTCAAAGGACACGTCACTTGCCATAGTGAGATCCAGGCTGGCCCTACCATGAGTTTTCAGAACCACCTTGGAAATGGGTTGGCAAGACTGGAGGATGTGGAACCCATGTGGCTATTCTTTGGTGAAAGGGCCACTGTACTCGATGTTTCAGATCCAAGGCGGCCAGTGAGGCAAGCGTTCCAGAAAGGGTAGACCACGTGGAGATGAGAGTGGTATTGCCCTCTGGTCCTGAACTCCCCCATCTTCTCCTGCAGAGGACAAGCTGGATGCAGACTACATTGAGAGGTACCTGGGCCATCTCACGCCCGTGCAGGAGAGCTGTCTGATCCAGCTTCGGCACTGGCTGCAGGAGACCCACAAAGGCAAGGTGGGTGCAGAGCTGGGGTCTACGAGAGCATGTTCAATGACAGCTACTCACCTCAGGCACTGGGGGAGGAAGGGCCAGGTGAATACGCTGATGTAATTAGCAATCCTGGAAACATATTTTGCTTTCTTTTTTTCTTTTTTAATTTAAATTCAATTTAATTAACATATACTGTTATTATTAATTTCAGAGGTGGAATTCAGTGATTCATCATTTGCATATAACACCCAGTGCTCATTATTTCAAGCACCCTCCTTAATGCCCGTCACCCAGTTACCCCATCCCCCCACCCACTTCCCCTGTTTTGCTTTTTTTTATTTTTTATTTTTTTATTTATTTGAGAGAAAGAGAATAAGAGAGAGAGAGCACGAGAGGGAAGAGGGTCTGAGGGAGAAGCAGAGTCCCTGCTGAGCAGGGAGCCCGATGTGGGACTCGATCCGGGGACTCCAGGATCATGACCTGAGCTGAAGGCAGTCGCTTAACCAACTGAGCCACCCAGGCGCCCGTTTTGTCTTTTTATTATGTATTGTCTCATGTATCTATAACGTGTGCTGTGCGTACCACTGATCGCGGGCTTTCTCATCCTCCGCACTGTTGACATTTGAGGCTGGACAGTTCTTTATGGGGTGGGGCTGTCCTGTGCACTGCAAGGTGCTGATTAGCATCCTGGCCTCCACCAGTAGATACCAAGAGCTCTTGTTCCCCAGCTGTGACAACCAAAAATGGCTCCAGACTCTTAAGCCCCATCACATGAATGTCCATTGTGCATGTAGGTCCCAAGCATGGACTTGACCTTCAGCTCTGTTGAATAAGAACTTCGAGCTTGCCCTTCCTTCCTATCCCCTCCCCACGCTGGGGTGGGGGCAGACAAGGGAGACAGGGGGGCAGACAGGGAGTACTTTCATGTTGGGCTGTGATTAACCTATCTGCCCTGTTTTCTCATCTATAAAAGGGGGATGATGCTGGCATATGCCATCTGGACTGAATTACAAGGGACAACGCACATAAAGTGCCTGGAGTCATGTCTGGCTCAGGATGAGCACTCAGAAAAGGGGAGCTTTCATTGGGGCTGGGTTGCTATTTGCCTAAGGGAAGGAAGGAGAGCTGGCAGGGTCTTACCCTGTCACCTCAGCCTATTAGTTAGTCTCTGGGTTCTGTGTGGTAGGAATGCAGCTTGAGTCAAGACAGAAAATAAGGAGAGGAGTATTTATTGGCTCATATAACTGTTGAGCAGGGTGTATTCATTTTCTAGGGCTGCTGAAAGAAAATGCCACAAACTGAGTGGCTCGAAACAACAGAAACTTATTCTCACAGTTCTGGAGGCCAGAAGTCTGAAATCAAGGTGTGGGCAGGGTTGGTTCCTTCTGAAGGCTCTGAGGGAGGGTCTCTGCCATGCCACCTCCCTCCTGGTTTCGGGTGGCTGCCGCCAGTCCTTGGCTGATAGATGCGGCGCTCCAGTCTCTGCCTCCATCATCATCCCATGGCCTTCTTCCCCCAGTTTGTCCTGTTTGTGTCCCAATTCCCCTCCTGGAGTAGGGCCCACCTACTCCATTTTGACCTCATTTTAGCTAATTATATCAGTATAGACTCATTTCCAAATAAGGTCCCATTCTGAGGTTATGGGTGGATGTGAATTTTGAAGGAACATCATTCAGCCTCACACAGGGGCCCATGCAACCTGCCTCAGGGATGTCCCGAACCAGGACTCACGCATGGTCGGGACCCCTGAGCTCTTGTATCTGTTTGCTTCTGCTTCATCCCCGTCAGATTTACTTCCCGGTTGAGCTTGGAGCTGTGGCTGCCCGTGGCTTGCAGGCTCACCTTTGCCACTGCAGAGAAAGGGGTTCATGACCCATTCTTCTGATTTAAATTGGGTTTAAATCTGGGTTGTGCCACCCCTGAGGCCATGAGAGTGGAGTGCTGATTGGCAACACCAGCTAAAGCCAGGATGGGTGCTAGGGAGTGGGGAGGAAAAGCAGCTCCCCAAAGGAAAAGAGGTACATGAGGAGGGAGGAGCGTCAGGCAGCCCAAACTCACAGATTTTCCTGACAGTTCACCCCTAGACTGCATCATGGTTAAGTGTATGGTCCTTTTCCCAGCTAAGTGTTTTGCAGATAAGACAGGAGCTACTCATTCTCCATAATTTTGTCCACTGGGTTAGGGAATACCATTCTACGGGCTTTCTCCTTCTCTCAGATTCCCAAAGATGAGCACATTCTCCGGTTCCTGCGGGCTCGTGACTTCCACCTGGACAAGGCCCGGGAGATGCTGTGCCAGTCCTTGAGCTGGAGAAAGCAGCACCAGGTGGATCTCCTCCTTCAGACGTGGCGACCCCCTGCCCTCCTGGAGGAATTCTATGCGGGGGGCTGGCACTACCAGGACACAGGTGCGTCCCTTTACCTACATAATGCAGAGCGCACACTTTGGTCACTGCCAAAGGCGCTTTGAAGGCCACTTTTCATGTTAGCCTCTTATGATTTTTCCTTTTGACTCTCCTGGGCATCTGGAGATGGCCCTTGGGGTTCACCCAGCCATGAGGAAAGTAGGGCCAGAATAGACATTTGAGCTGGAAGCAATGTTTCTCACGCAGTGGCAGAGTTAGCTCAGCCTTGCTTTTGGTCTTGGAGATCCCACACATAATGGCTGTATGATTTGCATTAGTGGCCGGGGGCTGCCATAGCAAATTACCACCAACTGAGTGGCTTAAGGCCATAGAGATGTATTTTCTCATAGTTCTGGAGGCAGAAGCCCAAACTCAACCTGTGGGCAGGGCCATGCTCCCTGCAATGTCTCTAGGGGAGAATCTCTCCCTGCCTTCTCCAGCTCCTGGTGGCTCCAGGCGTTCCTTGGTTTGTGGTCATGTCACCCCAATCTCTGCCTGTCTTCACATGGCTTCCCTCGGGGTGTCTCTCTGTGTCCTCTCCTCTTCCTGTAAAGACCCTAGGTCATCGTATTTAGGGGCCACACTGATCCAGTAGGATTTCATCTGGAGGTCCTTCACTAATTTCTTCTGCAGGCTATTTCCAAATAAGGTCACATTCAGAGGTCCTGGGTACACGTGAATTTTTGGAGGACACTGTTCAACCCACCACAAATAACTCCTCTCAGTTTCTTAAAGCTGCCCTTGATTCCAGCGCACATGATGCTTTTCAATGCCCTTTATGTAGAAATTCATATATATCGATTGAGGTGAGTGCTTGACTCTCCTGAAGAACCGGTTGGAGCACTTTATTTTAATATACAGTCAATCCTCATTATTCATGGATTCCATATTTGTGAATTTGCCTAGTCACCCAAATTTATTTGTAACCCCCAAATCAATACTCGGGGTGCTTCTGCGGTCAATTACGACCATGGGCAGAATGGCAAAAAGTCAGTTGTCTGATCTTTGTGTCCTCAAGATGTCCGTCTGCCTTTTTGTTCCGGCTCTCATACTGTTAACAAGAGTCCTTTTTAAAGTCCACTTAGTACTACCTTTTTTTTTTTTTTTCAATTTTGTAGCTTTTGTGTGGTATGTGTGTGTGAGAGATTTTTGCTGTTTAAAATGGCCCCCAGGCAAAGTGCAAAAATGCTGGCTCGTGTTACCGAGCACAAGAAGGCTGCAATGTGCCTCACAGAGAAAAAATGTGTGTTAGATAAGCTTTGTCCTGGCTTGAGTGTGGTGCTGCTGGCCGTGAGTTCGATGTTGATGTATCAACAATATATACCCAATAAAGTGTCCTTAATGAGCAATAAAGTGTCCTTAATGAGCATGGCCTCTGAGGCTAGTGTGCCTGAATTTAAGAAATTCAGGACAAGGTTATGTATCGACCAGTTAACAAAAATGTTATGTCTAGAGGCTTGCAGGGACCTTACCCCATATTTCTTCTCAAAGCGATGCTTCACTGTTCCCTAAGTCAGTGTTCAGGATCACTTCAGAAAACATCACTACCATGAATAATAAGAATCGACTGTATTCGTATATTCTTCCTTATTTTTCCTATTCGCTTTGGTTGACAGAAAGCTAAGAGCCAACATTATCCACTCTCTCCATATTCCTTCCTAACATGGTTCATCTCTTCTTTTTAAAAAGCTTTAAAATAAACATTTAATTTTAGGACAGGTTTTCAGAAAAGGTGCTGAGGTCGTACATAGAGTTGCCACATGCCCCTCAGCCAGTTTCCTGTGTGATGGAAATCTGTCTCTTTGACACTTGGACACTTTGCTTCTTTTGCCATAACTGGTGTCAGCCCCTCTCGGGAGCAGGCAGAACATTGTCGAATAAATGGACAGGAGGGGCAAGCTGAGCCACAGCCTGGCACCGCCTTCTCCGAGGAGAAGTTTGGGCCTACCCTCTCACCAGCACTCCTGAAATAATGTCCCTTCTCTTTGCTCGGCCTGCCTCACCTACAAAGATGGCCGCCCCCTCTATATCCTGCGCCTGGGCCACATGGACACCAAAGGCTTGATGAAGGCCGTGGGGGAAGAGGCACTGCTGAAGCACGTGAGTAGGGGGTCCCCACTGGATCCCAGGCTGCCTGTGGGTGGGGCAGCCAAGTGAATGTTTGCCAGCACATCCTCTACTTTCCAGGTTCTTTCCGTCAACGAGGAAGGACAGAAGAGATGTGAAGGGAACACAAAGCAGTTTGGCCGTCCCATCAGGCAAGAACCCCCAGCCAAGAGCAAATTCCCCTGAAATAGTGAAAACAGCCAAGGTTCATTGGGCATAGACGCTGGCCAGGAAGCATGCTAGGTACTTTACAGAAATGTCCTCTCTTAATTCTTACAACAATCCTGTGAGGCAGGGACTATTATTGTCCCTGTTCTTTGTGGAGGGGGAAACAGAGGCTCAGAGGGGCGATGCTCGTCCAAGCTTGCTGCTAAGTGGGTAAGTGGCAGAGCTGAGATTTAAACCTGTTCCTGTCTGCTTTGGGCTCAAGGATGTGAACCCCTGTGCCACATCACCCCCTGGACCTTGCTTTGTGAGGCCAGCTCTGCACCACCCCCAATTGCCGCCTTGACTCTGTCTCCCAGGCAGATGGACTTGCAGCTGTCACAGCACATCCAGTAACCTCTGTCCCTCTCTGACTTCCCCCGAACTCAGTTTCCCACATGAGTACTTAGAGTGGCACTGAACCTTTCTGAACCGTAGCTTGCTCATCTATCATGTGGGAATAATATCACCAGTCCCAGGGTTTCTTTATGCATCATCAAAAACGACAACCGTTGAGGGATAACGCAAATGCGTGTGTGACACTCTGCAGCAGGTGCTCTCTGAAGTACCTGATTCATGTTGTCCTTATTACACCCCAGGGGGGAGGGGCAGGCAGCACCTGCTACTGCAGCCTTTTATCCTGACGTAGCCTGATCTTTAGGAAAAGTAAGTTTCTTTGTTGTTTGGAGCTTTCCTAAGGAGACATACATTGGTTGGGGTGAGAAATCGATCAATCAGGGTCCGTCCTGATCAGAAATGGAATTCACCCGACGTGGCTCAGATGACAGGGTGTCATGAGGGATTCCTTGCAGCGGTGTGGACTGGATGAAGGGAACAAAGGCAGGATGGAGAGGCTCCTGAGAACTAGCTGCTTCAGTAAAGTAGTCATTTCTCTAATGAATTAGTACCAATGAAATGGAGGCACAGAGAGGTTAAGGAACTTGGCCAAGGCCACACAACCAGCGGCAGAGCTGGGATTTGAATCCAGGCCATCTGGCTCTGGAGTGTGTGCTCTTAGCAGTCAGCACCCTTTCAACAATTGGTAGCAATAACTGGCTTTTATCGAGTGCATGCTATGGCCTGTCCCTGCGGAGAGCTTTACACATACCACCTCATTTAATCCTAGCAACTGCTCGAGATGGGGACTCTTGCTGTCACTGCCACTGTCTTGATGAGGAAATTGCCCATGTCACACAGCTCTTGGGGTTGGAGGTGACACTTGAATTCCGTTGCCTAGCCTCAGAGGCCAGGCTCTGAACCTCCTCCCCACATGGCCTCCCCAGCCGAGGGTCAGGGGTGGTAGGATCCATGAGAGTGTCTTGCCCCTCTACCCCCAGCCCTGCCTTCCTGAGCCTCTCCATCCATTCCTGTCAACTCTGAGACCCGCTGAGGGTGTCAGGGGCCCCGGGAGGTGGTGGAGCAGGCGGGAGTGAGTGGCCCATCTCTGCTGCAGCTCCTGGACCTGCCTGGTGGACCTGGAGGGTCTCAACATGCGTCACCTGTGGCGGCCGGGGGTGAAGGCCCTGCTGCGGATGATTGAGGTGGTGGAGGACAATTACCCCGAGACCCTGGGTCGGCTGCTCATCGTGCGAGCCCCTCGTGTCTTCCCGGTGCTCTGGACGCTGGTGAGAGCAGGCGCCCGGGCCAGGCCCTTGCCCGGTAGAGATGACCGAGGTGGGGGGTGGGTTCCTTCTGCCTAATTGTTCCGTGTCATTTCTTCTAAGTCACAGCTTTATTGACCTAGAACTCATTGACCATAAGGTTCAACCTTTCAAAGTGCAGAATGCAGTGGTTTTTAGTAGACTCACAGGGTTGTGCAACCATCCCACCATCTAGTTCCAGAACATTATCAGCACCACAAAAGGAAGCCCTGTAGCTATCAGAAGCCCTGCTCCTCCCCAGCTCCTGGCAGCCATCAGTCTCCTTTCTGTCTCTGTGGATTTGCCTATTTGAGATATTTCACATAAGTGGGATCATACGATACGAGGCTTTTTGCATCTGATTCCTCTCACTGAGCATCATGATTTCAGATTCATCCATGTTGTAGCATGGATCAGTATTTCATTCCTTCTTATATCTGAATACGGTTCCACCGTATGGGTAGACCATGATTTATGTATCTGTTGTCCTGCTTTGTGGACACTAAAGTCACACTCAGGATCGTACAGCATTCCCAGGGTTCCTGTGAGTCGGCTCCGAGGAGTGTTGGGATCCTGTGCTGTAGGGATTTTAAAACTTTTGCCTAAGACCCACAGTAAGAAATACACGTTATGTTACAACCCAACACAGACACACACACACACACCTGCACAGATCCACAAGCAATGGTTACCTTAACTACGTACAACACCTTCTTCGCTCTTCTATTCCATCCCATTAAAAATAGGCTAGTCACAATGCGCTGAATTGATCTCACAACCATGAGCAGGTTGTTACTGGCAATTGAAAACTACTGCCCTGGGGCCTTGCTACTGGTCCACAGGCCCCTCCGAGGATTCAGTGCCGCAGAAAGCCGGAAAACCACTGCTATAAATTGAGGTTCAATCAGGATAGACATTTGAGAGTTAAGTGGATTCAGTGTTTCACTAAGTACCTACTATGTGCCAGGCACCTTCCAGGCCCTGGGGATTCGAAGTAAACAAGCCAGCCACTGTGTCTCCCCACCACTGTCACAGGGCAGGGAGTGATAAAGCAGATAACCCCACACAAGCAAACACTTCGTGGTTCCCTGTGGCAAGGGCATGAGGATGTTCAGGGTTCTTGGAGAGGCTAAGTCAGGCAGGGGGTGACGCAGGGGGTAATTTAGGTTGGAAACCGAGGAAGGTCCCTCAGAGGAGGTGACTTGTGGCTGAGACCCTAGAAAGGAGCAGGAATCATACAGGGAAGGGCAGGGAGGAAAGATGGGCCAGGCAACCCACACAGCACGGGCAAAGGCCTGGAGACAGGAATGTACTTGATGCTTTTTGAAAAACTGAAAACCCAGTCCAGAATGGTTGGAGCAAAAAGGAGCAAAAGGAACAGTGGCCCTGGCAGAGGCTGGGAGAATGCTCGGGGACCAGTACTTACCAAGTCCAGGCTGTGGTGAAGGTGGGACTTTGTCCTGGGGCAGTAGGGAGCCATGGAGGATTGTCAACAGGAGAGGATGTGAGCGGACTTCTGGGGCAGAATTTTCTCTAGCTCCTGTGGCTACTTCAAGGCTCTGTTGGGGCTGGGCCGGGGTGCAGTAGCTGTTGGAGGGACCGGCAGGACCCGCTCCTGAAAGCTTTTTATCTTGAGATATCCTGATCTTTGTGAAAATGAAGTTCCCTTGCTGTCTGGAGACCTTTAAGAAGATGTATATTGCGTGGTGGTGGGGGCCAGTCACTTAGGGTCCTGGCCAAAAGTGGGATTCGCCCCAGTGGCTTAATGGGGATGTAACATGAAAGAACTCCTTGCGGAGGTATGGGCAGGATGGAGAGGCCCCCTGGGGCTAGCCCCTGCAGTGAACCCTGACCACCCCCCGGGGGTTGGAGGGACAAGCAGAGGGGATGACATTGTTACTGAGCCCCATGAGAGCTGGAATGGGGTGGGAGTGGGGGTGTCTGGGGCACTGAGGTGGGAGAGAGTGGGGGAAGAAGTACCCTGGCCTCTTTCTCTGTTCCCACCTCCCATCTCCTGCTGCTGCCCCCCACCCCTGCCCAGTGGCCACACCAGATGGAAGCTGGTGGCATGGAGCCAGGTTGCCGAGGCCCGCAGGTGACTGCTTCCCGGGATGGAGGGTGAAGGAGAGTAACCACACAGGTGGGATTCCCAGTTCCCTGTCCATCTTTTGCTTGTGGCATTCCTCGCTGAATTGGCTGGTGCCCTGCCAATATCAAGTCCTTCCTTCCTGCCCCAACTATGTACCTCGTCAGATACCACACCAGCACTGGGGCGGGGGTGTGTGTGTGTGTGTGTGCTGTGAATAACAATGGATCGACATGCAGCTTTGAGTTCAGCATTGAAATACTTTCCACCTGGGGTAAACAAAACAGGATCATCCATACAGTGGAATATTATTTAGCCATAAAAAGGACTACGACATGGATGAACCTGGAAACCATGATGCTGAATGAGAGAAGCCAGACACAAAAGGCCACATGTCGTGTGCTTCCATTTCTATAAAGTGTCCAGAACAGGCAAATCCATGGAGACAGAAAGCAGGTTGGTGGTTACCAGGGGCTGGGGGAGGGGCATGGCAAGGAGCCGCTGATGTGTATGAATGTGTAAAAGGAATGGGGTTTCCTTTTGGGGTGATGAGAAGTCTTGGAATTACAGGAAAGTGGTAGTTATACAACATAGTAAATGAACTAAAAGGCATTGAACTGTTCACTTTAAAATGCTTAATTCTGGGGCACCTGGCTGGCTCAATCAGAAGAGTATGCAACATTGGGGTTCCTCGGTGGCTCAGTCAGTTGAGCGTCTGACTTCGGCTCAGGTCATGATCTCGGGGTCCTAGGATCAAGCCCTGTGTCGGGCTCCGTGCTCATTGGGGAGTCTGCTTCTCCTTTTTCCTCTGTCCACCCCCCCACTCCCAGTCATGCACTTGCACTTTCTCGCTCTTTCTCAAATAAATAAATAAAATCTTGGGGGAAAAAAAAAAAGAACAGAAGAGCATGTGACGCTTAATCTCAGGGTCATGAGTTTGAGCCCCACGTTGGGTGCAGAGATTATTTAAATACATAAAAACTTAAAAAACCAGTAAGATAAAGTGGTTAATTTTTTGTGATGTGAATTACATCTCCATATAAAACAAACAAACAAAAACACCGTTCCATCTTGTCTCCTCTCCCCCCACTTCAGATCAGCCCCTTCATCAATGAGAACACCAGACAGAAGTTTCTCATCTACAGCGGTAGCAATTACCAGGGCCCCGGAGGCCTCGTGGACTACCTGGATAAAGAAGTGATTCCTGACTTCCTCGGGGGAGAGTGTGTGGTGAGTGTATGGCTGCAGGCCCTGGGCTGTGGCCACGGGAGGAGCCAGAGATTGCTGGGGCGGGGCTGCAGAGGTCCAAGGAGGCTGGAGTGGGGCCCTCCGTTGTGTGTGTGGGTGCTGGTACCTGGAGAGGTCATGCTTTCTCTTTTTTGGGGGGCAGGGCTTGGTTTGAAGCTGCCCCAAAGAGAGGTGAGATCTCTCCAAAGGAGGGGCCTTACCTTGTTTCTTTCAAACATAGTGATCCAGATGGAAGTTTCCGGAAGCCCAGAGACCAGGCCAGTCAAAGGTTTACCTTGGCATTCCCCACGCAGTATGTTGCTAGGCAGCAGTCAGAGTTTACCTGCTGACTTTGCACCCTCTGCCTCTGGGAGAGGTGACTCAAACATCCCAGTGGTCTGGACCCTGAAGCTGGTGTACCCAAAGGGATTTATTCCCAACCAGCAGCCCCATGGAGTGGGAAGATCAGCCAACTGCTTCAGGGAGAGGCAACCACAGACCCCTTCTACTTGCCTCCCCCTGGGGGTGAGATGACACAGGAAGGGGCTACCCTGGGTCACGACGGTCTTATCTCATCTGGCTGTGGGAGGGCAGGCCCCTTTCCCTTCTCTAACAGAATACCAAACTCCAAGCTTACTTGATTTCTGAATTTAAAAAAGGCATTTCTGGGCGCCTGGGTGGCTCAGATGGTTAAGCATCTGCCTTCGGCTCAGGTCATGATCCCAGGGTCCTGGGATCGAGTCCCGCATCGGCCTCCCTGATCCTTGGGAGCCTACTTCTCCCTCTGCTTCTCTCTCTCTCCCTCTGTCTCTCATGAATAAATAAATAAAATCTTTAAAAAAAAAAAGGCATTTCCTAGGGATTTTGCCAAGCTTGCCCATTTTCTCCACTTGTTAAGATACATATGCATGATTTATGTTTAGCAAATGGGCTTCTAAGACCAGCATGGTAATAAGAGACATGAGCCTGGGGGGCCCGATAAACATGGGTTTGTGCCCAGGCTTAGCCACTTTCTGCTGTGTGATCTCAGGCAAGTGGCCCGACCTCTCTGAGCTTCCATTTTCCTCCTCTGTGAAACGGAAGGAAAGAATAATAGCTTCTATTGCATTGTGGTTCTGGACAGTGAGGTAATGAAAGCCCTGCACCCTACTCACTAAGGGGTTGCTGTGACAAGTGCAGTTTCGGGGGTCACAGAGCACCCTTCTGTGGGTCAGCCAGGCCTGCCACCTTTGTCTTTGTCCCCCAGTGCAATGTCCCCGAAGGAGGGCTCGTCCCCAAGTCCCTCTATCTGACGGAAGAGGAGCAGGGGCACACGGACCAGCTGCAGCAGTGGAGAGAGACCTACCAGTCGGCCAGCGTGCTTCGAGGGGCCCCCCATGAGGTGCTGGGACCTGGGAGGGCCCGCTGGAATGGGGTGTTGTCTTAGGCCAGGGCCCCCTGAAGCAGAGCCTGAGATGAGGGTTCTTGTGCCAGCGATTTGTTGAGGGTGAGCTCTCGGGTGAAACCTGTAAGGAGAGGTGGGACAGGGTGGGTGTGGGGATGGATGTAAGCACAGGGGCGGTACAGCCGAGTCTTGCCCAGCCTGATCTGAGGGGAGCACTGGGCTGTGCAGAGCATGACAGGTGGGCAGGCCTTTTGTACTCTCATGTCAGTCCTCGGCTGTGGGTCACCCACCCTGTGACAGGGTGGGACCTCCCAGCCATTTCAGACAGAGGCAGGACCATTTGCCCAGAGCAGTTCTTAGACAGTGGAGGCTGGGGGCCTCAGCAGCCCATCCTTCCCGCAGTGGGGACTGGAGACCCAGGTGGGTACTCCACAGCACCTACTGCAGCTGACTTCCCCATCCCAGCTCCCCACTCCTGGTGAGATTCCAGATGGGACTCTCAGACTATGCCTCCCCCTCCTCGCCCCCCGCCCCCGGCCCTCCATGCAGGTTGCGGTGGAGATCCTGGAGGGGGAGTCAGTCATCACCTGGGACTTTGACATCCTGAGAGGGGACGTGGTGTTCAGTCTGTACCACAGCAAGCAGATGCCCAAGCTTGGCCCCCAGGAGCCCGGGGCCAGGGCTGGCGGGCAGCTGACGGACAAAGGCTGGGTCCTAGGTGTGGATTACAGCCGTGTCGAAGCCCCTCTTGTCTGCCGGGAAGGGGAGAGCATCCAGGTTCGAACTCCTTTGTTCATTTATTCATTCATCATACAGGATTGAGTGTTCACTGTGTGCCAGGGTTCTGGCCCTTGACCTCAGGGACCCTGTAGGACAGTCAGGGAGAAAGGACTGGACAGATCCAGAACTCTGGGGACCCCAGGATCCCAGCCTCAGAATCCTCTGGGACTCTTGTCAAAGATGCAGACTGCCAGGCCTCATGCCAGGGGCGTAACTCAGAACCTCTGGGCACAAGGCCTGGACTCTGCATCCCTCACCCTCTCCCAGTGATTTCTGATGTGTTAGTTTCAGAACCTATGCAGCAGAGATGCTCTAAGTCTGGGGATAGAACTCAGATGGATCTTGGAACATGAACCCCCGTTACTCACATGCTGCTCAAGGCCAGGGCTCGCAAGTCTTAGATCACCAGCCCCACTCATTCACTCACACTGCACAAACAGGCTCCAGTGAGCACAGCAGATCTTACCCAGGGTCCCTGAGCAGCAGGCTGTCTTGTACCTCAAACACCAGCACCCCTAGCCCTCCCTGAAGTTGCTCTTGTAACAACTAACACCTCCATTCTCACCGTCTAGGCCTTCCACCAACTCTAACCAACCTGCCAGCTCTCTGCCCAAATCCCTCCTGGGCAGCACAACAAAAGCCCAACAAAATCCAGGCTTTTAACCAATTGCACCTGTTCTCCTGCAACCACAGCCCCACCCCAGGCCTCCACTCCCACCAGATCAGGGGGAGGCTCTCAGCCCCCACAGATACAGGGTTAACAGCGGAGGGGTCAAGGATGACTTCCGGAGGCCCTGTGAGGAAGATCTGTGGGTTCACTGGTTTAGCAAGGGGTTCCCGTCCATCCCCAGGTGGACCAGAGCCTCAGGCAGGACTGCTATGTTTCAGGGCTCCCATGTGACCCGGTGGCCTGGCATCTACTTGCTCCAGTGGCAAATGCACAGCCCCCCTGGCAATGTGGCCTGCAGCCTCCCGGGTGTGGAGGACGTCCTGACGGCCCTGCACAGCCCTGGCCCCAAGTGCAAACTCCTCTACTACTACGAGGTGCTGGCATCTGAGGACTTCAGGTAGGAGGGGCTGGAGTAGGGAACGTGGGCAGGAAGGGCCCCCTCCTCCTCTCCAGGCCAGGCCTACAGCACTTCTGAGGCCCCTTCCTTCTGGGCTGGGGGACATTGGATTCATCTTCCCTACTTGCCTTTGAGCTTATCCAGGGGTGGGGCCCCAGCATTGGTATTGTTAAAATTCTCCAGAGGTTCAGCACCTGTGTGAGCAATCAGATCCAACACTGTGTCCAAATGCTGCTTCAGCTGCAGAACCTCCCCTTCAGATGAAACTCTGGACAGAAGCCCAACATACCAGATTGATTGCTGGGGGAAGGGGAGCCCAGGGCCCTCCTATTTGGAACTCCTCTCACTCCTAGAAACCCATAAAACAGGGCTAGACTGTTCTAGAACATTCTAGAATAGTGTCTCGCAGACACATCTCCCCAAGTGTTGCTTTCAGAGAGGCAGGAAGTGTAGTGGTTAAGACCTCTAGCACTTCCTGGTTGCTGTGTGACCTCAGGCAAGTCACCTAAGTGTCTGAGCCTCAGCCTCCCCATCTGTTAAAAAGGGACTGCTGAAACCCCCACATCACGGGGTTGTCATCAGGAAGAAATGGTTGGGGGAAGACTGCCCTTCACTGAGGCATACAGTAAGCACTTGATAGCAAAAATGAAGCAGAGGGTGAGGAGATGGAGCAGGCAGTTTCTTCAAGGCTTTACATTTTATCTTTTAAAAACAAATGTGATTTTGCATCCTGCTTCATAACATATCTGTTAGTTTGTTTTTCTTTTTTTTTTTTTTTTAAGTAGGCTCCACGCCCAGCATGGAGGCCAGCATGGGGCTTGAACTCACAACCGTGAGATCAAGACCTGAGCTGAGATCCAGAGTCGGACACTCAACCAGCTGAGCCACCCAGGCGCCCCGTGTTAGTTTCCTTCTAAAAATAATGCTTTATATTCTTTAACGTCAAATTGAGGCTCTAGGGGGGTGTCGCATCTGCATCCATATGCCAGGTGGAGCTCCAAGTACCCTAAGGGCACATGCAGCCCAATGTGAGAGATACTGGGCCAGTGTCTTTACTCCAAAGAGAGCCCCACAGCGTGGGAGGGCTGGTGACTTCCTCTCTGGGAAGCAGCTTGTTTTGGCCACTGGGCGCCAGTGCAGGGGACAGACACCCTAGACACTAGCGCCTGGGGGCTGCTGCCTCCAGGAGGGCAGCTGGAGGCTGAAGGGTGGGCCAGATGCTGCTTGCCAGCCTGTCTGGTCTGGTCCATGTGGGGGAACTTTGCTGCCCTGACCTTCAAGAGCTCACAGAGAACCAGGTCAAGGGCTAGTTCCTGGCTGTCCTCAGTAGGCAGGCATTGGGTGGACCCTGGGGGACCAGACACACAATCATGGAGCAGGCGGCGACATGATCACACCTGTCCGTAATTATGAACAGCAGTGGATGCCACGAAGGTACTCCAATCTGGGGTCCTTGCCCAGGGTCACACAGCTAGGAGGTGCCAGAGGTCTCAGCACAGGGTGTTGTCAGAGCACAGGACAAGGGGCCTGGCATAGGGTGGGCAGGAGGTATGGGGGAGGTACCTGGGAAGTGACATTGGAGTTGAGACCTAGGTGGTGTGCACACAAATCACCTGGTGGGGGGTGGGGAGGGTGTTGTCAGAATGCAGACTGCAGCTCTGGGGCAGCAGAGTCTTCAGCTCTAAGGAGCTACAGGAGGCTTGGTGGTGCTGGCACTCTCTGGGCCATGCTAGATCTCCAGGTCAAGGAAGCCCCTGAATGGTGTTTGGCAGGCTGGGATCTTTGCCGGAGGTGGGGGGGGGGGGTGGGCAGGAAAATGGGTGGAGCCTCGTTTCTCACCGTAACTTCACTTGCTTTTCCCTCTGCACTTGCCCTCTGTGCCTGGGGTGGTTACCAGCCTTGTGGAAAGACCCCTGGGGCTCATTTGCAGCATCACCAGCTTTTCCACTGCTGTGTGTGGGCCCCAGCGCTGTGTCACCACCAGAAGGTAATGTGCGTGCGACGCCTTTCCTCCCCAGGGGCTCCATGTCCAGCCTGGAATCCTGCACCAGCGGCTTCTCCCAGCTCAGCACCACCACCTCCTCCTCTTCTGGCCAGTCCCACAGCAGCCCCCTGGTCTCCAGATAGCTGGGACTGAGCCCTGTGGGGCAGCCCGCTTGCCTCCCATGTCTGCAAGTGTCCATGGGGTCTGGGACCATGTGGGCTGCAGCCCTGAGTCTGGACACTAAGTTGGGGCATCTGGAGCCAATGGCAATGATCCAGCTCATGCACTCTTGAGGATGCAAATACAGAACAATCTCCTTTGTGCTTCATGTAAGGAAAACCAAGGAGTGGGTGGGCCACCTTTGGGTCGGCCTGGTCTGGGAGCTCAGGGATATCATCATGCTCAGCATCCTCTCTCCACCTCTGGCTCTGCTTTCGCTGGGGCAACCTCCTTCTCAGGTGCCCTCCCCATGCAGGGGACCCCATCACCATTAGGCTCAGCTGCGGAAGAGAACCTCTATCTCCCAAAGTTCCATCCAAGCTCCCAGAACAGTCTAATCAGCCTGCCTGGGTCCCACACTGGTCCCTGAACCAATCACAGTTCCCAGGGAAGAGAACACTGATTGGCCAGCAGCAGGGTCCTCTGTCCAATCTGGACCAATCACCATATGGGGATGGGGATGGGGATGGGGTTTCAGTGATTGGTCCACCTGGACCACATGCCTGTTCCTGAAGCCAACCACCTGGTTTGAAAAGCATAAGCAGGTTGCCTCTAGGAATACTGGGGTACCCCACAAGAGGGAAAGGACGCTGGGTAGGCAGAAATGACCGTTTTTGCATCTGATTCCATAGCTATGCCCTGTGTCCCAAGACATTCACGGTGAGCAGTTATGAGTTACAGGCTCCACTTTCTGTGGGGAGCAGCCCACCTGGACCTGAAATCCATTGTCCTAGCACTTGGCTAGGAAGTCAACCTAACCACCACTGACTTGAGGAGGGTGGAGAGGCCCAGGCAGTGATGAAGTGGCTCTGTCTTTAAACTCCTCTGGAGGTCCTTCCCCACCCCTCCACCTTGGAGCTGTTTAATTATGCCTTTTTTTGGTTGTAAGTCACAGAGACCCACACAAAAGGTTAACCAGTCATCATCACATGCAACTGGCCAGTCCAGGAGTTCTTGCTTCAGGTAAGGCTGGATCCAGGATCTCAACATGGCATCAGGACTCCCCTATGGGGAGGAGGAGGTTGTGACTTTGTTTTGTCCACCCTAGGGCAAATCTGACCCCTGGAACCAGCTTCGATATTGACAGACTTCTCTCATAGCCTTGCTTATAGCTGGAGGTCATCTCTGGTCAACACCCAGAGTCACTGGATCTTGCCCAAGGGGTAGGCTTACAACCATGGGGTTCATGCTTCCATGCAGTCTCAGCATGATGGAGCAAGGAGAGCAAGGACTTCCTTGCACACCAGCCTCACCTCCAAACCTGGAGCAGAAGGAAGGAGATAACTTCTCAGAGACATCCTTCTCCCTGCAGGGAGGGAGTCTCATCCACCTCTGTTTGCTCCTCAGGTATAGGAACAAAATCCAAAACTGCATCCTGCATCAAGGTGTGTGTGCATATGAGGGAGAGAGGTAGGGGGAGACTGAAAACGTTCTCAAAGCTAATTGCTCCCATGTCACTAGACGTTTATCACTGAGGAATCTGAGATATTTTCACCAGTCTTTAGATGAGTTTCTAGATTGCCTCTAAAACCCAGGTGTGCCCTAGAAGCATTCTGGGGTAAGCTGCCCTGGCACTCCCCACACATTAATTATCTAGGACTAGCACCAGGGAAGGATGGAGAAACCTTTCCTTGACTTGGGGTTCTACATGGCTTGGTAACTGGAACCTGGATCTGCTGTGAACAGTCTAGCCTGGACAAAAGGGATGAGCTTCAGGCCCCTCTCAGTTCTCCCCTCGAAAGCTCATTCTTTCTCCCTTGGGAAAACTCCAGCTCAAACTGGCTTAAGCAACAAAGGGAATTCCCTGGGTCCTGTAACTGGGATGGCTAAGGGCTTTCTTGCTGCAGGTATGGCTGGATCCAGGAGCACAGTGTCCTCAGGCTTATGTGCCCATCCTCTCAACCTCACCCAGGCCTCCTAGCTCTGTATCTCTTCTCACACTGGTCTCATCCTCTCCTCCGAGACCTGGTGGGAAAGGTGTCTGTCAGCAGCCCCAAGCCTACAACCACAGGGCTCACAATCTCTAAGGTTGAGAGAATTCTCTTTCCGTATCAAATCCCACAGAAGGCTCTGACTGGCCCTGTTTGAGTAGTGTGCTCGTTCCTACAGATGCACTGGCCAAGGGGCTGTGGGTCCTGTGATTGCCAGATCCAGAAGCAGCAGTGGGATAGGAGAAAGCAGATCACCCCAGGATGAGAAGCTGGGTCACAGAAACAGCAAACAGCCATGGTGGC
The DNA here is from genome assembly GCF_009762305.2 of Zalophus californianus. Classification (NCBI taxonomy): domain Eukaryota; kingdom Metazoa; phylum Chordata; class Mammalia; order Carnivora; family Otariidae; genus Zalophus; species Zalophus californianus. The sequence continues at coordinate 73,473,860 of NC_045604.1, forward strand.
ATCTGCTGCAGTCCCCCCTTCCCTTGCTGGAGGTCTCTGGGGTCCAAGCTGGAGCTTCATCAATCAATAGGTCTTTCCTACCTTTGGGAAGCGTGAAATTAAAAATCCGAGGAAGGGCTGCCAAGTTCCTGGCTTTTGTATTTCCCTAGACCCCAGGGTTGGAAGCTCCTTGGTTTCTTTCTCCGTCTTGTTCATTAACCTGTTGTGACCAGGACAGAAACAACCCATGAGCAAAAGGATCCTGCCCATGCACTGTGTTTAGGAGCCTGGGTCTTAAAATTTAGACGGGGCGGAGTTCAAACCCCAGCCGCCTTTCACTAGCTGCGTAACCTCCAGCAGGTGACTTAACTCCCCTGTGCCTCAGTTTCCTCATCTGTAAAATGGGGATGTGCCTACCTCATTCACTGGGTTGTCGTGGGACGAGTGAGAGCAGCTGTAGAGTCCACAACCCCAGTGCCCAGCACACAGAAAGCACATGATAAACGTCAGAGGTTATCCTGATGATTTAAGGTTTCTCAACCAAACACTCCAGACTCCTTCCTGAGGATGCCCGCCTGTCACTGTTTCTCATAGGACAGAAGCACCATGAGCATCCAGAGGAATATAATTTCTCTCTTACTTTCCCATTTAGAAACTGCTTGCATTTTCTGAGCAAATGCACTAATCTGGAAGAGCATCATTCAGAATGGTATTTCCCCCAACTAGCTAGAAAATGTTCTCTCTATAGGCTGAAATATGGGGATTCTGAGAACTTTTATCCCACATCCTGCACTCTGGAATTGCTCTGCCTGTAAAACAAATTGTTCGATGAGGATACTATAATTCTGTTCCACACACTCTATTTCAGCCAGTAAAACATGATGTTCCTTGTTTGCCTGATCATTGGCTCCAACCAAAAGCATTAAACATTCTAGATTTGGATATACCTCAACTGCCTACCTCCTAAAACGCTGGAGGTTTCCCTGGGCTTGTTCTAGAGTTAACTCCGCTGTTGTTTATAAGACTCAAAAGCATTTTCACAGGGGCGGTATCACCTTCAAGGGGTTGCGAGTTGGTTCTTTGGGGAAAAGGGGCACATAAAAAAAAAAATCACATTTTTATATATAAAGCACAGATACACGGTAGTAGTTCTCTAGGGCTGCCGTAACAAATTCTCACAAACTTGGTAGCCTAAAAGAACCGGAACCGATTCCCTCACAGTTCTGGAGGCCAGAAGTCAGATCAAGGTGTTTGCAGGTGTCGCCTCCTAACACTAGGGGAGGATCCTTCCTGCCTCTTTCGATCTTCTGGAGTCTCCTGGAGCTCCTTGGCTTGTGGCTGCATTGCTCCCGTCCCTGCCTGTCTTCACATGGCTTCTTCTCTGTGTGTCTCCTGTCACCAGTCACTGGATTTAGGGTTCACTCTAAATCTAGTATGATTTCAGCTTGAGATCGTTAACTAATTACATCTGCAAAGACTACTTTCAAAGAAAGTCACATTCTAAGGTTCTGTGTGGATGTTAATTCTGGGCCGGGGGGAACGCCATTCAAACAATTGCATATGCATCGGGTGCATACACAGATATATGGGTAGTTTATCAGTGGTATTAATGCAGATTCCCGGGCCCACTCAGCACTGCTGACTTGGAATCTTGAGGGTGGGTTTCTGGATTCTACTTGCCAGGTATCCAGGTGAAGGTTGAGGGCCCTGCCATCCATCTTTCTGGGTCACTCTGCCCTGTTCCCTGAGGTTTGACCTAAGTCCTAGCGTTATGTCCAAGGACAGCCATAGTTCTGAGTTTGGGGGTGGGGTATGGGCCCTGTCCAGGACACCATCTGTCCTTCCCGTGAGCTTCCTTGGGACACAAAGCAGGGGTGCTGCCATGCACATCGTGGGGTTCTGAACAGGCTCTCTTGTTTTGGAGCAGAAGGCCAAGGACTATCACTTGGGGGAGCAGAGGAGGTGTGGTTTTTTTGTGTGACCGCTCTAGGGCCCCATCTATACCGGCTTTGGTTACCCAGCCCCCCCCCAACACATCCAAGTGCGGGAGAGGAAGCAGCCTTTTCCTGCTTTGGTACAGTGCATGTATTTATTCTCTGGGACTTTTCCATGGATTTCTCTGCAACTGTGGGTTAGAGCTCTCAAAGGACCAGCCAGCATGTAGTGGCTGTTGAGAAAGACAGAGGTCCCTGGGGCAGGCCAGCTAGGATCAGGTCTGAGCCATGAGTTACTGCTGACGTCTGTCTTGGGTAGAATCGCCTCCCCAGAAGCCTCCTGGGGTTTGAGGGGCCCAGAGAGGGCAAGTCACACTAGGGCTCCCTTGTGGCCCAGAGGCTGCCTCTGGGACCAATTCTTCCCCTGAGGCCAGGGCCCAGGTCCAAAGCAGACCGCTGGGGCCTCCATGGAGGCAGGTCTCAGAGCTTCACTGGGCATTCTCATTACCACCAGGAGGCATCTGGATGCAAGTTGGGAGTTTGGGCAGGGCCTGGAAAGAGCCGGAGAGTAAAGTGCCAGGTAGCTTTCAGGGACATGAAAGGCAGCTGTGGCTTTCAAACTTCTCTTCAGACCATTTCCCCACTCTCCCCCCTTCAGTGCCTCCCCTCCCCTGCCAAGGCATTCCCAAGGAACGTGGGTCCCCAAAAAGCATAACTTGAAACCTCTGACTTAAGAGTTTCCTGGAGCCCAAAGTTTTCTGACACAGACCCCTTCGCAAATCCAAGGAAAGCTTTGGGCATCACACTGGAATGTTCCCATATCAGGGCTCCTAAGAGCCTTGCAAAGCCTACCCATTAAGCCCAGGATTGAACCTTTTTCTGGGGACTTTCCTGATGCTCAAGTTTTATAAAGAGCATCCCAGCAGCCACATGTTACCATGGTAACAGGACTCCGGGGGTTCCAAGTCAGGCCACCAAGACATCTGGTCCACATTCTGTGCCCAGGGGTCTTTCATCTCTACCACGAGGTGGGGAGGGGATCCTTGCACCACCATAATTAGTCCATGTTAATCCCTGACTACCAACCCCAAAGCTTGATGACCTGAGCTCTTGTATATGTCAACACGTGTCCCTACCCACCACCAGAGATAAGCATTAGAATCTCAAAACACCTTTCTGCTGCTGCTCCATGCCCCATCCGCAAATGCCTGAGTCCAAAATGTGCCTCTCCTCGAACAGTATGAGTGTTAGACTCTGTGGGTTGCCAGAGACCCCAAATCCAACACAAAGTGCCTCAAGCAAAAATGGGGATTTACTGGTCTGTGTAATTGGTCCAAGAATGTTACCGGCTTCAGGTACAGTTGGATCTAGGGGCTTAACACCCTTTTGTCTTGATTTGGTTCTTCTCCACATTGGCTTCACTCTCCTTCTCCATGTAGCCCACACCCTGGCAGGTGGACAATCTCAGCAAAGTGTTTTTCCCCAAATTCCAGGGTGGGTTCTGGTGAGCCAACTGGGACAGGGGACTATCTCTGACCCATTTATTCATGGAATCTGGTACTTGAAGAGATAATACCAGCCAAACCAGAGAGATAGAGAATGGGGGAGAGGTAGTGCCCTAAAGGCAATGGGAGGGAGGCTCATGGCCGTGGCTCTCAGTGTCCTGCCCACCTTCGCTGGGCATTCTCATTACCACCAGGAGGCGTCTGGATGCAAGAAACTGCGTTTCTGGTGGCTACCTCTGGTTGCTGAAGTATACTCAGCCCTGTGTAGGGCAGGCTAGACAAGCCGAGGAGTTAACCCCCAGGAGAAGCCTCCACCCCACAATGACAACATGTTGGCTGACAAACACCCCACCAGAGGCAAAACCCCAAGATGTTCTCTGCATTCCCCCAGAGACCCCAGGCAATGCCCATAGTGGGGAGCTGCTCACTAATGCACTGTGTACTGACTGCCTTTCCTTCCCTACCTCACTTCCCTGCCCCCCACCGGGGCTTCCTGGGGTCACCTCCCAAATAAACTACTTGCCCTCACATCCTTATCTCAGGTTCTGCTGCTGGGAGGGATCCAGCCAAAGACAGGGCATTTACTAAAAAAAGAGGGCCTGGGTGTTGGGCAGGCATGATAGATACCCCTATACAAACACGGGAGGGTGAATTATCCTAGTCGCTGGACCAGGGACCCTTCCAGCACACCACGGTGGACCCTCTTGAGCTCCCTCCGGCCTGAAATCCACCAGACCCATGCACAGCACCTTAACCTCCCAGCTCAGCTGCCAGCCCAGCCAAGGACAGACAGAGATACCCTCTGCAGAGCTCAGAGCTCCCAGGACAAGGGTTTCTACAGCCCATTGCCTCAGAACCCCTGAAGGTGCTCCCTGTAGATTCCCAGGCTCCCTGCCCCTGAGATTTTGATTCGATGGGCCTGGGACAGGATCTGGACCTCTGCAATAATACAACATTCCTGGGGAATCCACTCTGACCTGCAGCCGGGCTCAGGAACTGTGTCTCAGGAATATGCCAACATGATTCAACGGTGTCTGGGAAGTCCTCCCAGCTCTTGTCACTACTTGCTACCCTTGAACACGGGGAGCAAAACATCGAAGCAGCTCAGGGACCACCTGTTCACTACAAGAGAGCAAAACACAGAATGAGACTTCCAGGTGGAGTTGAAAACAAGGTCCCTGGAGGAACATGTGAACTTGGTTGTTTCCATTTCTGGAAGGAGGAATTACAATGTGAAGCATTTGCCTAGTTCCTTGGATGAGCAGCCACCCTCAAGTTTCTGGACATGCTGTGAATGCCACCCCTTCCTTCCCTCCAACCTGGGTCACAGGCCCAGAAAAGGGGCTGAGTTGGGAGATAGAAATGACAGGCACCTGGCCGTGGGTAGCGTGAACTTCGGGTGATGGTTCACTAGGTGTAGGATCAACTATGCCCAAGGATACCGACAACTTGGCCTGTGGCTCCCACTGCAGGACCAAAACACAGCACCTTGGAGGGAGTATCACAGACTGGCTCAGCGGCTCTCAACTTCAGGCGGAGAGACAGAAAGACACGCAGACCCACAGACACATTCCTGCAGGAACCTGGAGCCTGGGAAACTGGCCTGTGATATTTCACTTCTCGGAACCAAATTCTTCCTTTCTGAAGTGAAACTGGGCCAGCAGGGCAGCCTCCTGGACCCAGTCCTCTTTGCAGCTCCTCTCACTATGGGGTGGAATGTCTGTCCCTTCACCTTGAATCTGGGTGTCCTGGGGATCAGCTGACAGAACTCGGTGGAAGTGAAGTCACGCCAGTTCTGAGCCGAAGCTTCAAAAGGCCTTGCATGCTTCTCTTCCAGGATCCCCGTCCCTACCTGGATCCCAAGCCTGAACCAGCCTCCTGGAGGAGGAGGCGCCAGGGGGAGCTACGTCATCAGCTGTGGCCATCTCAGACCAGCCCATCCCAGTGGGCCCATGAGCTGTTGCAGACATACCAGTGATCTCAGCTGAGATCCCTGACCCCAGCCCACATCAACAGAATCACCTAGTTGACCCTAGAATCACGGAAAATAATTATTTTTCAGAAGAAGCAGTACCTGGTTATTGTTTTAAGCCCCCAACTTTTGGACGAGTTATGGAGTACGAGAGAGCTACTAGTTATACTGTCTTAGCCTGCTCAAACTCCTGTGGGCGGCTTATAAACAACAGACATCTATTTCTCATAGTTCTGGAGGCTCAAAGTCCAAGATCAAGGTGCTGGCAAATTCAGTTCTTGGTGAGGGCCCACATCTTGGCTTGTAGACACTTGCCAGCTTGCTGCGTGTCCACACAGCCTCCTCTCTGTGCGTGTGTGGAGTGGGTGTTCTCTCGTCTCTTCCCCTTGTAAGAGCGTTAATCCCATCATAAAGGGACCACCCTCACAACCTCATCGAAGAAAACTAATTAAACCAAAGGCCCCACCTCCTCATACTATCACCTGGGTGGGGGGAAGGGGAGAGGGTTAGGGCTTCAACATAGGAATCTTGGGGGGTGGGGGTCATATTCAGTTCATAATGTGCATGAGTCTCTTTGAGGACTTGCCGGGAGCTACTTCCCTCATCTCTCATCCCAAAGATCTGCTAAGCACAGTGTAACATACATTCATGGAGAAGGAGGGGGGGCTACCAGGCACTTCCTGAAGACCCTTCACGGCCAGGGGTTACAAACTCAGATACTCACGGGGATGGCAAGCCACAGACCACTGGGGGTTGCGATGACTTGGAGAAGGCAGGCCCAGACGGGGACTGCGGATTCTCATCTCTGACAAGTCGTTGCCCTGGAGGGGTGTTGGCAGGGGCTGCGGGCTCGCCCTCTTTTAAAAAGAAGTCAGAAATCTGATATTGTTTATCTCTTGACTTTTAAATGCTGGTAACTACTTTTAATTCCTTTAAGTCATGGTGCGGACTAAACCTTTTCCTTTCAAAACATGGTCCAGACCCCCCCAGTCTCGCCTTCACCTGGGAGCTTGTTACAGACTCAGACTCTTCTACCCCACCCCGGGCCAGGATCTGCATTTTAACAAGATCTCCAGGTGACCTGTGTACCTGGATCAAACAGACAGATCAGGGAGCTGGATGTGCTCTGGGCTGCCTGTTTATGACCCCGGATTCAGGTGAAGCAACCCCACCCGTTAAGACTTAGGTACACCCAGAAATCCACAATTCAGGCTTTAGATGCCACCCGGGGGCTCCTTTTATTACATCAATTTATTCAAGTGATAAAAAGCCTCTCTTGGCGGCAGGATACCAAAATAGAAAGCTTGTAAACATGATTTCATCCCCTGGCCCTTCTAAGGAGCTTCCTGTGACAGGAAATAGAGTTCTAATTGGCAAATTCTGTGATGAGGTCTGTACAAAAGGGTCCCATGACATGGCCCTCGTCTCTGTAATCCATCCCTGTCCAGGGGGGCTGGCTGGACCCTGTCATTTGGTCACGGTGTGGTCACGGTGCATTCCATTGCTAGCGGCCTCAGGAGGCCGGAGGCTCTTTGGCAGTGGAGGAGGCCCTCAGGGGACAGGTCTTACAGGCAGCAGACACAGGCAGGCAGGGAAGGACACAGTCTCTCTCTGGGGAGCACGGTATTGCTAGGGTTGCATGTGTCATGGCAGGCGACCAGGTGAGGGCCCGGGGCCAGGTGAAGGGCTGAGGCACAGGCGCTGTCAGAAGCTTGGCTTCTCACCGGGACTGAGATCACCCAGATGATCAGCGGCCTTGAAATTTCTCTTGCAGAAATCAGACCGTGTCGAAACGAGCCTTCAGAGGAGGCTGGAGGCTTCAGTCCTTAAAGGGGTTGTGGGCATCACCTGGCTGTTCCTTCTCCGTGGCCAGGAGCTCCCCATTCATCTCCTGCAGTGGGTGGTAAACGTAGGCCCCATCCAGGTGCCGGCTCCGTTCTGCTCTTGAGCCAAGGAGCAAGGACACGTTCGCCACTGTGCTGATCAGCAGAAGGAAAACTAGGGCCAGGGTGAGGGCTAGCCAGGTGGTCCTGGGTGCAGAAGAGAAAGCCTCAACAGGGGCTTGTTGGGCAGTGCTGTTGGGCAGGAAGGGAGGGGTTTCCCTCCCTCCCCGCCACACAATAGTGGCAGAGTCAGGGGCCTCCAGACACATGTTTGGGGAGCAGTAGTGAGTCACTATGTGGCATGCAGGCCAGCCCTGCCACATCTCCTGATATTTCAAGAGAAACCACGAATTTTTTTTTTAAGTGACTGTTACTGATTTTCAGATGTTGCTAATAAATCTTAAATTTTTTTTTAAAATTCTGCAGGCCAAATAAAATACAGCTGGGAATCTAATGATGCCCCAAGAGGCATCAGTTTGCATCCTGGGCTCCAGGGGATGTTCCAGAAACCTCAAAGCAGATAGAGAAGGGAGAACTGCACCCCTTCCTCCCTCCTGTGGAGCTGGCGGGGTCTTTCAATAATCCTTGTTTTTCCCCCTTCATGTGAATCTTTGGCTGAAGCCCTTAACGCAAAAGCGGACACAAGCATACTGCTGGGGGCGGGGGCATGCTCGTCAGCCCCCCATGGCTCCCTTTCCCTGCCCGGCAGCTGTCAATGGGATCCAGGTCTGCACTGGGGAGGAGGGGCTCAAAGTCTCACACCTGAGGAGCCTGAACTTAAGACAGGGGGCAGGGCACTCCCGGAAGCTACTGTCCCTGCTCTGGGTGCATTTTCAAAGCATGTTGCCAGGGGTTTTCTTCACATGTGGTTCTGGGCCTTCAGAGCCTCACCCCAGGCTCACTGAGTCAGGACCTCCAGGAGGGACCTGGGATCTGCATTATTAATGATGAGACTGCCCTCTAGAACATCGCCAGGAACTTTTCATTCATACCCACACCTGATTCCCACCTCCAATGGGGGTGGGGCTGGGCCGGCACCCAGGGCTGGGCCATGAGGTGAGAACTACAAGAAAAGAAGTTCTCAAAGCGGGGTCTCCATACCAGCAGCATTAGCATCACCAGCGATAGCACTGGAAATGCAGATTCTCAGGCTGCACCCCAGGCCTACTGAAGCAGAAACTCCAGAGAAAGGACCCAGCAATTTCTTTGAGTATCCCCTACCAGAGGTCAAGTTTGAGACCCACTGCACTAGAAAACAGAGATAAAGCCCACCACAAGGAGCGCATAGCAGGGCTTGAGAAATGATGTGAGTTCCCTGGGGCTTGGCACCTCTGTACCAGGCACCAGGTACTGAGAAAATAAGTTGCGAGTCTCACAGGGAAAGGAGTCTGATGCCCTGCCCCCTCGACTCCCACTGGGGCAGTGACCAGGGTCCTTCTCCCCATCTCCCAGGGCCACTTCGGTGTCTATGAGCATCAGCTATGAGCACCTCCCTGTGCTTACACTGGAGAAACGTCACCTGGGTGCCCTGCTACCACCTTCTAGCCTTGCTGAGTCCCTGAGCAGAGGCCATACCTCACAGGTGGAGGGAGGGGAGATTTCCTCCCATCCCCACCCCAAGTCCCACCAAATCTCCTACCCGGTGAGAAGGGACAGTTCTCCTGTTCTTAGGGTGGTCTTGGACGGCTGGAGACACTGCTTCACTGTAAACGACCAGAGAGAGGCTGACACACTGGGAGGAGAGGGGTGTGCCCCCTCCTGCCCCCCCAGGGGCCTGGGAGGAGCCATACCTTGGGAGAGGATGCTGTTAAGGGCTGGTGCCTGGGCCAGGCTGCAGTTGCCAGTCTGGGGGTCACAGGGACACTGGTGCTCACACTCGCAAGGCCTCTGGCAGCCTGGCCCGTGCCAGCCGAGGGGACACTCTGTGGAGAGGAGGAAGAAGCGGAGGCCTCAGTGGCAGGGCCTCTCTCTGCACGGACGGAATGGGCCCCAGGTGTGTGCAGAGCTGGGCTAAGCAGAAGTGCCCCCCCGGGGTCCCTCAAGGCTAGACCCTGGAGGTGCCCCTGGCGCTTCCTCCCAGCTGGCTTGGGGCCCATCTAGCTTACCCTGCTCACAGGTGTCTCCGGTGAAGCCAGGAGGACAGGTGCAGGTCCCTCGGACCGGGTCACAGGCAGCTCCATTCTGACACCGGCACTTCATGGCACAGGCCTCCCCAAAGGACCCGTTGCTGCAAGCTGGCATGGGGAAAGGGGAGTCATTTCAAAATCCAGCCCCGCCCCGCCTAGGCGAGGGCCAACAAGACAGGAAACAGATCTCTGTCACCCCAAGTGGCCCCATAGGTTCACATATGCTTCCAACAGCAAGTTGTGGAGAACCCACTTCAAGGCAGGCCCTGAGGCTGAGTTCTCCTGGGGCTTCCTCTCTAGGGGGGCGGGTGGCCAGTGAGCCAGAAAGGAAACGTGGATGTACAGGTGGGGACAAGTGCAGCAGCAGCAGACCGCTGGAGGGGGTGGGGTGGGCAGGCCCCTGGGGACAGGGCAGTTAAGCTGGGGTTTGGGGGAGCAGAGCTGGGTCAGTGAGTCAGGGAGGGGCTGCAGCACCTGGCAGGTCAGGCTGAGGGGTTCATTCCTTTCACTTATTCAAAAGAAAGCCCTGAAGGATTTGAAACTGTGGATGGCTGCAGTGGGTTGAACTGTGTCCCCCCAAAAGAATATTGTCCTAATCCTCAGAATCTGTGAACATGACCGCATTTGGACACAGAGTCTTTGCAGATACCATTAAGTGAAGATCTTAAGAGATGGGGGCACCTGGATTGAGTGGGCCCTCAATCCAATGACCTGGGGTCCGCGTAAGGGAACGGAGAGACTGACACAGGGGCAAGGCCGTGCGAAGACGGAGGCGAAGAGAGGAGTGACGTGGCCACAAGCCAAGGAACGCCTGGAGCCACGAGGAGCTGGAAGGAGCAGGAAGGAGCCTCCCCTAGACCTTCAAGCGGGAGTGAGGGCCCTGCAGACACCTTGATTTTGCAGTTCTGGCCTCCTGAACTGCGACAGTGTAAGTTTGTGGAATTTGTTGTGGCCGCTGCAGGAGACTAATGCAGTGATTTCCAGTCAGGCGAGAGCAAGAAACAGGAGGGGATAAAGGCAGCTGCCACGCTCCCCTCTCCCTATGGGGCCAGGGGTGGGGAAGCAGCTGGCCTGGTGGCTTTTACCTTCACCGCAGCTAGACCCCGTCCATCCAGCTTCACAGCGGCAGCCATCTGCCAAGACAAGACCGAGGAGGCCAGGTGAGGGGCCCAGGCAGGGCCGGGCAGTGAGGGCTGGGAGCCCCAGTCACAGCTGCCACCCCAGAGACCCCACTCACTCTCTGTGCAAAGCCCGTGCTGGCTGCAGTTGGAGGGGCCACAGTCCAGCTTGTTGCAGGCCGCGCCCTGCCAGAAGCGTCCCGTGCACTGGCAGCGCCCCTCCACACAGGTCCCGTGGCCGCTGCAGTCAGGCGGCTGGCAGCGGGGCTCGTGCACACATACCACAGTAGACACGCGGCGTGGACAGCGCCACATGTTGTCCTGGCTGCGGGGACGGGGGGGACATGGCATGTGAAGGCGCTGATCATCCCCAGCGGACCCCTCCTCCCCCCTATTACAGCCCCCGAGGGCTGCCTCTCTCTCCATTGCCCCTTCCTCAGCCTTTTACAGGTTCTTTCCACCCTGACAATCTCTTCCAACCCCAGGGCCTTTACATATGCTGTTCTCACTGCCCAGAAGGTTCTCCTGGCCCTGCCTCGCCACCTCCTCAACCTTCAGATCTCAGCTCAGGTTCCATTAAAGCTCAGAGAGGTCTTTCCTGACCTATCAATCTCCTTTCGTTGGTGTGGGTGGTGCTGGTACAGTATGTATGATTCAACTCTCTTCCTGTAAGCACTGAGAGGCAGGGATCTCGGCTCTTCCTGCTCATGGCTGAATCCTCAGGGCCTGGCACATAGTAGGTGCTCAATATTTGTTGAGTGAGACAGCTGAGGACAGGCCTGGACTTAGACCTCAAGAAGGGGCTCTGGCATGCTTACCAGTGATCTGATGGGTAACTGGCCAAGGTCCCGTTGAGCACGAAGGTGGCGGAGCCCCCTCCGTCCAGGTTGATGGCGTTGACCACATCCTGTTTCAGCAAGAACTCTGCCATCTCCCACAGGTTAATGCTGAAGCACAAGAGCATTAATGGTGACCGTGTCCACTGCATTTCCAGTTTAACTGATCTTACTTTCCATGGTAGACAGTGTCATGCCCACTGTGGCAGACAAATTGCTAAATGGGCTTCCCCCAAAAATGTCCCATCTTAATCCCTGGAAGCTGTGAATATAATGAGAGATCGCTCCCATGACTGTGTTATCTTACATGGCTCAGCTGTCCACAAGTGCAGACAGTGTCCTGGATTATCTGGGTGGGCCCAAAGGAATCACAAGAGCTCTTAAAAGCAGACTTTCCCTGGCTGGTGGCAGAATGTGAAGTGAGAGAGACTGCGAGTACAAAGGGGATGAAGGGAATGGACACATGTTTGCTGGCTTGAAGATGGGGAGGGTAACATGTATGCGAAGGGACACGGGCAGCCTGAAGGAGCTGAGGGTCCCCTGGCCAACAACCAGCAAGGAAATACAGACTTTGGTCCTACAACCATGAGGAAGTGCATCCTGCCAACAATCCGAATGAGCTAAGAGGATTCCTGCCCTGAAGCTCCAGATGAGAGCCCTGCCTAGCAAAAGGCTTGATTTTGTCCATGATTTGAGCCCTCCAGACTTCTGACCTACAGAACTGTGATCTAACAAATGAGTGCTGTTTGTGCTTGTTTGTTACACAGCAATAGCAAACTAACACACTCTCTTTACAGAGGAAGAAACTGTAGCTCAGAGAGGTTGAGCAACTTGTCTGTGGCCACAGAGCTAGCAGATGGCAGAGCTGGGACTGGAACAGAGGTCTTCTCCCTGCTCACTCTGTAATTACTTCCTATCACCCTATCCGGGACTCAGGAGAGTGGAGGCCTAAGTTGGGGAGACTGAGAGGAAGTGTGTAGGGGATGATGAGTTCTCAGAAGTGAGACAGATCGGGGCGCCTGAGTGGCTCAGTCGTTAAGCATCTGCCTTCAGCTCAGGTCATGATCCCAGGGTCCTGGGATTGAGCCCCGCATCGGGCTCCCTGCTCAGCAGGAGGCCTGCTTCTCCCTCTCCCACTCCCCCTGCTTGTGTTCCCTCTCTCGCTGTGTGTCTCTCTGTCAGACAAATAAAATCTTTAAAAAAAAAAAAAAGTTCTTAAAAAAAAAAGAAGTGAGACAGATCTAGGGACTGTTTTGTGTGGGAAGGCAGGGGACAGATGGACGTGAACATCCCCAGGGAAGAGTTGGGAGTCCGATGGCCAGCTGTCAGTGGGCTGAAGTTCCTCAAAGCAGGACTCAGCCCCCCAGGCGTGGTGTTCCCAGTTCCTGGCACTTACCCCCGCTGCTCCGTCTGCCCGTCTACGTGGAAGAGCACCAGCTGCCCTTTCCGGTCATGTCCCACAGCTGTTCTGGCTGACATCACGTTCACAAATTTGCTAAAGGAACCTAAAAGAGAAGAAGCCTGGCTGATCACCCGGCCCTCTGAGAAGACTCCCAGGCTCTGCCTGTTATTTTTGGCCAGTCCAATGCCACTCTCCACCTCCCGTTCCACACCATCCAGTGTCTCACTTAGACATGTATCATCCTGTCTCCCCTCTGCCCCATCCCACTCAGTCTCCACATAGTGGCCGGATGACCCTTCTCAGGTGTAAATTAAGTGACATCAGCCTCCAGGGGAAAGCCCTCTAATGACTTCCACAGTTCATCAGCCCAACATGGCCGCCCTGGCCTGCTTCTCCTACCTCATCTGTGGGGGCTCCTCTCTCACCACCCTGCAGCCACTTTCTGCTTTAGGGCTTCTGCACCTTCTGCTCATCTGGCTGGACTGTGCTTCTCCTCAGCTCTTCCTGTGGTTTGCTCTTTCCAATCTAGGGCACCTCCTCAGTGAGGCCTCCCTTGACTGCTCAGTCTAAAACAGCCATTTCCACATCAGGGCCACAGCATCCCTTCCCACACCAGTACTCCACATCCCAGAGGTTCTCAAACTGAATTACCCAAGGGGTTTGTTAAAACACACAGGTTTGGGCCTTACCCCCAGAGATTCGGGATTCTGATTCACAGCTCCTTTCTTCCACCCAACTTTATTTTCTTTCTTAGCACTTACCACTTCCTTTCAGTAAATTACATATCTATTTTCTTTCTTATGTATTCCCCAAGAGCAGGGACCTAATTTGTTGATCCCCTATACCTTGAATAGTACTTGCTCAAAGACTTAAGAATAGCTTCCCCCACCAGCCCAGAGGTTCTGGTTCTCAACAAGACTATGCCACACCCCACCCCCAAACCTGTTTCCTGTGTCTCATCACACTCAGCCGCCTGGCTTTCGTTGATGTACACACTTCCATTGCGGATGAGCCACACGACCCCACTAAGCAGCTGCACAAATGGATTTTCAGTGTCCAGCACCTCCTCTTCAGACAGGTACCTGGACACAGAAAAGGCATGAGATTCACTCACTGGCAGGGGCAACTGCAGGTAGTAGGGTTCCCTCCTACCTCCCCTCCTCAGGTTGGCTGCTTGACTCCTCCCAATGTCCCAGGAACCATCCTGGTCCTGAGTGCAGCCTTTGTAAACAGTCTACGCATCCCAGTTAATAATTCATTTAATATAAACAACGATTCTCAACAGATTTCAAGTTCATCTCTGGCCTTCAACCTCCTAGGCCATCACTCTAGCCAAACTACCACCTGATGCCTACTGACAACTCGTCATTGGTCTCCTTGCTTCTACTCTGGTCCCTCCAACCCAGCCTCCAGCCAGGATTAGAGCATGTTTTTATTTTTATTTTTTTTTAAAGACTTTATTTGAGAAGGAGAGTGAGAGCGAGAGAGAGCAAGAACAGGGTCAGAGAGAGAGGGAGGAGCAGACTCTCCTGCTCTGGTCCCTCCAACCCAGCCTCCAGCCAGGATTAGAGCATGTTTTTATTTTTATTTTTTTTAAAGACTTTATTTATTTGAGAAAGAGAGTGAGAGCGAGAGAGAGCACGAACAGGGACAGAGGGAGAGGGAGGAGCAGACTCTCCTGCTGAGCAGGAAGCCTGACTCGGGGCTCGATCCCACAACCCTGAGATCACCACCGGACCTGAAGGCAGACGCTTAACCAACTGAGCCACCCAAGCGCCCCTAAAAACAGCATGTTTTTAAATAACCAAAGTCAGTCCTGTCATCCCCTGATACTCTGTTCCTTCCTTCCGTCACTCACACACACCAAATCCCTGTGCATCTCCGAGCCTTAGCACTTGCTGTTCCTTCTGACTGTAGTGCTCTTCCTCCAGTTCTGGCCTTGGCTAACTTGTGATTAATCTTCAGGTCTCAACCCAGAGGTCACCTTCTGAGACAGGCCTCTCCTATTCACCCTACCTAAAATCTACACTACATTTACACTGGTTCACTCTGTTCCTTGCTTCTTTACATGCATGCAATTTAAATTTATCTTAATCATTTCCCTGGCTTTTATTTATTTTTCCTAGTAATGGGAGGGGTCCGTGAAGACAAAGGCTGTCTGCTTGTTCACTGCTACATCCCCAGTGCGCAGCACATCGCCTGACACAAAGCAAGCGCTCAGTGATACTGGGAGATGAACTGCAAGAAAAGTTATTACTATCCCCATTCTGCGGAACGGAAACGGAGGCTCAGCTTTGTCAGGTGACTTGAACCCAGCACCACGGCTACAACCCAAATCTCAGGTTCTCTGCCCTCGACAGTCACGAGGCTCCCTGCCTCCTCACCCGGTGACCAGGGTCCCGTCGCGGCGGATCCCGAACTGCGCGTTCTGCAGCCCACCAGCGCTGCTCACCCGGCGCCCGTCGCTCACCACGTTCCCCAGGCACTCGCCCGTGTCCATGCGGAAGAAGCCGCCGTTCTGGGCGACCCTGCAGCCGGCCGCCCGCGCCGTATCCTCCACGGTGGCGCGGCGCCTCGAAAGGCAGCCGCCGGACCCACCGGGCTCCAGGACCGAGAAGGTGCGCAGGGGCTCTGCCACACGCGTCAGATGGCCAGGCACCGCGCGGTCCGCGAAGTGCGAAACGAAGGTGCGCACCGCCGGGCCGCGGGTGCCAGGGGTCGCAGTGGTAGGTGGCCAGCTCTCGTGCTCGCGGCTGCCGGCGCGCACCCTTGAGCAGTCCCGGGCAGAGCGCGCGCGCGCGCGGGAGTATGGCAGCAGCAAGTCGTCGTCGCGGGAGGCCCTGCGGGGACAGGGCGGCCGTGAGCTCGGAGGGCTGTGTCCCGGGCGGAGTACCCCCCGAACCAGGCTCACCCCTCCAGACCTTTACTCACCCCGAGTCGAGGCCGCTGGTCGCCTCCCAGAGGAAGCCAAGAAGCGCAAGGAGGAAGAGAAGCCAGCGACCCATGGAGGCCGCCATGTTGGAACCAGGCCTCCGATCACGTGGGATCGTCCCACGTGACTCAAGGTTTTGGGTGGCCGATTTCAACCGGGACAGAATAGCTTAGGCTCCTTTGGATATCGCGAGATCTTGTCCTATAATTTACTGTCTTCAGAAGGTGAGCGGAGCTGGGGTGGTGGTGGGGGGAATGTTTCGTGTTGATATAATTTCAAACTTACCGGAGGTTCTGGAGGTTCTAAGAGTAATGTAAAGAACTCCCATATACCTTTTACCTGTATTTACTAGTTGTTAACTTTTGTTCCGTTTAGTTTATCTTGTCAGCTTCATTCGCATACTCCACGCCACCCACCAACCATTTGCAACCAAGTTGCAGACATCGGGATCCTTCACCTCAGTACTTTATATATCTTTTACGAACAATGACATCTTCCTACATAACCACAGGATAAGTAAAATTAAGACGTTTTACATTGCTAGAGTTTATTAACTAATCCGCAGAAAATTTGCCAATTTTCTGTATAATGTCCTTTACAGCTATTTTCCCCACATCCAGGGTCCAGTCCAGGAATTGCATTTTTTGTCATGTCTCTGTGGTCTCCCTGAATCTGGAACAGTTTCTTAGCCTTGGTCTCTTACGACCTTTGATGTAGTTTTTTTTTTTTTTAAAGATTTTATCTATTTATTTGAGAGAGAGAATGAGATAGAGCATGAGAGGGGGGAGGGTCAGAGGGAGAAGCAGATTCCCTGCTGAGCAGGGAGCCCGATGCGGGACTCGATCCTGGCACTCCAGGATCATGACCTGAGCCAAACGCAGTCACTTAACCAACTGAGGCACTCAGGCGCCCCTGACCTTTGATGTAGTTTTGAATGTAGGTGACGTCTGGAGCTGATGGCCAAGAAAGAATTCTTGAGACATCTTTGGTGCAAAAAGGTGGTTGTATTAAAGCAGGGGGACAGGACCTGAGGGCAGAAAGGGCTGCTGCCCTGGGGTTGTGAGGAATGGCTGATTATATACTTGGGAGTTGGGGGAGGTAAGGGAAGTGTCCAAAAGCACTTTCATATGCTAAAGAAGACTTTCACGATACTGGAGGCCTTGCGATTTAGTCAAGCTAAGGTTATTTGTCCCTGTAGCAAATCATTAACATTAAGACAGTTGGGAGTTTCTGGAGTAAGGTCACACTTTCCCACCTGGAGTCCAGGGAGGAGGTGGGTGGGAGGTGGGGAGGGGGTTGTGGGATCTCAGCTTGCGCTTTGTCCTCAGCTTGCCTTTTGCTTCCTCATCATATTGATGTGAAGGGATGATGTCTTTCTAATCTTTACATCCAGGCTGCAAAAAGTCTTTAGCAAATAAGCCCAGACCTGCGACCAGCTTCCCTGTCCCCGGAAGTCCTCTTTTTCTCTACTTCAACTGGGAGGTGTAGGTACAGGCAGTCTCTAGAGTGTTCTGACCTTCGGTCTCCTCCCAACTTTGTCACTCCTTTGACAAACACCTAGCAAGCACATAATACCTAAGCGCGTAAGTCCCATGGAAATTCTCCATTTGCTGAGCAGTCTGTTAATTAAACAAAGAGGCCATTAGATTGATGTGGCTTTATGCCATGGCTGCTATTAAAAGACAAAAGTCAACTGAGTAAATTTAAAGATTAAATTGACTTTATTCAACGAATTAGGCAGCATCCCATCTAGCAAATAGAAAGAAGCTCCAAAGAGCTGTGCAAAATGAAAGGCTTTCATCGGCAGAAAGGGCAGAGTGGATTGTTTCAGGCAAGGTCACCTTCCTTTGAGGGAAGGACAAGGGCCTTTGGTGCAGATGACTTCACTAGTGCTGACCAGGTAACTGACTGGTTAAAGGTTTCATTCCTGGAAGAGTCTGAAACTGTAGTTAAGTCAGATATTAAGTCTTGGTTGGCTGACATGGGGCTTGGCATATGTTACTCCATTTGGGGCCTGTTGTCTCTCTTTTTTACTTTTTTAAAAAAACTAACTCTCCACACAATGTGGGGCTTGAACTCAGAACCCTGAGATCAAAGAGTTGCATGATCTATGACTCAGCTGGTCAGGCACCCGTCTTTTTTTTTTTTTTTTTCCTTTAACACTGCCTACAGAAGCAAACCAAGATGTGCACTAAGGTGGGCACTTGATGTAATGAGCATTGGGTGTTGTATGCAAATGATGAATCACTAAATTCTACCCCTGAAACTAATATAGTATATGTTAACTAAATTGAATTTAAATAATTAAAAAAAAAGAAGCAAACCAAAACCTAAGCCTGTAAATGCCTCAAGGTTATGAAATCAAAATGCTAAGGATGACCAATTGCAAACGGCTTCAACTAACAGCCAACTAGGCATTAAGGTATAGGGAATCAATTTCCTTTCTTCACTTTCTCACTATCTCAGTAGAGGTCTTTCCCCTGGCTCATTTCCACTTCAATTTGGTACTGCCCAATTCGAATTGATTTTTGCTTAGACTCTTAGTTAAAAATTTTAACATGCCTTGGTTTATCTTCCTAAGCCCAAGCCCACAGTTCTAGCCATACCAGCTAACTAACTCAGTGCTTTCTCCTCTGCTCACATTTACCCTTCGTTAGGTGCCTTTGTCTTCTCTCAGCTTCCTCATCTGGGTTCCACAGTCATTTGTAGATTGAAGAGATTGAGCTCCTCCTATGTGCTAGATGCTGATGAAACAGACAGACCAGTCCTGCCCTTGCAGAGACAGATACTAAACAACACAAGTGTGGTGGGAAGAAGCAGGTTGGAGAAAGAAGGGGAGTGGCAGGGAAGGCCTCTCTAAGCCCATTTAGACTGAGACATGAGGGAAAGGAAAAGGGGTAGGTGTGGGAGCTCAGGGGCCAGAGCCTTGCAGGACATGGCTGCAGCCCATGGACCATGACCTGAGGCAGGCAGAGTATAGCATTTCTCCAGGAAGCTCCCAACTATCTTCATGTTAACGCCTTACTAGAAGGAAAAACAACTTTAACTCAGGAATAGTCAGGCCTCCAGTGTCTGTAAATCTTTAGCATATGAAAGTGCTTTTGGACATCTCCCTTTGTCCTTACCTCCCTCACTTCCAAGTATATAATCAGCTATTCGTCACAACTCTGGTGCAGCCCCTCTTTCTGCCCACGGGTCCTGTCCCTGTGCTTTAATAAAACCACCTTTTTGCACCAAAGACGTCTCAAGAGTTCTTTCTTGGCCGTCAGCTCCGGACCTCACCAACATTCCAAAATGACGTCACTGTCAGTTTGTCGGTTGAGGGAAGAATACCATGTCCAGGCCGTGCACCCAGTCTTTCCCATCACAGGTGCAATCTGCTTGATTATAACTTTCTTTTTTTAAATTTCATTTTATTTTTAAGTAATCTCCACACCCAACGTGGGACTCAGACTCACAACCCCAAGATCTAGGGTTCCGTGCTCCACCGACTGAGACAGTCAGGCACCCCCTGATTATAGCTGCTTCTTAATGTCTCTCCCGCCCTGACTGTCATCTCTGAGGACAGAGACCATGTCTGCTTTTCACTACTTTCCCCTGATACTTTGCATAGTCCTCGGCACACAGTAGGCACTTCACGGATATTTCTTAATGATGGGAACAGGGCCCTTGTTTGTTCTCAGCTGCATCTCCCATGCCCAGAGCACAACTTAGCACACAGTAAGTTCTCAGTCACTATCTATTGAAGGGATGGATGGAGTATTTGCCAGGGAATGACATCCTTTGCTCGTGAATGATAGTTGACTGATAAAACCCCAGAGGCAGAGGTGGTGTGGATGCTGGGTTTTCTGAGAAAACTCAATGCTAACAGCCACTGAGCTCATTTAAGCCTCAAACACTGTGTGAGGGGCTTACCCTGCCCCATTTTATCTCAGGAATCCTAGAAGTTGGATGTTATTGTGCTACCCATTATACAGAAAAGTTGGCGGTACAGAGAGGGCAAGCTACTGACCCAGGGTGACACAGATGTTAGTAGAGGAGGCAGCTTGTTCTGAAGTTTGAGCTCACAACTTTTCCTGTACGTATTTACATCTTAAAGGGAAGTACTTTAGGTGGTGCCTGGGTAGCTCAGTCATTAAGCGGCTGCCTTCGGCTTAGGTCATGATCCCAGGGTCCTGGGATCGAGCCCTGCATCAGGCTCCCCGCTCTGCGGGAAGCCTGCTTCTCCCTCTCCCACCCTCCCTGCTTGTGTTCCCTCTCTCGCTGTCTCTGTCAAATAAATAAATAAATAAATAAATAAATAAATAAATAAATAATAAAAAGGGAAGTACTTTAAAAACACAATGATTTATTTAACAGAAGTACTCTTTTACAGGGGACATTTTTATCTTGAGCGAGGGGCCTATCGGGAACACACTTTTGACAGGAACATTGCTGGGGCACTTAAAGTCACAGTGGGGTGAGTGTGAGCACCAAGGAGGGTGTAGGGGAGCAAATTTTGCCACCCCAAGATATGCGTCTTTGGCATACTGATTATCTTAAGCTGGTTATTTTTAAGAAACTGCAGACACAAGGGAAGCTCTGAAAACAGAATTTACCCTTTTGTAAGTGTGTTTTCGTCTCATTACGGGAAAGAGGGAGATGGCTGACTCTAAATCTCTAGAAACTGTTATCAATAGAGACAGCATGGACTTAAATCTACTCTTGTTTACCGTGCTTTCCCCAGTAACCTCCCATAACTGACCTCCCACCCCCAATATCTTCTCTCGTCTTTAGCTGGAAATGGTATTTAGGGTGATGGCTTAGGCAACTGCAGGGAGTTACTCGTTTTCCTGGGCCTCTCATGTAGACAGGCAGTATCACATTATTAAACTTTTTTGTTTGTTTGTTTTTCTCCTGTTAATTTGTCTCATGTCAACTTAATTTCCAGACCAGCCAAAAGAATCTTGCAGGGTAGAGGAGGGACATCACTTACACCTCTGAATGCATAATCGAGGCCACTGCCCCGGTGTCAACTGTAGGTGTTCCCTTTATCTACCACCTGATGTCATACAGGTCCAGGCCTTGAGGACCCCACAGTTCTCAGCCTTGGCGAGCATCAGCATCCCTTGGGAGCTTGCCAAGGAGGCATGTCCCCAGGCCCCCTCCTGGGGTCTGAATGAGAATCTCTAGGGGCAGGGCTAGAGAATCTGCATGTTTGTTTGTTTTTTAAAGATTTTATTTATTTGAGAGAGAGAGAGAGAGAGAAAGCATGAGGGGGAGAGGGTCAGAGGGAGAAGTGGACTCCCTGCTGAGCAGGGAGCCTAATGCAGGACACTATCCGGATCCTGGAACTCTGGGATCATGACCTGAGCTGAAGGCAGACACTTAACTGACTGAGCCACCCAGGCGCCCGAGAATCTGCATGTTTAAGATTCCTCAAGCTGGTCCTAATGCCAGTGGCCACAGACCACACATTGAGAAACTCCTCTAGGAAGTGAGCCAGTGCTGGGTGTTTAGAATACAAGAAGTTAAGGCTCACCTCCACATCATGTTAAATGCTCATGGGATTCATCTTCATTGAGAGGCTAAGGTCTGGGGTGGGGGAGTGGTGAAAAGACTCATCCATTGGTATTTTTACCTCTTCTTAGTGCCCTACCGCAATTGTAACCCAAAGACGTGACAATTCAAGTGGGGTTCATCTTGCAAATTTTTCTTCCTATGTCCCACTTTGCATTAGGATTCCCTTTTCCTGAAAGTGGCTTATAAACCCAGATTTCTGCTAGAGTTATCGCCTCCCCCTAACCCCCGTCCTAGTTTGGTAAATTAAACCTTCTAAAAATGTATCAATGTCAGGCTCCAGTGACTAATCCATCCCGAATGCAGGAAGGACAGGGGGGTAAGGCATAATCCCCCCTAATCCGTTATGTGCTGCCCACCCATCTCTAGGCTGTGTGCCTATCTTGGTAAACTTTGGTTTGTGACGCAGTGTGGAAGAAATCCTTGAAGCATATGGAGTGCCAAGTAGGTATTAAATTCTGGCCCTTGGTTCCTCAAGAAAACTAGCAACTTAAAAGCAAGTCAAACTTCTCAGCGAAATCCAGGACCATTTCTGTGTGCCTGACAACTTAATAGCACTTTCAGGAACGCATTCAGGGGCACCAGCAAAGAGGATTAGACAGAAGGGACTAACTCCCAAGAGAAAGATTTAGAAGAACCACTGCCCCAACCAGATTATTTAGCTGAGCACAGAAGGAGCACGGGTGTTTGAGTTCAGATTCTCAAATACAGCGCAATTGTCACATAGGGATGATCGACAACTATTTTTCACTTTGAAGCAAAGCAAGATGATGGACTTAAAGAACCTTCCAGTCCAAAGGACTGGGTTTTTAGCTGATTTTTCTACCCCAGTCTCCTTTTGACATGTGTCTGTCCATAGCCTGAAATCTGCATCACAGACAGTACCTGGACCCGTGATAATGTTCCAGAAGGTCTTTCCTCCAACACTAGATTAGTGTCAGAGTTCCAGGGGATTGTATGTCAGCTGTACTTCAGTAAATCAGATGAATTAATTAAAAGAACTCTAGCTGACATGTTCAGATTTACTCACACTGAAGCAGAACATGAGGGAAGAAGTACAAGCTGGGAATAAGAGAAAAGTTGACAAGTCAGCTCTCCATGCCCACTGCCTCAGGGACAAGCCCTCCAGGAAATGTAACATCATCCCTGCTGTGGCAGCAGGTAACACTCACCTGGCTCTTACTATGTTATAGGAATGGTTCTCAGTACCCTACAAAGGTGATGGTCACAGCACTGCAAGTAATCCTAAGGCAGGTGCTGTAGTTATCACAATTGTACTGACGAGGAAACAGTCACAGAGACGCTAAATGACCTTGCCCGAGGACACAGAGCTAATTAGCGGGACAGCTGGGATTTGGACTCAGGGAGCCTGGGCACAGAGCTGCACCATTACCCATGATGCCACGCTGCCTTTTGTAAAATGACACGGCCATGACAGGATGCGACATGGTACTGTAGAGTTCCTCGCGCGGATATAAACATTTTATGTGCTGCCGTTTGTGACCATATCTCAAGTTTGGTCATGACTCGAACTGTTACATTCAGAGACCCTTATTTCTCCCACTGGGAAAGATGCAGTCGTTGACATCTGAACAAATTGTCTTTAAGACTCAGGTTATGGATCTCCTTGGAGTTTGTGTCGTGACTTGAAACAGAGCCCTAGAAGTTGTCCCCAGGCTGAGAAACACGACTCAATTGCACTCTAAATTTGTTCATCTGCTTCCACGCCTGGATCCCATGCCTGGATCCATCCCCACATCGCCTTCCCTGGCCCTGCTCCCCGAGGGGATGAAGCTGGGTTGCTTTGCTACTCATTGCTTCTGCTGCCTCCTTGTCAGGGCATGGCCCAGGCACCCAGGATTTAAGGGAGGAAGGATTGACTAATGGCATCTGGCATCCATTTCATCTTCTAGTGGCAGGTGTGGAAACATTTGTCTCAGCGACTGCGGGTGGCACCAGTGTGGACTGCCACAGCTCTCCATTTGCTAGGGGGTATTTAGCCGGGACGTAGAGGAAGCCCCCCCGGGCTGCCACAGCCATGGCTGTCTTGTGGGAGGAACAGCCATCTGGGGAGAGAGAGAGTCCTCCCTGTGACTACTGTGCGGTGGCCACAGTTCCATTATGAGTGCTTTTCGGATGCTTCCCCAGCCAGCCAGATCCTGGGCCAGGCACCCGTCCACCAGCTGCTATGAGCGCTGGCCACTAATGACTCCCTTCTCCAGAAAAATGACCCCAGCCAGTTGGAGCCTTCTCCTCAGGGAGGTTATGCCTCCTCCCAGTGCCTTACTAATACAGGACACAAAAGCCCCGCCTTCCATCTCAAGGGGGTGACTCAGGTACGATTTCCACTCCAGAGCTCCCCTCCCCTGGGATCTGACCTGAGGCCACACCCTTGTCTAGCTCCTTCCCACCTCCCCTTGCTCTCAGGCCCTGCGTGAGACCTTCTAGGACAGCACCCTATTGCCTGTTTTTGCAGACAGGGAAACTGAGGCTCAGGTAGCAGAGCTGAGCTCCGCATCCCTGGGGGCTCCACAGCTCATTTTTTGACCTTGATAGCCTCTGTCATTGCTGCCTTAGTCTTGCCTGGTCCCAGGTGACCGTGAGCACCTGCCTGACACCGGCCTGAGACAAGAACCCCTTAGATGTTACTTAGTTCCCTAAACCCAAAGTAGGCCACCCATCCTGTGTTTCTGAGCAGGTGGGAGGGAGCCAGGACTTTTCTCTCCCTGCACAGTCTTGAAGAAGGGAAGGACCCCAGCTAGGGCCTTTGGAGGGAGGGAGAATGCAGGTTTCAAGAAGGCTAATTACCCACCCCAGCAGCTCACGCTGTCATATGCCAAATACCATGGAGCGTGCTTTGTACAGTGATCTGATACTAACCCCCAACAGCTCTATGAAGGAGGCACTGTTAGGTCCCTATCTTACAGATAAAGAAACTGAGGCTCAGAGAGGTTGAGTGACCCCCACTGTGAGGAAGAAGCGGATTCGAACTCTGACAGCATGATTTCAAATCCTGTGCTCCAAATCTCCACACTGGCTGCCCCCTGGTCCATGGGTGTGCAGGGGGTGTGCACCAGAAGGAAAGAAAGTACCACTCCCTCCTGGGCAGTTTTCCAGACTTGTCAATCTGCAGGGGCCCAAGAAGGACCTTGGGCCTTTCTGCAGCTCCCTCTCCAGCCCTCAGGTCGGTCCTACGGTCCATCTGTCTGCCTCTAGGGGGCAGCCTACCAGCTGGCCATGGGTAGCTACAGCCCCCTGTGTCAGGGGCCTCTGGAAGTCTCCTGAGAACTTCTCTCCCGGCTTCCACTCCCTTTTCTTGTCTACCTGCAGGCAGATGATGAGGCTACAGTGGGGCTCACGGGCAGACATTTAGTTAATGGGATCGTTCACCAACCTATGCTGGACATCTACTAAGGGGGCTGGCTATTCTACCTCCTGCTTCTGTCTTGCAGTTATTTATTTTTTATTAATAAAAAAAATGAATCAGGTCTTCTCTTCCTTCTTTATCCCTCCCTCCCTCTCTCCCTCCCATATTAAATCTTGCCTTTCTTCCTTTCTCCATATAACCATATCTGATTCTTGGTTTCTCTACTCTGGTGGGCTGATCACATAAGTTATCATCTCAACCAGGACACTTTGGGGAGGAAAGGGGCCACTATTCATAATGGCTCCAGGACAAGAGGTGTAAGCTGGGGACATCCGGACATATGGCCGTGGGGATGGCAATGGTCACTTGCCTGTTGGCTCAGATTCCCTCCTGCCCTTTTTTGCTCCAAACCACAGTGCACTGACCCTTCCAAACTACATTTCCCAGGATGCCTTGCTCATCACCTTCTGGTTAGGTTTGAGCAATAGCAGACACAGGCTGAAAGAGGGCCGAAGATGGGGTATTTCTCCCCATTTTTGCCTCCTCCATGTCCAACCACCTTGCTCCACAGTCCCTCCAGCTCTGCCTCCAGGGAGAGTAGTGGCTACTTGCAGTGGTTAATCTCTGGGTTTTCTCACTTTTCTGGGTTCACCTCTTGCAACACCTCTGAGAAGAGTTCCCTCCATTAAATTCCCTCTGCCTCAAGTTCCTGGTGCAGGTTCTGGTTTCCTGACTTGACCTTGACGGAGAGGGGGTGATCTCTGTGATTTTCAGTAACATGCTGAAACTTTTATGTTCCTTTCCCTGGAGACAAGGTCTTTGGACTCCCACTTCTTACCCCCCCCCTCCACTTCCCAGACCTGGCCCTGAAGGGATAGCAAGGCACATTTCCACTGAGGTCAATCTTCTGTGTGCAGCCTTTCTGGGGTGTCTTGGTTTCATGCCCAGAAGGCCCCGGGTATTTTCATTACCTGTAAATTGTTTTTCTCGCCTCTTCACTCTTCTCAAAACATGCTGTTGGCGTTGAACGGCTTTTGATAATTCTTCATCTTCAGCAGCTGGGAGAAGAGTTGGAAAGTGACCTTCTTGAGATGGGTTTTCACACATTACTCACCAAACCTCCTCCCCCTCACACCTCAAGCAGCTCAGGTCTTCTCTTGAATCTGGAGGTCCTTACAGAAGGTTCCTTGAGTGCCTGTCTGCAGATCCTTACACACTGCCTAAATATGTCATCTACTGATGTTTCTCCAGGTGTAGTCCCCCAACCACCCACATCAGAACAGCAGGAGGAGCTTCTTAAAAATGCAAGTTCCACAGGCCCACCTTCTACCTGCTGAATCTGTAGGTCTGGGGGCCTGATAATCTGCATTTTATCGACTCCTCAATTTTGAGAACAGATGCTCTTATTTCAAAAGCTTTGCCTCCTTGAGCATCCCAAGCTTCAGCATTTATTGGGAGCCTCCTCTGTACCATGCACAGGACAGGTGCTTTCCCATGTATTATGTCTACTCACAGCTCAGGAAGGAGATTATTATACTAATTTATTGACAGATGAGGAAATCAAGGCTTAGCGAGGTGAAGTGACTTACTGCAAAGAGGACCAGCTGCCCAGTGTCACACAGCTGGAAAGGGGCTGTGTCCTCTCTGCCTCTACTTCTATGTTACCTGCTCCAGACGTCTCCCCTGAATACTCCCGCCCAAAGAACCATCTTCCATATTCTTTTCTTTCTCAGCCTGTTGTCTCCTTCACAGCCCTTATCAGAACTTGTAATTATCTCACTTATTGGTTAATTTAGATGGTTTCTGCCTCTCTTCTTCAGGGCCCTAGTATTCCCTGGAGCCTAGAACAGTGTCTGGCACAGAGCAGGTGCTCAGGGAATACTCACTGAAGCAATAGATTTGTTCATGCGGGTGCAGGGGGCCATCACCTTCCAATGAGACTGTCTCCCGCCCTGCAAAATTTTGGCTTCCAAAGGTCTAAGCCCATTTCCGTATGCGTGTGTTCACATGTGTGTTTGCATGCATATACATGTTGAGAATCTCTCTCTGAGCCACTAAGACCACTGTATCACCTTTCTTCACTTGGCCTGGAAACCCAGCCCCCTACCAGCCTCCCTACCAGCTTCTGCCTTCGGCTCAGGTCATGATCCCAAGGTCCTGGGATCGAGCCTGGAGTCTGGCTCCCTGCTAGGCGGGGAGTCTGCTTCTCCCTCTCCCTTTCCCTCTGTCCCTCCCCACAGCTCATGCTCTCTCTCTCAAATAAATAAATAAATAAAATCTTAAAAATAAAATCTCCCAGCCAGGGTGGAAGTGCAGCTCACCAGGCCTCCTGAAGTATCCTTCCTGTGGCTTCTGCCAGTTGAGAATGGCCTCCAGCTACCGGAGATTGTAGAAATCCAAGAAGCCACCGATTCCACAGAACATGACTGGAAGCAAAAGGCCCTCTACAGGCCTGCCCCCCAGACCCACCTGCTCCCACTGCCCAAGGGTGCACAGTGCCCCCTGCCTCCTCCCGCCAGTGGGTGGGTACTCAGTGCAGTGGCTGGAAGAAGGCAGCTGCCAGGCTAGGTCCTGCCTCCCATTTAGGGCCTTCATGGGAGTCCCTTAAGAGTCAGGGTCAGGGGGCGCTTGGGTGGCTCAGTCGTTAAGTGTCTGCCTTCGGCTCAGGTCATGATGCCAGGGTCCTGGGTTCGAGCCCCACATTGGGCTGCCTGCTCGGCGGGAAGCCTGCTTCTCTCTCTCCCACTCCCCCCTGCTTGTGTTCCCTCTCTCACTGTGTCTCTCTCTGTCAAATAAATGAATAAAATCTTAAAAAAAAAAAAAAGAGGGTCAGTAGAGGGATCTAGACACCCAAGCCAAGGAGCAGCTGCTCAGAGACCCCTTTTCTGCCTCATCCCTGAGCTAGCCTGTCAGTCCAGAGCTCCATCACTAGGTCAGCCTTTCGGGGCAGGAAGCAGTCACATCATGGCAGATAAAATATAGGATGCCCAGTTAAATTTGAGTGTCCAATAAACACAAACGCAAATTTTAAAGCATACACATATCCCAGGGAATGTTCAGGATAAACTTATACTAAAAATATATCTGAAGTTCAAATTTACTTGGGCATCCTGTATTTTTATTTGCTAAATCTGGCAGCCCTACTGTGTGTGTTGTGTGTGTGTGTGTGTGTGTGTGTGTGTGTGCGCGTGTGCAGGCACACCCCTCTGCTTTGTTCCTAGAGAGGAATGCCAGGGCTCACTGTTCTCCATGAAGATGTCCCGGGTCGGGTAGGCATATCCGATGGCCTCAGCTCTCCGGTTCAGGTCCATCATGTTGGCACAAAAGAGGTTCATGTAGTGCTGGCTCTGGCAGAACAGTCCCCCTGTGCATCCCTTCTGAGGGGAACAAACAGCCAGAAGGATGGGTGACAGACCTGCACTCTGCTATAGGGGAAGACTTGTAGTTCTCAGATGGTCTGGTAGGTGGCTGTCTTTGGGGCAGTTCTTTCCCCTTTTCCCAGGATTTCTTCCCCATCTACACCCCTGGACTGCTTGGGGCTCTGTCCCGGGGCGGCGGGGTGGGGGGGATCAGAAAGAGCTGGGTTTGAGTCCTGGCTCAGCCACTCGAGCTGTGTGACCTTAGCTTGCTAAGTTAACCTTTCTGAGCCTCAAGGGTCTTAGCCACAGGGAAAGGGCGATGTGTCTGGGATCTGCACCAGAGGTGCTCACTTGGATGGGTGGTACCATAATTAGGAAGTGCCCAACACAGGCCTGACACTGGAGCGTTATAGCCATTAGCTGCTGTCACATTCAGATTCCAGGCTAAGCCAGCTGGCTAGCTTCAGTGCTGCTCAAAGTGTGGACCATGGACTGGTCTCAGGGACAGGACAGGAGATGAGAAGGGGCTTTGGCAATTTCTGTAACAATGTGTAGCTTTCTACCTGTCGAATCTAATAAAATAATTTTCCTCATAATTTGATTTTTATTCTATTTACAGAAATACTGGATAGTGACAGCTTGCAAATAAATAATTTTTTTTTTTAAAAACCTACCTAAAACATTAAGTACCTGCTCAGCTAAGAATTTCCGCACATGGAATAACCTCTTTCAGTGGAGATAATGAGCCTTACCTTTCTATATGGGGAAACACATATGTTTAAAAATTATCATTATTTAGTGAAATTTGAGCTCTTGGGCTTGGAAGAGCATTGGGTGCTGCAGAGGTGGGTGTGGGGCTGGTTTGTCTTGGTTTGGTTTTCTAGAAGCTGCTAATGGACCAGATGTTCTTTTTTTTTTTTTTTTAAAGATTTTATTTATTTATTTGAGAGAGAGAGAATGAGAGAGAGAGAAAGCACATGAGGGGGGGAAGGGTCAGAGGGAGAAGCAGACTCCCCGCTGAGCAGAGAGCCCGATGCGGGACTTGATCCAGGGACTCCAGGATCATGACCTGAGCCGAAGGCAGTCGCTTAACCAACTGAGCCACCCAGGCGCCCTGGACCAGATGTTCTAAATCCTTTTCCATTTGTTATTGTTTACTGAGTTCTTTCTGCTGCTTCTCTTTTACTCTTTCTCTTTGTTTTCCTGATGCCTACGACCTAGTTTAGCATGCAATTCGATCTGTCCAACGAGAATCCCAAATCCTGCCCCCCCCCAGCCCTAGTTTGGTTCAATGTTATATCGGAGAGATGGCAGGCTACTCTTCTCCTTCCTGATGTCCAAAGCATAAGTCCAAAACCCTGCTTATTTTCCTGGTGTGTAGCATACAAACCACACTGCCGCAAGCCCCTTTTTCTCTTTCTCTCTCCTCTATGTGCATGGCTGGCCCACGCCGGGCACTTACCATTCTGGCAAAGAGGAAGAAGAGCAACTGGTGGGACAAGCAGTAGCCTGAGCAGCCGGGCTTGGTCATGAGGGTCCTGCAGAAGTCTGAGAGCCTGCAGGGCTGGCTGTCTGTCCTGGGAAAGAAGTGGTTCAGGCCCTAGAGAAGGGTGCCCTAAAGGAAGACTGAGGACAGGGAGTCTTCCCTGGTCCCCGTTCCCCCACTAGTTATTAGAACCCCAGTAGGTTCCAGGCACCCAGCTGTGCACAAGGGGTTGCTGGATAGCACACAGGTGTACTGTGTCTTGATTTGCTAAATCAGTACCCCAGCACAGGGGAGGTGACCCTGGAGTTATCCTGGGTTGGGTGAGCTCCAGTGGGCTGTGACGTGCTATTGCTCCGTGGGACTCCCAAGTACGATCTTTCCTGTCACTGCCCTGTACAGCAGTTCTCTGAACCTAGGGCTGATCCAGGCCTGGCTCCAAGCCTACTGCACAGCAGGATGAAATGGTGAGCTTAACTAGGCTCTACTCCTGCTTGCAGAGACCTACAGCCCAGGGAGGGAGGCAGAACCCTAGACAAATGTAAATTGTATCTATGGCTACCAGTGGTGCTAGGAGAGCCCACCTATTCTGGGAGGTCAGCCTTGTGCAGTGGGGTCAGTGAAGGTTCTGGAGGAAGGATGCTGGAGGTGGCCCTGAAGTGTAAGCAGGGTTACTTAGGTGGGGGGTGGGGTGGGGCAGGGTGGGAGGAGGCCCACAATGCCAGCCGGGCACAGAAAATGTTTAGAAGTGGGACAGAGTAGGTCCTTTTGGGAGTCTGACAAGAGCCCCAGGGGCTGGTTTAGAGGGGCCTGGAGACCTGGAAGGGCAGCAGGAGCTGGGGCTTTGTTCTGAGAACAACAGGAAGCTTCACACTGGGGGTGGGATGTTCAGATATGGTTTTTTTTTTTTTTTTGGACCAATCTAAGTTATTTATTTAAGCCATCTCCTGCCATAAGCAAAGGGATGGAAGATCAGTATACTGGTCATCATTTGATACAAGTAAGGAAGGTGAGCTTAAGGTCCCATAGACTTCTTGGTCTGGGGGCCGAGTCATGGTCCAAACCAGTGCTGTGGTCCCCACTGGGTGGTGGTCCAGGTTCTCTCTATTCATCTTCATAGCCGGTTGGAAGTGGATTCACGTGAGAGTTATGGAATAGAGTATGATTACCATCTCCCCAGGGAAAGGGCTTGGACCTGATGCGGAGATGGGGGTAGGCGACGAACTCGGGTCTCTTGTGCTCTCTGTGACGCGACTTCAGGAAGACATTCAGCATGCTCACACCCACGCCAGGGAGCGCTATGAAGTAGGTGAGAACCTTCCACATGCGAGCTGAGCCCTCCTTGCCGTGGGCACCACTCGACATGGAACGCCCCAGCTGTGCCCCGGACCGACCTAGCAGCCCAGACAGCTGAGACACAGACGCCACCGCCATTTTCGACCTGGACCCAGATATGTTTTTTGAAAGGATCCCTTTGGTGTGAGAGACCAATGGGGTGCAGGGGAGGGAGGTGCAGGGAATGGGGTGGATGTTTGGGGAGTGGGGGGGCAGCTTAGGTGCAATGAGGGTGGGAGAGGTTGGTGTCTGGGTGGCTAGGGGGGTGGTGGCTGTGCCTGGTTTCACACAGGGACTTGGAGAGCAAGTGGGACAGGAGGACAAGCAGGGAGCAAGTGGTTTTGGGCTTTTGGGAAGCGGGGCAAGTGCAGGGGGCCCACCCTGTTCCCAGCAGCTGCACCAGACACGAGTCACTGCGTTCCTCTGAGAAGGAGTCCTGTGGTTCAAACATGGGGTAGACTATGGAAGCATCTGTGCTGGTCCAGGCATGCGGAAGCTTCCAAAACCCAGGTTGGATGATTGGCTGGAACTCTGGTAGAGAGGTGGGGTGAGGGGAAAACACCCAGGAGCAGTGGGCCATGCCTTGCCTAACTGCACCCAGGCTCTTGCAGCCCAAGCCCAGGAATTGGGTGTCCCTGTCCAGGTAGCCCTGACCACACACAAGCCTGCTCAGGACTGTGAGCCTTGCCTGCTGGTTGCACATTATGTTTGAAACACTCAGGAAGCTCCTCTTCTAAAAAAAAATTTTTTTTTAAATCAGTAGGAATTGGGGTGCCTGGGTGGCTCAGTCGGTTAAGCTTCTGCCTTCGGCTCAGGTCATGATCCCAAGGTCCTGGGATCGAGCCTGGAGTCTGGCTCCCTGCTAGGCGGGGAGTCTGCTTCTCCCTCTCCCTCTTCCTCTGCCCCTCCCCACATCTCATGCTTTCTCTCTCAAATAAATAAATAAATAAAATCTTAAAAACAAAAACAGATGCCAAGGGGCTTCTTTTAGGGTGACACAGGTTGGGACGGTCTTAAAGGCCAGGCCTGGGAGAGAACGGGGCACCTGGAGATCAGAGGTAGAGAGGGCTGGGGTGTGGTCATGTGCAGCCTGGCTATTGCTGAGAAGGAAGGGTGTGCTGGCTAATCATCTCCCCATTCACTCCCACACACCTGACTGGAAGCTGAGAGTCTAGGAGGCTGGACAAGCATGAAGGGCTGGTTTTGTAAGTCGCCCCCCTCTACCACCCTCAGGAATGATTCACACCAGGCTTATGAGGTGGATCAGAGAGAGGCTAGCAGGATGCTATATTTGGTGTGCAAAGGGCTGAATTACTTTTGAGATATCCCACTCTCTGGGACAGACCAGACCTTCCCCTCTGGTCTAGGATGAAGGCTCCCAAGCCTGGGGTGAGCTGAACAAGGAGAGGCACGTTTCCTACTCCCAGCCACCCCCCACTCCGCCCCACCATTCACCGGTAGGAGTGCCCCCAGATGCTGTGTTCCTGAAGTAATGGGACTCTACCCCCTGGTATTACCTCTTAGGTAGTTGGGGTCACTCAGCTTGAGGTAGAAGATGGATCTGTGAAGGAGAGGCACTAACTTTTCCACCAGCTTCCCCACATGCAGGCTCAGCCACTGCAGCTGGGGGTCCTGGGCCTGCTTTTCCTGAACACCTTTTAGCTGCACTGGAATGGAAAAGACTTCATTCATTCCATCATTTGACAAACCATTGGGACAGGAAAGATTATCCTAACTTATAATGCTTAGTGAGCTTCTCTGCCTCCTCCAGTTCCTGAGAGGAAAGAATTGGCTGAACTTATTGGAAATTAGGCCTTGTGGGGCTCAGCTGGGTGATGGGGGTGGGGCTAGTGTGCTGGAAGTTGGCAGCTAAGAGTTTGATTTCTGGAGATGGGCCTGAGTTCAGATTGTGACTCTAATATTTTCTTGTTGGGTGACCAGAGAAAGATATTTAATTTCTTTCCATTTTACTTGCTTCACCTATAAAATGGGGGTAATGATGATCCTTACTTCTTAGAGTGGGGGGTTGTAAGGATTAAATGAACTAATGCATAGAGAGGACTTAGCATTGTCCACAGTGCAAAGTAAGCACTTAATAAAGTTTAGCTATAAGTATTAATTAGGGAGATCACTGCTGTACAGGAATGAGGAAGGGATTCAGATGCTGGGTGAAGAGCTGCTGTGTACAGTTGAACAGGTTGTATACTGCATGAGGGCAGCATATATTCCTGTTATGGGTTTGTATATGTATTAAGACAATTTTCCAGCAGATGGCAGGCAAGTGACTTGAGGAAGGAGACATCTTTTTCTAATTTTCACAAAGGTGCCTTTTGGAATAGCAGTGGTTCTGCAGGGGTGGGAGAAAATGGTGATGGTAGGGAGATAAGAGGTGGTCGAGAGAGGAGATGTGAGGGAAAGCCTCAGCACAGGGCTGAGAGGGTAAGAGATGGCCTGAGTTCAGGTAGAGAACTTTGATGGGGAGGGCAGCTGAGGTTTAAGAGGGTGCTAAGCAAGTCTTGTGGGGTGATGGGCTCTGTAACACTCTTCTCCAGTCTTGGTTCTCTCCCTGCACTTGAACTTAGGCCGTCTGCTTCCAAAGACTTGTTCTGGACTGCCTGGCTCAGGTGGAGGGCATTGTGCTGGCACCCAGAAGGGGTAGCCAAGTCAGCAGTGAGGTGCACCCAATCTGGCCTCATGGTGGTATGTTTGTCCCTGCCTGTGCGGCTGCTGCTGCCACCCTCTGGATCACCCTCCTGGCTGGCAGGGGCAGCTGGAGGGACCCTTTTCTCTCTTAGGGTCAACGTTCACTTGCCTAGCCCCAAGCAGAAAGGATTTGGGAGATGATCAAGTATCTTGTTGCTACTGGACCCCCAGAACGTGAAGCTCTTCTCTCTGTCCTGGGAGGCTGAGAATGAAGATAGGACCCTCACGTGAGTGCTGTGGCAGCCAGCTGGTTTTCACACCCTTCCAAGCCCCTCCTTCACTGTATGGGGCTGACCCTCGAAACCAATAAGAAATTGGGGAAATGATGGTGTGTGACCTCCAAAGCTTGGTTGTAAAAGACGTTTAGCCTTCTACCTTGCTATCTCTGAGGTCACTTGCTCTGGGGGATGTCAGCTGTCATGTTACGAGGGCACACAAGTAGCCGTACGGCGAGGTCACATGGTGAGTAGCTGAGGCCTCCAGGAACCTGCCAGCACTAACTTGCCAGGCCTGGGAGTGAACGGGGTGGCTCCTCCGGCCCCAGTCAAGCCTTCAGATGATCACACCCCTGGCTAACATCTTGACTCCAACCCCATGTGAGACCCTGAGCCAGAACCACCCAGACCAACTGTTCCTGGATTCCTGACAAACAGAAATGGTGAGATGGTAACAATTTTGTTGTTTTATGCAGCTAAATTCAGGAAGAATTTGTTATGCGTCAGTAGGTTATTGCAAAGGGATAGGGCAGAGCTGTGGAGAGGAGAGGAGGGGGTGGCCCTGGTCTAAGGCTGTTGTGTGGTGTCAGCTTGGGCTGCCGCTTCCCTCCTTCCCAGCCACCTCGACCCTGTAGTGATTCAGACAATGGGCGCTGAGTCAGACAGAGCAGGGTTCTAAGCCTACTGCTTACACTTGCTTGCTGTGTGACCTTGGACATTTTCTAAAGCCTGTCCCCTCCTTGGTAAAAAGGGGGTAATCATAATGAACTTATTTTGAGGATTATGGGGAGAAGTCAGTGAAATACCCCACACGAGCGTCTACATTGTGCCAGTGCTTAGTGGGTACTTAACCTTATCTTTTATTATCTCGTGGACCCCACAAAGCACATGGCCAAGGGAACCACCTGCCCTTCCCTTCTCTCTCCATAAGGAGACAACAGGTCCATGGGACGGCTGTTGACAAAAGCCTGTTGCCTTGTTCCAGGAATGTTTATTCAACCGCTGCTTGGATGGAGCCCAGGGCTGTGCCTGGCATCTAGGGTGGTCAGAAAAGTCAACGCAATGCCCACCCCCCCCAAGGGCTGTTAGAGCAGGTGGATTTGAGTACTAGACCCTCTGCCTATCAGCTGTGAGGCGTAGGGAGGTTACTGAACCCTCTGTGCCTCAGAGTCCTCACCTGCAGAGAGAGCAAAACAGAGCACTTCCCTCTCTGGGCTGTTTGGTGATTACATGCAGTCAGTACCCAGGTAACATCCAAAGGCACATTTGCCCGGCCACATGCCAGGCTTTGTGGGCCCCTTCCTTTAAGAAAAAAATAGATTAAAGTCTTACAGTCTTATGACTGTATTAGGATAAAGATGGATATGTTGATATTATATATTAGAGCATTCTCCTTGATTTAAAAGTTCACTTTTATTCCTTCTGACTTTAACAGAAATCAAAACAGGGCACCTGGGTGGGTCAGTTGGTTAAGTGTCTGCCTTCAGCTCAGGTCATGATCTCAGGGTCCTGGGATTTAGCCCTGCATCAGGCTCCCTGCTGAGTGGGGAATCTGCTTCTCCCTCTCCCTCTGCCCTTCTCCCCTGCTCATGCTCTCTCTCTCTCTCTCTCTCTCACTCACACACACACACACTCTCTCTCTCTCTCAAATAAATAAATAAAAAGAAAATCATTTTCATGGGCCTCTGAAAATATCCTGTGCCTAATGGGGAAGCCAGGCCTGTGGTTTATTACTGTTTTTCATTTCTAGAGGCATTATAGGACAGGGCTGGGATTAAATGGAGACCCTGGTCCTAGCCTGAGAGGATCTTGGATCTTGGGGGTCTCCGATGCTGCCTGGAGGCTCAGGGGTGTGGGGAGTACACTGGGAGGCCAGGCACAGAAGCAGACCTGTTCCAGAGCCCCTCCTCCTGCTGGGACCTGGAGTCTGGGTGGGTGGGGGTGGCAAGCTGCACTGGCCACCCAGAGGGGGTGATGTGAAAGGGGGCCAGCCAGAGCCCCAGGCTGATACCAAGTCAGCTCTTTGTCACTTAGGTCAAGGTGGCCTTGGGAGAGGGGCTTCCTGCAACCTGAAGTGTGTGTTGGGTGGTTCCCTGTTTGCCTTGGCCTATTGCCAGCTCTTCTAGAGGATCTTATATCCCTGAAAGCTGAGCAAACACTTGGCTCTTTTCTTGGAGCCTTCAGGTGGCTTTGGCTGGAAGTGGGGGGAGTGGTTGGAGCCTGATCTTCAGGGTTCCTGGTTTTGTCCATAGCTGCCCTCCCATAAATGCCCCTTGAAAGGGAACACTCCTTCTGCCCATCTTGTTCATGACATATCAGGATTGGCACTGTCAAACGAATCATTTCCTCCCAGGAAAATAATTTCCAAATATTTTCCCATGTGGTTTCTGAATCCTTTTTGCTTCTAAAATAATTGAGTATATATAGCAAGGCTCCAAGATACTCAAAAGGAGCAAGGCTTCCAGCAGAGCAAGGAGGTGACTGGCTGAGAACTGGTTTTCTGATGGCCAGTCCAGGAGAATGAGAGTGCACCCACCTTCCATCACCCGGAAGCCCACCACGCCGTCTTGGTTGATTTCAGGCAGCCTCTTCTTCAGGAAGGAGGTGGCTCTCTCCAGCGCTGAGAGGATAAGGCCCACGATGGCGGTCTCGCCCTCTGGGGTGTCTGGTGGTGCCAGTGAGGAGGGCTGCAGAGATGGTGGTGTTGCCATCAGCAAGAGCAGGAGCGTGAGCCCTGGGCTGGACATGGCTGGCCCACTGCCTGAGGCTGGTCGAGTGGTTCAGCCTCGGGCAGCCAGCCCCCACATACCCTCCTCCTGTCCCTTCCTCCTTGCCCCTCCCCAGCAGAGCTGGAGACAGTTGGCGGGCGGGGCTGACCCAGCAGCTTGGGGTGGCCTGGGCAGAGGGCCATGGGAAGGGCCGCTGGAGGGGTCTGCCTGTGGGGGGTGGGCGGGGGGGTGGGCAGCAGTCAGGCCAGCCCTGGAGTGGAGCCAGCTGGCTGCAAGCTCCCACCCTTTCCTCCTCATTCCTGATTCTCCAGGCCCATAGGCTACATCTTGGATCTACCAATTGCAGTTATACTCCAGAAATCTGAAAGCATGAAAACGTAAAGGTTTTTGATTTTTTTTTTTTTTTTTTTTTAAATAAGTTCGGGATAAGCTTCTTTGAAGGCACATCTACCAGAACTGACAGAAGATTCCTTAGGGCACCTCCTGCCCAGTAGAAACAGAATATGAGCTGCAAAGACAAGCCATGTGGGCACTTAAATATTTTCTAGTAGCCCCAGCGTGGAGCCCAACAGGGGGCACAAACTCACAACCCTAAGGTCAAGACCTGAGCTGAAATCAAGAGTCAGATACTTCACTGACTGAGCCACCCAGTGCCCCAGGTGAAATGAATTTTAATGATCTATTTTATTTGAATCAATGGATCCAAAAAATCATTTCAACTTGTAATCAATATCAAATGAGTAACTTTGTACAATTTTTTTTATTTTGTATATTTTTAAGACTTTTTTATTCATTTATTTGAGACAGAGAGAGAGAATGAGAGAGAGAGAGAGAGCGCATGAGAAGGGGGAGGGTCAGAGGGAGAAGCAGACTCCCCGCCAAGCACGGAGCCCCATGTGGGGCTCGATCCAGGGACTCCAGGATCATGACCCGAGCTGAAGGCAGTCGCTTAACCGACTGAGCCACCCAGGTGCCCTTGTAACATTTTTTTTAAATATGTTTTCTCAAATGAAGTCTTTGAAATCTGGCATTTTACACTTGAGGCACATTTCAACACAGGCTAGCCTCATTTCAAGAGCCCGACAATCACATGCAGCTGCTGTATTGGACAGTGAAGACTTAGAGCCCTTCTTTGGCTCAGTGTGAAAGCATATCTTTTTCCCTGCAGAAATTTTTTTAAAAACATTTATGCATTTATTTTAGAGAGAGAGCTCAAGCAGGGGGAGGGGCAGAGGGAGAGGGAGAGGAGGAGGAGAGAGAGAGAAAGAGAGAGAGAGAAGCAGACTCCCCACTGAGTGGGGAGCCCCACACGGGGCTTGATCCCATGACCTCAAGATCACGATCTGAGCCAAAACCAAGAGTTGGATGTTCCACAACTGAGTCACCCAGGTGCACCCCCTGCAGAAATTTTAATGTTGGTTTACTGGGTGCTGTCCTGAACCTTGCTGGATGGTTACATGTACATGCGCCATATTGCCTTTCTAAAATCTAAAAAGTTCTGAATGCAGAAACATATCTGGCCCCAAGGACTTCAGTTAACAGATTACAGATCTATAAAAAAATTATAAAAATACCGCCACCAGAATCTACATCTTGACTCCTTGTGGGCACGCTGTAGGTCAACCATTTAATTTCATTCTCGTCCCTCCCTCCCCTCATCAGCCTTTTTATACATTTTTTCCTGAACATTTAAAAATGACAGCTTTATTGAGATATACTTCACATACCATAAAATTCGCCCTTTTAAAGTGTACAATTCAGCAATGTCTTTTAAAGTAGATTCACAAGGTTGCTCAACCACCACCACCGTCTGATTCTGAAACATTTTTGTTCCCCCCAAAAGAAACCCGTACCCACTAGCAGTCACTCTCCACTCCCACCCCTGCCTCCTCAACTGCCCAGCCCCTGGCAACCACAAATCTACCTTCAATTTCTATGGATTTGTCCATTCTGGACATTTCACAGAAATGGGTAATTATTTAACATGTGACCTTTTGTGTCTGACTGCCTTCATTCAGCTTAGTGTTTTCCAGGTTCATCCATGATGTACCATGAATCAGGACTTCATTCCTTTTTATGGCTAAATAACATCCCATTGTATGGCTAGATCACATTATGTCCTATCCATTCATCAGTTGATGGACATATGGGTTGTTTCCACCTTTCTGCTATTGTGATTAATGCTACAATAAACATTTGTTTACAAGTTTTTGTTTCAACACCCGTCTTCAGTTTTCTTGGGGATATACCTAGGATGCAGTTGCTGGATCCTGTGATGACTCTGTTTGACTAACTGAGGAACCACCAAAATATCTTCCATAGGGGCTGCATCATCTTACCAGGGATGTATGAGGGTTCCTCATGTTTTTGTGTGGTCACCCCATGACATTTTAATATTGCAGTTATACTATATCTTTGTGTACTCTATCTACATCTGTGCCTTATACATAGAGTTAAGTTTTTTTCCCTCCCCAACCATTTTTTATCCCCTTGAGTGCGTCACTGAGAATGAATGTTCCAGGTGAAGTTTGTCACTATCGTCACTTCAGTTAATCCTTACAACAGCCTCTGAAGTGGGTCCTATTCTTTTTTTTTTTTTAAGATTTTATTTATTTAGGGGCACTTGGGTGGCTCAGATGGTTAAGCGTCTGCCTTTGGCTCAGGTCATGGTTCCAGGGTCCTGGGATCAAGCCCCGCATTAGGCTCCCTGCTCCTCAGGAAGCCTGCTTCTCCCTCTTCCACTCCCCCTGCTTATGTTCCCTCTCTCGCTGTGTATCTCTGTCAAATAAATAAATAAAATCTTTAAAACAAAACAAAACAAAAAAAAGATTTTATTTATTTACCTGAGAGAAAGCAAGAGAGAGAGAGAGAGCAGAAAGGGAGAGGGAGAGGAAGAAGCAGACTCCCCACTCAGCAGGGAGCCCAATGTGGGGCTTGATCCCAGGATTCTCAGATCATGACCTGAGCCGAAGGCAGATGCTTAACCGATTGAGCCGCCCAGGCACCGAAGTGGGTCCTATTCTTATCCCCTTTTATAACTTAAAATCTGAGGCTCTAGGGGACAGGGTAAGTGACTTCTTGTGACCTAGTGTCTCACAGCTAGTATGAGGTGATGCAGGAATTCCAACGCCTGAGTCCACATATTAACCATCAGGTGATCCTGCTAGGGTTCAACCTCTGGTCTCTGGAAGGGGAAACAATACCCTCCTGACCTTTGGAAGGACTGAATTTCACATGTGATGTATGTCAAATGGGCAGGCAGGACCTCTGGTTGTTGATACATCTTGCTCCTTTCTCCCTAGAGAAGCAATCCCGACTTGTTTGCAAACCAGGGTTTCATCTTCTAGAGCACAGCATTTACTCTTGGTTTGTCATAACCATGGCACCTGGTCCTTATCCTCTTAGATCATCAGAGCAGGAAGGGCTGTCTGAGATGGGAAGTCCCCTCCTTTAATTACAGGTCAGGAAAGTCAACTGATGGAGAATGACTTGCTCAAGATCATGAAACTCACAAGGCTGAGGTCTCTAGATCCCAGCTGCATCCCACCACAAGAGCGTGGACAGAGTGGGCAGGGTGTGTACTCCAGCCTCCCAACCCCTGCACCTGCAACTGAGGGACTAAAGAGGCTGCCTTCGTCTGTCTGCCTATCCCTCGCATCTGTACATATTTACTCATCTTTCCTTCCCCTCTTTAGCTAAATTTTCAAGCCCTGCCTCTGTCACATACTAATGGTGTGATCTTCAATGTTCTTATTGGTAAAAAAAAAAAAAAAAAAAAGGACTCACAAGGCTATTGTGAGAAGCAAATGAGACACACATGCCAAGTCTTGAGCTGGGCTCTAGGGACATGGGAACCACATCTGCAAGGTGCTGCCCTGTCTAGGCTCTTATCAAAGGAGGAGGTGCTGTTTTGTTTCTTTGTCCAGTGCATGAGTGAGTGAAGGAGCTTGAGGGCAGTGAGGGTGGCTTCACCAAAATGCTCTCAATGTTTCCCAGCAAGAGGACCCCTTTCAAAATTAAAAGGCTCTCCCATGGACACACACTAAACTCTTGAGTGTGACTACTTTAGGAGGTAAAATGAGAAGGTCAGTGGGAAAAATTTTCCTTCTTAACCACATATATTTGAAATCATTGTGTTTTTTACTTCCTTGTCCTTTTCCCTTTCTCTTTATAAACATTTTATTCAAGTACAACATAGGTCCTGAAAAATGAACAAGTTTGCTGCTTAATGAATTTTCTCAAAAGGACCACACCCACCTCACCAGCACCCAGATCCAGAAAGACAACATGCCGAGCCCTATTCCACCAGCTCTGTATTGGGCCCCCCCTCACAATCCCCTCCTCCAAGGCAGGTCACTCTCCTGACTTCTAACAGCAAAAGGGAGTTTTTTTTTTGTTTTTTAAGATTTATTTGAGAGAGAGAGAGAGAGACTGCACGCACAAGTGGGGAGACAGGCAGAGGGAGAGAGAGGATCTCAAGCTGACTCCCCGCTGAGCGTGGAGCCCCCTCCAAGGCTCCATCTCCCGACCCTGAGATCATGATCTGAGCTGAAATCAAGACACGCTTAAGCGAATGGACTAAGCCATCCAGGCGCCTCCAAAGGGTAGTTCCATTTATATAAATTAAGGCCAGCCAGTATGTACTCTGGCATCTGGCCTCTTTTCTCAACATTATGCTTATGAGATTCATATAAACTGTTTCACTGTATTTTGTTTGAAATTATCTTAGAATTTTGAGAAAAATTGTTCCTAGATCCTCACATGGTAAAAACTTTACCTTAATATCACTAACTTTTGGCCCGCAAGGGCTCCTCCAGTGTTCCGTGGGCCGCCACGTCAGGAGCCACTTTCCCCCTCCCTTCTGTCCGCCCACCTCCGAGGCTGTGTCTGGGGCTGCGCACTGCGTAGTCGGCCCGGGGAGGGCGGTCACGTGGCGGCTGCCGGCCCGCCAAGATGGCGGCCTCCTGCGTGGCCCTGCTGGCGGTGGCTGCGTCGCTGCTGCTGCTGCTGCTGGTCTCGTGGAAGCGCTGGCGGCAGGGGCGCGGGAAGTGGCACGTGATCATCGTGGTGTTGGGGGACTTGGGCCGCAGCCCCCGCATGCAGTACCACGCGCTGTCGTTTGTCAAGAGCGGCTTCTCCGTGACCCTTCTGGGCTTCTGCAGTAAGTGCCCCGAGGGCCTGGGAGGGAGGCTGCGCTCTCACCCTTTAACCCGCGGCTTTGACCAGCCCAGGGGAGCTGGGGCGGGGACGCCCCTTTCCTTCCTCCTACCTCGCGCAGCTCTCTGAGATTGGACGCCCTCGGTAGTGGCCCAGACGGCCAGGTTTCTGCCCAGCCTTTGGTGGATGGGTCTCTAGGAACAGTCAGTTAATGGAGTGCCTGCCATATGTCAGGACTGTGCTAAATTAAGTGAACTCATTTCATAGTCTCACATAATCCTCCTAGTGAATGGAAAGACGGACTGGAACCCAGGTGTGTGTGACTCCAGGGCCAGTGACGATGACCATACCTCCTTGTGGCTACTTTTGTCAGGCTGTGTCTCAGAGGACTTGTCTCCTCTCCGTTCCACACCCTCAGTGCAGAAGTCTGCAGGCAGATGTTTCATTTGTGCGGCATGTCCAGCTTTTACTCTCAGTGTGCAGAAGCAGGGGTGTCTGCTCCTTCATCTTCCTCCAGGATGACATCTTTAGAGGGTACCTCAACTGTGTATCAGGGAAAAGGAGGGAGTAGCACTGGTTGCCTTT
Organism: Zalophus californianus; assembly: GCF_009762305.2. NCBI lineage: Eukaryota > Metazoa > Chordata > Mammalia > Carnivora > Otariidae > Zalophus > Zalophus californianus. The sequence continues at coordinate 73,516,039 of NC_045604.1, forward strand.
GGCCCCTGTTTAGAACGTGTCATCAGAGGTTAGAGTGGAGTGGAACTTCCTAGGGGGTCTGCCGATGGTGGGGTAATTCCACCAGTCGGGTAGTCTAAATTATCTGGAGTGCTTACTATGTGCCAGACATTGTGTTAAGTAAATAAAGGTAGATAAGATTCAGGCTCTCCCTCTGTGGAGAGAATCTGGACCAGAAGTGTCCTCATGCTCTGTTCTGGCTGTGGAGGAACAGAGAGAAAAGTCTTATTTTCCAAAACATTCTTTCTTCACTATTCAGCCCGAGCTGGTGGATTATCTGACTTTATATTGCCCTGTCCACTGCATTAAAGGAGACATTCTTTTCAGACTCCAGACCCTATGATGAGCTCTTGCAGAACAACAGAATTCAGATTGTGAGTTTGACAGAACTTCAGAAACTTCCAGGTAGGATGCAGTGAACTCCAGTTTCCTTTGAATCTGTGTGTGTGTTGGGCGGGTGTGGTGGGGATTTACACATGGCCAAGAATTCCTTTGGGAGCAACAGCTGTTTTTTGACTTGTAGTTGGGCCCTACATTTTCCAATATGGAGTCAAAGTTGTATTTCAGTCCGTGCACTTGCTGTGGAAGTTGATATGCAGGGAGCCAGCAGCCTACATCTTTCTCCAGGTAAACATCAGCCTTCTGTTATTCTATGAGAACCATTGTTAAGTTTCCTTTACTTCCCAGCCTTTTAAAATGTGCAAATTGTGGGGCGCCTGGGTGGCTCAGTCGGTTGAGTGTCTGCCTTCAGCTTGTGTCATGATCTCAGGGTCCTGGGATTGAGCCCCACATGGGGCTCCCTGCTCGGCAGGGAGCCTGCTTCTCCTTCTCCCTCTGCCTGCCACTCCCCCTGCTTGTGCTTCTGTGTCAGATAAATAAATAAAATCTTTGAAAAAAAATAAAATGTGCAAATTGGTGAATAAATTGCATATTTGTGTGTGTATAGACTTATGAAAACATGAGTAGGAGCTTATGGTATATGCCTTGTATTTATGGTACTCATTCATTCTGTTTTTCTATGTCATTATAGAGAGTCTTATGCTGTACTTATTACTTACCTAAATGTCTTTAAAAATTCATCCAATTCCTCGGAATTCTAAGAAGTAGGTTCTTGTATTACTTACATTTTAGAGATGAAGAACCTAGACCCAGAGAGATTCTGTAAATAGCCCATTGTCACACAGCTAGGAAATACTGGAGTTAGGATTTGAACCACCTAGTCAGTCTGGTTTGGAATTAGGCTCTCAGACTCTCTCATTTGCTGCTTTTTAACATATAAAAACATCTCTTAATTAGCTGTACTGTATTACAATATATGATATGCTCTAATGTATTTATTTAGTTTCATTTTAACAGACATTCAGATACTTCCAGAATTTTTACTTTTACAAATAGCACAGTAAAGAGCATCAGTGAACATATGTTTTTTGCAGTTTCTTTGTGGGGTAAATTCCTGTGCTTGATCAGAGTTCATGCACTTTTTAAACTCTCTCTCTCTCTTTTTTTTTTTTTTAAAGTAGGCTTCATGGCCAACATGGGGCTTGAACTCAGGACTGCGAGATTAAGAGTCACATGCTCTGGGGCGCCTGGGTGGCTCAGTCAGTTAAGCATCTGACTTTTGCTCAGGTCATGATATTGGGGTCCTGGGATTGAGCCCCGTGTCGGGCTCCCTGCTCAGCGGGGAGTCTGCTTGTCCCTCTCCTTCTGCCCCTCCCTCCCACTTGTGTGCATGCTCTCTCTTTTTCTCTCTCTCTCTCTCAGATAAATAATAAAATCTTAAAAAAAAAAAAAGATTCACATGCTCTGTTGACTTCGCTAGTCAGGTGCTGCAGAGTTCAAGCACTTTTAAAATGTTGTGGTGTGTTACTGGATAGTCCTAGAATAAGGTTGGGCCAATTTATCCCCCACCCAATGGGGATGCCTCTTCTCCCATGTGCTCACCACCACTAGGTATTGTTAGGTGTTTTAGGGTCCGCATTCTGATAGGTGAAAAATGCACCTCTTTGGCCATTTTTTATCTCCTTGATTATTGGTGGTCTTGGACTTTTCAGGTTGGCCAATTTTATTTCCTTTATGAGTTTTTATACCTTTTTTGGTGAGGAAGAGGGTCTTCTGCTTATTAATTACCAAGAGCTTTGCAAAGATAATTGACTCTTTGCCATGTACGTTGCAACAGTTTTCACTCAGTTTATTGTTGACTGTGGTCTGGATTTCCTTCTCTTCATTCAAATATCTCTTTCCCAGAACCCCCCGGGCCTGCCTGCCATTGCTGTCTGCTGGCTTGTGGGTTGCCTCTGTGGGAGCAAGCTCATCATCGACTGGCACAACTATGGCTACTCCATTATGGGTCTAGTGCATGGCCCCAGCCACTGCCTTGTCGTGCTGGCTAAATGGTGAGTGTTTGGGAAGAGGGTGCACACACCATCCCTGAACCGGGTAGGAAGAAGGGCCAGTGCAGAGGCCTGGTGAAGCTGGTCCCCCATGTGTTCAATGGGGTAAGGGCAAGGCTGGGGAATTAGGCTAACTCTGGTTACAAGTGATAGAAACAGGCCTAAGGCAAGGAAGACGTTTGTTGGTCCCTGAAACTGCAAAGTCCAGAGACATGGCTGACTTTGAGCTCCAAAAGGTATCGTCAGGACCCACTCTCATTTCTCTCTCCGCACTCCCTCCTGGAGGTGTTGCTCGTGCTGCGGAGTTCCCCTGGTGCTCATCCCCACCCTGACAGGCTCAGTGCGAGAAAGGGAGCCTCTCTTACTGGCTCGTGCTCATCTGCCAGGCTCTGACATCCCACTATACCCCTATGTCTCAGGCTTAGGGGAAGTGTTCCACTGTCAGACCTGGGGTCCCAGGTGCACCCAGACCAGATCCCCAAATAAAAAGCGGGGGTGCTTTTGGAGGATGGGGACATAGGCCACAGTCTGCTGCAACCATTGAGACAGGGAGAGGGAAGAAGGGCCTGTGGGAGCAGGTTGGACGCAGAGCAGGAAGAGTCGTGTTCTGAGCCCGAGCGGGCACCATCTGCCGCCTTCCCCCCATGGGTCATTCACTGAGGGTTCTAATAGCTGTGGCAGCAGCAGCAAGCGATCATTGAATACTTGCTGCATGCCAGGCCAGGCCTTTTATCCCATTCAGTTTACGCTGCCCCTGGTGAGGATGTCCTGTGGTCACTCTCCTTTTACAAGCCAGGAGACTGAGGTCGAGCGCCATTTTGCTGCTTGCCGCACAGCTAATAAGCGTGAGGACCACAGTTCAGTCCCCGGCTGTCCAGCTCTCACGCCTTCTCTGCATCCTGAGTGAGGAACAGGCTGTGCACCTGTACCACTGTACACCAGTGGCATTCAGCAGCCTTGAGTGCTCCTTCGCCTTTCTCGTCCTCTTTCACTTCTGCCCTGGGATCAGGGCTCAGGTCTCTGTTGGGAGCTAATCTATTGCTTACACCTCTCTAATGTTTTTAAAACCATCTCTTGGTAGCCCACAAGCCTCAGCCCCACAGCCTTTGCAGCAAGAGCACAGTGTGGCTAACATATAATAAAGAGACCTTTGTTATATTTCTTCTTTTGGTGTCAAGAGATCCTGGATTTTCCCTTTTGTAGAGATAAGGTTTCTAACTGTATTTATGCTGAAAAGCGATATGACTTAAAGAAAGGTGTAAAGGAAATAGTAGTACAGATGGAACTAAGTGCAGACTCTGGGAAGGTGCCTCACCAGCAACTCGATTTGGGAGACCCCAGCTCTGTGCTCTTCTGTATCAGAAGGTGTCAAGTCATGTGGGGGTGGTGGCAGTGTGGCGCCCAGGGCTCCTGGCTGAATGGTGATATGTCTTTTCAGGTACGAGAAACTCAGCGGGCGCCTGTCCCACCTGAACTTGTGCGTGACCAACTCGATGCGGGAAGATCTGGCAGAGAACTGGGGCATCAAGTAGGGGCCTGGGGAGGCGAGCGGTCCCAGTATGGTTGGTCCCAGCTGCAGTGCCTGCTGTGTCATGTTGGCGAGGCATCCAGAAATGCCCAGGGGTCTGGGAGATGGTTACCTGGGAAGCCAAGGGAGGAGGAGACCAATAGCCCATGTGGTTTTGATCTTGGAACATGTCTCTGTGCTTCCCCAAGTAATTCTGAAGCTTCTTATTGTCCTTGTCTGAGACTTGGCTCCTCCGAATGAAGTTATTTTTTGGATCCCCCTGAATCTTGTATTCCTTAGGTCTTTCTCTGGCTCTCTCTAGAGCCCCCTGTGATCTCATTACAGAGCTGTGACCGTCTATGACAAGCCAGCATCTTTCTTTAAAGAGATACCCTTGGACCTGCAACACCAGCTGTTTATGAAGCTGGGCTGCACCTACTCTGCATTTAAGGCCCGGTACGTCTCCCATCTTCAGCCTTTATCTGCCTTCTCTTGTGTTTCCTGTGCTCCCGCCTCTCCCCAGTATCCTCGCAGCTGTTCCATCTCTCCCCTGGGTCCTCACTGCTATCATGGCCTCTCTCATCTTCTGGCTGCAGACCTGGGAATCCTCTAATCCAGGGCTTGGCAAACCATGACCACAGGCCTGCCACCTGTTTTGGTAAATGAAGTTCTATGGTACTGCAGCACATTCATCCATTTATGCATTGTCCATGGCTGCTTTTATACGGCAACAGCAGAGCTGAGTTTTGGATGGTGTTTCTGACTTGGCCTGACCTTTGGGAGCCTGCGGGCCTTACTCCTCACTCTGGCAGGAGATGGCCATCCTGGGGCCCGAGGCCTTGCTCTGTGGCATCTCATGGGCTCTGTTTCTGTTCCTTCAGCTCAGAACCCCTGGACCCAGCAACAGAGAGGTCGGCCTTCACAGAGCGGGATGCTCAGAGTGGAGTGGTGACGCATCTTCATGGGCGGCCAGCCCTGTTGGTCAGCAGCACCAGCTGGACAGGTCTCAGGACCCTTCTGGGTGCTTGGGGCTTGTGTGAGCACCTGGCTGAGCCTGCGCCCCATGTGTATCTGACGACACTGGGGCCCAGACGAGAAAGGGGAGGGTCTTGAGCTGGGAGGGGAGGCATCTAGAAACCAGCCAATGACACTTAGTTCTCTTTTCTTATAGAGGATGAAGACTTCTCCATCTTGCTGGCAGCATTAGAAAGTAGGTGTGTGGCTGTGATCAGGAGCTTGTCAGGGGCTGTTGAGCTGTGAAGTGCTCACCTGGCCTTGTGTGGTGTCCTCTGAAGCATGTTCCTGACCCAGGGCCACTGAGTGGGTCAGCCTAAGGACATGGGTGGTGGAGGCGGCGGCTCTGCGTCCCCATTTGGGTCACTGAGTGACCAGGCCCTAGATCTGAAATGCCACCTCTGCGAGAGTGATCTTGTGGATGGGAGAGGCTCCCTCCCTGCCACCATCTCATCCCCCAACCCCCACTCACCTGATTAGATAATAATCCTGGTTATCATTTAATTTTTTTAAACATAGAGTTTGAACAGCTGATCCTAGATGGAGAGAGCCTTCCTTCTCTGGTCTGTGTGATAACAGGTATTGCCAGGGATCTTCCATGTTCCCATATGAAATGGGGGCAGTTGGGGGTGGGGTACAGAAGGCATCTGCCTGTATTGTGTGCCTTCCCCATACCAGGCGTGTGATGTCGGTTGTCTTGTCAATCCTGACCACAGCTGTCTGATGTAGGGTTTTCTACACTAGCTTGACAGAGGAGGAAACTGAGGCTCAGAGGGGCCTGACAGCAGGGTGTGGCTTCTAGTTGAATCTTGGATAGCATGGCCTCACAGATGCTGAGTTTTACATGTGTGCAGTGGTTTTCAGGCATCCTCTTTTTTTTTTTTTTTTTAATGGAAGAGTCCACTTTAAACTAAAGAGCTCAACATAAAATTGCTTCCAGAGTAGCCCAGTGGGGAGAGAGAAGCAGAGAGCTGTGGTTAGAGCAGAGTCCTGGGCGAGCTGCCCCACCTTGTATACTTCCCTCCTCCTGGCCAGAGCTCCCAGGGGCAGCTAGGAGCCCACTGTATACACCATGCCACGTGGGGCATCAGGCAAGACACAGGCCAGTCTGGGTGAGAAGTTGTATCCAGTTGGTAATCTGGGGCCTGCCCAGAGTTTATCCTGGCCACCTTCCCAGCCTGAGGCCCTCTGGATTCAGGTTGCTTGGGGCGGGGGTGGGGGTGGGGGGAAGAGAAGGGCCATGGCCTCAGCGGTCAGGGTGCATTCCCCTGGGGGGTCTGCAAGGGGCCAGATGGGGACCTGATCACAGCTGCAGAGTGTGGGCCTTCTGCTCACACCTGTGCAGGGTTCTGAGGCTTGAGGCTGTGGGATGGAGCCAGAGATGGGCCCAGTGCAGTGACTCAGATTTTCTCTGCAAGGCAAAGGGCCTCTGAAAGAGTATTACAGCGGCCTCATCAGCCAGAAGCGTTTCCAGCACATCCAGGTCTGTACTCCGTGGCTGGAGGCTGAGGACTACCCCCTGCTTCTAGGTAAGGGCGTCCAGCAGGGAGAGAGCTGGGGTTTAAAAGGGAATATTCTAGGATAGGGCAGGGACAGAGTTTTTCTGAAAAGGACCAGATAGTAAATGTTTTATTTGCTTCTGTTGCATAGTCTTCTTTGTTTTTGTAATCCTTTATAAATTAAAAGCCTTTCTTAGCTCCAGGGCTATACACACACAGGCCTCAGGCTGGACTGGGACCTGCTTAGGGACTATGTGGGGCCAGGAGATGCCACCTGCCAGGAACCTGTCGGAGGAGCTCTTGGCTGAACTCTAGGGGACCAGGCTGCTTCCTGATGTGCCGGCTTCTCCCGCCTGCTGGGCCCCAGACCTGTTTGTCGGGGTTCTGTCCTCTCAGCCTCTGAGCCCTCCATTCAGTCCTACTCTTCCATCTGGGCAGGAGGGCTGGGCCTGGTTTTGGGTTGGGGTTCCCCAAGTTCCCCAAGTCTGGGAGGGCAGTGGCTTGGGAGGTGCAGAAATAATGCGTTAAACAGCATTGACTCTCCTAGACCTCTCCATCTTCCTCCATCTTTCTCTCTCCGGAGGGGTGTGCTGGCCTAGTGCTGGCAAATCTCTAAGGCCTCATCTTCCAGTGAGCAGTCTCGAGTGGAAGGCCTTGGGTTGGCAGGAATTTCCAGCCAGGATTTATGCGAAGTTGTTTATTTGGCTTTATTTTCACAGTGACAGCTGCTTTTCTGTTGGGTCTGCTATGGGTTTTCCCCCCTAATTATTGTGGTAAAACACCATTATAGTACAAATTTGCTATTTTAACTATTTTTCCATTTTTAAGTATACATACAACTCAGTAGCATTAATTACATGCACAGTGTTGTACGATCATCACCACTGTCTATTTCCAAAACATTTTCATCACCCCAAGCAGAAACTCTGAACCCCTGAAGCAATAACCACTACAGGTTCTTTTAAAATATATCGTGGTTAAGTAGACAAAGGGAGTCTGAATAAAACTATCCGTGATGGGCAGGTCGTTTTCAAACAGGGACAAGTGGCCAGGAGTGGTGGTTGGGGAGCTCTTCTGTGTGTCTCTCCTTCTCCAGGCTGCTTGCCCAACTCAGCCAGTTGTATGTGGGGCTGGGGGCTTTCCCTTCCTGACCCTGAGGTGTCGATCCACAGCCCTCTGAGGATTTGTGTTCAAGGGGTGCATGGGCCAGCGCTCTGACTTCCCCCCCTCGCCCCAACCCTGCAGGGTCGGCAGACCTGGGTGTGTGCCTGCACAAGTCCTCCAGCGGCCTGGACCTGCCCATGAAGGTGGTGGACATGTTCGGGTGCTGTCTGCCTGTGTGCGCCGTGAACTTCCGGTGGTAGGAGCAGAAACCAAATCTTCCCTGAGTTAGGTTCTCAAATCAGCTGTGGGGGTGGTGGGGGGTTGCCAGCGAGGTCAGAATTGCTCAAGGAATTCCTCCGGAAAATCGTGCAGCATTGCTAGGTGGTCTTCAGGAGTAGGGCCCGTGGGGTTTCTGAAGGTAGGCTGCACCATATTGAAGGAGTGGGCTTCCACCTAGAGCTGATGTTGAATAAAAAATACGAGTCTTAAATACTCCACTTAGGTGGCCACTTACCCATACTCATGGATAGAGTGGTGGCTGGAATTGCTCGCACAGCTGACCTGGTTTTATTTCTCTCTCTGTCCCTTTTGTCTGGGCTCATATAGCTGGATTGGAATCAGTTAAATGAGTGTAATTCTCTTTCCACTGTTCTTGGCAAAGATGGGTATTTGGAGAGGTTCTAGAAATAGTAGCCCCACCACTGGCTCAGGAGCCAGCCTCTGAATGGGAAATACAGGATGTTCGACCCTGAGCTCTGGGCACGTTGGGATTAACTTCCTGGTGACCCAGAAAAGTCACCCTTAATGTGCCAAGTCTACCTCCAGTGTGGTTTCCTTTTACCTTGTTTTTCTGCTGTGCAATTAAGGAAAAAATGGAGAGCCCATTGAGCATGTTCTCACGGAAAAGAACATGTAGCAGAAAAGGTCAAAGTGTGTGCTCATTGCACCTCCTTCTCAGAATCAGTTTGGATTTTTAATGTGTATCCATCCCTCCAGGCCTTTTTTTTCTATTCAGATGCCAAATCTAAGAACAGACTCACTGCAAGCAGACTGACTGTGGGAGGGGTGGAGTGGGAGTTGGGGCAGGCACCGGGGGTTTTCTCCAGGCAGCTCTCAGGTCTGTGGTTCTCTCTGCAGCTTACACGAGCTCGTGAAACATGAGGAAAACGGCCTGGTCTTCGAGGACTCCGAGGAGCTGGCAGCTCAGCTGCAGGTAGCCACGTCTGCCCCCACGCCAGGGCGCTGAGTTCCACCCCGATTCTTTGCTCCTGTGGCCGGGTGGGTCTGTGCTGGGTCTGGGTGAAAGTTGAGGCGGGGAGCAGTGGCCTCAGAGGCTGGGCCTCCGTGGGCTTGGTGTGTGTGGGGGGCCCTGAGTGCCCTCTGGATTTGCGGAGCTTACACCACACAGATGATGCCAGAGGTGGTGGACCCTGTGCGCGGTCTAGGGAGCAAGTGACTGGTTCTGTGGGAGAGTGAGTGAAGGGAGCTTCGTGAAGCAGCCTTGCAAGGGGACAGGTGGGAGTCTTCAAAGGGTACTTAACACTTATTATAAAAGATGTGTTCATCATCATTCTTGGCAGTTGAGACCAGGGACAGCAAACTTTCTGGAAAGGCCCAGATGGAAAATGTTTTCAGCTTTGCCATAGTCTTTGTCAGAAGTACTCAACTCTGGGGCGCCTTGGAGGCTCAGTTGGTTGAGCATCTGCCTTTGGCTTGGGTTGGGGTCTTGGGATTGAGCCCCATGTCAGGCTCTCTGTTCAGCGGGGAGTCTGCTTCTCCCTTTCACTCTCCCTCTGTGCTTTCTCTCTCTCTAAATAAGATCTTTAAAAAAAATAGTACTCAACTCTGCTATAACAAGAAAGTGGCCACAGTCTATGAGTGAAGGGATGTGGCTCTGTTCCAATAAAACTGTACTTGCAAAGACAGGTGGAGGCCGTATTTGGCCCATGGGCTTAGTTTGCAAACACCTGATGTAGTTTAGCAAAGCTGGAAAGAACACAGACTGTCTAGTTCCAGCACGTGAGCTGAACAGTGGTGGGCAGAGGCTGAGGGTGGGTGCTCTTGGTGGACGGAACAGCGCAGCAGAAGCCAGGGGCTGCTGTAGGGTATGGTATGTGGATGGTGTGGATGGAAAATGCCGCAGTCTGGTTGCACTGTCCAGTAGGAGCAGAGTAGGGGATGGAGTGTGGCTGGAATGTGAGGGCTCTTCTATGCCCTGTGAGGAACGGGCTTGTTGGGTCCAGGATATCGGGTTCAGAATGTGTTTGAGCCAAGCTTGCTGTGGAAGCTGGCCCACAGCGGGAACTCTGCGGGCTCCAGGACACTGGTAGTGGTTCTTGAGGTGCAGTGACAGAGGGTTTCAGTAGATCACTGGCCTGACTGCCGGTATTTGGAGGGGGACAGGAATCTAGCCTGCTGGGAAGGAGGGACAGCTTTCGGGTGGGACCTGGGATAGGGGTGGGAAGCAGTTGATGAGGTTAAGTTCTGGTCTTTATTCTTCTAGATGCTTTTTTCAAAGTTTCCTGATCCTGCTGGCAAACTAAACCAGTTCCGGAAGAACCTCCGGGAGTCAGAGCAGCTTCCTTGGGATGAGAGCTGGAAGCAGATGGTGCTGCCTTTGGTTATGGACACGTGACCCCTTGAGCCAAAGACTGAGTGCTCCTGAGCATGTCCCGGTTCCTCTTAGCCCTGGGCAAACGCTTTAGAACAGTGCCTCCCCGTGGACAGCAGCTGGAAGGACAACTGTGGAATGATATTTTTTAATGACCTAGTTTGTGGCCCAGGAAACTGGTTCAGCCTGGTTTCCTCCCTGGAGGCTCTGAATCTTAGACTCTTCTGACCTGAATGTTTCCTTCTCCCCACTATATTACCTTCTTGTTATTTGCTTGTGGTATCTTCAATATCTCTTTGACCTGCTTTTGTCTTACGGTGTCTGCCTTTCCCAGCATCTGCCCCATTGTGTGTCTGATATTTTCATTCCTGCCTTGAGGACAGGTCCTGCAGCCTGCTGCATTGTAACGTGTACAACGGGCTTGGCTTCCTGAGGGATGTGGGTACAGGCTCGGGGGTGGGGTGGGGAAACATACTTAATACATGTTTTTATTTTCACAAATGAAATGCTTATTTCTGAGCCAAAATTTTCATTTATGATTTATAGAGATTTACTTAAGAACCAGAACTAGTGACAGAAAGGGGCACCCACTTGAATAGTTTATATTTTATTAGAACACAGTTTGCAGTTCCTGATTCTGAATTTAACATTCTTCAAGCATTCAGGTCCAGTGAAAATTTTATTTTTTGCTACATGAAAATTCTTTCCAGGATGGTGATTTAATTTTTATGTTAATCTTTAAAAACGTTTGTAAACCTACAGAATTAGTTTCAAAATTGCCATGTCTAAGTGCTCTTCATAGGGAAACAGCTTCTGGTTGTGATGAGGCACTGCTTCCCATGGGATCCCAGTCTGGCCTGGAAATACAACATATGTGTCTCAGGATGGTAGGGTTTGGGGACACGACACCAACCTTATAGTGTGGGGCTGCAGGACAGGCTGGAGGGTATATACAGACCACAGACTTCTAGACCCCATCCACACACGTAGAATCAGCGTTCAGGGATGGGACCAAGAATTGAGTTTTTAAATGGCCCATGGCAGCCAGGTTTGCTGCCCCTGCCTTCTGGGCCCTGGAAGGTCACAGACCTGGCTGGGTTTCCTGACTACTCAGCCTGGCGCCTCTTGGCAAAGGCTGGACATACATCAGAAGGGCTTACATTGTTTTTGTAAGCACAGCTGTTTGAAGAGCCCTTGGCAAGGAGCATTTTGTTACCAGTTTTTTATGAATGAAAATAATTACAAAAATGAAATATTAAAAGTATTGAAGTGTTGGGGTTCTTGGCTGGCTCAGTCGGTGGAACATGCGACTCTTGATCTTGGGTTCATGAGTTCAAGTCCCACATTGGGCCTAGAGCTTACTTAAAAAAAAAATATACACACGTGTGTGTGTATGTGTGCCTATAATCCTGCCACCAAGTACAACAACTGCTAATTGGTTATGTTCTTTCAGATTTTTCCCTGTATGCATGTTAACATGAAGACGATTATTTTTAAAAATACAAATAGGCTTGGGGTCCCTGGGTAGCTCAGTTGGTTAAGCATCCATCTGTTGATTTCAGCTCAGGTCATGATCTCAGGGTTATGAGATCGAGCCCCATGTTGGGCTCCCCACTGGGCACAAAGTCTGCCTAAGATTCTCCCTCTCAAAAAAAAAAAAAAATTCTCCCTCTAAAAAAAATTAAATAAAAATGGGCATATATATATATATATATATATATATATATGGTGTTTGGTACTTTGCTTTCTTAAACTACAGTGTATTTTTCATACAGTATCTGAAGGAGGACTTCATTCTTTTTGAAAGCTACAGGGCACTCTGTCCATGGGACACGGGCACACGTAGGGGTTGTTTGCCTGCAGAGGCGACTGTCGGTGGGGCTGTGCTTGGCGGGGGGGGGGGGGGGGCGGGTTGTGGCAAACATGGTCCTGCACTGTGGCCAGGCTGTGTGTGGAAAGCCCTGGTTGGGCCTGGTGCATGGCGGGCACTACAGGGCTGTGGCCAGTGGTTGTGGAGTGGGAGAGTGGAGGGCGGGTGTTGGCTGCCTGGCTCCACTCTGGAGCTCAGGCAGTCATTAGGTCCCCTGCACCCCAGAGTTTCCATGGATGAGACTGGAGGATGACAGCATACCCATCCCTGGTGCTAGAGGGGCTGACATGTCAGGTCTGAGGACAGTGCCTGGCCACAGCGGTACCTGGCGACAGCAGTGCCAGTTTGGGGTGTAAATGGCAGAGCCCCCCCGCCTCCAGAGTCCTCCCTGCTTTTCTTCCATTTACTGGGTGCTTAATATAGCGATAATAGCAGCTACCATGTTCCCAAGTGCTCCCTGCATTGCCAGTCCCTGGGTCACGTCCCAGGTGGATGTTTCCGCTGTAAAGATGAAGACGGGGAGGTGAGTGGCGGCCCAGCTTCACCAGCGCAGGTGGGATCTGCTCCAGAGCCTGCACCGCACTACTGTGTGGCCAGAACTTATCTACCCTGACACCCACTGGCATCCACCATCCTCTCCTCTCTGTTCTACAGACCAGGAAAACAGGTCTGAAGGCCCTTGAAACGTGCTCTAAACACACAGTAGGACTGCTGGTCTCTGACCTTTAAGACTGCTGCATAAACTGCCTCTTCCCCTTCAGAGCACAGCTCCCTGGCCCAGCCTCCTCCGCTGACCACCCAAGGGGTGGGTAGTGGGTCGAGGACCCAGCACGTCATGTGTTCTGGAGTCCTGTGTGGGGCCCAGGTAGCCTCGCAGAGACAGCAGCCCCTCCCGGGCCCATGGCTCACCTAGCTCGTTGGTGAACAGCCAGCAGGTCTCAGGGCTGCGGACGGTGAAGGCAATGTAGGCTTCAGGAGCCTGCTGGTCTTTCAGGCAAGCAGAGAGCCTCTGCAGGACTCTGACCAGGGACATGACAGTTTCTGGGCAATATAGCACATCTGCAATGAAAAATCTCAGGTTACCGAAAGGGGCTCACTCCAGGATTCAGGATCCAGAAAAGAGGGTGCCTGGTTGTACTGACCTCAGCAGCAGGGCTGGGGCCTGGAAACCAGTTTTATTAGAATCATGCCATTGGACACAAAGAAGATGTGGTTAAAAAGGAAAACTCTTATGAGAGAAAAAAAAGCTGCTGAAAGACCCTGCAAGAAATGGAAAATATCCAGGACTCACTGGTGTTCCTTTAAAAAAAAAAACTGATTCTTTGCCTATGGTCTATTTAGAAGACGCTTAATGAAATAAACCCCAACCAGCTCTCTGTCTCAGAGTTCTTGCTTCCAGGGGCCTACTGTTCTGTTAGCTACACTGGGGGACAGGGGAGACAAACTTGCTCCCTGTCAGCATGCTTACATGGGAGGGTGCTGCTCAGGTTCTGTGTTCTGGCTACTGTGGGCCTGTGGGTCTCAGGGCTGTGGTCCAGGATCAGAGGCACAGCACTGTCAGCTGGACAGGGGACTGAGTGAGCTTGGTAGGGGACTGGGTGAGCTTGGTGGAGGACAAGGCGGCTGTTGGCCAAACACCCCTTGTCTCAAGGACTCTGCCTTGCACCCGAAGTGGCTGGTCCCCTCCCTCCCCCTTTTATTCCCTCAGAGATGAGATGTGGGGCTCATCTCTGAAAGACATGGGGGCATGGACCTAGGATAGAGACGTGCAGGCAGAGCCCTTGGGGTCAGATGTGCAAACATCAGACAACAGAGCCATATGCAGAGATAGAAGCAAGTGCTCACAGGGGTGGGGGCACTCAGAGCTTGTTTCCTGACTCGGACACCACTGTGGTTTGACCCTAGGTCTGGCCCAGGGCTGGGTGTCTGTGATATGCATAGGAATCAGACATGGTCCTGGGAGAATCATGCTTGTCCCTCGCAGCCCTGAAAAGATAGGGCTGCCGGGGCCATTTCAGCCCCACATCTGAAGACTGGGTGGTGGTGGAGGCGGGGCTGGTGTTCAGCTCCCTTGCTTCATGGCGCTGCTCTAGCCATTTCATTCAGGTTCTAGAGAGGGACATAAAAATTTCTCTACTCAGCTGCAGCCTGGCTAATAGGTTAGATGGCTTTGGTGCCCTGGGGCCTGTTCTCTCCATCTCAGGCTTTGCTGAGAAAAGCTGGGTTCATTTATCCGATGGAACCATTTTAACAGGAGTACATGTGGCCACTGTGTCAAACGGGAGAGCTGTGGCTTTAGGGCATCCAAGAGGCATGCCCTGTGGTTTGATGTTACCCTGAAGGCCCACAACAGCCCTTCTACAAGTCTCATCATTCCTCTGCCTAGCAGGGTGCACTGTCCCCTTCCCAGAGCTGAGAGCTGGGAGGAGTCACTCCAGTTGCCCTGGGGCGGGGCGGGGGGGGGCAGTACCTGCTGCTATGATTACGTCTGGCCGGAAGGCAGCCAGCTCAGGGGCCGTCACAACATCCCAGTCTAGCTGGGCCACCGTCACCCTGGGGCTCTCTGTGTCGTGGGCATTATGTCCTGGGTGCCTTTCAGGGTCAGTGGTGTCTGGTTCCAATGAGAGGCCATTGAGAAGGATGTTTCCTCGGAGCTGCTCAAGAACACAGCTGTGACAGTCGCTGAAGACGTATGTGCTGGGACAGCATGTCTTGCAAATGGCCAGGCCCGTGAGGCCAGCTCCACTGCCGAGCTCTAAGACAGTCCTAGGTGGGAGAAGGGGGCCTGTGTCTGAGACCGTGTTGGGGAAAACCGGCTTCCCTGCCCTGCCCTGCACCCCGAGGTCACCTGTGAGCAAAGGCGGCTGGGTTCTCTATGGCCCATTCAGCGAGGTAGAGTGCAGCGTCCCACGTGACCAGGCCGGTGGTACCATGGGAAACGATGGCTGTGCTCTCAGAGAGCGTGACCGAGTCTCCGGAAGGCTGGGCCGAGACAGGGAGAGAATTAATCCTGCTACCAGGAGACAAGGAGCTGATCTTAAAAAGAAAAACATCACAACAGGTGGATGGCTAGATAAGACCGTGGAACATCCTGCCACAGAATGCTACATGGCAATGGAAAGGAGCAGGTTGTCATTGTATGCGCTACCTGGATGGGTCTCGAGGGTGTTAACGCTGCACAAAGAAAGCCAATCTCAGAAGGGCACACATTGTGAGATTCCATCCATCTGACCTTCTCAAAATGACAGGACTGTGGAGAGGGAGAACAGATCAGTGGCTGCCCAGGGTGGGGTTGGCAGGGGCCCGGGGACAGGGGAGGCCCAAGGGAGGTCTTTATGGTAACGGAGTAGGTCAGTATCTTGATTGTGGTGGTGCCCACACGGGCCTGCATGTGTGATAAATGAGGTACACCTACACAGGCTCGGTGTATACACCGGTGTCCCTGTTGTAATGCCATACAAGTCAGGTCCCATGTTTCCAGTGGGGGAATCTGGAGAAAGGGCACCTCTCTGTACTGTTTTTGCAATTTCTGTGAATCTGTAATTATTAACAATAACAAAAAGTCACAACTCCCTGGCATCATGACCTATATGTGGAAAGTCTCAGCATGTGGGGCCTTCCTCAATTCAACCTGACATTTGGGGCTTGGGAATTCTCTGGTCTTTGAAGTTTCCTGTTGCCCTCAGAGAGGGGGTTTGCTGGCAAGGGCTTCATGGAATATGCAGTCCTGAAATGTGTTCTCCAAAGCGGGGCTTCTGAGCATGGCACCTCCAACATGCCGTCACCCAGGGGTGGTTTCTGGCTATCTCTGAGCTCACAAAACTCATATAGGAGACTCCAGTGTCTGGAGTACTGTGAGCAGTCGTTTGTTCATTCATTCATCCACACATTTTTCCTGAGCATCTACTACGGTGCTGGGGACTCAGATGTGACAAGATGAAGTCATTCCCTGTTCTTATGGAACTTCCATGCCAATGGGGGATAAAACCATAATAAACAAAGTAATTTCTCAGTTTTTCAGGGCTATGAAGAAAATAAAAAGGACTACATGATAACAGAGAACAGGAGGTCTATTTCAGATAGATTGGTCAGAGACAGCCTCTTTGATGTGTCATGTAACCTGGGATGTGAGTATAAAGGAGAAGTGAGGCATGTGAGGTTCTAGGAGGAGAGCATTCCAGGCACAGCATGTGCAAAGGCCCCGAGGCAACATTTCAGTTGGTGAGTTCAAGGAAGACAAAGAATGCCAGGGATGTGGAGCACAGGGAGAGCAAGAGGAACGAGATGAGAAGGCAGGCTGGGGCAGAGCATGCGGGGCATGGCAGGCTACGTGAGAAACTAGGATTTGAGTCTGAGTACGAAGGGCAGCCACTGGAAGGTTCTGGGTGGTCGAGTGACATGCTCTGATTTACCTCTCAAATCAAGGGGAGCACTCTGGGGGTTCTGAGAGTGTGGTTTTGAATCTTCCTGAATCCCCACATACAAACAGAGTAGTGAGATATGGACAACATTCAACAAAACTAAGTGAAGCCAAAATATCAACAAGTGGGGGCAAACCATAGACACAAGACTTGTGTGCTCCATGTGTCTGTGTCATGGGGCACATGACAGGCCTGAGGACAGAACCCCAGTAGCCGAGCATTCACTGGAAATGCAGGTACCAGCTGTGAACCACGGCCCACGGAGGAGAGAACTTGTTGCTCTAGTCATCGGGGGTGTGAGGGACCAGGGGTGAGGCCTAATGGCAACTAGAAACACTCAGAAATGCTCTCCTGTAACACCCATCCATGAAGTATTTACTGAGGACTGAGCACCAGGTCCCTACTATGCAATTTTGTGCATCACCTGACTTAACCCCCAGCCACCCCATAAACGAGGCACTATAATGTATTGAAATGCTTGGTTTACTGAAGGGGAAACCAAGGCTCAGGGTAGTTAACTGACCTCCTCTAAGATCTCAGAGCTGATGGGTCAGGATTTGCACCCACTTGAGGCTGACTGGAGTCTGAGTTTCAACTCTGTGTACAGGGGTGGATGTCTGGATTGTGTGGGGAGGGTGCCCATCTCCTACCAGCAGATAGCTCCGGTGGCACTGGGTGGGCTCCTCAGCCATCAGGACCTCTGCCAATGCCTCGTACAGCTCGTCCAAAGGCTCCATGTGGACAGCCTCGTGCTGGGGGTGGGCAGAGCAAAAGCTTCAGCCAAGACATTTAGGTTGACCCTCATGAATCAAACAAAGGTTCCATGTGTTCACTTTTACTCTGACTTGTTAAAAAGGCTGGAGGATTTTTACCGATTTAGATAGGAGATTTGTGATGGATTGACTTAATACAAGCCACCTGGCATACAAAAAGTTCATTTGGTAGGGAAGCTGGAGGGTATCTCAGGTATAGAGAGGGCAATGGTGAGGTATAGTCTAGGGCAGCAGAAATGGGACTGCATGAGCTGCCATGTGACGGTGACAGAGAGCTTTGCCCTTCCATCATGATGCTGTGGATGGATCAAACAACTGGTGCTTTTAAGTGAGCCCGGGCAAAAGCCACAAGGACGGGCACTCTGCATGGTACAGTTGGCTTCATCAATGGGCAAGCCTCTGTCGTGCCCTTCACAGGGGCAGCAGCAGGGCGGCCATGCTTCTGGTGGTTCTGGGGAGACCTGCAGGCCATGACTAGATGCACATGTTGGGGAGAATCAGGTGGGGAGGCAACAGAGAAGCCAGGAATGTTTCACATGCTAAGCTTGGGTGAGACATGGCCCATGCATTCAGTGGCCGAACACAGCAGGTCTGATGCTGATCACTAAGGAATCACCTCTCTGAGGTCCAGCCTAATGTGAAACCCAGCAAGTTTGGGCTCATTTTTTTTTTTTTTACTCTTTTTTTAATGTTATGTTAATCACCATACATTGTATCATTAGTTTTTGATGTAGTGTTCTATGATTCATTGTTTGCGTATAACACCCAGTGCTCCATGCAGAACGTGCCCTCCTCAATACCCATCACCAGGCCAACCCATCCTCCCACGCCCTTCTCCTCTAGAACCCTGTTTGTTTTTAAGAGTCCGTAAAAAAAAAAAGAAGATGATAGCGGGGCGGGGGAAGAATGAAGGGTGGGCTCATTTTTAAAATACATCCTGTATCAGTCAGGAAAAGAGTCCACATCAGATAGCCCATTAGGGAGAAGAGGGTAAAGCGAGCTAGTTACAAAGGTATTGCAAGACCTAAAACATCCAATAGAGGGCAGTGTGGCAATCCAGAGATCGGCAACAGCAGAAGTGGGCAGGCAGGCTAGGGGAGAAAGGTTGGGGGGGCGGCGAAGGGGGGCTGGGACCACAGAGGAAATGCAGCTGCTGCTGGAGACCTCCTGAAGCACAGAGGGAGAGATACCCTGGTCTCTCTTCCTCCTGCTCCCCCATAGCCTCTGACTGGTCGAACCCAGCTGGGAACAGTTAAACAGGGAGGCCCCTGACATATTGGGGTTTGCAGAGCAGGCAAAGGGCATGGGACAAATCGGAGCTCCAACAGGCAAAGCCAGGCACAGTCCACTTTCGGAGAGCCAGCCAAGTCCCAGGTGTTGTGTGGCTACCAGACAGTGCCCATTACTGACCTTTCTGATGAGCTCTGAGAGAAAGCACCGGACATACTTCACTGATGGCGGATGCTTCACACAGAGAGGATGTTTCACAGTCTGTGACAAAGGACGCAATGTGAGTTGCTGGAGAGACCCTGCCATCAGTCTCCCATGAGCTTCAAGTGAATACAAGGCAACCCCCATTACTTGATCGCTCAGAAAAGATGTGTACAGACACAAGGGTTCTGGGTTCAGGTGACCCTCATGCATCTGAAACAGTAAGTCTTAAGATACAATTCCTTTCCTAAAAAAATTTCTCCACTACAGTGGCATAGGCTGACAGAACATTCTGGGTAGAACATGGATCACATGGACCCAAGCTAATGCCCTGCTACAGACTGAATGTTTGTGTCCCCCCAGTTCATATGTTGAAGTCTAAAACCCAATGTGATGGTATTAGAAGGCAAGGCCTTTGGGAGTGATTAGGTCATGAAGGTGAAGCTCCCATGAATGGGATTAGTGCCTTTATAAGAGACCCCAGAGGGTTCCCTCAGTCCTGCCACAGTGAGGACACAGCTGTCTATGAATCAAGAAGTGGGCCCCCCACCAGACACCAAATTTTGGGGAACCTTGATCTTGGCCTTCCCAGCCTCTAGAACTGTGAGAAATAAATTGCTGTTGTTTATAAGTCACCCAGTCAATAGCATTTTGTTATAGCAGCTGGAAAGTGCTCTGCCACCCCTTCCCAGGGCAGGCAGCATGAACTAGTTTTTAGTGGGGACAACTGTGGGATTGTCTGGCTCTGTGGAAAAGGTGAGAGCCCAAATAGTGGGAACAGGCAGACTGGGCACTTGCTCTCCTGGAGCTCACATGCCAGGCTGAGGATGAGTGCTAGGATGGCTGGGACAGAGGAAGATGGGGACTCTGCCTGGGATGTGGTGGAGGGGAAGGTGGCTCTCAGGGGTGGTACTTCAGCTGATGTCTAGAAAAATCAAAGAGCATGGGGAGTGGGTTCCAGGCAGAGGGGATAGTTTGTGGAGGCTCTGAGGCAGGCATGGCCTGGCATTTTGGGAAGGAGGGCAAGGCAACAGGGCAGTGAGAGTGGGGCCAGGTCACGTGGAGGGACATGATTTTTTTAGTCAAGGGCAACAAAATACCCACACAACCCTTCAGGGGCTTTCTAGTTGGCTGGTGTTAGGTTTTAGCCTCAGGATGAAAATCAGAGTGGGCTGCTGCACAAGGACCTCAGAATCTCTAAGCTCACAGTCGTAAATGACTGGGTTGCCCTGCAAGCCTCCACTAGCCATGGCTGAATCTTTCCTATATGGTGGTCAGACAATCTTGGTTCACCCTCCACACAGGAATTCTTAACCTAGGCTTCTTGGATGGGCTTGGTGCTTGGAGGGTTGTCTATAACTCCCGTGAATTTGTATACAAAATGTATTCTTCTGGTCCTCCTTTTTATGGGGGTGGGGTGAGAACAGGAGAGTCTACAGCTTTGGGTTTTCAGAAGGGTTCACGATCCTCAAGAGGGTTCATAGCCAGGATGCAGCGTGATTTCCACTTGATCCACATGGCCAGGGTCAGGATGGGGCAAGGCCAGGCAGAGTGGTGGCCTTACCTCTACCCTTGCCCAGATGTACCTTAGAATTCAAACCCTACCTCAGAAAAGCAGGCATATCCACATCTAGAAGAGACACGAGTAGGCAAGACTTGCCTCCTTATTTTTTCCTTAAATGTAAATGTAAAGAAGAAAGTCTTTGAGTAGCTACCAAATGCTAGATGTTCCCATAGCTGTCATCTTGGTTTTCATTGTGGATAGTTTCAAAGATATCTCCCAGATTCCCTCCTCTCATGCAGATTTTTGTATATTCTAATGTCTTCATCTAAGAAAACAACAGAGTCAGAGCTGCCTGAGGTGCTGCTACCCAAATGCAGTGTCTTTCTTTTTAAAGGATACAAGCGCGCCCACTGTGTTTCTGTCATGTCTTCATGGGCAAGTCAGGAGGCTGGTGATGCGACCCAGTGATTCTGATTCTTACCTTCTGCAAAATATTCAGCAGCAGCTCAGGACCTGATGAGTCCCTTAATTTCTCTTCTAGGCTCTATTCAGAGAGAGAGTGGAGGGGAGAGAGAGAGAAAAATCTCAAGGGCATTTTCACAGGAACATTAAACATGCAATAGGACATGTTAGCAAAGTGTTAAGTGATCTCTCCTCAGGGACCTGGGGCCAATTGGAAGGGGAAGCCACAGGCTGGCTGAAACCCTGAACTTGAGAAGTCCTGGGTTACACACCTCGATGAGTCAAAGAAAGAACATCAGAAGACAGACTCTTGGTTTGTGTTAGCCCTGGCTGCTTAGGCTCACCTGGGTCACAGAGCAGCTCCAAGGCTGAAATGATCAACCAGGAATTACGGGAGGAGCCATGACACTGACACCTGATGGGCTCACCTTGAACTTGACATCTTTAAAATGGACACACAGGCCAGGCAAGGTTATGCTGTCTTCTCTGACAGAGAACTCCAGCCCAGTGGTGAGGTCAGGCTCTAGAAGTAGGCATACTGGCCCTGGCTGGTGTGTGGTATCAGGCAAATCACTTCATTTCTCCAGAGTGAGTTAGGCTCTAAAAGGCCTATAAACCTTGGCCCTTGCCCCTCTCTCTGACCTTATCTGCCACCACCCCTGGCCTCCTTGTCATTCCTCAACCACAGCAGCCTATTCTCACTGGCAGGGCCTTCCCACAGCAGGCTGCTTTACTGTTCAGGTTCTGGCTCAAATGTCACCTCTTGGGGGAGGCCTTCCTGACTCCCCTACTTTGATGATACATTTCCCTGTTTTATTGACTTTACAGCCACTGTCATCTCCTGGTGTTTTCTTGCTTATTCATTTACCTGTTTATTCTCTGGCTCTCCCATCCAAGCAGGGCCTCATCTGTAATGTGTACTGCTGATTCCTGGTGCCTGGCTCATGGAAGGCATTCAGTAAATATTTGGTGATGGAATAAAAATACTAGCTAACACCCACGTCACTTACCATGAGCTAGATAGACACTGCCTCAGGTGCTTCAATCTCCTGTAATTCTGACACCAGCATCATCACTGTAGTCCCCATTTAATAAGAAAACTAAGGTATAGGAGAGATGTATTCACTTGCCCAAGGTCACACGGCTTGTATGGGGGTTGGCCAGGATTCAAAACAGGCAGGCTGGATCCCAGGCCTGAGCTCCCCCCTGCTACACTCTACTTCTTTACTAATCAAGCCATCTTTCTGGTCAAATGTGAATGGTACTAATAGTACCCCCTGCATGGCTGTTGTAGGCCAGTCTAAGTAAGCATTTATCATGGGCCTGGTACAGAGTAAGCACTCATTTCATGTGAATAATTATAGTCGATATTGAATTGGGACCCACTGATGCTATTATGAAGGTTTACATTTTGGGTTAAAAAATTACATATTCCTTTCTGACCGGAAAGATCTCTCAGAATGCTAAATGGGTTAGGTCAATGAGACACAAATGACTAACCACCACCCCTTAAGATGGGGCAGACTTGGGGGGAGGAATATGTACCCAATCTGAGTCATCCCAATGAGCTCACCGCACATGAATTATGAAGGAGGCAGCATCATTAGAGCCCTTGCATTGGCAGAAGGAAGCTGCTCTCATGGTCATTTGCCTGTGCAGGTCTCCAGGGCAGGGGAGGTGAGACTTCTTTCGTCTCTCTTCTGGCCTGTTTTGTACCTCCCTGTCTCTTCCATCACAGGCATAAGAGCCTCAAACTGCCTCTGAGAGGATTTTGTCCAATGCTGACGGTACAGATGAGAACACCGAGGCCTGGCGGGGGAGGGAGTGTGGGTGTTTGTGATTTGGTCACTGCCCTCATTGCAACTGGTCTCCCGGTGTCCTGAGGACGTTGACTGTTTACATGCGCAGGAACAATGGCTAGAATGACAACTAGCTAAACAACAAAAGTAATGAAATTTATTGTGAATTGTCCCTGACCTAACTCCCGAGTGACAAAGGGAGTTAGGAGGAAACTCCGCATTCCTTGAATTCGTGGACTCAGTGTGCAAAGGCAGTCGAGGGCGGGAAGGGCCAGGAGAGGGAGCAGAAGGCCTAGTGCAGGCTGGGCTCCCCAAGAGCGCGCAGGTGTGCCTCCTGCTGCCCGCCGCCAGCCCGCGCGGCCCCCGGCAGAGCCCGGGGGACATGGACCCGACGCGCGGCCCGTTTGTGCGAGGGAGCCGAGAATATCACGCGGCGGGGGGAGGGGGTCGGGCGCCGGAACCCGCCCCGCCCCCACCCCGCCACAGCCGCCCCTCGCCCGCGGTACCTCCCGCCTGCCCTACGCGCGCCCCACCGCCCACCTGCCAGGGGAAGGAGCGCAGTGTGCGCGCCGCCAGGAAGCGGCGCTCGAAACTCTGCAGCACGCTCTCGGCCTCCGCGATCTCCTCGGACGCCATGGCGGGGCGGGCGGGGCCGCGGCGTTGCCCGGGAGACGGGGCGGCAGAGGGGCGGGGCTGAGGCGGTGAGCGGGGGCGGGGGAGGCGGGTTGGGGGCGGTGCCAGGTACGGCTGGGCGTGTGGGAGGCGGGGGCAGGGTTGGCTTGGGGCGGGGCCTGAGGCTTGAGGGCGGAGTCAGGGCTTTGGCGCCAAGGGAGGGCAGGCGGGAGGCACCGGCTCTCTGGTAGCTTCCAGTCAGGCGAAGGGCGAGGTAATCCTTCTTTTGTTCTCGCGCCTTCACGAGGGTTTTCTCGGCGGGGTCCGAGTGGACGGACGCGTAGCCCCCTCCCTGTTGCGCTCCTGGGAGCGAAGGAGCCTGACTGCCCTCACGTTCCAAGGCTGTGTCCTCAGGCGGAGGGTTGGGGGCCGCAGGCCTTCGCCTCCCCTTCAAGTCAAGGTGCGGGTTCGCGGCTCCGGGTGGTTGGGTAGGTGGCGCGGTTAATGGGCGAGGATACGTAGGTTCTCAGACCTGACCCACCAGGGCGCCACAGGATGAGTGCAGGCCTGTGAGGTGCGCCCCTCCGCCAGAATCTTACACATTCCGCTCGAGGCCGTGGTGGGGTTTAGTCCCCTCTGCGGTCCGCGT
Source organism: Zalophus californianus (assembly GCF_009762305.2). NCBI lineage: Eukaryota > Metazoa > Chordata > Mammalia > Carnivora > Otariidae > Zalophus > Zalophus californianus. The sequence goes on from NC_045604.1 coordinate 73,539,703, forward strand.
GCTCTCCACAGCGCGGTGCCCTGTCTGGGCGGCGACCTCAAAACGGCGAGCCATGCGCTGAGGTGCGCTCCAGAGCGGGGAGGGGGCGAGGAGCTTGGCAGGGTCAGCCTGAGGTCACGTCCTCTCCATGACCTCGACACGAGGCAGGACCCCCCACTCCTCCGTCCTTCGGGTCCGCCCTTAACCCATCCAGTCTTGCCTTCACCAGACACTTATTAAGCACCTACTGCGTGCCCAGTGCTGTCAGGGCATGCAACTGTGAGGGAAACCAGGAGTGGCCCCTGAGGGTCAGGGGCTCGCGCGGGGGAGTAGGCACAGGACTAATTATCAGACAAGTATGTGTAGACGCGCCATGCAGGTGAGCTCCCCTAACTAAGGAGGACTTACAGTAGAAATTTGACCTTGTAGGGAAAGGAATGTGGATGGAGAGTAAGAGGGCTGCTGGGGGTGGTGGGGATGGGGAAGAAAGGGAAACAAAAATAATGATTTCCATTAGGCATTATTGTGTCTGGAGTGAAAGGCAGGATAGACAGCAACCCGTGGCGCTGCCTCTGGAGTTTGAGCTGTGTTCAAAGTCTAACACGTTTACTTTAGCACATGTCTCATAAAACTCCATTTGGAAGAGTCCAGAGCTAATTTGCTAAATATACTTGCAGAAGGTAGATGAGGGGGCAGATTAAATCTTATTACCCCTTTCAGATGAAAAACACTGAGCCTTGCTCAGCTATGAGAACAAGAGAGGAGAATTAATTCTAATTGAATGCATTTATTCTCATATCTCTTGTTCTAACACCAGCACCAAGTGAGCACAGGTTCCAACATAAGAATGATTTGTCTTTTATTCCCTTGACACTGTTGATTTAAATAGAGAGGGTGGACTGTGATTATTGCTGTTTTTACACAGAATTAATGGTTTCTGGGTCTGATGTTGTAGAAATCCTCTTAGTCACAATATCCTGAGGTAGAATCATCTGAGATATGACAATGAGTCTCAACCAGGGCTGAGTCTTGGTCCCAAGGGAATGATGCTTCAGAACTGGGCCAGGCGGATTGGTTCACTTTTGCTGTTTTGATCAGCTCTCTGCCTGCAATAGACAATGAAAACCAATGGGAAAGGGTCAAACTCATAAATACTAGGCTTATTCCGTTAACACGTATAATAGCTTTTAATTGCTTTTTTTCTGAGAAGCAAAAGGGCATGTACAGTCAATGCCATAATAAGTAATACTGTGTGGTTTTTTAAGATATTAGTAAATCTAGTCTGGTTCAGCCTTTCCTGATGCCATAGATGGGAGGTAGATTGGGAAAGGACCCCAAGTGGGCCATAGCACTGACCTGCACACAGAAGAAACCTTTATTTTGGTGTGTGGGCTCTTGGGAGGGAGAAAGGTCATAAAGTCATACATTTCAGATCTGAATCTGGAAGAATCAAGGCACTGAAGGCATTTTTAACATCCCAGGGACCTCATAGGTGTGTGTTCAGGTGTAAGTGAAGATTAGGACTGACATTTAACACAAAAACTAAAAATTTCAGGGTGTGTTTATATGAAGAGAAGCTTTAGGACACATCCCACGGCCATGCCAGCAGCAAAAGGGGATGTGTATGTGCACATGCTGTATTAAAGATTTGGCTTCTGGATTTGAGGCTTTTAATAATAATAATAATAATAACAACCACAACCACCTAATACATTTTTAACTGTATGGAGTGGTTGCTTTTTAGAAATTATGCTGTGGGCATGGTAGTTTAATCAGTACCTTGAAGTTTTTCCTTTATCTCTCCTATAGCTAATGGTTTCTTTAGAAAAGGACCAATTGATTTCTTTTTAAAATGTTGCTTCAGGGTGTAGAGACCTTTATAGGTCGTGTTTCAACTTATAGGAAATTTTTATAGTTCAAATATAAATTACTTTAAATGTAGCCTTTGTAATGGAGTTAAGGTTAAGTAAAGTTCTGACTTTCCTTAAGCTGTTTATAGTGTTCAGGAGGCTCCCGTTCTATTGGGATAGGAGCTATGTTAAAGCAGAAGAATGGTCAGGGTTGGGTTTAATAAGGAATGCAGGAGGCTCAGTCTAATGATGTAATTATTGAGATAGAGAAAGAGGTGCACTGGGGCTCTGTAATGCTTTGATTGGTGGCAGAACCAGTGTTATGAGTTGGATTGTGTCCCTCCCCACCCCGCCCTGAAAATATGTTGGAAACCCTAACCCTTGGTACTTAGGACCTTATGGTACTGGTGACCTTATTTGGAAATAGAGTCTGCAGATATAATTAAGATGAAGTCATCCTGGCTACAGAGGGCCCTAAATATCATGACTGGTGTTCATATAAGAGAAGAGAACACCGTGTAAAGACAGAGACACAGGGAGAGGATGGTCATGTGATGATGGAGGCAGAGACTGGAATGATGCATCTATAACCAAGGAATACCAAGGATTGCCAACAACCACCAGAAGCTAGAAGAGGCAAAGGAGGATTCTCCCCTATAGGTTTCAGAGGGAGCCTGGCCCTGCCAACACCTTGATTTTGGCCTTTTACCCTCCAGGTCTGTGAGACAATAAATATCTGTCGTTTTAAGCCAGCTAGTTTGTGGTACTTTGTTACGGCAGCTGTGGAAAACTAATACAATTGGTATGTCATTTGGGAGGCCCACAAAATGAAAATGCAGGGTCCTTGTTAAAAAAATCAAGAATTCTGAAATGGTGCCAGTAGATTATTAAACCAAGTTGGGGGCTCTTCTGAGCCCTGGGCCTTGAGTGATTCCTCAGGTCACAAGTCATGAACCTGGCCTTGGTTGCTGGGTTCTCAAAGTGCTGGATCCCCTTTGGCATGCAGGAAGTGGTTGAAGTGGATTATTACAATGTGCAGTGATTAACCATGGGAAACCCAAAGAACACTCACTTCTTTTTCCGATGAATGGCTGTGTATGTCACGCTAGCAACAAACAGAACTGCAAGAACTCCTGTGACAATCGCGAGACCAAACACTGTCTTTTGGAGAGCCAATGTCCTCCGTGTCTCTGCTCCTGATAAAATATCAGATGGTTTTTAATTGTCTGATTATTAAGAGGCTGTTCTGGCTGCTCCTGGGTCCCTAGGAAGTTTGTCATCCAGGCTCTGGTGAATATTAATTATGGAAATGAAATGTACATTTAACCCAAGAAAGTGCTCACTGTAGAGAAACCTTGTAGGGCAAGTTGTTGAAAGCCGATTTACTAAACGACTTATTCACCAAATGACCCATTTTCCTAATGACCACTTTGCCAAGTGACCAATTTGCTAAAAAGCCAATTTGCTGAAAATCAGTTGGTGGGACATTTTGTTTATAAATAACTGATGACAGGCAGCCTAACCCCAGGCTCCCAATGGGCTATGGGACAGGGGAGGGGCCAAAAATTTTAGCAAAACTCCAAACTTAAAAAAAAAAAGCCTCAATAATTTGGTGAATTGTCATTCATTTAATTAGATTCCTACAAAATGGCCTGCTTCCTGGGGGTTCACAAGAAGATCGTGTGCAGTAGCTTAGAAGAAGGGAAAAGGGTGTCCTTTGTACTCCGTTCTAATTGAGCATAGTTAAAACGTTTTAAGTAAAATAAATAAATCACCGAGCAGCATCTAAGTCTCTCTCTGCAGAAGAAAAGCTGGCCAGTGTTTGCAAACAACTGAATTCTCAGAGATGATTGCATTCTTCCTTTATATCATCCAGATTTAAGATTTTGAAATCTTAAGAATTAGCAACCTTATTTACAGGAACCACCTCCTTTCCCCTTTTTTCAGCAGTGAGTGGAATAGTAAGGTTTCATTCCTCCCCTGTGAGCAGCTTTCTTCTAGGCACCAGCAAGGACTGAGTTGCTGAAGGAAGGCTGCTTTTCTGTATCTAGAAGGGGCATCAAGGGACAGACTGCATGTGATTTCTGAGGATCAGAAGGATTATTGCTTGCTGTTTTCTATGGAGAGCCTTCCTTTTGCCCCAAAGGCACTATATGAAATGCTGCCAACATGTGGAGGGATTCCCTACTTCCTTCTCTATCTGTTTAGAGCTGCTGCTATCTTGCCCTGGGGGCACCGAAGCTGCCAGGGAAACAGGATTATTCTGCCCCCCCCCCCCAATTTTGATTCTTTTCTCAGGACAGAACACACTATCAATTTTCTTTTGGTTGATTTTGTATCTCACCTGGCTGCTGGTCATAAGAGTCCACAAGCATTTCCTGGGTGACTGCCAGGGAGCCATTGTGGGGTTCAGGGGTAACCCCCAGGAGCTTACACATGAGTGGGTAGATGTGGATGCTGTCAAAAGGCTCAGCTAGGTGATTCTTCTTGAAATCTGGCCCAAAAGCTCTGAATATGGTCTTCATGTCCATGTCGGCATTATCAAAGCCATGATCTCCTTTGTTGAAATATATAATAAATCGCTGAAAAATAATAACAAAAAAGCCATTTTAGATTCCAGTCCCCTGAAAGAAAACTGTCCCTTATTGTCATGCTTGTCAGATCCATGAAATCTTTGAAAATTTAAACGACAAGGAAGGACACTGCTCTAAAGTGCCAAAGAGAAGAGCAAGGAATGAAAGATCTTTAAGAAAGAGAATAAAGAAAGCATACCCATTAGACATAGCAAGAAGATAATACTGACAATAATAATAAGCTCAGACATAGTGCCTCTGGTGATGGCCTCATGTGCTTTGCAAGCTCCTCAACCGTGAAGAGAGAAGAGTAACACCTACTTCACTGTGCACACCAAAGCAGGCAGATGGATGGGGATCTGAGAAGTGTACTCAGTGAGAGGCATTTTCTTCTGCCTTACGGTCAGTTCAGAAGGTTCCCTGTTCCCTCAAACCTGGTTGGTTATGTTGGGATTGTGACTACTGCATTAAGTCCCTTCACTTCACTCTCAACTTGTTACATCATGAACCAGGCTTACAAAGGCCAGTGACTGTAGAATCTCTCCTTGGCAAGACCTTAGCTTTGGGCAAACATCCTCAGTGTTCTGGGCCGTGTGAGTGATAGCAAAATATCAATAAATTGTTGCATTTTACTGTGACTATTTCCACCAACATTAAACAATAACCTTAAGAGCTTTCCTATACCTGTTATACTCTGAATTTGTAGCAATACAAGAGTATACAGATTGCAGACATGATTATTAATGTTCAGCTCCTGTCCGTAGCCTAGGACAAGCATTCTTCAAGGGGATGCTCTTCTGTCATGTGATGTTTAGATATCACCTAAACTTTGTTCTGCCATGAATTATTGGTTGGTAGTTTACAAAAACCAGACCACCTTACTTATGTCTCACAATTAGCCTTGATTTTGGTATTTTCTTCTTTAGATTTGCTTATTTTTTCATAACAGCTTTGTTGAGATATAATTTGTATACCATACAATGTACCACGTAACATGCACAATTTGATGATTTTTAAATTTTTCTCAGAGTTGTGCAACTATCACCACAATCAATTTTGGAACATTCATTACCCCAAAAAGAAACCCTGTACCCTTTAGCAGTCACTCCTCATTTTCCCCCGACATCTCCCCCCCTGCTCTAGACAACCACCAGTCTGTGTCCTGTCTCTATAGATTTGCCTATTCTAAACATTTCATTTAAATAGAAATTCATTTAAAAAAATCATACAATATGTAGTCCTTTGTATTTAATTTCTTTCAGTGATCATAGTATTCTCAAGGTTCATTCAAGTTATAGCATGTATCAGTACTTTGTTCCTTTAATGGCAACAAAATATTCCATCGTATGGATATACCATTTTCATTTATCCATTTGTCAATTGATGGGTAATTGGGTTGTTTTCACTTCTTGGTTATTATGAATAACGCTATATGAGCATTTGTGTATAATTTTGTTTGTGAACAGGGTTGCTTATTATTATTATTATTATTATTATTTTTGATATATGCAAAGGGGAACCGGCAGGTTTTTTTTTTTTTTTGGTGAATCTACTGGTGATCTGTGCATAATGATCAAGCACACAGGCTTGGGTTCAAACTTCAGCCTTACACTTCTAATCCCAAATCACTTCTCTCTATCTTTGGTTTATCCCTCATTAAAATGGGGGAGATAAGAATATCTTTAGGGGTTGGGAAAACAAAAAATGAAATAACTAATGATAAAATTTTAGTACAGCACTGGACAGTGCCTTGGTCAGGGAGGGATGTTTGTCATTATTGCATAGTGGTGACATAGGACAGGGTTGTTGGTTGGGATGTGGGGTTAGGAGTGGGGAACACTTAGGAAGCAGTGGATTACAACTTATGATTTAATTTTTTTCAGAACTGTTTCTCTCTAGAGGCTGTCCAGACCCAAGGTGACTTTATTCATTTTAGAATCAACTCACCCCATTGATGTTATAACCAGAGTCGGCATACATCACGATTGGCAGGACCCGCTTGTGTTTAGCAAAATGGAAGCGTTCTGGGAATTCCTCCTTCTTGTACACATTGAGGTGAGGGTGTGCATTCTTCAGTGCTTGGTAAACGGCTTCCTCTTGCCCTGGTTTGGGCAGGAGCATCCCCATGCCACCATAGTCCACGATATCAAACTTGACCAAGTCCCTGAACTTGATGTAGTTAGTCAAGAGGATCTCAGTGACGTTGGGCTTCTTTTTTACTGTGGTCATGCCGTGGTCTGATGTGATGATGACATTGAGGTGGTCGGTCAAGCTGTGTCTCTCAATGGCTTCCACCAGGTACCCGATGGTTCTGTCGATTTGCTGAATAATCACCCTTCTCTTCTCCGTCTCAGGCCCAAATTTGTGTCCCATGTTATCTGGCTCTCCATAGTATAGAGTCACAAAGTCAAAGTCTTCCTTAGTGAACCAGCTCATGACAATATCGATGTTCTCCCTCCACTCTGTCTCGTTGCTGTCTGGGTGAGTGTAAGACTCCACCAGGGACCGCTGGACAGCCTCCCCTTTGTACTTCACACCTCCTCCAGGATAGTGGAATGATGCTGTCTTCTTCCCCTGCAAGCATAAGAAGAAAATTCTGTCAGGGCTGTTTCTCATATCTTTTTCATAATAAGTCAAGCCTGACCTGTTGATGTCCCTGCCCTAGCCCAGAGTCATAGAGAACATGTGAGCATTGGAGTCAGATGGTGTTGGACTTCATTCCTCGCTTCACCAGGATCTCATCGAATCTATAACACCATTAGTTGCAAGACATGCTATTATTTTATGTGCTAGTAGAAGAAGAATGCTGCCAGTTAAACCATGACACTCCACTGATTGTAAGATGCACTCCAACTTCAGAGTGGCAAGATGGAAAAAAAAAATTCCTTGGAATGGAGGAAAAATGGTACTTTCTGTATTGGTGATGGTGAGTGAATTCTTTAATTTCTTAAGCTTCAGTGTTTCTACATGTAAAATGCCAAAAAATTGATATGATTTTTGTGAGGATTAAGCCAGATAACTTTAAGATAAAGTGGTGGGGATTGTGTTTTGGCATGTGGTAGGCACTTTTTCTTTGCCTCCAGGTAAAGGAAACCACCAAAAAGTCTTCCCTGATGTGTGTACTGAACACTTAATATGTTTGCCTGCCCAGCACCCACTCCCCCTCTGCTGGTTCAGAGAACCCTGACTTCCCCTAGAGACTATGCCCTTGCTTCATGGCTCGTTTGGGATGTGTTGTTTACACATCTGGCTCAGAGGTGGGATGTGGCTGTGGCCTGGCCAATCAGAGGACACTGCATCCACTGGCCACAGAAATTGGTTCAGCCTTGGGCCCATGTCCCAGTCAGAGCCAAAGAGATTTGATCTTGAGAATTTTGGGGAGGAGGAGTAAGGGCTAGAGGAAAGCTTTGGACCAGAAATCAGGTTGTTTTAACAACACACATGATTTCAAAATATTCTTAAATGATCCCCCCAGCAGAAAGGTGGCTGGTAATTTGGTAAAATTTGGTAAAATTTGGTAAAATTATTAGGAAAAAAAATAATTTTATGTTTGCTCACCAATGAGTTAACAATGAGATGGACACATCTCACTAAATAAGTCCTGTTGTTGTAAAGCAGCTCCTCAGCCAGGACATGGAACATAGTAGGGACTCAATGGATTTTTCATTTAATGAATGAATGACCTACTTATTTGGGGAGCAAGTACTTTCCTTTGCCTCAGCAAAGCTATTAACTTGAAGGCTGTACTGTGACACTTCCTCTATCACCCAAGATTTGGATGTTCTGAAAAACACAAAAGTTCATTCATTTTAGTAGAACCAAGGATGGTGTTGGTGTCACTATGTTGATTTGGTACGGAGAATAAATGACCAGGAAGAATTTGAGGATAATGGCACCTGGATTGTGGCTGTTTGGTCAATACATGAGCAGAAAAGTATAACCAAGAGTAATGACAAAACTTCCAATGTACTGTTTGAGAGAGAAAAACAGGAAAGCAATTTGGAAGTTTTAGGGGATGCAGTTGGTTTTCTACCCAGATCCCCTTATTGGGCCAGTGCACTCACATTCACTTCAGCTGCTCCACGTTCTGGAAAATTACCTTCGGCCAAGTGGCCAAATCTTGCCTCACCTGGGAAGGTGTGCCATACTGCTCCTTCACTCCTAGCTGCCTATGGCCAGTGATTGACTGATGGGAGGACAAAAGACCAGCTTCCTTGCCTCAGGTTGGGATAGCATGGAGGTGCGATTCATGCTCCAGAGCTGTCTGTGGGATTAGGCTGAAGCTGGTCTCTAACTGCAACTACAACTCACTTATCTTCTTCAATCCTTGCCCTGTCAGTTTCCCTCATTCCCATCTCCTGAGAACTCTCCCTCAATGCCCTATATGCACCAAATCCCTGTCTCAGGCTCTACTTTTAGGAAACTTGAAATAAGATATAAATCTTTTTTTTTAAAAGATTTTCATTTATTTATTTGAAAGAGAGAGAGAGTGTGAGCACAAGCAGGCAGAGGGGCAGAGGAAGAGGGAGAAACACACTTCCCGCTGAGCAGGGAGCCCAACGTGGGGCTCAATCCCAGGACCCTGGGATCATGACCTGAGCTGAAGGCAGACACTCAACCGATGGAGCCACCTAAGCACCTGAAGATAGAAGTCTTAATACAAAGTATTCTTTTCAAGGCTTCAGAAGCTCTGCTATCCATTGCTATAGGTGAAATATTGTGCCCTCTGCCCTCCAGCATTCATTTTCTATCATGTGATTTAGTTTTATTTTCTCTAAAGCACTTTACCCAATCTGAACTTATCTTAATATGTTTCTTTTTTACTATTTCCCTCCCTTAGAATGCGAGTTCCGTGAGATCAGGGGCCGTGTTGATTTTATTGACCACTCTTTTCCTGGGATCTAGAACAGGCCTGGCTCAGTGTAGGTGGTAATTTTTGGTTAAATACATGTTGAATGAATGCATGGATCACATCTCCTTTTGTGGGTGCAAAACCCATCCTATTCTCACTCCTGATTAACTTATGGAAATAGTTACAGAAGCTCTTTCTTTTTTGGATTCTAACATCTTATTTGTATACTCTTCAGGCAACACATTTTCATTTCTGATAATAGAATTTCTATGGTTGCTCTAACTTGCAAATCCTCTAATATTTATTTATTGCATTTCTGATTGGCATTACTCATAATTCTCAGTTTTTAGCGGTGGTACTTTGTTTAACTTACATATAAATTGACTTTGCTCTGAAGTATGGAATTGGCTGGAGGGATAAAACTTTCAACATTTTGTAGAACATAGTTTGACTGGCTATTTTATTATCTAGAATAAGCTGACATTGACATTATGAGGGACTTAGGCAGCTCTCCATAACCAGTTGACTTCTTGATGTTTGCATATTAAATCTCAGATGTTCTCAACTTGAAATTGTTTTCTTGTGCTGTATGCTCAACACGCACCTTCTTTCAAGATATCTCAAACTGTAGTCTTAGGAAACTGTGGTTTTTTTAAACTTTGCCCCATAGGGATTTTAAGAGTTATACTGTTCCATGAAAGAAGCTCTGGAGAGAAATTATGTTTGGGTGTGTGTATACACCACCCCCTCACATGACTCTGTTTATTTGGGACCTGTGATAATCAAAAGTGCTATTTTCAACAAATACTTCTTAGAAATAATCTGAGTACTTAATTGGATGCAAAAGAGTGGGTATTTACTATTCTACCCTTTAATTAGCATAATCAGTGTTTCCAGTAGCAATAGCAATTGGAAAATCGCTGGTTTTATTAGGTTCATTATTCTCCCTTAGTGTAGTGTTGCATCAATGTGCTCTTAAGTTGCTTTTTTTAAAATAAGAGTTCGTACTTCCTATAGGCAAAATCCTTGGGTTTTTTTACAGAGTCCACCAAACTCCTCAGAACTAATCATTAGAACAGAAGTTTCAGTTTGGTTTTGCATTATGTCTGATCTCTTCCTTTAGGACAGAGTGAATGTCACAAGGTGCACATGTTTTAGGAAGGCCCTCGAACATTTCATCATGGTTGTACTTTGGTGGGAAGTATGTATGGTTTAGGGAAAGGAGTTAGTTCCTCCTTCTAGGAAGAGATTGGGTGGAAAGAGATGGACTCCATGTATGTGAAATTCAGAAGTCAAGGTTGATTCTGAGTGTTTTCATTGCTTTTCTGTGCTCCAGAGGAGTCACTGGATGGAAGGAGCCAGATGGCCAAGATTCTATTTTCTCCCCCTCCCACACCCTTTCAGAGGTCAGATTATTATTCTTAGAACCTTTATGATGCATAATAAAGACATGGTTTCGGCCAATATTGGGATGAAATATCTTGTTATTAATGCTCTAGGCAGAAGCAGCTGGTACCATCTAGCTCACAGCTCTTCCAAGTTTGGAAGCTACTGTCTAGGAGACTTGGCTTACAGTGAAAACTATACCTGCCCTCCTCACCCTTTCTCCAAATCCCCTCCTGGTTGTAGCCTATCATGGTCCTGATACAGACTCTTGGCAGCCATGGGGATCTCATTCAGATTATCCCCTGCCATTTCACTCCTTAATAGGCTCTATAGCTCCTCCATAGAGAAGTGAAACATGCCCCTAGGTTATTACTTATTTATTATTATTTTTTATTATGTTCAGTTAGCCACTGTATAGTACATTACTAGTTTTTAATATAGTGTTCAATGATTCATTAGTTACATATAACACCCAGTGCCCTCCTTAATACCCCCTTAATACACTTAATACCCATCACTCTGTTGCCCCTTCCCCCCACCCTGCCCCTAGGTTTTTATGGTTTTCCTGGACCTTAAAGTCATGGCTGCCTGCCTTTCTCTGAGGATTAGGACTTCTGAACTTGGTGAACCACTTCAGCCATGAATCATGTTCAGTTATCAGGCATGCTCATTTAAAATCTGAGCTTGCTGTAAATGGAGCCTCTCAGTTCATACCCTGACCGTTAGTGAAGTCTGCTGGAGTGTGGATATGTTCTTGGACTGTGAATAATGGACTCAGAGGTGGCCAGGAATCCCATCTTTTAGGCATCATCCACAGGGCATGTCAATTCTTATGTATCTTAATGGACTCTGGCAGCATTAATGTCATGGAAGGAAAACATTTTAGTCCTCTTAAAGGTAAATGCATCAATCTCCACAAAGCCCACCTGGAAGATACTCAGAAGAAGGATGGATTTTCCCAGTGATGGATACAGGTCAGGCCACTCCCTTATAGTCCTGCCTGGTAATATAGATAGGCCCCTGAAAGGCATTTAGGGCCAGTTGGTATGCTGTTACTGGGGGGCTGACCTGGGGCCACAGGTTTGCTCTGATTGCAGCAGCTTTCCTGCCAACTCCTCGAGGACCTGGCCAATGGCCCTGTCCCATGGCAGGAGATGTCAATGGTAGAATGAGATATACCAGCTTGACTTTCACTTGCCAAACTCATGGCATATTGTCAGTCGTCGGGCCCTCCACCAGATCCTGTTTTTGCACAACCACATAGGAATTCAGCAAAGAGGAAGAACACTCTGATTATGAATTGAGCAGAAGGAGACAATGTCTTGAAAATAAATGGCAATGAGACAAGAACCATGAATAAGAAAAACTGTAGGAAAGAATGCTACCAGAAGCTTCATGCCAATGAACAAATACCATAGCAAGAGACTAGAGAGGCCCTGGGTTTTGAACAGTGAATTAATGAAGACTACCTAGACCTCCCTAGGAGCAAGGCAAATACGTGATTCATTATGAAATCCACGGTTGAATGTTTTGGCCAAGGAACTAATATTATGTTATGGTTAAGAGTTAAGAGTTGCTGAACCCAGAGTGAGTTCAAATCTTAGCTTTGCCTCTTGCTAGCTTTGTGACTTTTGAGAAGTTATGGCACCGCTCTGTTAAGTGGGCATGATCGTTACACCTACCTAAGAACTGTTATAAATTAATAAATGTAAAGCACTTAAATCAGTACTGGGCACATAGAAGGTGTTATGAATGGTATTTTCTTGGGGGGACAGAATTTATTTGCATAGTCTTTGCCTCAAAGTTAAAAAAATGTGACGGAGGAAGGAATCTAGAGCCCAACAGTTAAGGGAAAAATGAAGCTGAGGTAGAGTCATTGACAACCCCTTGTGATTCATTTAGAGCTATGTTGTCCAATATAGTAGCCCTTAACCACATGTGGTATTTAGATTTAAATTGAAATTAATAAAAATTAAACGCAGTTGGGCGCCTGGGTGGCTCAGTCAATTAAGCGTCTGCCTTCAGCTCAGGTCATGATCCCGTGGTCCTGGGATCCAGTCCCGCATCGGGCTCCCTACTTAGGGTGGAGCCTGCTTCTCCCTCTGCCTCTGCTGCTCCCCCTGCTTGTTCTCTCTCTCTCTCTCTCGCAAAAATAAATAAAATCTTAAAAAAAATTAAATGCAATTAAAAATTTGGTTCCTCAGTCTCACTAGTCACATTTCAAGGACTCAGTAACCACATGTGGCTAGTGGCTTCCATGTTGAACAGTGCACAGTAGAACATGTCTATCATCAAAGAAAGTTCCATTGGATAGTTCTGGCTTAGAGCTGTAGTGACCAACTGAAGTGCTAAAATGATTCAGACTCCTTTAATGACTAATAGTTTTTGAACATTTAGTTTTCAGCATGTTACATGCATTATCTCAGTTAAACTTCCCAATGGGCTTAAGAAGCAGGGACTCTGATAAACTTCATTTTATGGGTGCGGCAAATCAGGCACAGGACGGAGGGTTTTGCCCAAGGTCACGCAGCTGGAGAAAGGTGGAGCTGGCCAGATCTTGCTCCAGGAGTCTAAGTCCACCGCCTGCATGCTGAGCTGCAACAGTACCACCTTGTAGCATGACATGCCCAGTGTATGTTGGAGCACAGAGATGAAGCTCCAGTGCCAAGGGATCTTTGGAGCAAAGGTTGGTGTCTTGGGGAAGACGAGGAGGAGGTTCTACTCCAAAGTGATGACTGTGGGAGCTGATTAGGAAAATACAAAGCTGACAGCAGTTTTGGGGCTAGGACTTAAACATGCAGCTCTGATTTCTGCCTTTTTGAAGGAATAGTAAGTGGCCACTGGAATCCTTTCAAGTGAATGTTCTCAGAGCTTTTCATGGTCTGAAGATTCATTAAATGGTCAACTTCATTCTTAAGGGCTTTTATGGTTAAGTCTGAGGCAAGTGTATAAACAGATATTTATGAAAGAGCTGCTGAGTTCAGACCCTATGGTAAGCCCTGGAGGTGCAATCATGATTAAGCCAGACTCTGCCCTCATAGAGACTCATCCATCGATAATGGCTAAATGCGTATTTTGTTTAATACTTACCATCAAATCTATTAAATAAGCACATCATCATTATTCCCATTACTCAAGGTCACAGCTCCTAACCCCCATCCTACATGCTTAGGAATGAGAGGCGATGTCCCTGGAAGCCAGCCCAGGGTTTCTGATAGTACCTGTCTCTGGGCTGTGATCCAGAGGGGGAGAACACCATTGTCCCACCACTCAGTCTTGTTCTGTGTCGTTTTGTGGGAGAACTTCCATTGTGTCTCTGTATTAAACATCATGTTGTGAATGACTCCGTGATCTTCAATCCAGCGACCTTGGGAATGAAGGAGGGAAGGTACTGATAAGTTCTACAAATGGATACTGCCAGGGTATCAAAGTGATCTTAAGACCTCCCCCAGTATTCTTCTGGTTGGCCTATTTCTTCTGGGGGATTTTTGCTCCAGGTGGCTACCCTGGGGCTTCAGACTTGGTTTTCTGGAGGTACAAACGTTGGTAGGCATAAAGGAAGGGCTAATTTCTTCTCACAACAGCCAAATTGGATCTGCTCCCTGGAACAGACCTCACAGTCCTGGAGGAAGCTGGGATTGGCTGTGGAGCCTGATGTGGGAGGGAAGGCAGGGCATGGGGAGGCCAGATTACTTGGGCTATTCTGTGTCCAGAAGGTAAGAGCCTGGAATTTGGATATTTCCTGTGGGATGACTTTCCTTATCTTCTGCTTGTGATGATCTGATTCAATATTGAATATCCAGTGGGCCCAATTCTTGGCAAACATCCCAGGGTTTTTCCTAGGACTTTCATGCTGCTTGAGGAAAACAATGGAATCAGGAAGGATTTCTAGACATACATGGGTATAGACTTATTTCTCTCTACTTAAAGAAGGAAGGCAGATGTTGGAGAATGTGATTAAGCTAGATTATTCTTGAAAACATAAGAATTGAACTAGTATAGAAAAAACCTGTGATCTTATATTGTACCAGGGAAAAGGGGATGCATGTTGGGGGGCAGTCTAAAGAGTGAACCAAAAGATCCAAGGGGATAGCTGAGTACACTTCCTTACCTGCTGGGACAGAATCCTCTGGGTGACCCTACTGATTATAATAAGATAGTGATGATTTCTCCTATTTCCAAGTTAAATCAAGGCAAGACATTCTGTGACTAGAACTTGATGGTCATGGGAACCAAGAAGGGAAAGCTCTCCACTGGCTCAGAGTCATTGCCAGGCTGCTGGTGGGTAAAGCCCCCCTAGGATGGCCAAGGCTTTCAGCTGGGAAGAAGCAAAAACAGTTGTTGCTTTATTGTTTCTGCCTTGTAGGTAGACCATGCTTAGGGGCACTGGAAAGAAGTTGTGCTGCTGTCAGGGACTGGGGCTTTGGGGTCAAGATTCCTGGTCAGGGATCAAATTAGATGGTCAACAGGGGAAGAGCATAGACCTAGAGTCCAAGAGAGCTGGGTACCAACCCCGACTTGGCTTTTGAACATGCTATGTGAACTTGAATAAGCCCTTAACCTGCCTGGCCTTGGTTGCCTGAACAATAGCAGGTATGGGTTGTGTGATGAAATCATGGCACATATTTACTGTCATGTCCTAAGCCAACACCTTTCCTAAGTTTTTAGGGACATTAACTCATCTAATACTCCCAACAACCCTGCAAGGTGGGTACTATTACAGCCCCTCTTTTAGAGATTTCCCCCTTTAAGGAAACAGGCACAGAGTTTGCTCGGGATCATGTAGCAGAATTGGGCTTTGAACCCCAGGAGGCTTGGTTACAACCCATGCTTCTTTTTAAATAAGTAAAATTCACATAACATAAAATTAACCATTAACATTTTAAAGTGTACAATTCAGTAGCATTTAGTATAGTCACAGTGTTGTAAAATAATCACCTCTTTTTAGTTCCAGGGCATGTTCATCACCCCAGAAGGAGTCTGAACCCATTAGCAGTCACTCCCCAGTCCTCCATTCCCTCATCCCCTACTGGCCTCTAGTCTTCTTTCTGTCTCTATAGTTTTACCTGTTCTGGACATTTCATAGAAATGAAATCTCACAATATGTGACCTTTTGTGTCTGGTTTCTTTTACTTAGCTTCATGTTTTCCAGGTTCATCCATGTTGTAGCTTGTATCTGTACTTGATTGCTTTTTATGGCTGAATAATATCCCATTGTATGAATAGACCAGAATTTGTTTATCCATCCATCAGTTGGCGGACATTTAGGTTGTTTCTAGGTTGTTGGGCTATTGTGAATAATGCTATGAGCATTCATGTATAAGTGTCAGTTTTCAATTCTTTTGGGTATACATCTGAGAGTAGAATTGCTGGGTCATATGATGACTCTATATTTAACTTTTTGAGGAACCGCCAGACTATTTTCCATAGTGGCTGTGCCGTTTTACATTCCCACCAGCAGCGTCCAGGAGTTCCATTTTCTCTATGTCCTCACCAACACTTGTTATCTTCCTGTTTTTGATTATGGTCAACCTAGTGGATGTACAGTGATAGCTCATTGGGTTTGACATGCATTTCCCGAATGACTGATGGTATTGAGCATTACAGGCTGGGGTCTTAATCTCTCTGTTATACTGTATGTCAGGGGGCAGGGCCGTCAAATACCACAACTGAGAGTACTTTGTTACGAGTAGGTGGGGGTGAAGTGGGCAAGAAGTTTTCAAGCCTCACGATTGAGTAATGGAAGCCTTTTGAAATCTACAACAAATTGTTTCGTTGTTATAGTGTCTGAGCTTTCTCATGGCTGAGCCATGCCATATCACAGTAGATGAAATGGAAGCACAGAGACAATTCACCCAGCGGTAGCTTGCTTTTGCCTTGTTTTTGTCCACCACCCCCCCGCCCCGCAAATCCTGGATTCTGTTCTATGTGACTCTTACTGCCCACTAAGGATCAAATCACCCTGGAATTACAAAAATCTGGCACTTCACCTAGTCTAGTATTTATCCATACCACCAACATTAGAATCAATTGAACTGCTTGTTAAAAAACACAAATTCCCGGGGCGCCTGGGTGGCTCAGTGGGTTAAGCGTCTGCCTTCGGCTCAGGTCATGATCCCAGAGTCCTGGGATTGAGCCCTGAGTCGGGCTTCCTGCTCAGCAGAGAGTCTGCTTCTCCCTTTGCCCGTTCCTCCTGTTCGTGCCTCTCTCTCTCTCTCAAATAAATTAAAAAAAAAAAAAAAGCAACCAAACAAAAAACCCTCACAAATTCCCTGGTCTCCACTCTAGCCCTTGCTGAATCCACACCTCTAGGGTGGGGTCTGGGAGCCTGCATTTTCATAAGCTCTCCAGGTGGTTCTAGTGCCCACAGACATGTCCCACTGACATGTCAGAACCACTGTTTCAGGGGCTGTTAGTCATTCACACATGCATGTGGATTAGTTCTAGCAGATTGCCCATTACTCCAAAATCTGGGTTGATAGCAACTCCCCTGAGGGACCAAAGGGAGGACAGACAGCTGTCAAAACCTGGAGTACTCCACTATCTGGGGAAGCTTGGGGGCCCAAAGCCACTGGGAGGATTTGGAGGAGGGATTGGAAGAAGCAGAGGATGCCACAGACACAGAAACTTAACCCTCCTGGACCTTAATGATTCTGGCTTCCAGACTCTGGGACACAGAGGTCAATTATAATATCAGTTAAGTAGACGAGCCTGGGAACCAATCATAGAATCCATTTTCCCCTCAAAGAGATGTTACCCAAGTTTTAAACACCTAACCTTAAATGAGTTCATGGGGCATGACCCTTCTATTCTGTGGCATGGCTAGTCCCAGTAATTGCACAAAGGAAACTCTCCATGGTTTTGGGTTATTTCCACCCAGACACTTAAAGGCATGTTCTAAATCCAGCCAGCAGCTAGGGACCACTAATGACCCAGCAGAAATTTCCACTGCCCCTTTGGTTCCTGCTTCCTGCTGCTCAAGGCTCTTTATCCTGGTTAAGGGCCAGTTCTGGAATGTGGGCAGAACAAGACAGAGGAGGGAAAAAGCTAAGAAAGGAACAGCTGCAGGGAGTGGCAATCAGTTTTACTAAAATTGCATTTTCAACTCTGGAGACAATCAGGGACGGGGCTGGAAAAGCTACGTGAAGGCAACACTGTTGACCATGCCTGGAGTTCCAGTACCTGCAAAGGAACTGGTTTCACTTGGGTCAGATGACGCTGTCCTCACTACAGTATGATGCTACAGAAGGGGGGCTGCTCTCAGAGGCGAGACATCTGGTTTTGGTTTTGGCTTTTGTAAGCATTTGCTCTCTCTCTGGGACTCAGTTTTCTCCTCTGTAAAATGAGAGGGTTAATGATTTCCAAGGGCCTTTCTGGCTTTATCCATTCTGAGAGTCTGTCATCCATGTCATTTCAATGTCTGTGATGTGGGTAATTATGCAAGTTAAACAGGAAGTAGGGTGAGCTCTCCTAGAGAACGTGATTCCTGCTGCTTGCTAATTATGCTTTTATCAGGGTACAATGCATACACCCACACCATGCCAGTTATGGCAAGGTGTGGGTAAATTCACCCAACCAAGCCTTTCAAGTGTGGGAACCAACCCAGCTAGATTTGACTTCTTTCTCTTGATTCTCAGAGACTGACATTTATTTATTTCCCAAATACTTCAGGGTGAATTTAGGAAACCATCAATTCCAGTGTTTGATCCAAATCCTCTCTTTCTCAGACATTTTGAGCCAAGTATTATCCTTGATTGTCCCATGGCATTTACAGCTTAGGGGACAGGGGAGAGAGAGTTAAAAAGAGAGAGAGAGAGAGCATGTTCTGGGGTGCCTGCAATGCTCACAGGCACCTTCTCTTAGATTGCCCTACTTACAGGCCTTGCTGAGAGGCAGGTCTAGGCACCATATTTGTAACATGTGGCATCTCCTCCCCACATTCAGTTGGTTGGTGAGAAACCCAATTCTCTCTCTCAAGACTTAAACCAAGAGATGTAGTAACTAGTCTACTGGTTGTGGGCTCCGAGCAGCCTACCATGATGGGCCTTGGGCAAAAAGAGAAAGCTGGTTGTGAGTGAGTGAAGCAGAGACAGGAGAGTTCCTGGGGCTGATTAGAAGAACACTGGGCTTCTGAGAGCCAGATACATAAGGTCTGGTTTCTCTAAATCCATTTTCCATTTTCTCTGATTGTCTCTCATTTGGTTCCCTTGCCTGACTTTGCCTGTTAGAGCCTTGCAGGGCAGTCCTTTCCCTTGAGCTAGTGTGAAAGTATTTCTGTGTTTTATGGCTGTTTTTCCCCGACATAACTGGTGATCAATGCTCCAATAGATGCTGAACAAAGTGCAGTGGGAACACAGAAAAGAGGGGATCAGGGAAGGCTGCACAGAGGAGGTGACACTGGAGCCTGGTAGAAGGCAAGTGCAAATGCAGTCCAACCGTGAACAACACGGGCTTGAATTGTGTGGGTCCACTTATACACCAGATTGTTTTTGGTAAATATACTACAGTACTGTTAATGTATTTTCTCTTCCTTATGATTTTCTTAATAACATTTTCTTTTGTCTAGCTTACTTTATTGTAAGAATATAGAATATAATATATAAAATATGTGTTAATCGCCCATGTTATTGGTGAGGCTTCTGGTCAATGGTAGGCTATCAGTAGTTAAATTTTGGGGAGTCAAGGGCGCCTGGGTAGCTCAGATGGTTAAGTGTCTGCCTTTGGCTCAGGTCATGATCCCAGAGTCCTGGGATTGAGTCCCGCATCGGGCTCCCTGCTCCTTGGGAGCCTGCTTCTCCCTCTGCCTCTCTCTCTCTCTCTCTCATGAATAAATAAATAAAAATCTTTAAAAAAAATTTTGGGGAGTCAAAAGTTATACATGGATTCAACTGTGTGGGGCTTCACCACCACTAACCCCCATATTGGTCAAGTGTCAACTGTATCTGCCGTGATTTTTGACTATTAAAACTAAGCACTTCACTGCTTGGACAGAAGTAGATAGAGGTGGTTTTATGATAGCCTGCCCCGGTTGTATCCATTATCAGTTACCTTGCTGAAAGGATTATGTAGCCTGAGTTTGCTTAGTGCTTTTTTGTTAATGACCTAAACTTCTCACATGATACGCACTTGGAAATAAGTGAGCAGTATTGTTCAGTTATGTTGTTGTGGACAAACCACTATTTTGCCCATTGTTAGATGGCTTGAGAGATTAATTCCAAAGTTTGAACTAAAATAGGGTCTGGCATCTACCTAGTAAGACTGTTGAAGTTCTTTCCTTTTTTGATTATGATGATGAAAAAATGGCTGAGATGGTTCATGACTTGCCTTTTCTCATCATCTCAGTCCTGGATTCTTGGCCCAGAAGCCCTGCTCTAGAACTTGCAAAGTTTTCAGGTTTTGCCAATGTTCTGGGCTATTCCTTGGCTTGTGATAGATGAAAACCACTCCTTTTATTCCCTGATCCTAAGGTCAGGACTGACATGACTTAGACTCTAGACCTAGATTAGACCTGTCTAGATGCAAACCTTCATGGGCCTTCAGATCATACAAGAAATGGGTGCCTGTGTAGCATTGCTGTGGGCTGTCAGGGAGTGTCATTGGAACTGGGGACACACGGCACTCATGTCATTCCATCCTGCTTATACTTTCCACTTAGCATCCATCTCATTTCCTCTTGGATTTCAGATGATTGTCTACAAATATGTTTTTTACATTAGTTTACAAACTCCCTAAGAGTAGGTAGGGTTATGCCTCATTTATTCTGGTGTCTCCCTGGCACAAAGCATAGAGATTTGCCCTCATTAGACATTCAATAAATGTTTGTTGAATTTAATTGAACAAAATCCCTCTTACCTCTGCCCCAGTTGCATTTGGCCAGGTATGATCTGAACAAGTAGGAAACAGAACCTGATTTAGTCCAAAGTCAATTTGGGAAAAAAGATATTTTAGTGGGATTAAAAGAAGCCATGCCACAACTTAATAACTTAATAAGGGCATTCCTCCCCCTCTGCTCCAAACATTTGCTGTGTTCATACCTACTAATTTTCAGGTGTAACAGTGTATATTTACAGATAGTCCATTTGGGCATAGACACACTTTAATGCATTTATTTATTTAACAATAATTTGAGGAACTTCTATGTTATTCACTAATTCCTTTAAACTGATCTACCGTATAAACTATAAGCATGTCTTCATTTTCCTCCTGATTTGTGATTCATTAAGTTCACATTCCCAAAACAAAAGAAGAAAATGTCTTTTTGACCAGCTAGTATGAAATCAGTGAGGAAGAACAGTTGCCAAATCAAGTCAACCAACCACCTTAAATCAACCCAATGTTCCATTCTTGAGCTGACAAGCTCATTGAGAACCACAGCCAAGACACTGATGGGAAACAGCCCACACTGATGCTCAAAACCGCACTTACCCAAGTTTACACACCCAGGGTGCCACCCATTGATAATCCACTGGACCCATAACAAAGGTACTTGAAATGAGGACAGGTGAACCAATCAAAATTTAAAACCTTCTCAGCTCCTGCTACAGAATTGAGGCTTGTCTCCAACACTAGCACTCATGATGGCAGCCCTTTTTTTGGACAGAGAATATAAAACCCTAGCATACCCATTTTACTAAACTGCTCTTGCTCATGTGTAAGTGCAAATGAAAAACGCTGATGCTGCTTCTTTTTGACATTGCTTTTTAATTATGGCCATCCATAAATCATTTTATCCTTGAACAAGACTTGAGAATGGCCCTAAGGCAGAGGCACGATTCCTTAGGAACTAGGCCAACAGAGAATGGGCTTTCACACTCTCTACCTCTTCCTTTAATCTGCTGTCAAAAACAGAAACTTTCTCTCTTTGAGTAGCTGGAAGCAGCTGGCTGCATTTAAGTTCCATCTGGGAACTCTTCTAACACACAGTTCTACCCTTGTCCTGCCTTACTGACCACTGTCACAGAAATGGAATCTGTCCCCTGCATTTTTTTCTCACTTCATTTTCTCCTCTTACCACTATAGTGGGCTGAATGGTAACCCCCCAAATTATATGTCCACATTCTTTTTTTTTTAAAGATTTTATTTATTTACTTGACAGAGAGAGACACAGTGAGAGAGGGAACACAAGCAGGGGGAGTGGGAGAGGGAGAAGCAGGTTTCCCACTAAGCAGGGAGCCCGACGCAGGGCTCGATCCCAGGACCCTGGGATCATGACTTGAGTCGAAGGCAGATGCTTAACGACTGAGCCACCCAGGCGCCCCTAATATGTCCATATTCTTATTCCCAGAACCTGTGAATGCTACCTTATTTGGAAACTAGGTCTTCACGGATATAATTATTTAAGTTAAGGATTTTAACATGAGATCATCCTGAAAATCATCACGTGAAGAGATTATCCATATTGGCTCTAAACCCCCTTATAAGGGGCAGAAGAGGAGAGGACACAGATAGAAAAGGAGGAAGCAATGTGACCATGGAGGCAGGTATTGGAGTAGTGTGGCCACAAATCAGGGAGTGCTGGCAGTGATCAGAAGCCTAAGAGGCAAGGAAAGATTCTCTCCTGGAACCTGTAGAGGGAGCATGGCCCACTGATACCTTGATTTTGGGCTTCTAGCCTCTAGACTTTCTGTTGCTTTAAGCCACCCAGCTTATGGTACTTTGTTATAGCAGCCATGGGAAACTAATGTACCCATGCTGTCAGTCTCAAGTGGTTCCAACTTCTCTTACTCAAGGCATTGGGATTTGGAGCAGTCATGATTTTTTGCTCAGTTGCTGTGGTGTTTTGGGCTGACACTTTATCCTGTGTAATCCATAGACCTGAAACATTGGCATCTGATTTTTCTACATGTTGGAGATTCACGTCATGACAAGTTAGGAAATAATCCTGGTTTTCCAGCCTTCCTTATTTTCAATACTTCCTTTTTTCCCTCCTTGTGGAAATGACTGGAGTTGGAAGCACATCTTTTCTGTTTCCGTCTGGGTTTTCTTTGCTTTGTTCATCTATGTTTTGGGGGTTTTGTTGACTTCCAGGACTTTTTTTTTTATTATTTTTTTATTTGACAGAGAGAGAGAGACAGCAAGAGAGGGAATACAAGCGGGGGAGTGGGAGAGGGAGAAGCAGGCTTCCCGCTGAGCAGGGAGCCTGATGCGGGGCTCGATCCCAGTACCCTGGGATCATGACCTGAGCCGAAGGGAGACGCTTACCCGACTGAGCCACCCAGGTGCCCCGACTTCCAGGACTTTTTCAGTGGAGAGTTATTTCTGGGGAAGCAGGATGGGAGCTGATTAAGGTTTATAGCATCTTCTGACTAGGTTTCCAACAACATCTGTTGGGCTTATATTGTTATCAGCAGCAGGGATTTAATTTCCTTTCCCTACCTCTTTTACCTCTTTCAGACTCTTTTTCACTGGTTAGAGTGTCACATGGGTGACCTTTGGCTCTCTGATTTACATGTGATTTGTGTATTATACATCTAGTCCCAGGGTTCTCAAGTAGGGGGTAATTTTGTCCCCCAAGGAACATTTGGCCATGTCTGGAGACACTTTCGGTTGTCACAATTGGGGGAGGGATGCTACTGTCATTTTGTGAGTAGAGGCCAGGGATGCTGCTAAACACTCTATAATGCACAAGACTGCCCCCCTTAGACAAAGAATGATTTGGCCCAAAATGTCAGTGGTGAGACATTGAGAACCCTGCCCTAGTCTTAAAGCTCATTCAAGTATATTTGACCATGCTTCCTTTGCTCCTTCTCAGGTAGAAGGAGAGTCATGGATTCATGACTGGTAATGACATCCATGAGGAATTTTTACCTCTTATAGATTGATTTTGGGATAGAATGTAAGCAACTGATCATTTGTGCAAATTATTCCCTGTGCACCTCCAGGGGATACCATCCACATAGCATTCACGAAAATAACCTCTGTAGAATTGTGTTGTACACAATATACAGTTGCAAGTGATGGCTCTGATTTTGGGGTTGCCTTAGTGGGGTTCTGGAATTGGGAGAGACTTAATTTCTGGCTGATAGGGAGCTTGAGCCCATCATTGAGTACCCTTTCAAGGAAGGAGAAAATGTTGAGCAGAGAGGACCTCACTTTTATTATTCTCGACCATCCTCTAGTTACCAGAGTCCCCTTTTTGCCTCTGATCTATATCTATTTGACTAGATTTAAAATGATCAAATTATAATATCACAGCTTACGTTTTCCATAGCCTTTGTCTGAAACATGGTGGTGATAGCTTCTTATTTTCAGTAGGTTCCTTGGGGGAGAAAAATATATGCTGCTGCCGTTAAGACTTCCTATCCACCCACCACTTGCTTGGCGGGATTTCCTTAGTTTCAGCAGCATAAGTTATTCTCACTGGTCCTCAATCACTTTGCAATAAAAACTGAGATTGCAAAAATGTTCACTATCATTACCAGTGATGGAGCAGTAAGTACAGGCTTCTGGAGAGGGAGAAGGAATTGGGTGATTTAAACTAGCAGAATGAGCTGCTAACCCTCAGAGAATGGCTTTTCATTTTGGTGAGATCTGAAGGGAATTGGGACAGTTCAGGGAGACTGGGGGGACCATGCTGGGAGATGGCTGTTTGCACGTGTGGTTACTGAATCCACAAGGAGCCCATGCTCTGTGAGCCAGCCCCACAGGTGAAGGTGTGACTTCTTGGGACTGAGTACTAGGCCACTGGACTACATACCCCCATCCCCATATCAAAAGCCCCATCAAGCTAGTGAGGTAGACCTTGGCTCTTCCTGCCAGACCTTCCTACATTGCTCTTTTCTCTGATAACAGTCCTTGATTTTCTACTGAGAACCCACCAGTCTCTGACTTGCAGTCCACGTGGTTTGTGTGGTGCTTGCCACCGCCCTTAACCCTGACCTGGGGGTGGATATGTATGTATTCTTAGCTTGGGTGTTCAACATTGTTCCACCCCCCACCCCAGGCCACAGTGATTGGTTTTGAGAAGTAAATTGGCCCAATGAGAGCCAATATTGGGAATTTTGTGGTCACTCTTAGAAATAGAGAAAGAGAGGGAGAGGGAAAAGAAAGAGATTGATCACTCTGGTGACATAGTTTGAGGACCTGGATTACTAATGCCTGTAGTTATCAATTAATTATGTCTTATAATACTGTTGTGGGTTGAATTGTGTTCCTCAAAAAAGATACTTGAAGTCCTAAGCCCCAGGACCTCAGAATGGGACCTTATTTCAAAATAGGGCCACTATAGATAAGGTCATGCTTCAGCAGTTTGGGCCCCTAATCCAAATGACTTGTGCCCTTATGAGAAGATGGCCTGTGAAAATAGACACACAGGGAGAACTCTATGGATTGGATGGAGGATGAGAGTGTGGCATCTATAAGCCACAGAATGCTGGAGATTGCCAGCAAACCACAAGAAGCGAGGAAGACAGAGGAAGGGTTCCCTACAGATTTGAGAGGGAGTGCAGCTTTATTAACACCTTGATTTTAGACTTTTGGACTCCAGAATTGTGAAACCATACATTTCTGTTTTTTTAAAAAGATTTTTTTTTTTTATTTTTAAGTAATCTCTACACCCCATGTAGGGCTTGGAATCACAATCCTGAGATCAAGACTCACATGTTCCACTGACTGAGCCAGCCAGGAACTGTATAAATTTATGTTGTTTTAAGCTGCCCAGTTTGTGGTATTTTGTTATGGCAGCCCTAGGAAATGACTATAAATACTTTCAAATTGATAACTCTCCTCCCCCTCCTCCTTCTTCTCCTTTTTTTTTTTTTTTTAAGATTTTATTTATTTATTCGACAGAGAGAGACACAGTGAGAGAGGGGACACAGGCAGGGGCAGAGGGAGAGGGAGAACCGGACTCCCTGCTGAGCAAGGAGCCCGATGTGGGACTCGATCCCAGTACCCTGGGATCATGACCTGAGCCTAAGGCAGACGCTTAATGACTGAGCCACCCAGGTGCCCTTCTTCTCCTTCTTTATGCCCTCCTCCTCATCATTCCCCCCCTGCCTCCTCATTTTTGCCTAAGCAACAGAAAGGGTCTAATACTGATGAGGTGACACACTATGATTGGAGAGGCCAGCCTCCGTGGACATTCATTGCCCCCTAGGATTCAGGGGTTAGCCATAATTCTGCAGGCTTTCTGGAGCTTCACTCTGGGGCATGTCCCCTGTTACCTTATGACTTTATACAAAGACTGATGCTCACTCCCTGTTTATCTGAGCCCCATCAAGGACCTGTTTGTGCTAGGCGGAATTCCAAAATGGCCCCCAAGGTTCTTGTCCCCTGATATATAAGCCTGGTATAATTCTTTTCCCTTGAGCATGGGTGGGACCCGTGGCTTGCTTCTAACCAGCAGAACATGGAAAAGTTGGAGATTTTGCAGATCTCTTGAACCCTAATCAGTTCATTTTGAGTTAATCAAAAGGGAGATTTTCCAGGGTGGGCCTTACTTAGGTGAGCTCTTAAAAGAGGATCTAGAGCAGAGAGACCCTCTCTTGCGGCCTCAAAGGAGCAAGCTGCCATGAGTTCTACAGCTGCAGGGAAATGGATTCTTCCAACAACCACGTGAGCTTGGGAGAGAACCCCAGCCCAGCTGACACCTTGATTGCAGCTTTGTGACACACTGAGCAGAGGCTCAGTGGTGCTGACTTCTCTCCCATGGAAACTGAAAGATAATACATGGGTGTTGTTCTAAGCTGTTAAGTTTATGGTAATTTGTTCTGCAGCCATAGAAAACTAATACATCATTCTATTTTAAGAAACTTCCAGGTCCTGTGGCCAAGCCCATGTTTGTGTGTGTGTGTGTGTGTGTGTGTCTGTGTGTGTGTGTGTCTGTGTGTGTCTGTGTGAGAGACATGGATATTGGGGGTGGCGGGTGATGAAGCCAGGTGGGAAGAAGAAAACTAACTTGGAGGAAGTAATGGCTCATTCAATGGGGAGGGGACGAAGCTGATTAAAATGCAGGCCTGCCCAGTGCCCAGTTTTGGGGAGCTGGAGGGAAAATGTTTCCCCCAGAGCCAAGGCTTGCTTTGCACTTGGGAGCTTTGATCCTAGATAGGTGCCCCACTTCCACCTCTTGCAGGTGGTGATGGGAGGGCCAATAGTTGGAGGAAAAATACACATTCTTTGTAAGGATGCAAAGATTGTCTCACATGGAGAGGTGATAAGGTAGGATATTTTGAATAAATAGCCAGTTTTTAAGAAATCCTCCATCCCTGAGTTTCTTGCTCAGGACTTCTCTCCTCCCTGCTTCAAGGAGAGGGTGCCATGGGAGAAAACATGGAAAGCGGGTATTTCTGCTAAGCTCTGCCCCTTATGGGGAGCTAGGGTGCAGAAAAAGGCTTGGGGGGCACACCTGGGTGCTCACCTGAGTGAGAACACATTTCCCTGTCTGATTCCCTGAGCTGTCAGAGAAAGGAAACAAAAAGGCAGAAGGATCCACAAGAAAGAGCTCTTCCT
This sequence comes from Zalophus californianus, assembly GCF_009762305.2. Classification (NCBI taxonomy): domain Eukaryota; kingdom Metazoa; phylum Chordata; class Mammalia; order Carnivora; family Otariidae; genus Zalophus; species Zalophus californianus. The sequence continues at coordinate 73,566,789 of NC_045604.1, forward strand.
CTTTCTCCCTGGCAGAGCTACAAAGAAAAGGAAACACATCCCCCAAAAGATCTGTGGGATCTGGGAACCAAGGGGACATGAGCCTGTGTTGTGGGGCAAGCCCTGACACTTAAGTGTAGTTGGCCACTGTTCCCGCTGCCAGGCCCAACAGAGATGCTAGAACAGTAATTGTTGATTGAAGGAATGCATATGCAGTCTCCAGGAAGACTTTCTTTACCAGCAGCAGGGAAAACTGATGAGGGTCATATGACCTTGGCTCTGGGGTGAGGGATGAGATATCCACACACCTGATAGCCCCCAGGCATGAGGAGGCCCTGCTGCCCACATGAGGGCAGCAGATGCTCTAGGAGGCCCAGAGTTCTGACCCTGGGCAGCTAAGTCAGCTGTCTTAGGGAGGCTTGCTCATGGATCCTTGTGCCTGGGACATGGCTTCTCCTGGCTTTGACCTGGCCCCTGCCCCTTAAACTCTGTCTAGGAAGCTCAGAGGAGTGGCCACATGGCTTCTTGGACCTGAGCCTGTGTTGGAGCTGTGTGTCGTATGCAGCTCAGATATGAAACAGTGCGACAGGTTCCTTCTCATCACCTCTTTTCCCTGTTAAATTGCCCAGAGGTGTACATAAGAACACCAATTAATTAGTTGTTGAGCTAAGAGAGCCCCATTTATCATATTTTGTGTCAGGCCTACACCCTGGAATCTGATGAGGTCTTTGGGTGCTGGCAGCACGAATTTTATTCATTATTTTTTCTATTATGGATGATTCTTTACCACATTGGAGTCAGACAGAGGTCTGCTTGAACCCAGCTCATAAAGACAAATGCTGGGGGTTTTGTTGGGCCTGGGGTGGCCTCTGTTTCATTAATACAGCATATTGAGGATATATATGTTTCCTAGAAGCTCTGAGGATGGGCAACATTCACAGGGGTTTGGAATGATTACTTAATTAGAATCAAAGATGCTGGTGGGTCATAGTCATGCTGGAAGGCAGGGATTGAGGAATCAGTGTCTGTAACCATCCAGGGCTAAATTTGAATCTTAACTTCTGTCCCAGAAAAGATTTGTACATCTTTGAACCTCGGATATCTCACCTGTAAAGAGGGTAACTGTCCTGACTTCATATCACCATTACAAGAATTGAAGGATCTGATGATGATGGTACCTGCTTAGCATTTTTATAAGCCAGGTATTAGGTTCCACCATTCAAGGCAGGAGTTTTCAGCTGGGGGCCAGTTTGCTCCCTGAGCAGACATTGGGCAATGTTTGGAGACATTTTTTGTTGTCACATTGGGAGGAGGGGGTGCTCCTGGCATCTAGTGGGTTTACAGGCCAGGGATGCTGCTCGGCATTCCACAGTGTACATGATGTCCCCCCTGCCCCACGAGAGAAAAATCTGGTCCCAAATGTCAATAGTGCTGGGGTTGAAAAACATTTTTTAAAGTTGAAGCAGAGTGAATGTTCACCTGCTCAATAAATGGCAGGTCTGGTTATAAATAGAGAGTTCAAAGGAACATGTTTTTTTCCACAGTGGGTGAAGTAAAAAGATTATTTTGTTATTTATAGGCAATACATTTTACATGGTCCAAGATCTAAAAAGTACACAGGGGGTACAATTCAAAGTCTCCCACCCCCTGTCCTCCCTGGAGGAACCAGTATTGCCAATTTCTTGTTTATTTATCCAGAGGTCCTCTATACATCTATAAGTAATTGTATGCACATATGCATACATTTATATTATATGAACACATATATACACACATTCTTTGCATTTTGCTTTTGTCACTTAATCCATTTTGGAGATAGCTTCCTATCAGGGCACAAAGAACTACCTCATTTTTCCTTTTAATGGTAACAGATTATGCCATTCTATGGATGTCTGGTATTTTATTTAGTCATTCCCCTCTGGGTGGCTAGTTAGGTTGTTTCTATTTTTCCTGTGGTTACAAATGCCAATGCAATGAATAACTTTGTATGTACAGTGTATATCGTTTTCCACCCAGCCTATATATAAAGTCCTACAAGTGGAATTGCCAAATAAGGAAATTTGTATGTTCCTGATTGTATTGGTTGTTGCCAAATTACTCTGCATTGAAACTGTACCCATTTCCATTCCCCACTGGCAATGAATGTAGAAGAGGAGGTGCAGTGATTTTATAATTTTTAAAAAATCTGCTCTTACTGTTTATATCTTCTCATTGGAAACCTTCTGGGAATAAATAAAAGGTGGGCATGCCTTATAATATTTTGTGCCCATCATATTCTCAGTGTTCAGGGACCCAGAATCTGCCCATGGGAAATCTTTTAAATGTTATGAAGTTAATGCCACTGGGAAGTAGCATTCGCTTTCTCCAGAAAAGGGCTATTTAGTTCCTGTTTCCTGGCACTAATAGTTCCCAAATGACTTGCCTCTCAAAGAGTTTACATGTAGGAAAATCTCTCTCAGCAAATCTCCCTCTGAGTGGTTGTTCAGCTTTATTTTTTAAGTTTCTGGACCCCTTTGAGAGTCTGATGGAAGTGATAAAATCCTCTCCCCAAAAAGGTACCAGCAGTTTGTGTATCATTTCAGAGGCTCCTAGAGCTGCCTTGGACCCTAAGGGAGTGGTTCTCTGGGTAGGGGTGAGGCTCATGCTGCCAGGCACCACTCCCTACCCCATGAGGGGGGTCTGTGGATCCCAGGCTCATAGCTGGGCAGAACCAGTTCTATGTGGCCAGGGACACACTCGTTCCAGACCTGGCTTCCCCCTTGCCTGCTTCTTGGCCCAGTGACTGATGAGTTATTCAGCCTTTCTGAGCTTTAGTTTTCTCATCTGTGGAATGGGGACAGCACTTGCTTTGCAGTATTTTTGTATTAGAGATGTTAAAGTCAGAGCACCTAGCACATGCCCGGCTTCAGGCCTATGTTGGAGGAATGGAAGCTATTCTTATTCTTATTATAGTGAAATCCTTCGCATTTTGGCAACTGGGATTCTGGAACGACCACATTCTTTCCTCTTACAGAGACCTTGAACATGCCCTTCCCTCTGCCTGGAATACTTTTCCTTCCTCTTTGTCTCCTGAGGTCTCTTTCAATTCTCAGTTCAACCGTCCCATTTCAGCCTTTCCCTGCCTCCAATTTCAAGTCAATTTGCCCTTGCTATCTTCTCCTGGAGAAACTCTCCTCTTCCTTCTCAGTGCCTCTCCTGGTTGTAATGAGATCTATTAGTGTATTTACTTGTCTAATGTCTGTCTCTCCTGTCTCACCTGGACTACATGCTCCAGGTGATCTGGGGAGACTGGCAAGGGCAAAGGCCCTGAGGCAGGTGGGGGCTGGGTGGAGACACAGGCAGGTGGCCTTTGTGATCTGGAGAAAACTCTGTGAGGGGAAGAGAAGATGAGAGAGGTCAGGAGAGAGTGGGTCAAGGGCCAGGTCGTGGGACTTTCTGAGCCACAGAAAGATAAGATTTGAATTCTTTTCAAAGAACACATTGATGGGACACCTGGGTGGCTCAGTTGGTTAAATGTCTACCTTCAGCTCAGGTCATGAACCCGGGGTCCTGGGATCAAGCCCAATGTTTGGGCTCCCAGCTCAGCAGGGAGTCTGCTTCTCCCTCTCCCTCTGCCCCTCTACCCCGCTCATGCTTTCCCTCTCTCTCTCAAATAAATACATATAATCTTTAAAAACCAAAAACAAACAAACAAACAAACAAACCCCAAAAGACCCATAGAGCATTGGTGTCCCTCCAGCTCTTCAATAATAAGCCAGGGAGTCATCTAATCTAATCTAGTTCTTTAAAGTTTAATGTTTTATTATTTTTATAAAGTTCTTTTAATGATTTAGTTTTGGAAAAGATCACCAGCCACTGTATATAAGGCAGGGTAGAGGGTGGGTGGGCCTGGGGAGCAGGGAACAGGGGCTGGAGAGGCTGTAGCTGTGGTCCTGATTGTGTCTGCAGGTTGGTGCCCTGTAGCCAGTGGGTTTTAGAAACCAGAATATTCTAAGCTAGTGCTTCTTCCAGTTGCATGAACTGCCTCAGTCTCCCAAGAGCTCACTGAGAATGGGCTCTATTTCAGGGAATGACAGACACTGGGGCTTCCACTAGCATTGGTGGACTGGCTGCAGAGCGGAACTTACCGGAGATGGTGGTGAAGTGGGATGGGGAGGTCATTGTCACAAAGGGTGGTGTTAGGTACTTGGCCTTCACGCCCTCCCGGGCCAGGCGGTCCATGTTGGGGGTGTCCACATCCTGGTCGTAGTTCCAGCGGAAGCCATCGAAGGAGATCAGCAGCAGCTTGTTGAAGTTCTTCCTCCCGGGGACAGGGTGGCAGCTGGCCCAGCCCAGCAGGGCAGGCAGCAGCAGTGTCAGGACCCGGAGCCCTGTCATGCCGCGAGCACCATCCATCACAGAGTTCATGGGCCTGCTCCCCTTTTCTCCCTTTTTTATCTGTGGTTGAACAAAGTCCAAATTGATAATTGTGCCTGAGCTCTGTTGTGGATCGAAACACCTGGAGTGTAACAAGATGTCATGTTTTATGTGATGAAAAGTTCTGGAAATGGATGGTGGTGATGATTGCACAACGTTGTGAATGCATTTAATGCCACTGAACTGTACACTCTAAAATGGTAAAAGTGGTAAATTTTGTTTTTTGGTTTTTTTTTAAAAGATTTTATTTATTTATTTGAGAGAGAGAATGAGAGATAGAGAGCATGAGAGGGAAGAGGGTCAGAGGGAGAAGCAGACTCCCTGATGAGCAGGGAGCCCGATGTGGGACTCGATCTCGGGACTCTGGGATCATGACCTTAGCCGAAGGCAGTCGCTTAACCAACTGAGCCACCCAGGCGCCCCAAAAGTGGTAAATTTTGTGTTGTGCATATTTTACCATGATAAAAAACGTCAAACCATGTGAAATATTTTGGACTTTTGTATCAATTCCACTATTGTGAAAATTTGAGGAACAAATTAGACTGGTGCTTTCCTTTGCTCAGTATATTCTCTTTTTTATAGGGAAAACAGATTATTGTTCCTTATGACTCTGAAAGCAACCACCATGGACTGGGGGCCTGAGAGGGCCAGGAACTATATACACATTATCTATTCCATTTAATTTTTTCAAAAAAAATCCGAGGTAGGTTATCGGGTTGGAAATTTCTCATAAGAATTTAAAGAAGTCACTGTGGCTAGATAAACTTAAGATTTACCATTTTAACCTTCTGGAAGTGTACAAATTCAGTGACATTTAGTACATTCACAATGTTGTGCAACTATTACCTCTATCTAGTTCCAGAACTTTTTCATCCCATCAAAAGGAAGTCCTATACCCATTCACAGTTACTCCTCATCCCTCCCTTACCCATTCTCTGGTAACCACTAATCTGCTTTTTGTCTGCTTGGATTTATCTCCTCTGGACATTTCATATACATGGAATCATAAAGTATGTGGCCTTTTGTGTTTGGATTCTTTCACTGAGCATAATGTTTTCAAGGTTCATCCATGTTGTAGTGTGCATCAACATTTCATCCTTTTTCATGGCTTATTAGTATTCTATAGTGTGGATATGCCACATTTTATATATCCATTCACCAGCTGAGCAACATTTTTTTTTTCCATCTTTTGGCTATTGTGAATAGTGCTGCTATGAATTGAATACCCTTTGCTTTTCACTTAATTTTTGCAATATATCTGTGAGGTAGTTTTTACTTAGTAGCTAAGTAAACAGCTCAGAGAGGCTATGGAACCACTTCATGGTCACACAGCAGATGTGAGGCTGAGACTGTAGTTTTCCTACTTGGCCACATGTTTGCTGGGCATGGGAGGGTGTGTTAAATTCCCCAAGGGCACAAATTGCTTTGAATACTTTTAAGGATCTGCAAAAAAATGAGCACGTACTATGTCCTAGATGTAAGAGATACAGAAATATAAATGAGAGGTTGCCTGTGGGTGGCTCAGAGTCCAGGGGACAGGCAGACAAGTAAAGTGTTACATGCAATGGAAGGGCCCTGCTGGAGGTGTGCATGGGAAGTGATGTGGGAGCAGAGGTAGATGGTCCCAACCTGGAGAAGCTGGGTAGGGGAGGGTTCTTCGGAGGAGGTAGTGCTAGGCTTGAGTTTTATAGGCTGGAGGAATTAACCTGTTGTAAGCACTGTCACTCAGCCACTCATCTGGATATGACAACATCTGCCTCCGGCCTCTTCCTGCAGGTACATGGATGACATTTACCTTTGCACTTTTAGAAAGATCTATGCCTTGTATAAAGATGTCATCAACTGACAGGAGTTGAAGGTTTGTTCAGGTATTCAGGGGAAGCTTTTGGAAGATTTTTGTCTTGACGTGGGTGTACTGAAGGCTGCATATCAGACCCAGATGGAGAACCTGTTTCCCCCTTGCTGAAATTGCCTGGAATTCTGTTCCAGGTTTTTGCTTAGGTTGAATCTTTGGGTGAAGAAGTGGTGTGCCAGGGGAGCTCTATTTTGTATTTATATAACTTGGCTTCTCTGATTAATTAGCATATATTTTGCTATTTGAGGGATTTTCATAGAATTTTGTGATGAGTGTGCAGCATTGCGGTTGAGTGTGTTTTGAAGCTTTCCAGGTTGAGCATGTTTTGAAGCTTGGGTTCACATCTTGACTCTGCCACTTACTATCTATGACACCTTGGCACAAGTCCCTTAACCTCTGTATGTCTCTGTTTTCTCCTCTGTAAAAAGGAATAATGATATATTTTCTAAGGTTGTAAGACTTTGATGAGATGTTGTACATTGGTAGGAATGTTTACTGCTCATGGGATATCCATGTTCTCCCCCTCATTTCCCAGCCCCTTTGTAATTACAGACAATGTGCTGAGTGGAAGCCACATGCATCACTTCTAGCCTACAGCTGTCTAGGGCTGGTACCTAACTATTTCACTCTCTCATCCCCTGCCACCCCATTAACTGGAAGTCTTGTGTTAAGATAGTAGGCTTTCGGGTGCCTGGGTGGCTCAGTTGGTTAAGCGACTGCCTTTGGCTCAGGTCATGATCCTGGAGTCCTGGGATCAAGGCCCGCGTCCAGCTCTCTGCTCGGTGGGGTGTCTGCTTCTCCCTCTGACCCTCCCCCCTCTCATGCTGTCTCTCTAATAAATAAATAAAATCTTAAAAAAAAAGATGGTAGGCTTTCCATCAGTCTGGGTCTCTGAGTGACCATATGGAGCATAGTCCCCAACCAATCCATGGTGGAATGGAGTATGGGAAGTCAACCTTTGTTGCCAAGCCATTGAGATTTTGGGGTTCATTTGTTACTGTGGCATAACCCAGTCTATCCTGGCTAATGCAGCAGGTAAAGTATTTACATGGGTCCCTCGCAGTGTAAGTGCTTAACAGTGGTTGGTTACTTGTAGTATGATGATAAATTGCCACTGAAAATTGTGTTATTTGATCTGATGATGCCAATGATGCTATTTTGTGCTTGGACAAATTTGACTTGGTATTCCTTGGCATTCCAGCATGTGGGAGGGACAGATGATTGAGGGGCAATAAAGCATTATTATCTTTAGTTTGTGTCCTTGGATACCTCTGGTGGCAATAAACAGTGTATACTACTCTTGAGAAAGCCAGACCCAGAGCAGAGTTGCTGTTGATCACAGAATTGGGCCTGTCCAAGGAGAGAATCTTGAGTACCTGGTGTGTAGATTCTCCAAGGGAACTGGAATACTTGTACTAAGTGGTTTGGCCCTTTGGGAATTATATACAATTATATAATTATAATCATTTAGGCCCTTTTTGGGGCCATCTATACATATCTCTATATTCTGGAAGCACAGAAAAAATAGCTAGCAGTCATGCAACAAACAGTCTTCCCTGTCCACTGAAACATCCCCGAAGTGCCGTATTTCATGTAATCAGCAGAATTTGGTGGAGGTGGTTGGCTAGAGAAAATTTTCGTTATGGTCACTGTGATGCTTATGGTTGCAGCATTGGAATGTGCCTTGGTTTCTTTTGGTAAGTTTTGTTGGAAGGCATAAATTCGTCGTTTGTTTATCAAATATTTATTGAGCACTTTGGATGGGGTGGAGGATGAAATATGGAGGAGAGAGTAAACCTCTTACTGCCACTATGTTTTCAAGCTGTCCTAGTACTCACTGTGGGACATGAGGCTTGAGGGTCTCAGTTCCAGAAGCATCTTCCTGCCATGCCATCTTGATTGTGCCATTCTTTCTTGCAAGTTCAGCCATCTCTGACTCTTAACCTTCTTTTGCACGGTTCATATATTAGTCACAGGAACTGTTATAGAATTGCAGTGTGTTGTGTCAAACTTAAGGATACCATTAAACTTTGTTAAGTTTCAAGAATACCATTAAACTTTTTGGGGTGCCTGGGCGGCTCAGTTGGTTGATCGTCCGACTCTTGATTTTGGCTCAGGTCATGATCTCAGGGTCGTGAGAGGAGCCCCATGTTGGGCTCCGTGCTGGGTGTAGAGCCTGCTTAAGATTCTCTCCCTCTCCCTCTGTCCCTTCCCCTGCCCTCTCTAAAAAAGAAAGAAAGAAAGAAAAGAATACCATTACACTTTTTAGAGAAATCTGTATATTTATGACATAGTCACTGGAGTGGAGATGAGGAATTCCAAACAGATTTTGGGAATCATCCCAGAATGAGGTAATAGGTAGAACTCTTGGTTGCAAGTCACAAAAACCCACATTTTATTCGTCTAGGTAAGAAGAGGGACCATGTTTTAGTCTGGTTTTGCCCTGAAGCAGACCCTGAAACAAGGATGGGGGTGCAAGTGGTTTATTGGGAGGTGATCCCAGGGAGCACTAATAGGGGTATGGGGAAGTGATTCAAGGAAGCGAAGGAGGCCAACATGGGGTGTTTCAGCCTTGAGTGTATGCAGTGCTAGAATGATGAGTACTATGGGCTATGGGCATGGCATCTGCTACAGGTTTTTTAGGGCATGATTTCCCATGTCACTGAAATCATTCTGCAGAAAGGCAGGGATGCAGCTGGGTTCCACAAGCAGGGACTCACATACCACCAGATCTCTCTTTCTATCTCTGTGTCTGCCTTTGTCTGCATATCACCTTAATTTTCTTTCACTCAGGACTGGTTTTCTCCATAAGGTGAGGAACATGACCACAAAAGCTCCTGTTTTTCCTTATTTCAGAGTTCCTGTCATCACAGAGAATGATTATATTTTCCAGTTCCAGTTAGGAAAATTAATCCAAGGGAAAAACTCTGATTGGCCTATTTAGATCTCTGGGCCAATCAACTGTGACCAGAGGGCAGGGTCATATAAGCTCCTGGCAGTCTCCGCTAAGAACCACATGCCTGGAGTAGGAAGAGGTACAAGTCTCAGTAGAAGGGAGTGGTGGTAGGCTGAAAAAACAATAGATGTCTGTGATGTAAGGATCAGGAATGCATCCTGTTAAGCCTAGTAATTATTGGGACTTAAAGAAACTTTTTAAATATAAAGTGTCACTGTAGTTCTCTCAGGATGATTCAGCAGAAAGTAAAAACCTATATGAACTGAACACTTCCTGTGCACAGGCTGTTGCTATGGATTCAGATCCTTATTGATGGATCCAAAGATCAGTTAAAATGTTTCTCAAGAGTTGTAAACTCTGGTAGGGACTGCTTATGATAAGGCTGAAGTTGAGAATTGGCATGTAGGAATTCTAATTTCTTTCTTCCATTGTGTATTGTCAAGTTTAGGCTCTGGCTGGCAGTTATGCATCTCAAAGGAGGGTTGCAGATAAAGTGGTGTGTGTATGTGTGTGCATGTGTGCGTGTGTGTGTGTGTGTGTGTGTGTGTGTGTGTGTGTGGTAGGTAGTTTCCAAAGATGATTGCAACATCCCACAGATGCTCTTTTGCAGTGTGTTTGGGAACTCTTCCATTAAGAAGTGGAGTCATTTCCTTCCTCTTGAACCTGGGCTGGCTTGTGACTTGCTTTGACCAGTAGAATGTGGCCGAGGTGATGGTCTCTGACTTTTGTTTCTAGGCCTTGAAAGTCCTTGTAGCTTCCCTTATTTTTGCTCTCTTGGAAGCCCTGGCTCTCCTGCTCAAGGGGCTGTGTGGAGAGGGGCTCTGGAGGGTAAGAGGCCATGTAGAGGAAAACCAAGTTCCCTAACCAATAGCCAGCATCATCTGCTAGGCATGTGTGTGAGACCATTGTCAACCTTCTAGTGCAGCTGGGCCTCCAGCTGCATGCAGCCACACAAGTGAGCCCAGGTGAAACCAGCAGAGGAAATGACCAGCCAACTCATAGAATCATGAGAAATAATAAATTGATGTGGCTTAAAGCTACTTAGTTTTGGGTGTAGTAGGAATAGCTCATGAGGGTGTGAGCATTGGGGTCTGCATTTCCCATCTGCTGAAGATCCATGAGTTCATAGGATTCAATCCAGAGCTGACTTATTTCCTTAATGTCCTATTGTTTGAAACTTCTATGAAAATCTTTTTAGAGACTTAAATTTTTAGAGCACTTTCAGATTCACAGCAAAATTGAGAGGAAGGTATAGAGATTTCCCACACATTCCCTGCCCCCACACAAGCACAGCCTCTCCCACTATCAACATCCCCCACCAGAGTGGGACATTTGTTACAACTGATGAAAACATTATCGTCACCCAAAGTTCATAGTTTATATTATAGGTCACTCTGTTGTTGTACATTCTGAGGGTTTAGACAACTTCCATGAAGTTTTCACAGATTTGGACCATTTCAGGGAAATCTCAAAGCTCAGAAATTATTTTGCCTCCTGCCATGTGGTTGAGCCTTATGAATTCCTAAGAAGGATCTGACATAAAAGAAAAATTTTACAAATGTATTCTTGTGGCTTTACTTCAGCAAGATTCACATCAAGTGTTGAAATAAGTGCTAGTGTTATTCTAGATCATGTTTTCGAAGACTCACATGGCCTCAGGGTTGGCAGGATCAAAATGGCCTCCTAGCATCTGTGACATACCCAGAAGGGCTGGTTCAACTGGAGTGGATCCTGTTCTCTGGGGGCTTATGTACTATTTCTTTAAGACAATGCCATCACCCTCCTCTAAATCTCCACAAATACAATCCTGGAAGCCTTGACGAAGTAGTGCTTTAACTGAAGATTGTACTGAAGAACTGAACTTTTATAAAGTTCCTTGCTATATGGCCACATCACTTTCTCCTTCCTCCCCATAATTTCTTCTCTTCACTCTCTCTGGCCACAGCCCTTTCTCCAACCTCACCCTGCCTTTCAAAACCCCTTCAGCTTGCATGCTTCCTTTAATGAAATCTCCATCTAAACCTGCATAACCCTGTGGAGCACAGTCCACTTACCACATATGGACATCCACCAGCATCATCTTCACTACTCCAGGCAGGCATTCTGGTGTGAATTCTATGCCTGTTGGAGAATTTGTTCTCATACTCAGCTGATCCCTCGCCCCGTACCTTCAATCTCCTGCCCCTTATTTGACACCTTGGGCCACACTGAGCAAGTTGAACTCCTATTTCTTACAACAGGTGTTTGAATGTGCCCATATTTCCACTTCTTGTCCTTTCTCCCTTTCTCCCTCCCTCTCTCATTACCTTCCTTTTTCAGATCTGGGTTGGCACACTTTTCTGTAATGAGCCAGAGAGTAAATATTTTAGACCTTGCAGTCCTTACGATCTCTGTCACAGCGACTTAACTCTGCCACTAGCATAAAAAAACTTGAGAAACAGCCAGATAATACATAAATAAATGGATGTGGCTGAATTCCAATAAAACTTTATTTACAAAAACACACATCAAGTTGGGTTTGGCCCATGAGCCATAGTTTCCTGACCCCTGTACCAGAATAGTCTCGTTAGCCTGAACATCTCTAAATCTTTTGACCATTGCTTACTTGGTGTGGCTTTGATTTTCTTCCCAATTGTGGTCTGTTTTCTGAATGCCTGTTAGTTTGTCCATGTCTCTTAAAATATGGACCCTAGAACAAGATGCATCATTCTGTAAATGCAACCATGTGATACTCTCTCTTGCCACATTCTGAGCAGGAGAAAGAGAACAGGAGTAACATTGCCCTTGGGAACGCCAACCTTGTGCATATTTGGTGATCTTCTCAGTGAAGGTTGTAAACCTGTTAATCCATAGGGTGGAAGGAAAGAAACTGGAAGCATGATCTGTCCAGCTTGAGTTTAACATTTGATGCACAGAGATCTCTGACTTTTCTAATAGAGATTTGAAGGGGGGGGAGATTTGTCCACAGAAAACAGCTTCTATGCCCAGATGAGGATCCAGCAGATAATCTTGTGAGCAGAACTCCCTAAGAACTGAGAGGAGGGGAAGAGGTGGTGTTAGGAGAGTGAAGAGGTCAATAATTAAGGCTATGACCGTGCTAGGAGAGGCGAAAGAAGAAAATTAGACTGCCAGGCATGAATAATGAGAAATCTTTGATGGAATTAGCGGTGCAGAACAGATACTAAAGGCTTCTTTATTCCCCTTACAGTCAAAAGTTTTTGCTTAGGCTGGATGGGGGAAGAAAAAGCAAGTATGCTGAGTATTCCCTTTCACTAAATATGGCAGGAGGATTTTGGAAAAGGTCTCAGAAGAAAGAGAGACACGTAGGTATTCCTTGGAAGTACACAGAGGCTGAGCCCCTTCTTAGCATAATGCAGGGATTGGGAAGTGAGGGAGGGCATTCAATCAGGTCTTTGCTTGTCCAGCAATATCACCTTTTAAAATTTTTTTTAAGATTTTATTTATTTATTTGAGAGAGAGAATGAGAGATAGAGAGAGAGCATGAAAGGGGGGAGGGTCAGAGGGAGAAGCAGACTCCCTGCTGAGCAGGGAGCCCGATGCAGGACTTGATCCCGTGACTCCAGGATCATGACCTGAGCCGAAGGCAGTCGCTTAACCAACTGAGCCACCCAGGCGCCCTTAAATGTTGGCTGTTCCCGTAGTCTAGTCTTGACATACTTCTCTTCTCTCTACACTTACTTTCTAGGTGAGCCCATCCATTCCCATAGCTTTAGCTGACATTTCTGGGCTGATGACTCCTGAATGTCTATCTCTGCCTCAGACTTATCTTTTGAACACCAGACTTACACATCCAGCATTTTTTCTTGTTTTTTCCACTTGTCAATGAAACTGACATGTCACATTCAACACATTCAAAGCCACCAAAGCCAAAGTCTTGCTTTTCATCCTCTTCTCTTCCTTGTACCCAACCCAAGTCTCTCCAGTTCCTTAAATGGCACCACCATCTACCTAGCTGTTTAAAGCAGTAAGCTAGGCATTGTCCTCTTTTGCCCTTTACCCCCATCATCAAGTCCTGTGATTCTAAACTTTATCTCAAGTTGTCTATTCTCTCCATCTTTATGGTTCCCATCTTAGCCCAGGACACCACCATATCTCAGCTGGGCTATGGCAGCTCCTAACTGGTCTCCCTGCTCCTGCCACAACCTTCAGCAATCCATTTCCCACCTGGCAGAAACTAAAGTGGTCTTAGGGCCCCTGCTTTGGCTTCCCATTGCACGGAGAATAAAATAGAGACCTTGAGTCTCTTGGAGGCTTCTGCCCACCTCCGTACCTCCTTCCTGCCTTCCTCCCCTTTGCCCCCTCTTCTCCTGTCACCCTAGTCTCCTTTCAGTCTTTGAATCCAACAAGGCCCTTCCCATCTTAGGACCTTTTCTTCTCTGGGAATGATTTTCCTCAGCTTCTCCTTAAACTAGCCTCTTATCCTTTGTCTTAGCTTAAATGTTGTCTCCACAGAGAGGTCTTCTCTGACCCCTTTTATGAAGTAGACTTCCTGTTATTCTCCACCTCAGTCTCTTGCTTCTCCCTTCATGGATTTTGTTATTTTTTTCATTTTATATATTTATTATTATTATTATTATTATTATTATTATTATTACTTTCTCCCCAGTAGCCCGTGAGTTCCTCAAGGGCAGGGCCATGCCTAGCTTGTTCATCACTGAATTGCCAGCACCCAGCACAGTGCCCAACATGTGAGAGTTACTCAATAAATAAATGCATTTTGAATGGTTAAATAAATGGAGAGTTACTTCTTTGAACTACAGACAATAAGCTTGAACACTTTGTGCTTTTCTTAGTCAGACATTATGTGCAATTAGGCATACAATAAATGATGATGGGACAACATCTGTGTCTTGCCTGATGTTCATCACCAATCACTAAATCAGTCAGTTGTGCCTCTTTTGACAGTTCCGTTTTCAACTTAATGATTTGTTTCTTTTAACTTATGGCTGTTGGCTTTTTTGGGTCTGTTTGCCTGACAAAGTGCAGATTATGTTGGTATTTGCTCTTTTATTTATAATGTCATTAACTTTAAAAATGCTTTTGCTTTCGGTAAAAAGCCCTAGTTAGGGCAGTGTATTAGTCAGGATGGTTTGGGTTATGCTGTTGTAACAGCAATCCCTAAATCTCAGCTGTGTAATGCAACAAGGTTTATTCTTGGTCACTTACATGTCCAGTGCGTGTCTGGGCACTGTGGGGGTGGTCTATCTATTCTAGTCACTTAGGGATCCAGGCTGAGGAAAGCTCCATCTGTATATGTCTGCTTGATAACCATTGCAGGGCGAAGGGAATATGTGAATCACAGTCTCCTAATTCTTCCACCTGGTGGTGATATAAGTTACTTCTGCTCATGTTTCACTGGACAAAATAGATTACATGGTCATGCCCAACTTCCATGTGCCTGAAAGGTGAACCAAATAATTGTGAACAGCCTTGTTGACTACTCCCATCAGTTACACAGAAGACCTCATTTAAGTGTACTTATTTGTGATTCCCCTGAAACTGAAATCCATTAGCCTTCAGAAGATATGTGCATTTCCAAGCGATTATTGGGTACTGCTTGGTTTCAGAATGTCAGACTTAAGACCTTTGTTAGAGGACCGTATGGTGTAATGGTTAAATGCAGGACTCTGATTTTAGTATGCTTGTGTTCAAGTGCTGTTTCTTTTTCTTTTTTAAAGATTTTATTTATCAGGTGCTGTTTCTTTTTCTTTTTTTTTTTTTAAAGATTTTAAATTTATTTCTTGATAGAGAAAGACAGTGAGAGAAGGAACACAAGCAGGGGGAGTGGGAGAGGGAGAAGCAGGTTTCCTGCGGAGCAGGGAGCCCGATGCAGGGCTCCATCCCAGGACTCTGGGATCATGACCTGTGCTGAAGGCAGATGCCTAATGACTGAGCCACCCAGGCACCCCAGGTGATTTCTACTGCTTCTTGGCTGTGTGATCTCTGGCAACTTTCTTTACTTTTTCATGCTTCTGTTTCCTCATTAATAAAATGGAGGAGATAATTAAAATAATTACAATATTATGTAATTTATAATAAAATATATAATAATATCATATATCCCTATGGGGATAGCTCAGTATTTGAAACATATGGGTTAAAAAATGGTATTTATTATTATTAATTTTGGTGGATAGTTACTAAATTTTCTCAAAATCAGGAGTTCAATATCTCTGAATAGTTAGTTGAGATCCATCATTGAAGGAAGTGGTTTCTGAAGAGCAAGGCATGGGGAGAGGGGCAAAATTTAGTGGGTGTTTTAAAGACTGTGGAATTCAGTTGTATGGACGTGGGGCTGAGTTCTAGCTTGTGCACCTTTGCTAAGTTCTATCATTTCTATTCACTAACTTTGCTAAATTCTGTTATTTCTCTGGGCCTCAACCTCATCTGTAACAAATGGAATTAATAACACCCATTTTTCAGGGCTGAAATAAAGATTATTATGTAAGAGAGAATGGAAACTTCCCTTTGTGATCAAAAGTGGTAGCTTACTTCTGTATTAATTTTCTATTGCTGTATAACAAGTTATTAGTGGCTTAAAACAACACCAGTTTATTATCCCATGTTTTCCATGGGTCATGAGTCTGGTCAGGGCTTAACTGGGTCTCACAAGGCTGCAATCAAGGTGTCAAATGGGGCTGGGGTCTCATCTGAGATCTTCATCTAAGCTTATCCAGTTTGTTGGCTGAATTCAGTTTCTTGTGGGTGTTGGGCTGAGGACCTCAGCTCCTAGAGGCTGCCCCTTCCACAGGCAGCTCATAGCATGGTTGTATGCTTTTTCTTGAAAGCCAAGAAGTGAATCTTTCTGAAACTTCACCTTCTTTAAAGGGCTCACCTGATTAGGTCGGGCCCACCCAGGATGATCTCCCTTTTGATTAACTCCAAGTCAACTGATTAAGGACCTTAATCACATTTGAAAACCTCTTTGCCTTTTCCATGTACCTTTAAAAATTTTTTTTTAAGAAAGATTTATTTATTTATTTATTTGACTGAGAGAAACACAGTGAGAGGGAACACAAGCAGGGGGAGTGGGAAGGGGAGAAGCAGGCTTCCCATGGAGCAGGGAGCCTGATGTGGGGCTCGATCCCAGGACCCTGGGATCATGACCTGAGCTGAAGGCAGACGCTTAATGACTGAGCCACCCAGGCGCCCCTTTTCCATGTAACTTAATCACAGATTCTGCCCACATTCAAGGATGGGGGGTTATAGAGGACATGGACACCAGGGAGTGGGGATCTTGGGGTCATCTTAGAGTTTTGCCTACCACACTTTACTTCTTCTATGAAGAACAGATGTTGGAGGGGGAATTATCACAGATGAGCACATCCCAGAGGTTGAGAGAGCCTGATGTTGGACTCAGATGGAGGAGGCTGGGAGGTAAGTGTGTAAAACTGTCCATTTTGTACTTCTTTTGGGGCTGTGCCTCCCCAAGCCAAGACCAAAGTTAAGACCAGGTTGTTTAGATTTTTCTTCTTCTTTCCCACCCAGGCACTTCCTGTACTCTCCCAGACCTCCCCCTCCCAACCTGAGACCATTCAGCTGTGAGTTAGAATCACCAGGTGCCATGATCAGAGATGCAGGTGAACAATAGGTGGGATCAGGACAGAGAAATACCCGCAATACTTCTTCCCAATGGCTTTGCAGACTGAAGTCAAAGGAAAACAAACCTCAAGTGAAAAAAAAAAACAAACCCAGAGAGAAAACGAATTTTAAGTGGTGATGTTTTTTTCGGAATCTGCCAGATGTCAGAGGCTCTTTGAAACAAAACAAATGCTGTCTTAGTTCTGCAGAAGGAGGCCCGCAGAAGCTGGTGTGATGTGCTGGGAACCAAATTGCCAACCACCTGTGCAGGAAAATAGTCTCTTCTTGCTCATGGGGCCATGGGGCATACTTGATAACAAGCAAAATACAAGTCAAGGTCAGCTAGAAACAAAAAGCCACTAACTCCGAGGTCTTTAAGTTCCCCTCAGCAAAGCCTGGAGCATGACAGGATTAGTTCCAGGGAGTGAGGTGAAAGCGTCACTCTGAGACCTGTTTCAGAGGGCCTGTGACAGATGCCCACAGCTTCCCTAATGGGACTGCAGTGGAGCAAATAAATACC
Source organism: Zalophus californianus (assembly GCF_009762305.2). Taxonomy (NCBI): domain Eukaryota; kingdom Metazoa; phylum Chordata; class Mammalia; order Carnivora; family Otariidae; genus Zalophus; species Zalophus californianus. The sequence continues at coordinate 73,584,117 of NC_045604.1, forward strand.
CAGGGAGGTCTTGAGCTGGCCTGAGTGCCCCCTCACTCCCTCTGCAAATCCAGCTCTGTTCTGCACTTTGAAATTGCTCTTAGTACTTGTCAACATCTTCCCTACACAACGGATGGAAGTTGCTTGCTTGTACATCACTGCCAGGCACTCCACCTTCAGATGGAGAAGGACCCTCCTCTGTCAACAAAAAAGGTGGTATGATAGAGTAAGATAGAGCGTCAGTTTGGATTATGAAGGATTCTTAGAATTGATATAATCCCAAAGGGGGAGGGAGAGCCTCAGCCAGCCCGGGTTTGGAATGACATTGATAAAGCTGGTGGTGCTCAATGGGATACAGATTAGAAGAAGCCTTTGTCCTTGCCTGATGCTAAATGGGCTGCCTGTAAGATGAACTAAAATTCAGAGTTGGAAAACAATTGCAAAAGACCACATATCATTGAGCGTAGTTGATAAATGTTAATGAGACAGGAGCAAGCACTGAGATTGGGCAGTATTGATTAAGAGAGGAAATAAAATGCGCCGAGTGGTTCTTGACAATCTCAGGCAATGACTGCATTTTGTTTAAAGTATCTCTTGCCACAGCATACATACATCCTTGTAAATCTGGGGTGTGATATATGCTGTTGTCTCCTCCCCTTCTTCCCTACTCTCTCCATTTCATTCATTGTTGCTTATTCATTCATTCAACAAATATTTGAGTCCCTACCACATATCCACACAGCACCAGGTACTAGAGTTACAAAAGTGGGCAAATAGACACAGTTGTTTCCCTCAGAGTTTACCTACAGTGGTAGGAAGGATGCTTTAAAAGGCAGTTTCAAAGGGGGCGCCTGGGTGACTTAGTTGGTTAAGCTGATTTTGGCTCAGGTCATGATTTCAGGGTTGGGAGATGGAGCCCTGTGTTGGGCTCTATGCTCAGCAGGGAGTCTGCTTGAGGATATTCTCTCTCTCACCCCCTTGCCCTTCCTCTTACTCTCTCTCTCTGTCTCTTTTCTCTCTAAAATAAATGTCTTTTAAAAAAATCTGATTTCTAACTTCTACTAAAAGCTCAGGATATGTCACACAGCCAAAGCTGAGGGGTGGCTGTCCTTTAGATGGGGACTCTCTTTGCCCTTGTCCCCATCCAGTTCCTGTGGGCAACTGATTCAACAACCCCAGTTGTCACCATAATTCTGGTGTTTATGTAGCTTTCCTCCTAGGGGAAAACTAAAGGAGCAGGTATGCCCCTCCAACATTTTCCACCTCTCTGTGTTTGCTTTCCCCCATGGCTGCTGTAACAAAGGACCACAAACCAGGTGGCTTAAGACCACAGAAATTTATTCTCTCACAGTTCTGGAGACAGAAGTCCAAAATGAAGGTGTCAACAGGGCACTGCTCTTTCTGAAGGCACTAGAGAAGCCTCCCTCCTGCCTCTGCCAGTTTCTGTGGCCCCCTCAGCTTGTAGCTGCACCCCTCCAACTGCCTCATCGCACAGGGCCTTCTCCCATGCCTCCTCCGTGTCTCTGCGTCTGAATCTCCCTCTTCTTTTTCTTGTGAAGACACCAGTCATTGGATTAGCCCTCCCCACACCCAATCCAGTATGACCTAATCTTAACTTAATGGCATCTGCAAAGAGGCCATTTCCAAATAAGGTCACATTCACAGCTACCCGGGTTGGGGCTGGGGGAATATCTTTTTAAGGGGACACTGCACCTTTAACTCCACTCACTTCTAGCTCCCCTTCTCATCCTTCCCCATTCCAACTGCCCACATCCTAACCCTCGGAAATTCCACTCTGTCCCCCACGCCTTTGCCTGATGCTTTTTTTTTATTAAAAATTTTATTTATTTGGCAGAGAGAGAGAGCATAAGCAGGGGGAGTGGCAGGCAGAGGCAGAGGGAGAAGCGGGCTCCCGCTCAAGAAGCAGGCTCCCCGCTGAGCAGGGAGCCCTACGAGACGCAGGGCTCCATCCCAGGACCTTGGGATCATGACCTGAGCTGAAGGCAGGTGTTCAACCCACTGAGCCATCCAGGCACCTGCCCCATTCCTACTCCTACTCCAATCTCAACCCAATCCTTACCCTGCCCCCTGACCACCCGTAAAGGGCCCTTATTTTTTCCCAAATTATACCCCATTCCTTGAAACTGCCTTTTAAAGATTTATTTTATTTTAGAGAGTGAGAAAGAGAGAGAGCGTGATTGGGGTGGGAGAGGGCCAGAGGCAGAGGGAGAGAATCTCAAGCAGGCCCTGCCCTGAGCACAGAGCCAAATGCAAGGCTTGATCTCATAACCCTGAGATCACTACCTGAGCTGAACCCAAAAGTGGATGCTTAACCAACTGTACCACCCAGGCGTCCCTAGAAAAGAGATTTTTTTTCTTACTTTTGAATATTGGCAACTAATTAACAAAAATTAAAAACACTGTGCAGGCAAACCCAAACAGGTCTGCAGCCCTGATTTGGACGGTGTCCTAACCGTCTGACACCTCATGGGAGAAATTTAAAAGTACATGAAACCATCTACGTAGCCAAACACAATTATGTTTTTTTAGGGACAGTATAAAAATGACCAATTTCCTATTAATATTGAAAAAATACACTGAAGAAAGACTCTGAGTGTTGTCTAGGAAGACCTAGAATGACTGTCTCAGAGACAGCCGAGGTCTGTAATCGTCCCACTCCCAAACTTTTTAAGGTATGTGTCCCTACACACAGAGAGGACTTGGGCCCTATTCAGAGGACACTGGGGACTTCAGACTTTAATGTGTACATACAAGTCACATAGGAATCTTTTTTATTTTTTAAAGATTTATTTATTTATTTGAGGGGGCAGGGCCAGAGGGAGAGAATCTTTGAGCTGACTTCCCACTGAGCACGAGCCTGACACAGGGCTTGGTCCCACAACCCATGAGATCATGACCTGAGTTGAAACCAAGAGTCGGACGCCTAACCAACTAAGCCACCCAGGTGCCCCTCGGGATCTTAATAAAATACTGATTCTGATTCAGCAGGTCTTGGGTGGGGGCTGAGGTTGGGCATTTCTTTTTTTTTTTTTAAAGATTTTATTTATTTATTTGACACAGAGAGAGAGACAGCAAGAGAGGGAACACAAGCAAGGGGAGTGGGAGGGGGAGAAGCAGGCTTCCCGCTGAGCCGGGAGCCCGATGCGGGGCTCGATCCCAGGACCCTGGGATCATGACCTGAGTCGAAGGCAGACGCTTACCCGACTGAGCCACCCAGGTGCCCCAAGGTTGGGCATTTCTGACGAGCTACTGAGTTGGTGCCAATGCCAATGCTGGCTGGTTCGAGAACCTCACTTTGAGCAATAAAGTTTTCAAGGATCTGTGCTACCACTGTGCACATTGGAAGAGAAATTCTCCAGTTGTGACACTCACTGCCCCTAGCCTGTCTGCCTGCTGTCTGGGGATGGATGGGGAGCTAAGCAGGAGAGGTGGGAACCACAGGTACCTTCGCCTTTAGAAGCAGGGAGTAGGGAACATTGCTCAAGGAGACAGAAAGGTTTTGGGGAAGTTCCTCTTGCTGCCTTTGGCTCAGTGGATGGAGTGGGAAAAGAGCAAGTGTGAAAGTGAGGAAACAAAGGAATTTGGAGAGCCAGCTGCCCTCCCTGGACCAAATTCCAAGTTTGGCCTGGTGGAACCCTATTGTCTCTGTCTCACCCAGGCCTGCAGCATCTGGCTTCTTTTCCTGGGCAAACATTTTTCTTTGCACTCTTGGAAAAATTGGACCCATAAATTGAATCCACCTTTAGGCAGTTTAACTTGCATGGCCAGCACTTACTCAGCAGATAACCACCAGCCTCATTAACCTTGGCTCATTCTCAAGAGTTTTTTTGGGGGTGGGGGAAGGTGGTGGTGGTGATGGTCAAAGAGCTTATGAATTATTCTTTGATAATTTCTGGAGTATCTTGGGGAACAGAGTTGTTTATTTTGTTGAGTAAACATAGTTTGTATTCCAAGCCCCATTTGTTGGTATTGTTGATGTGTGCATACATGTGTATTTGTGAGTGTTGATGTGTGTGCACTCATTTTATTATTTTATTATTTTAAAAATATTTATTTATTTATTTATCATGTTATGTTAGTCACCATACAGTACTTCATTAGTTTTTGATATAGTGTCCCATGACTCATTGCTTGCATATAACATCCATTGCTCATTGCAATACATGCCCTCCTTAATACCCATCACTAGCCTAACCCATTTTATTTATTTATTTATTTATGTATTTATGTATTTATGTATTTATTTATTTATTTAAATTTTATTTATTTGACAGAGAGAGACACAGCCAGAGAAGGAACACAAGCAGGGGCAGTGGGAGAGGGAGAAGCAGGCTTCCCACGGAGCAGGGAGCCCGATGTGGGGCTCAATCCCAGGACTCTGGGATCATAACCCGAGCTGAAGGCAGACGCTCAATGACTGAGCCACCCAGGCGCCCCAAGCCTAACCCATTTTAAATGCTGAACAGTGACCTCTCCCTGGAGGTGTCTCTTACCCACCTGGTATTGCCAGGAGATCTGAAAAACCAATGCCCTGGGTTCTGTGAGCACCATGTTTCTCAAAACATGGTCCTTTGCCCATCTGTGTCAAATCACCTGAAGAGCTCCCTAACATGCAAAATCCTGGGTCCTGCCAGGGACCTGCTGTATTAGAATCCCTGACACTGGAGCCCAGGAATCTATCTTTTCATCAACCCACCCTGGTGACCCTGATGCACAAGAATATGGAGAATCACTGCCATAGATGAGACTTAGGAGATTCTGTCTGCATGTCAGCTGGGTCATTCCACTTACTTTTGGGTGGTTGTCTTGCTTTGTGATCTATTTTATATTACAAAGTATTTGTGTTTCTCAGGGATCACTGGGTTGACTTTTTAAACGATCACTGTGGCCCAGTGTAGTGACATTTGCTGCTCACCTTCATTTCCTCATGTTCTGTCAACAGCCCTGGTTGTCATCTGGGGACTCTTGCCTCCTCTACTCTCCCAAGGTCCTTTAGCTGCTAAGTAGTGGAGTTGGGATGCAAGCCCAGGCAGCCTGGCTTCAAAGTCTGCTCTCTTATTCACTGTGGCATGTAGCTATAACACACACTGCTGGGGGCCCTGCCTAATTGTTCAGCACTCACACTCCTTTGTATGCAGAGCTTCTTTCTGTACCCATGTCCAGGTTGCCGAGCCAATGCATGGGGTAGAGCAGATGTACCAGGAAGTTACTTTGCCAGGAGCAGTCCTAAGCCAACCACAGGCAGGGGTTCATTGTCAACCTTCCAGCTTCCTTCCCCTTCAGGAGACAGGATTCAGAGACATGCTGTATATAGTTTCCCTGAGTTGCCCAGTGCAGCTGTGACCCACTTGCCCACAGCAGGGCCTGCTTATCACACCTCTAGTATTGGCTTCTTCCTGTCAGCGTTTCATTTTCCCACTCCCCTATCAGTGCTTCTGTTAGGATCACCTCCCAAATCAACTACTTGATGAAACCCTTATCTCAAGGGGTCTGCTTCTGGGACATCATGTGCTTAAACTGCCTTAAGCATATATCGTCTTATTTAATCTTTGCCTCATCCTTGCCTGGTAGGAACCATGATCAGCCCCATTTTACAGGTGAAGAAAATGAGGCTTGGAGAATGGAAGCGACTCGGCCAAGCTTAGGAGCTGAGCCAGGACTGGAGCCCAGGTCTGTTGGCACCAATGTTCAGTTCTGAGTCTGCACTTTGTACTGTGGAGTTTGTGGGTAACTGGTGGGTAGTGTGTAGCATGTGTTGGATTGGGCTTCCGATCTGTTCTTGCCATGCTTCCCACTCCTAGCTGAGAGGAGCATTGTGGTGCCTCTCTTTAAATTTACAGTACGGGTTGAGAAGGTGGGAAGCTGACCTCGGGCGTGGCTGCCATACTCCCTGTTGAGCCAGTGTGCCCACCTCAGGCCTGGCCAACTTGTATACCAGCCTTTTGATAGGGACTTGAACTGAACTCGACAGAGCGAACCTCAGCCAAGACAAATCCTTTCTTGTGGAGTGCTCCCCAATCCTCACTGCTACTGGCCTAAGTAGACCTCCCATGTCCCCCCATGAGCTGACCTCTAGGTCCCAGTGAAATGCTTCTTTCAAAATGGACTTTTCCTGGTGGGAAGCCCTTCCACGGTTTTTGTGTTGATCAATTTCAAGCCTGTGATCTTGTTTCCAGCTGCCCGGGTTGTTCCCAAGGTCTGCCTTCATGTTATAATTTTGCACTTGAAGCCCACAGGCTATTCTGCCAAGAGTAGAATTTCTATTCTTAAAAGAATAAATAATAAATTGCTCTGGAATTGTAATAACTTCCAGAGCCTCCTTAGGTCCAGTCTCTCACTTGTTCATTTGGTGAATTCAGTGAGTTCCCAGGCTCCACAGGCATGAGGAAGTGAAGTCAAACACCCACCCAACAAATATCCATGGGGTGGTTAATACATGCCGGCCTGTGAATGTGTAATCACAAACACGAGAAGGCCTATAATGGAAAAGAAATAGTGATATGAGAGAAAATAACAGTGGGCCAAATTTTAAAATCATTATTGGGTTTGTTGATTATTATAGAATTTATAGATTTTATAATTAAAACATTATAGATCTTATAATTATAATCTATAGTAATAATTATAGATTCTTCTCCCTACTTACATTTATATAAAGTGTGCACATGCACACACACACACACAGCTGCACCTGACACATAAGTGGGATTATTCACCAACTAGCTGTTTTTTTACTTTATTTTTTAATTTTTATTTTAATTTTTTAAATGATTTTTATTTACTTGTTTGACACAGAGAGACACAGCAAGACACAGCGAGAGGGAACACAAGCAGGGGGAGTGGGAGAGGGAGAAGCAGGCTCCCTGCTGAGCAGAGAGCCTGATGTGGGGCTTGATCCCAGGACCCTGGGATCAAGACCTGAGCCAAAGGCAGACGCTTAACTGACTGAGCCACCCAGGGGCCCTGTTTTTTAACTTTAGAACATATCATGGACCCCTTTCCAAGAGTGTACATAAGGACTGCTTCATTTAAAAAAATTTCTTATCAAAGTATAATTGACACACAATGTGAGATTGAAATTGTTGAAGACTGACTCATTTAAAAAATTGTTTATGATAGAAACTTTCAAACATATACAAAAGTTGTGAGAATAATAAAATGAATCCCCCTCACCCAGCCTTAACAATTTTCAACTTCTAGCCAAACATATTTCATCTAGATTTATCCCATCCAATTCCTCCGCTTCTCACATTATTTTGAAGAAAATCCCAAACATCATATCACTGCATTTATAAATTTCTCAGTAGACCTAAACCCTTTTTAACTACTGTGTAATATTCCACTGATAAATATTCCATAACTTATTTATCCTGTCTTTTTTTTTTTAATTCATTTGTTTTTTGACAGAGAGAGACAGCGAGAGAGGAAACACAAGCAGGGGGAGTGGGAGAGGGAGAAGCAGGCTTTCTGCCGAGCAGGGAGCCCGATGTGGGGCTTGATCCCAGGACCCTGGGATCATGACCCAAGCCAAAGGCAGACGCTTAACAACTGAGCCACCCAGGTGCCCCTATCCTATCTTCTATTAATGGGCATTTCAGCTACGTTTAATCTAGGTAAAGACACATTTTGTAGTTGTAAATGTGGAATTAAATGAAATGTTTTTTTCTCCCTCTTCTGAGGGGGCCCTTATACTGAGGATATAGATTCTCTAGACTTGAGTAAAACAAAAGTGTGCCTCATGGCTGCCTCCTGCCCCTTCCATACCTAGTGGGGAGGGAGGAAGGGGTCTCTGAGCCAGGCAGTAAGGAGTTCAGTTTCCTGGTCATGGGGTGGGGATTGGGTGGTCATCCCCCCAGCCTGAGAGGCCCCATGAAGGGTGTGAGTCAGGCCATCTGGTCAGGGAGACTCAGTGGTTTCACCAGTGGGTCTCAGCAGAACACAGAACAGACTTGAGTGAATGCTGTAGTTTCCTAGGGCTTCCACAACACATCACCACAAACTTGGTGGCTTAGAACAACAAAAACTTCTTTCACAGTTCTGGCAGCCAGAAGTCTGAAATCAAGGTGCTGGCAGTGTCACACTTCCTGCTAAGGCTCAAGGGGAGGATCCTTCCTTGCCTCTTCCAGCTTCTTGTGACTCCTGATGTTCTTTGGTGTGTGGCTGCATCCTCCCAGTCTCTGCCTCTGTCTTCACATGGCCTTCTTTCCTGCATATCTGTGTCTTTTCTGTCTCTTATAAGGACACTCTCATCAGATTTAGGGCCTGCCCTAATGATCTCATCTTAATTCTTAACCTTAATTACATCTGCAAAGACCCTATTTCCAAATAAGGTCATACTCTGAGCCTTGGTGTAGACAGGATTTGGGGGTGGAGGGAGGGATACTATTTAACTCACTATAGGGAGTGTTCTGGTATACTTGGAGTTGCCCTAGGCAAAAGGCTAGGATTTTCTGAGGCTGAATGGGTGTTACTCTGGCAGCCAGGCAGTCACAGGCTAGGCACAGAGCAGTTAGGGAGTATTCACCTGCAAGCAACTAAGAACCAACTCTCAGCAGGTGAGTGGGAAGGTCCATAAGGAGCCTGGAGGTTGGTCTTTCTGGGGATGGTTCAGCAGCTTCACGATTATCAGGGCTCTAGGCTGGGGATTCTGCAGTTCTCTTGGATTTTCTCTCTTGGTTTCAAGATGGCTTCTGTGAGCTGAGCAGGAAATCTTTACACAGCTCCATCCAAAGGTGTGAAATGTGAGTGAGGGAGGGAGTGCTGGGGATGGCCAGGGCTCTGTGTGTGTGTGTGTGTGTGTGTGTGTGTGTGTGTGTGTGTGTGTGTGTGAGAGAGAGAGAGAGAGAGAGAGAGAGAGATATTTTCTTATGAAGGAGGAGATGTCTTTCCTAGGAGACCTTCCTTTTACATCTTATTGGTCGAGATTGGGTCACATGGCTACCCCAGCTGCAAGGGAGGCTGGGAAAGCAAGCATGTCTTGTTCGGTCTCTGTAGACAGAGGCAAGAGAGAAAGAAAGAGCTGTGGAGGGGTCACTACCCATGCACATACAACCCTCCAAATCTTCCAAATAAATCACCAGTAAATCCATTATGCTCTTCCATGCTCTTCCTACTGCAACAAGTCATATCTTGTTGATCACTTAAGATCTGTGTGTGTCAACTCATGTCATGGATGGTCTCATTATGAGGCAGCTTTTGTTTGGAGGGCTCGTGCTCCAAGAGGGGGACTTTCTGGAGAAACCCTCTTAAATCAGTAGCTTTAGTTATTTTTCTCACAAGTAGGACAATGCTGAAACAAACATGCTTGTCCATAAATATTCGTACATCCACAATTGTATTTTGGGATGTGGGATTGCTGTGCTCAAATACCCTGTGTGTTCCTGTTGGGAGCTTTCTCCAGGCCTGGATGTGGATCTTGCTTGCTCATCTTCAAGCCAATCATAGCCCGAAGTTTTCAGGGACAACTGAGCAGGAATATGCATTTTCTTTTGCTTCCCCTTCGAATCCATTATCTCGACCTGCCGTCCCTTGCCTGTTTTGACAGTGAGGTTCTCTGATGACTCTGGAGCTGTTGTATACATTATTCATACATCTTTTTATATCACCTACTGTGGCACCAGCTGGGGACAGCAAATACTACAAACATGGCACCAATAAAAAAGAATGTGTAATCAGTCTTTAAAAATTCCTTCTTGTCTGCCAAGGGCAGCACGTGAGGGTGAAAGTGAGCAGCTGGCTGGTCCTGCTAATTTTGAGGCGGCTTTACGCTGAAAATGATGGTTGCTTCACCATCAGTCTCTCTCTGACCTCTGGAAGAGGCAGATCCCAGGGGCCTGAGCAGATTTGATGGGGAGGGAGTACATATCCAATGCCACAAGTGAGGGGAAAAAGTAAAACATATCTTCTCCAGAAGTAGGGGGTATTATACCACCTTTATCTCTCAGATGCTGACAGAGAGGTGGGGCTTGTTGGTTATTGCTTATTTATTGTTTTCCTTCCGTTTTGTTTTATTGAGATACAATATACATTAAAGTGTACTTATCTTAAATTTGCAATTTGATGATTTTTTTTACACACCTATATACCCGTTGTTGTGGTTTCAGTTGTGTCCTCACAAAAGATATGTGGAAGGTCTTAACCCCCAGGACCTCAGAATGTGACCCAATTTGGAAGCAGTGTTGTTGCAGATATAATTAGTTAAGATAAGATCATGCTGGATTGGGGTGGGCTCTTAGTCCAATACGACAGGTGTCTTTTTTTTTTAATTTTTAAAAATTTTTATCTATTTGAGAGAGTGAGCAAGCAAGAGAGAGAGAGAGAGAGAGCACGAGCAAGGGGAGAGGGAGAAGCAGGCTCCCCACCGAACAGGAAGCCTGATGTGGGGCTTGATCCTAGGACCCTGGGATCACAACCTGAGCCAAAGGCAGACGCTTAACTGACTGAGCCACCCAGGCGCCCCTCACAGGTGTCTTTATAAGAAGAGGGGAATTTGGACACAGACACACACACACGGAGAAGGCCACATGGAGGTGAAGCTACAGATTGAAATTATGCCTCTACAAGCTAAGGAAGGCAAGGAGTGCTGGCAGCCACCAGAAGCTGGAAGAGGTTGGGAAGGATTTCTCTTCTAGAGCCTTCAGAGAGAGAGCATGGCCATGCTGACACATCCTTATCTCAAGACTCTGGCCTCCAGGACTGTGAAACAACAAATTTCTATTGTGTTAAGCCACCTACTTTGTGGTCCTTTGTTATGGAAGAGTAGCAAAGTGACCACCCATGTGACCACCACGGAGATGCAGATATAGAACCTATTTAGTGCCCAGAAGTTTCCCTTGGGCCCTTCCAAGATTATAACCTCTTTCTCCACCTGAGGTAACCATCTGTTCTGATTTCTATCACCATTGGTGTGTTTTGCCTATTCTTGAACTTTGTGTAACTGAAATTGTGCAGTAGGAACTCTTCTGTGTCTGGCGTCTTTCACTCAGCATCATATCTGAGATTTCTTCATTGTGTTGTGTGTGAAGATTACTGGTGATTTTTTTCCATACATATTTACTCATCACCTGTGATGTATTGTGGTAGGCCCTGAGGTTATGAGGACTACAGGGGTTCTCTGTCCCATTTGGAAGAGAGAATTGTAAACTACTCACCACGAGATGATGTGGACATGTGTTGATAAGGGTTTGGACTTTGGAAGCCTGCAGAGCATGGGGAATCCAGGACAGTCTCCACAAAAGTGATGAAGTTCATACTGAACATTTTGGGGTAGTAGACTAGTTTGAGTGGATGCACGGAGCGGGGTGCAGGGATGTGTGCAGGGAACTGTGAAGAGTCCGGTGTGGCTCAGGAATAAGACATCATAGGCAAGTGAGAGATATTTATTGATTAGTGCAGGGATTGGCAATAGCCTTTGGGCCAAAACTTGCCCACCACCTGCTTTTGTAAATAAAGTTTTGTGGAACACAGCCACTCCCATTCCTTTACATATGATGTATGGTTGCTTTGGCATTATGACTGCAGCCTTGAGTAATCATGACAGAGGCCATATGGCCCAAAAAACCTAAAATATTTTATTATTTTGACCTTTACAAAAAAATAGGTGATACCTGGTCTAGTGTATGCCAGAAGCTGGGCCTAAGTGCTCTTTCGTTATATTTCTATTTAATAACTACAGTGACTCTGCAAGAGAGCCATTATTAACCCCTACTTTAAAGATGAGAATCCTTAGGCTCAGAGAGGTAAAGTGATTTTTCAAGGTCACAGCCAGCAAGAGGAGGAACTGGATCTGTCTTGAGTTCAAAGGAGCTTCTCCAGAGTAACTGGAATCTCTTTACCAATTAGCAGTCATTGTAGGAAATAGTTTGAGGCCAGATTGTGGAGAGTCACTCATTCATTTTCATCTTTGGGCAATGGGGAGATGGTGAAGGTTCTTGAGAAAGGGAATAGTGTGATCAGGCCAGTTTGAAATCATCATATCCATGTGCCTTCCTGGGTGTGGGGTCTAAGACTCATCAAGAAGGGTTTGCACTCATCCACAAAATTTTTCTCAGGAGGATCATTCATTTAGCAAAGGAAAAGTGCTGACCAGTATTCTGCATTGCTGAGTTATGTCTTGGAGCTGGAGTCTCTCTTGACACAGCCCTAAGGATGGTGAGTAGAGAGGAGGGGAGTCTTTCAGTCTAGTATCTAGATTAGATCTAAATCTAGGTTTAGATCTGAGCATACACATGCCAGTCTCTGTACTACAGGTTTCTACACATACACATTACCTCATCTTATCCTCATTATTGTCCAAGAAACAGGTGCTATTATCAGCCCTCCTGTACAGATGGAGAGGATAAGAGACTTATCCCTGCGAAGGTAGACTAGTAGTTTCAGGGCCTACAGGGAGAGGGAAATGGAAAGTGACTGCTAATAGGTATGGGGTTTCTTTTGGGGGTGAAGCAAATGTTCTGGAATTCCAGAACTACCATGGTGATAGTTGTACAACTTTGTGAATATTCTCCAAAATGCTGAATTGTACACTTTAAAAGGGTGAATTTCTTGATATGTGAATTATATCTCAGTGGGATGCCACTTTACACCCATGAGGATGGCTATCATAAAAAAGACATAATAACAGGGGTTGGCAGGGATGTGGAGAAATTGGAACACTCATGCATTGCTGGTGGGAAAGTAAAACGGTGCAGCTGCTATGGAAAACAGTTTGGCAGGTTTTCAAAGTGTTAACACAGAGTTACTGTATGACCCAGCAATTCCATTTCTAGGTATATACCCAAGAGATTTGTCCACACAAAAACTTGTACACAAGTGTTCATAGCAAATTTATTTACAATAGCTAAAAAGTAGAATCACCCAAAAATGTCCATCAACTGATGATTGGATAAATAAAATGTGGTCCATTCATAAAATGGAATGTTATTTTGCTATAAAAAGTACACATGCTGGGGTGCCTGGGGAAAAAAAAGGACACATGCTGTAATATGCATGAATCTCAAAAACATGATGTTAAGTGAAAGAAGCCAGAAACAAAAGGCCACATGTTGTATGATTTTATTTATATGAAATGTCCCAAATAGGCAAATCCATAGAGATAAAAAGTAGATTAGCAGTTGCCTGCAGGGAAGGGGACTGGGGAATGAGGGCTAATAGGTATAGGGTTTCTGGGGTGAAGAACCCTCCTGCTAATAATGGTGACGGTTGCATAACTTTGTGAATATACTGAAGATCACCGAACTGTGCACTTTGAATGTGTGAGTCATATGTTAATAACAGCAACAAGAACAAGAAAGACCCTCATCCTTGATGACACAAGGAGCATTGTCAGGGCCAAGGTTGAACTCAGGTTGTCTATTTCCAGGCCCAAGCCTGGTTCCCATCCTGTCCGGACCCTTATCCATCTATTTCCATGGATGTCCATGTCATACTAAGAAATACCAAATTACTGGTTTTATATGCTTTAGAGGTGGAAACACATTAATCCAGGAGACAGTGTGGCAGAATGATTGAATTGCTTGATGGAATCCCTTCTCTGCCACTCATCAGCTGTATCTGTTTCCTCATTTGTCAAATGTGGTTGCTAGTGCCAGTATGGATCTCATAGGGTTGCTGGGAGGAGTCCATGGACTCATACAAGTGATCTGTTTTGAAGTATGTCTGGTTGGTAGCAAGTGCTCAGTAAATTTCTCCTGTCTCTTTCTGAGTTGTTGGGGACCTCAATTTGGACCTTAGCTCAAAGTCTTTGAGCTTGGGCGTGTCTGCAGCTGCCTCATCTTGGTTGTCCAAGAGTTAAGTGGTAAGATCAGGCTGATGCTATGGTTCATGTACAAAGGTGAGGGGAGAGGAAAAAAAAACCCCAGGAATTGATGATGCCAGACCAACCTTTGTTCTTTGAGTCATTACTATTCTCCACAGCCCTGATTTTGAGCATGATATCAGTAAAGCTTAAAAATATCTGATGGTACAGGGGCCACATAATAATCATAGCAAGCTTTAATATTCATATTAGAATTTGAGTGAACGTGGATAATCAAAAACTTTTGAATTCTCCTTCCCATTCTCTGCTAGGTTTCCTCAAGGCTGAATAGCTTTGAAATGGCCATAAATTTGCATAATGTCTTCCATAAAGCTAATCACTTTAGGTCTGGAAGCATTTTTGCCTGGGGCTATTATAGTCTTCCACTGTTTCCCTAGCTGACATATAAAATCAGAGGAATTGAGGATTTTTTAGGTAGAGCAAGGGATGTTGCAGAGTCTAGCTGTGGCTTACTTGGAGCACGGAAGGACAGACCAGGCTCCAGGATAAGTAGCATCATAACTTGTTTTTCCTGCCATTTTGGGGCATGTTGCAGGAGAGGCAGGATCCAAAGGAGACGGGAAAAGGTCTATAATAGGGGCTTATGTATTATTTGGTAGAAATTACTTCTTTAAGTCAGTCTTGAAAGGGGCCACTGGCTGACTCCTTGTGAGTTGGTGAATGCCATATGGCTAATGAAATCTGGTTAAGATTTTCCTCCCATTTTTGTCTCTCCTTCTCAGGTACTCCAGGTCTCCAAGGAGCTCCAACCACTGGGTAGTGATCACTTTTTTTCCATGCTTCTTGAGTTTGTATGTTTTAAATCTGAACCTTGAAAATCTGTATGTCATGCTAATGGAGGGAGGTTTACTTTAACTGAAATTTTATTGTTTCACTAGCCAATAAATTCAAATGGCACAAAATTCAAAAGGTACAAAGGGGTTGCTATAGACTGAATATTTGTGTCCCCCACCCCCCAAATTCATATATTGAAATCCTAACCCCTAATGTGATGGTATTAGGAAGTGGGGGCCTTTGGGAGGTGATTAGCTTATGAAGGTGGAACCCTCATGAATGGGATTAGTGCTTTTATGAAAGAGACCCCAGAAAGCTCCCTCACCCTTTCTGTCGTGGACACAGAGAGAAGATGACCATTTATGAACCAAGAGACACTAAATCTGCCAGCACCTTGATCTTGGACTTCCTGGCTGACTGAACTGTGAGAAATAAATTTCTGTTGTTTATAAGCCGCCCAGTCTATGGTATTTTGTTATAGCAGCCTGAATGGACTAAGACACGGTACACATTGAAAAGTCAGCCTTCCATTCTTCTCCCCCTGCTACCAGTTCTCCCCCGTACAGGCAACCAGTGTGATCAGTTTCTGGTCTCCTTCCACATATCTGTATCACCTACATCTATACCTATGCCTACTCATCTCCTATAAATGATGGCTTGCTATAAAGTATTTTGCACCTTTTCCCCTTTGAATTATGTATTGGTTTCCTATCGTTGCTATAACAAGTTCCCACAAATTTAGTGCTTAAAACAACACAAATTTATTTTTGCATAGTCTGGAGGCCAGAAATTCCAAATGGGTCTCAATGGGCTAAAATCAAGTTGTTCCCTTGCCTTTTTTAGCTTCTAGAGGCTGCCTGCATTCCTTGGCTCATGGCCCCTTCTTCCATCTTTGAAGCCAGTAGCATAAAATCTTCAAATCCCTCTCTGACTCTGACCCTCCTTCTTCCGTATTATAAGGACTCTTGTGATTGCACTGGACTCACTTGGATAATCCAGAATAGTGTACCTATCTCAAAATCCTTATCTTAATCACATCTGCAAAGCCCCTTTTGCCATGTAAGGTAACATATTCTTAGGTTCTGGGGATAAGAACGTAGACTTCTTTAGGGACCATTATTCTACCCATCACAATATATCTTGGAGATTGTCCCATGTTAGGGCATAGAGTGTTCTTCCCCTTTTATCAGCCTCACAGATACTGTTCCATTATTTGGATATGCCATAATTTACTTGGATCAATTCCCTCTTGATGAATACTTAGCTTGTTTCTAGCCTCTTGTTATTCCAACCAGTGCTACAAGGAATAACACTTTATCTGGCACCTTTGCTAGTGTATCTGATGAATTTCAAGAAGTGGAATTGCTGAGTTAAAGATAGAAACCTCTCTAATTTTATTAGATATTGCCAAATTGCTCTAAGGGTGGTTAAAAATTTATTATAGAAAATTTAAAATATATAAAAGTAGAATAGTTTAGTACATACTGCGTATCCATCATCTAGTTCAACAATAACAATTAGCAACTCATGGCCAGTCTTGTTTAATCTGTACCTCCCATATGCCTACTCTCCACCCCCCGCCCAGTGCCTTGGTTATTTAGAAGTAAAACCCAGACATCACATATTCCAAAGGAAAGATTTAAAAGTTTGAAACACAGTAGCATGTGTTAATGAGATTGTTGTGGCCGGACTGAACCAAGAGGAGAATCCTTCCCAGATGTTAACATTCAGAACAGCTGTGTTCCTAGGAGAGTCACCCTGCACCTGGGAGCGCTTGGATGTCTGCCATCTGCCACCATTATCACTGTTGTTGTGGAGATAGTGGCTGACCCAGCCCACCCTCTGAGACGGTTTGGTTTCACCCAGAGGATGATCTCAGAAATCACCATTGCCCTGCGGATTTGTGCAGATGATGTTCTGGAAGGTGGAGTGGCTGGGAATGAGCTGACTCAGTCAGCTGCTTTGGAACTCTGATATACTGAGCGAGCACCCTAAAACAATAAAAAAGTACTTTTTGACCTGCCATATCTGCACATTATCAGCATGTGAGAGCCCTTTCTGTAACAATACCAGAACTTTGATATCTTGCCTTATCAAATTTTCACACCACTTTTCCAAGAATAATAAAAAAAAAATCCAGCAGGGGTAGGCTTTTGGGGACACTGGCTTTCTGTGGGAAGGGTGGTTTTCTCCACCACTGATATCTTGACAGAGGACAGACTCTCTCTTAGCAAATTTGAGAGCATGGTGTTTATGACATTGAGACCAGGGTGGTGAGTTATCCTCCCTTCAACGTCATGAGAGCCAGCCCCCTCCTCTGAGTTTTGGCAGCCTTTTAGGTCTCTGAATCTAATGGAATATCCCAAAGGAGCAGGCAAGGTGATATTGTGTCCAATTTCAAGATGGAGAAAAAGAAGGAAGAGAAATCTGAAAGGACATAGAAAAAAAGTCTCTTCTTAGATTTATGTCACCCTGCCCATCCTAGCAGTGAACCAGTGATTCCCAAGGGCTTCTCCCTACCTTTACCTCCATAGCTACCACAATGCTCTAGGCCTACCTCATCGCTCCTCCAAGTTATGATAGCACCTTCTGACTGGCCCTTCTGCTTCTGTCCTCCATATGCAGCAGCCGGGATGTATCACTCCTGGGCTCACAAGGCCTCCAGTGGCTCCATCTCATTGGGCGAAAGCAAAGTCTCCCACCTCCTGCTGCTCTACCCTCCCTCCCCTGCTCCTGGTGATTCCTGCAACAAACCAAACCTCAGGGCACTCAGTTTTGCTGGAATGCTCTTCCCATAGGAGAATTGCAGGGTTTGACCCTGGTCTTCAGGGTCATCTTTAACTTAATAGAAGCTTTCCTTGGCCACACAGCTGAGGCGCAACGTACCCCTGGCACTTTTTATTCCTTTTCTTGCTTTACTTTCCCCTTTAGCACTTAAAACAAACTAACTATATGTAAGGTATATACTACACATGTAATATCAATATATAGTTATATGTACATATTATTATTACATGACTATGTATTGATTAGCTATGTCTGTATAGTAATACATTCTATACATGTTACTATATTAATTTGTTTACTGTCTATCTGCATTAACTAGACTGTAGGTCCTACAAAACCCATGATTTTTGTCTCTCTTGCTCACTGCTATATCATCAGTGCTTGAAGTGGATACCTGGCACGTAGTAGGTGCTCAGTAACCATTTTTTGAGTGGTAACTGGATCAAGGAACTCTGGCCTACGTATTGGAGTGGCAAGGCCAACCATTATCCTGAAAGCAGTAGCTTAGGCAGCTTAGTTTTGTTCTTTTGATTCTTTTGAAAAAGAGTATCACAGAGAGTAGTAGTATCACAGAGTTCAGAGGGATTTTTGTTTTCTTGATTAACATGATTTTCCTGGTTGTTACATCCAGGGCACCATCAGTGGCCTCAACCTTAACCTTTTGTTTTTACTCTCACCCCTTCATCCCTAGGCAGCATGGGGAGAGTTTGGCTATCTCTTGCCTGGCCCTGAACCAGGCACCATGACTGTAAGGAAGTTCCATCAGAAATTCAACTGGTTCCAGAAAGACAGAAAAAAAAGTGTGAGGGAGTGAGTGATCAGTTTTAAGCTAGAATTACAAAACCTGCATAGAAATATTCTAATTCAGGTTGAAATTTGTGATGAAGTTTGGTGTTTCAGATGTGGGAAGGGAGAGTGCTCTACCACCTGGGCTTTTCTGGTGCCCAAGATGAATCCAAAAATGTTTCAGGCTCATTCCCAGAGCACTGAAAGATTTGCTACAAGACAGGGGCTACAGGCACCCTCTCCCCAAATCAGGATGGGGTGGGAGTAGGTCGAGGAGTGTAAAGGGCCTCCCTTGGGGTCCTGGCATTCGAGGGCATGTCGGTGTGCTCTGGTGTCCCTCAGCGTGGCGGAAGCAGGGCCGCTGACCTGCTCCTTACAGAGCCATGTTTTATCTCCCTCCCATCCACTGTTAGATCTGTGGTTGTAATATCAACCATGGAGTTCACAAATGCCCTTCAAACCAGATACTCTAGAATTAAACTCCACTGTAGAATTAAACTCTTGGCCAGATGTAGGACTTCTGGGCTCTGGGTGCTCCTGCAGCAGGATGGGTGGGCCCACGTAAGATGTCTTCCCGGGAGCCCCTCCTGGAAGGTGTTCTCGGACGAATTCTCAGTCACATTCCCAGCTGGGTCTGCTTCAAAGTCAGTTCAGATGTTGCCCCAAAAGAGCTTTAGGTATTTCTCTAAGTTCATTTTCTTGTAATTTATTAATTTCCTTTTAAATTGTGCAATATTTCAAACATACGGAAAAGAAGATAAGGAAATGTAATACAACAGACCCCCATTAACAACATAACTTTGCAATATTTGCTTCAGATCTTTTTTTGTTTCTTAAGAAATGACATCACAGATATAGCTAAACCACTCCACCGCATCTCATTTCCCTCCTTCCCGGAGGAGACCACTATCCAAAGTTCTTTTCTGCACATGCTTTCCCAAGCACATGCTTGTCACATAGGACTGACCTGCATGGTGGCTCCTAGAAAGGGCCTCGTCTGTGTGGGACACATGAGCAAGGACCAAGGGATAGATGCAGGAGCAAGTTGTACTTTGCCCCTTGGTGTATGCTAAGACAAATGGCCTGAGGAGCTCAAGAGAGATAAATACACAATCTGGTCTCACCAGTTTCTTTTACACGTGTGTACACGTTACCTTACGCTCTCATCACTGTATTTTCCTCCTCTCAATTGCAACCTGCTGCCAAATCTTACAATAAAATCAAAGTGTTGAGATGGCTCAGTGATTGACTTTTAGTTTCTGTCTGGATTCTTAGCATAGAGCTGCCCCAGCAATTGTTTGTCTCTGTCATTGCACAAGTTTGCAAGTGTGTACACACTTAACCCCTATCCTTCCCCCCTACAATAACACATAGTTGTTCCTTTCATGGTTGTGCTGAAGCAGCAAATTCAGCTCAGTGTTTAGCTCTCTGGAAGAGGTATGTTCTTATCAATTATTGGTTGCAATAAAAGTAGGTGTGTAATGAGCAACCGCTGCCCCTAGAATAACATGATGAAAGCAAAAGTCACGTAGCTGAACAAATTCATACAAAAAGAGGTGTATATATAAATTACTCTTGTGATTTTCCCTTTAACTCATGGATTATACAGAGGGATATTTTTAATTTTCCAAATTTATGCTTATGTTTAGCTATTTTTTTGCTGTCAATTTCTAATTTTGCTGCATTATGGTCAGAAAATGTGGCCTGTAAAGTACCAGTTATATGGTGGATTTTGTTGTGACTTCTCTTATGGCCTCATATGTGGTCAGCTTTTCACAAATGTGTCATGTATACTTCAAAGGCATGTAGATGATCTGTCTTTTAAGGAGAGAGTTTTAGTTTTTTATAAATATATTGAAGGTTAGCCGTATAATTGAAGTCTACTTTCTTTCTCTGTCTGTTAGATATTTCAGAACCTTATACGTCAGTCAGGGTAACATTGGACAGTGTTGCTGTGGCAAATAAGCCCTGAAATCTCAGAGCTTTCACACAACAATCATTTATTTGTCACCCACATCACAGTCCAGTGCAAGTCAGTGGTTCAGAGATCTTGGAGGTTTCCATTTTGTAATTCTGCCATCTCAGAGTTTTTCCACTTATAGCCATGTGGAAAGAGAGGAAGCATGGAGAACCCACACTTGCCTTTAATTATCTGGGACCAGAAGTGACATGTGATTTCTCACATTATTATTGGTGGAAATGCAGTCATGTGGTCCCAAATGTAACCATAAGGGAGACTGGGAAATGTCCTCCCTATCTAGTAAGAGGAACAGTGTGGTGGACAAAGTTTTGTGTCTGGCAACCAGAGAGTGGGGCAAACATATTTAAAAAAAAGATTTTATTTATTTACTTGAGAGAGAGAGAGAGAGCACGAGTGAGAGAACACAAGCAGGGGGAGCAGCAGAGGGAGAAGGAGAAGCAGACTCCCCATGGAGCAGGGAGCCTGATGTGGGGCTCGATCTCATGACCCTTAGATCATGATGTGAGCTGAAGGCAGCTGCTTAACCAACTGAGCCACCCAGGTGTGCCAACATTTCTTACTCTTATTGGGGAATTGTCTGTCTTCCCATATAACTTTCACAGTTTTTGCTTAGGTAGTTCAGGCTATGTTGTTTGGTGTATTCAACTGGATGATTATTGTATCTTCTTGGCAAAGTAGTCAAGATTCCTACTAATGTGAATGAAAAGTATTTTATAGATAGATGGGGTCATGGAATGGTAGTACTTTCAGGGGGCTTGGAAGACCCTCCTACCCCTCCAATTTGCAGACAAGAACAACTGAGTTCTGGAGAGGAGGGAAGTCATTGGTCTCGCTAATTAGTGGAATAATTGAGACGAACACTGCAATAGTTTTGCCTTTCTGCCATCAAGTTGTTTTTCTTCTATCTTTTCCCTACTGATTTCTTCACTTTCTCCCTACGAACCTCCCATTGTTGTTCATAAAGACAGTGATTAATTTGTGCTTCTCAAGAAAGTCCTTTCCTGGCTGGCATTGGGAACAAGAAATCTCAGTGGATAAAAAACATCAAGTAGTAGCACTTCTGTGAGTGGTTCCCAAATTAGTCCCTTTACTTTTTTTTTTTTTCTATGAAGCACAGTTGCAGGAGAGACACTTAACCTGAGATGAAGCACTTATTAGAGAAAGGTTCTCTCCATAGCATTATCTATTACTCTAATGAGCATGAGAAAGGGGAGAGAGGACACTCTCTCTCTAGCTATTATTACCTCCACTATAGAGTTGACATACACAAGCTCATTATTGCGTTATGTTTTATTCAACAAAATAACTTTAATGTTGTAGCTTAAATTGAATTCGCTAAAACATCTTCATCTCCAGCATAATGTGCCTCAAGTGTCTTCTTGGTGCCTGCGTTTTCTCCAGAATTATAGTGCTGAAGCTATGGAAATGGCAAAATTATATGCAATCTGCAAAACAATGTGGCTATAACGTGGTAATTGGCCTTCCACATAATTAAAGGAACATTTCCTCATCAGAGCTGTTCCATCAGAGACCCAAAGGCTATTGTTGTACAAATCATCCACTTAGGAAAACCTTTATTCCCAGTAGCCTATAAAAATCTGGTTATGCAAACACATTTGCTTATTCAGTAACATTAATGGTGCCTCACAGTTAAAAAATAATCAAGGTGATTGACCTATAATCTGCCTCCTTCGTGACCGAGTGTCATTTTTATTTTGATGGTCGGGAGCTTTTCGACTCTGAAAATTATTCACAGCTGGCATCAAGACCCAGGAAAGAGAATCTCAAAAACCAACAACCTGTGTATTCCCAGCCTGTTAATCAATAGAAAATCACTTCAAACTGGATTAGGGTCTTGTACCTGGCAGAAAGGCCTGTACAGACAATGGAATTGGATTCTTACACTTGATGTGACACCCTCTTGAGTCAGATCAGATTCTTGTTTGATAGACACTAGCTGGAAAATTGCTTCGAGGTCTGTGCAATAACTGAACTCCTTTTTTTTTTTAAGTTTTTTTAAGCAGCATTACGTGTTTTGAGACCTTTCCAGCAGTTATTTTGAATATGATCTTAAATATGGTCCTCAATAACTCATACTGAGGAAACCTCCCATCTGTGTTTTCTGGAAAGATGTCTGATGTTTTGTTTTTTTTTTTAATTTTCAAATTTTTTATTTTTTAAGTAATTTCTACACCCAACATGGGGCTCAAACTGAGCCCCAAGATCAAGAGTCACATGCTCCACTGACTGGATGCCTCTGGTTGGCTGGTTTTAATCATGAGTCTCTCCCCTTCATCTGTCCTGTAGGTTCTATGCTTAATTCCTCTGCACCTTCTTCAGGGGGATCACCTACTCTAAAGTCCCTTCTGTCTTTATTTACATTCCAGAACTCCTTGCATGGCTCTGCTCTGGTATATCCAGCTGTGCACTGGGTATTCATCTCCACTTGGATGTCCCTCTTACACTGACCTCAGTTTACCTCTCCTCTCCTGATTTCCTCTTTTGCCTGGATTCAACTGCTCCAGCTCACTCCACCATCCATGAAGCTTCCAGAAAAACTTAGATGCCATCCTGCATTTCTGCCCACTTCTCTATTAATCCATCCTCTTCTCTCCAACTACATCACCACAGGCTTGGTCCAGCCAACACCTTGTCTCACTCGGTTCTTGCAGCCTCTCACCTGGTCTCCTTTCTTCCCATCCATCTTCCAGCCAGACTTCTCTTATCATAGCACAAAGAGGATCGTCACCCTCTGCTTAAAGACATCTCTTGGCTCCCTTTGTCCACAGGATAAACATGACTGGCAAGAGCTATTATGATTTGGCTCAAACTTCTATATTCTTAGCTTTTACTCTTAAAATTATATGAACTTCTTTCACTTCTCAGTCTTTGCATGTGTTTGTCCCTCTGCTTGGAACAATCTTCCACTGTCCTCCTTATTCACTTGGACAATTCTTACTACCTTCTAGTCTTCAACTTAGGGTCGTCTGATGGTAGAAATATTTCTGACCACCTGATACTAGATTAGATGCCCCTTCCATGTGCTCCCACTTCCCCATGAGAACTCTTTTTTTTTTTTTTAAGATTTTATTTATTTATTTGACAGAGAGAGATAGCAAGAGAGGGAACACAAGC
This sequence comes from Zalophus californianus, assembly GCF_009762305.2. NCBI lineage: Eukaryota > Metazoa > Chordata > Mammalia > Carnivora > Otariidae > Zalophus > Zalophus californianus. Next base: position 73,607,396 of record NC_045604.1, read on the forward strand.
AGGGGGGAGTGGGAGAGGGAGAAGCAGGCTTCCCGCTGAGCAGGGAGCCCAACGTGGGACTCAATCCCGAAACTCCAGGATCATGACCTGAGCGGAAGGCAGATGCTTAACGACTGAGCCACTCAGGCGCTGCCCCCTCCCATGTGAATTCTTATCATAGCATTTTATAGTCCGAGTTGCAAATGATTTTTTTATTGTTTATTTCCCTCATTATAAGCAAGGCTCATGAGGAAAGGACCCATGGTTGTTCACTGTTGTACTCCCAGCACCTAACATTCTGCTAAAAGCTTGTGTTTTTTCTCACATGCCATGAAGTCTGCTGTAGGGTTGTGCACACTAGTTCAGATGTTGTGGAATGTCTTTCTAGAATCTATTCTGAGTTGGCTTGGAGAAAATCCAGAAGGTTCTTCCCAAAATACGAAATAGAAGGTTACCTTAAACCTGAAGTTCTTCAACTTCAGGCTGAATTAGAATCCCCTAGGAAGCTTGTTACAAATGTTGACCTCTGGGGCCTACTTTTATTTATTTATTATTATTTTTTTAAAGATTTTATTTATTTATTTGACTGAGAGAGACACAGCGAGAGAAGGAACACAAGCAGGGGGAGTGGGAGAGGGAGAAGCAGGCTTCCTGCTGAGCAGGGAGTGGGATGCGGGGCTTGATCCCAGGACCCTGGGGTCATGACCTGAGCCGAAGGCAGACGCTTAGCGGCTGAGCCACCCAGGTGCCCCTGGGGCCTACTTTTAAAGAGTCAGTGAGTTGCACCATCTTCAAAATATATTCAGGATCCAGCCCCCTCTTCAGCACCAACCCGGACTGAGCCATCACTGACTCCCACCTGGATCACAGCTCTTTCTCCTTGCTGGTCTCCCTGATTCTGCCTTTGCCCTCCCAGAATCTATTCTCCACGGAGTAGCTGGAATGATCCTTTCAAAGCAGAAGTCAGGTCCTATTAGTCCTCTGTTCCAAACCCTCTGGTGCCTCCCATCTCATTCACGGTTGAAGCTGAAGCCCTGGCTATCACCTACAAGGCCCCCAATTGCCTCCTCTCCATTCTCATTTGCTGCCACTCTTCCCATCCCTCCCTCTGCTCCAGCCACAGGGGTCTCTTTGTTCCATGATTATGCTGGGCCTGCTCCTACCTCAGAGCCTTTGCATTTGCTGTGCTCTGCCTGGAATGCCGTTCCTCATCCACATGACTCAGTCCATCTCTCCCTTCATCTCAAATATCACTCTTCAGTGAGCTTTTCCTAGTCTCCCTGTCTAAAATCCTGATATCCACACTTCCTCCAACAATCCCCATCCTCCTCCCTACTCTGTTTCCCCCTCACTTTCATCTCTAACGCATAAACATTTAAAGCATTTATCTTACTTTCCTTTCCTCCCACTGGAATGTCAACACTACGAGAGCAGAATTTTTGTCTTTTTTTGTTCACTGCCGTGTCTCCAGCACCCAGAACAGTGCTTGGCATGTAGTGAGCTACCATTAGTATTTGTTAAATGAATGATGAAACCCAGAAAGCTGCATTTTTAATTGTGGTAAAATGTACATAACATAAAATTTACCTTTATAACCATTTGAAAGTGTACAGTTCAGTGGTATTAATACATTCATAATGCTGTGCAGCTGTCACCACTCTCTGGTTTCAGAGCTTTTCCATTCCCCCAAAAAGGAACCCCACACTCATTCCTTGGCATTCTCCACCAGGTACCCACTAATCTGCTTTTTGTCCCTATGGATTTGCCTGTTCTGGACATTTTGTACTGATGAATTACATAGTATGTGGCCTTTTGTATTGATTTCTTTTACTTAGCAAAATGTTTTTAAGGTTCACCCATGTATACAAACCTTCATTTTTTAAAAAAGATTTTATTTATTTATTTGAGAGAGAGAGGGAGAGGGAGCGCGAGCATCCGGAGGGGCAGAGGGAGAAACAGACTCCCCACTGAGCAGGGATCCTGCAATGAGGCTCAGTCCCAGGCCTCTGAGACATTGACCTGAGTCTAAGGCAGATGCTTAAACCCATTGAACCACCCAGCCACTCTGGAACCTGCATTTTTAAGAAGCCTCCTTCCTAGAGATTCTGATGCAAATAGTCTGAGCACCTCATCCCCAGCTCCCCCCACCCCTCACTGCTTTACAGGTGCCCTGAGAACAAGACTGCCAGCTTAGGCATACCATGATACCCCTCTGCTTTCACACGGTGGCTCCCTCAAGTTACCTCTCGATCTGAGTCCTTGGGTTTCTGTACACATGGTTTATCTTTGGAGGAAAGGCCATGCTGCTTCTCAGGGACAGGCTGTGACTCTCCCCACTCCCTCACCTGTTTTTATGCTCTCACCTGCTTTATTTCTTCTCTAAGGGCATCAACTTCTATTTCTTCCCTTACCCCCCAGCATGGAGAGGGTGACTTTTCTGTGCATCCCAGGAGCAGAATGATTTCAAACAGAGGCTTCAGAAGAATGATTTCGAATCCTGGCTCACTAGCTATGTGACTTTGGATTAGTTACTCTACCTTTCTGAGATCTGTTTCTGCTTCTATAAAGTGGGCATTGCAAGGGTATCCACCTTGCAGGGCTCCCAGGAGGATGAAATGAGCTAGTGTTCAGCTTAGGTTTCAACCCTTGGTAATGTTAATCATAAACCTCATTGCTAGACCCTAGTCCATGGCATCACTCTTGCTGATTCCATGGGAAATCAGTTTCCAAGTTTCCAACAACCAAATCAGATTATAAACAAGGGTTTAGCTCACAGTTTGGGGAAAGAAGTTTTCATCTCCAAGCGGAGACTCTAGGATACTCATTTGAAATCCGCCCTGAAACCTGCTTTCTCATTGAAGTTTAACATCACCTGGAGGCTTGTGGGGTGGGGCTGGTGACCATCTAGAGAGAAGTGCTGCTTTGAAAAGTCAACTGGATAACAATGTCATTGACAGATGGCACCTCAGAGCACAAATTAACTGAAATAGAAGCTCACCTCGCTGGGGAAAATGTGCCCAGCCTAGCATCAACACTGGGATGGAGGGGTTTTCCTGTGGGCTCTCAGGTGCAAACAGCCGGAAGGTTTTGCTTTCTGAGCTAAGTGGAACCGTGTTCCTCACTGCATATTGCCACTCTGCAGCAAATGTTTATTCCTGTTACACTGATTAAAAGTGCTTACAGAAGAGGTTTGAGGGGAGTGGTGACAGCGTGAGTTATGGCTCTGCTGGCTGCCAGTGGAGTCGACCGCTCTGCACGGCTGTGCGAGGGTGTTTTGAAAAGTGGCTGGGCCTGCTAGGAGTGACTGAGTGTAAATGTTGCTGCCACAACATCTTGTAGCCTGACTGGGGCTATATTTGCAGAGCCCCAGACCAGGATGCTTGTTCAGACCCCTCTGGTGAATTCCATTTGTCTTTTTACCCCATCTCTCTATCCAGAAGTGCTTTAAGCAGCAGTTACCCATTGCCCTCCCCCAGTCTCTCCTTCCAAAAAGGCCTCTTAGCAGTGGGTAGGAGGAAATCCTTGATGAAACCAATTTATATGACTGGAGGACTCTAGCTAGCCCCTGAGGTGTTTGCATTTTTAAATTGGTTACTAGTTATCTCAAATGAGTTTCTAATTAGTAGAGCTTCAGGCATTACAAGGAAACGAAGTGAAAATATGTAAATATTGTGGGGGAAGACTCCCTTCCCCATGCCTGCCCCACGAGTGGTTTTTACTTTTCCTAGCTTCTTTTCTGAGTGTAGTGATTTTCTGAACTCTTAGTTGGGGTCCTCTGGGGTAGGTTGTTGGGGGGTAGGGGATTATTTTAACATTTGTAAGTTAGGACAGCCTGGTGAAGTCATGCAATACGCTGTTTGCTGTGGCAGATTGTATTCTCTGAAGATGGCCATGATAATCTCTCCCATATTATGGATTCTTCTAGAAGCTTGTCTTACCCCACAGAGGGGAGTACAATTCCCCTCCCTTTGAATTTGACTGTTTCCACAAGTAGGTTGTGGTGACTGGCTCTCTGACTTTGGAGGTTGAGTTAAAAAAAGGCTGTCTAGCTTCCTCCTTGTTCTGTTCACATGCTCAGTCCTGGAACCCAGCCACCATGCTGCAAGGAAGCCCAAGGAGCCCATGGCAAGGCCCACATGGAGGAACTGATGCTTCTGGCCCACAGCCCTGGCTGAGCTCTTAGAGGACACTGTCATCAACTCTCCAGCCATGGATTGAGCTATTTGAGAGTGGTTCCTCCAATAGAATTTGTAGTGTATTTTAGAAATAAATTTATGATGGCTGCTGTAAAAAAAAAAAAAAAAAAAAAAAGAAAAAAAAAAAGAAACCCCAGTTGATAGCGTGAAGAGCAGAAATGAACCTTTCCTGTGGAGCCCTGCCCAAATCACAGATTTGTTAGCAGAACAAATGATGTATTTTTTAAGTCATTAAATTTTGGGGTGGTTTGTTATGCAACAAGAGATAATCAGAACATCTGCTTTGCATGAGGTCCCTGCTCAGGCAGTTAAGAGGACTCTGGAGTCAAAATGGGTTCAAATCCCCTTTTTATCCTGTATCCTCTTGGTGACTTATAGCAAATTCCTTGTTTCTCAGATTCCTCACCTGTAAAATAGGGATGATGACAGCGTCTACGTTATGGGTGTCAGGAAGGTTAAATTACAACAACAACAACTTGGATGGCTGATTCTATCCCATGAATTCCATGTTCTATCCCACATTCCATGAATGTGAATTCCTTCACAAATATTTTTGGTATTAGATGCCAGGCTATGATAGGCATTGGGGGAGAGAGAGAGAGATAGGCACTTGTTCCTCCCTTCTGGAGCTTACAGTCTAGTGGGGCACATGGATGTTAAATAAAGTCAACATATCATGACCAAATTATGATAGCTTTCTTGGGGAAATGACATTTAGGCTGAGACTTGGATGACCAGTGGACGTTAGTCAGAAGGCAAACCTAGGGAAAAGCATGTGCAAAGATCCTGAGGTATAAAAGAGAGGACCCTATATTTGGGCCTCACTCAATATATCATTATAGTATACCTTTCCTCCAAACATCTGTAAGTGCTTCTTTCTGACAAGCATCTAAATAGTTTTTGGCTCCTTTTTATAGAATTGTAGGTATGCCCACAGTTTGAAATATCCTCAGGGCTGCTGGCTCTGAAAACAAAACACAATGAAGTGTGTATCAGTTAGGATTCTTGGCTGCAAGCAACAGCAAATAACCCTGTTTATGAAACAAAAAGGAGTTCACTGCAAGGTTCTTGGGGGCTTGAAGAATCCACAGGCAGCTGCTGGACCAGGCTTGGGGAATAGGCAAAAATGTGTGTGTGGGGGGGTAGTTTTTTTTGAGGGGGTCAGTGATTGGTGCCAGCCAGCTGGAGCTATGTATTGGCATAGAACTGATTCCTGTCTTTGCAAATCTTTCTCAAGATTCAAAGCCCTGGTAGTAGCAAGCATCATGGGTATTTGGGAAGGGGGTTGGCAGTAGGAATAGGTTTGGGACTTAACCCCTGCCAAAGTTATATAATGAGGATTTCAAATGTCCACTATCACATCTTTTTTAGAATGCCTTTAATGGAGAATGAGAGGGTAGCTCTGCTCCCTGACCACCCTGCTTCGTTGAGAGAAGTAGTGACTCCAGAATTCATTTCTGCCTTTTCTCCACCTTCTTCTCCTGATGGGTGGCACCATCAGGGTCTGAGAACTTTTTCTGAACAGGAGGTAAATGGCAGCCTTGTTGCTAGGCAGTGATGCTACACAAAGATGTTCTCACATGACATTACTGCTTTGGACTCCTTCCTAATTCACTTGTGGCTTGCTTTTGTAGCCTTGGTTTCCTGACATGAGTGTACAGCATTTGTCATTTATGAGACTTGGTGCAGACTCAGGGCTGGTATTCCGTATTTCTTCTCTGTTCTGTACTTTCATTTTATTGCATATATGCCAAAGCATTCTCTCCTTTGTGTCCAGCGCACAGGTCTTTACTCTGAACTTGAGATGGAAAATTGTGACCCTTTGTCAATATGTGAGTGGATTAGACCACTTTGGACCTCCCTGGGCTGGGCTGATGGGAAAGGGCAGTAAGACTGAGCAGAGTGGGATTGGGAAAACCAAGTTGGCTTTAATGAGGGGATGGTGAACCCCAGCATTCTCAATTACTATGTACAGAGACGCGTGGAGAATGTAAGAAGGCTTTGGGCTGGTGATACTGTCCAAGGCTGTAAAATCATGGGGGTGAGGCCAGCAGTCACTATTTTGAACCAGTGCTGATGCTTGATCCAATTTTAGTGGTGCGAGAATTGGGGAAAAGATGCTATCCAGTTCCTGAAGGTGTGGATATGGGCAATAGAGTCCAGTCTTTTGGGGGGGAGATGTGAGATTCTGCAGAGGTACTCTCTGGCATTGTGACTTTGGACTGGCTGTGCCACTGATCTGATAGAAGTGACTTAATTCTCTGAATCTTACAGTCCCCTCATCTGTAAAATGGAAATAAAAATGGAATCCATACCTCATAAGGCTATTGCAAGAATTAATTTATATAATACCCGGTAAACTCTTGTCACAGTACCTGGCACCTAGGAAGTCTCAAAACATGTCAGCTATTGTTAATAAAGACTGGGGAGGCTGTGGCTTTTTGGGCATTCAGGTGGATCCCCAGGCTTATCTCAGCACCATACAAATCATTCTACAGCAGCAAGGTGGCTTTTAGGAACAGCTGTATACCTGAGCTTGCTTACCTGAATGGGATTGACATCTTCAAAGCCTGTGCCACCTTAGAGGACGCCTGCAGCCATGACCTGATCTCAGTCCCCTCAGAGTACCCCCAACCTGTTCTTCTTTGAAACCCCCTCCCCTGGGATCCTCAGATCCTTTCCTTCTGCCTAGACTCTTTGGATACCCACATTGTTTCCCTGCCTCCCTGGGTGCTGCTTCTCTTTAGGTAGCCCACTGGCTAATGGTACTCATCAAGTGCCACCCCCATGTTTCCAGACCCCTAATCCTAGGAATTCCAAGAGGAGTGATCAGGTGCCTCTCATTGTCTGGTTTCCTGGGTAGGGGTTGGTTTACAGATAGGAGTGGAGTCTTCCGCAATGCTTGCAACTGAGGAGGATGGAAGGGCAGGAACCAACAGCCTTTGCTTTTGGCTGGTGAGATTTTTTTGGCTTTGGGATTCTGTCAGCTAAGTTGGGTGTCAAAGGTCAGATAAAATATGTGAACATTGACTTCAGTAAAGGCCAGAGGTATGAGTATTTGTCTTCATAACTTCATGGGGTATTCTTGCAGGGTTCTGCATCTAACTCATTGAAGCAGAAGAGGGAAAGTATTGGTTGACATAACCAGACCATGGGACAGCTCTCTCTTGCCATTTCCTCCCCTTCTCTCACCTCTGTATCTTGGTTTCTTTCCTTCTACTGTAGATGGAATTTTTGTATATGGTGGGGATCTTGGCAGACGTGTCTTGGCCATTCACCCTATGCCTTTGTTGCCAGGAGGAAAATTGACTTCCCTTTTTCAGCTCCAATGTGAAAACTCCCAGGAAGGGTTTGTAATGGACCCCACCTTGGCCACTTGTCAACGTGTGGAGCAGGGGTTTGTGATACTATGCTTGGTCCAACTTGAGTCCAGGGGTAGGGCTTGTGTACCTGTTAGCAAAAGAAAGTTTGGGAAGGCATAGAGAAGGCCATCAGGAGAAATCACTGTGAATTGAGTCTACCACAATGGATGACTCTGACAAAGCTATTTTCTTTTTTTTTTAGATTTTATTTATTTATTTATTTGACAGAGAGAGAGACACAGCAAGAGAGGGAACACAAGCAGGGGGAGTGGGAGAGGGAGAAGCAGGCCTCCCGCCAAGCAGGGAGCCCGATGCAGGGCTCGATCTCAGGACGCCAAGATCACGACCTGAGCCGAAGGCAGATGCTCAATGACTGAGCCACCCAGGCGCCCCGACAAAGCTATTTTCAATGCACTGTTTTCTTAGCCACTTCTACTCTTCTTTGGAGTAAGGCAGAGCACTGATACATTTATCAGTAAAATATATGATTTTGTTATGGCAGAAATGAATGTGAAGTTAAAACAAAGAAACCCACAAAAAGTTACCAGTAACCAGGAAATAACAGATAAAACAGTTCTGCCTTATTGTTCTTGATTATTTGTAGTTTTGAAGGTGTGAGTGAATATGAGATCAGGGCGAGTTCTTAGGTTCTCAGTCTGGAGACAGCTTGAAAATGGAAACTCAGTACTTCAAATTACTATGGGAGTGTCTTCACAAACCGTGAATATGCAGAGGAAATGGGCTGTGTTGCCAGATGAGGAAATGTTTCCAAGACTCGGGAAGCTTTGCAGACCAAATGAGGCAGCTTCTACGGGATGCCCCAAGCACAGTCAAAATATTACATCTGAGGTTCCTGTGTAGAAATATTTTGGAAATACATTTTTTTTCTCTTGCCTATTTAATTCTACACTGCCATAGAGGGTGGCCTCCATGGCTTTTAGCTTAAGAATATACAAGGTGGGTAGTGTTTGTGGAGAGATGAGGTAACTATGGAGGCAGTACCACATTTTTAATTAACTATTGATTTGTAGGATTTGTGTATTGAGGTTAATCAGGTACAACAAGAACAGATAACTTTACTTGGCTTCCTTTAAACTCAAGTATATAAATCCGATGTGGGGTGACTATATTAGAAATGGAACTCTTTTTTTGTCTAAAAGTAATCAATGCAGCCTTGAAGCTGAGAATAACAAACACAATTCAACCTTCTTCTATTTGTGAGAATCTGTGTTTTATTTTCTTCTTGGGTTATGGAGCAAAGGGGACATATTTCTCTTTCTTGGGTTTGGAAAAACCTCACTACATGTGATGAGCAACAGCCCTTACTATGGAAGGGACAAATGCACTGTTTTCCCAACAAGAAGTCACATTGTATTCCCAGAGATAGTTGGAGCTGAAGTACATGGATTTGTCAGGGAAAAAAAAATATTGTCGAGCTTCCTACTAAATCAGGAGTATCTTTGGGTTAACTTTGAAGGTCTAGTGACAAGGCTGAGAAAAATACACTAAGTGAAATTTCAAACTTACTGAAAGAGCACTGTTTCTTAATGCCAAAGATATATAAAGCCATGATTGTATTTGTCGTGAGTGTGGGATCCAAGAGTGAATTTTAGCTGCATGATTCTTTATCTGGCAGCCTCCCAAGAGATCCTGGAGCTCACATCTTTATTAAATCAAAAGCAACTAACAAACAAGTAGCTCACCTAGCTGTCCTTTTGGAATTTGGGAAGGGCTGTAGTTCTTCAAGCCTGGGTAGAGAAAAGCTAAGGGGAGGAGACTCAAGGTATCAAATATTCTTTTCTTTGCCAGTCCCTTAGAAGTTTTGGTCATCAGTGTTTGCCACCTTAGAATCCTTTATGATTTCCTGGATTCTTCAGATGTGCTTGTTGACCACTATTTACAAAGGATAGATCTACACCTTTTCCTTTGGTGAACCATTCCTTCCCACTTTCAGAGCAGTCTTGTTTAGTTCATGTAGTTCAGGGTATTCTTGTGACTCAAGCTGTTTATGTCAGAGGGCTTGATCCTATTGGCTATTGATTGGTTCTGAGTAGGCATATCGTAAGAATGGGACCAATCATGGTTTTCCACAAGTCTTTTCTTAGAGGTTTGGGGAAAGATGCTTTTTTTGGTAAGCTGGCACTGAGAGCTGTGTGTAGGACATAGGCTTGGGGCTGTGAACTGCCATCTTATGTTCACCTGGGTCAAGCCTCTTTGATAATAAAGCAGAGCTGAACTGAGGGATAAAAAGAGAGACATACACAGAACCCTGATGACATTATTTGAACTTGGATTCAGCTGAGCCTGAAGCTAGGACCATCCTTCAAAATTCCTGGGTACATCGGTCAATAGCATTTTAATATAAGCTAGTTTGCATTGTATTTTTATTATTTGCTAGTCAAAGAGTCTTAATGAATGTATTGGCTGAGTCTGGAAAGTTATGCATGTGCTATTCCATCCAGAAAAGGAGGGTGGTTTCAATCGGTAAGGCGAAAACATGGTGCTGAATTGTTTTTTTAGAACAAGAATATGCAGGGGCGCCTGGGTGGCTCAGATGGTTAGGCGTCTGCCTTCAGCTTAGGTCATGATCCCGGCGTCCTGGGATCGAGTCCCGCGTCGCGCTCCCTGCTCCTTGGGAGCCTGCTTCTCCCTCTGCCTCTCTCTCTCTCTCTCTCTCTCTCTGTCTTTCATGAATAAATAGGTGAAATCTTTAAAAAAAAAAAAAAAAAAAAAAAAAAAAAAAAAAAAAAAGAACAAGAATATGCAATAGCTCCAGTTAGAATGTTTCTCACCCCCCCGCCACTGAGAGATGGGGTCTGTGTTCCATCCCTTGAACACAGGCATGTAAGTATGCTGGGAATGGCACTTTGTCACTTCTGAGGCTAGATCATAAAAAGTGATACAGCTTTCTCCTTCCTCCTTGCTATTGGGACCCTTGATCATGGAACATAGCCTCCATGTCATGAGGAAGCCCAGGCAGCTCATGGAGAGAACAACGTGGAAAGGAAGTGAAGTCCGTTGTTCATAGTTTTGCTGAGCTCCCAGCCAACAGTTAGCACTGATCTGCCATCCATGTGAATGAGCCATCTTGAAAGTAAATTTTCCATTAACCAGGTTGAGGTTTATGGAGTGGAGATTAGTTGCTGCTGAGCCTTGCCAAGACCACAGATTTGTGAGCAAAATAAATTATTGTTGTTGTTTTAAGTCACTAAGTTTTGGGGTGGTCTGATATATAATTATAGGCAATGGATATAGGCCCTAAAGGAAAAGTGGGGTGATCATACCAGGAGAAAGGGGAATGGATGCTTGGTGGGCAGTAGCGTCAGATGTCCACCACAATGCCACCACTTGGCTATTGGTTTGGCTACTCACTCCATAGCCTGTGTGTGTCCTGCTATATCAGGTTGCTTATACATACTTACCTAATCTGGGATTGAGAGAATTAAATGATATGCCTTGAAGTTTAAAAAGAGAGAAACTAGAGTAAACAAAAAGAAGTTCTTTTTTAACCCAGTGGGTGATAAACTAAGAGAACTTTGTTAGTCTAAGGGGTAATATTGGCTGAAAATAATAAAGAGGTCTGTGATGGGCTTTGGGCTTGACTGGCCCAACATCCATTATGCCCCATCTGACCAGTTAAGCCAGGGGCCAGCAAACTTTTTCTGTAAAGGGCCAGAGAGTGACTATTTTAGTCTTTGTGGGTATTATGGTCTCTGTAGCAACTATTCAATTGTGCCATTGTAGGGAGAAAGTAACCATGAGCAATATATGAATGAATGGGTACATCTGTGTTCCAATAAAACTTTATTTACAAAACCAGATGGTGGGCCAGATTTGACCTGTGGACTATAGTTTGCTGACTCTTGAATTAGGCTAAATGGTACCTGTCATTACTCTGGTGACTATTATCTGTCTGGTCAATGTGTCTTAAAGTTCACCTGACTGTGCTGAAGGGAATTTATACTTCATGCATGGGAGAGAGGGGTTTTCCTCAATCTTCCTAGACATGAAAGTGGAGCATGGAGCCTCAAATGCCATCACAGCCACCCTGTGATCAGCAGGGGAACCAGCTTCAGGATGCAGTACAGATTGAGGTTGGTAGAGGAGAGAGATGGAAAGAGACTGGAATCTTGATGGAATTACCCAGATGCATAAGGTACCTGGGCTCTGCCCTACCTCTGACCTGCCTCTTGTGTGAAGGAATAAATTTCCTTTTTGGGTGAGCCAGCTTGAGTCCAGATTTTCTGTTACTTATCTCCAAGAGCATCCAAACCAATACAAAGTTCAAATAGATTTAGATGAATCTGTGGATCATCAGTCACTGAGTCAAACCAAGTGGTTTGGGGAACCCCATCTTAGAGTTTTGAGGGTGATATAGTGAGGAGAAGCCATACATCCTTCAAACCACCCCAAACTAGGACTGTATGCCGGAGTGGAAATGCCTACTATGTGGAAAATGTGCTTGGATCAGGAGAATGTGAATTTGGAACCCATGAGTGTTGTCACGAAGCCACTGTCTGGTCTTTTGCATAAATTTGAAAATAATTTATAAATATCGTGGATCCATTGATTTAGGATGAAATGTTTTCTCAAAGAAAATAAAAATAAAAGGGTTTCGACCAACTGCTTTAGGTTGAAGGCAGGGGGTAGGGCGAGGGGTGGGCAAGTGGTATCCAGAGCCAAACCTCTTTTGTCTCCAACACTGATCCCACCCATCTCCCTCAGGTTCTTTCCCCATGGATTTCCATGGATTTTCCATGGGGTTTAGGAAACTAGAACATTTTAAAAACTTTTTTTGTGGTAAAATACATATAACATAAGCTGTACCATTTTAGCCGTTTTAAAGTATACAGTTCAGTGGCATTAGTATATTCACATTGTTGTGCGAGCATCACCACCACCCATCTCTAGGACTTTTTCCCTTTCTCACACTGAAACTCCTTGCCCATTAAATGCTAACTCCCACTCTTCCCTGTCCCAGCTGCTATTCTCCTTTCTGTGTCTGTGAGTTGACGATGATAGGTACCTCACATAAGTGGATTTATGCACTATTTGTCTTCTTGGATTTGGCTTATTTCACTAAGCATAGTCTTCAAGTTTTGTCCATGATGTAGTATGCATCATTTCAGTCTTTTTAAGACTGAAAAAATGTTACATTGTGTGTGTATACTCAATTTTATTTTTTATCTTTTTATTTTATTTATTTTTTGGAAAATGGCTCATTTTTAGGAAGTGTTATCTAAATGCTGAGTTCAGAAAGAGAGAGCCACAATAAGACATTAGAACGTGCCTAGGAAAAAGAGGCAGTTCATACCCCTAGCCTCTGCCTGATGTCAGCACTTTTGGCTGTTTTAGTTTCTCCTTATCTTTCACCAGAATTGCTCCTTGAAAGTGCTCTGATCTCCAATGTGTCTCTCTGTGCTGAGACCCTGTTATGAGGCAGAGTGGATAGGAGTGTGGGTTATTATTTCCTAGCCGTGGGACCTTAGGGTTCTTTGTCTGTTTTATCATCTGTAAAATGTGGATAATGAGTGTGGGGTATGTGTGTGTGTGTGTGTGTGTGTGTGTGTGTGTATGTGTGTGTGTGTGTGTGTGTGTGTGTGTGTTTAGAAGCACAAATGAGGTCATGCTCTTTATAACATTCTGCAACATTTTTCTTGGAGATATTTCCACATCAATGAATAAAACTTTGCTCCATTTTTTAGTAGCTGCATATATTCTGCTTTATGGCTATGCCATAAATTCATTTAGGCAATCTTCCATGCATGGACATGTAGGTTGTTTCCAGTTGTTTGCTTTTCTAAACGATGTTGCAATGAATTTCCTTGCACACCATCTTGACTCACTCATGTGAGCACATCTCTAGGATCAATCCCTAGAAGTGAGATTTCTGGGGCAGAGGGTATGAGCATTTAACATTTTGAAAGATATTACCAAATTAGACAGTTTAATTTGCAAGTGTGTCTTATTAGGAGAAAATCTGTTAGATTAAGTCCACCCTGTAAATGTTATATTTGAGCAGTTCATTTATTAAATTGATTTGTGTTCTGCTTCTTCCCCAAAAGGGCTCAGGGAAGCTTATAGCAAGAGGCAAATCAAATAAGGCTGAAATAATAAACTTGCAGAGAAAAGCCAGTGAGGTAACAGTAATAGCTAAGACTAATTTTGAGCACTTCCTGCATGCCAGGCACTGTTTCAAGTGCTTTATGTGTATGAACTCATCAGAACCTCAGTCTCTTTAGGAAGGGATTATTAACACTCTCATTTTACAGATGGGAAAACTGAGGCACAGAGGGGCTAGGTAACTTGTTCAGTGTCACACAGTAAATGGTGGAGCTGGGATTTGAACTCAGGCAGTCTGTCTTCAAAGTCCATTATGTTGCCCTACTTTCTCAAATTAGGAGTCAGAGAAAGGAATGAGGAAGCTGGACAAATAAGGGTTATCATTACCGCTGTGATTCATTCATCCAACCATCAGTTTATTCATGCGCTTATTCAACAAATAATTACCAAAGGCAGCTCTTTGGCAAGTGCTGGGCATAACAGTGAACCAAAGAATATGTGTTTCCTACCTCTGCTTGATTATAAAGGTCAAACTGCTTCCTGAGAGGCATTCTGATTGACATGTTCATTTGAGAGTAAGGACCCTCTGAACCTCTGCGTCCTCAGCCTCAGTATCACTGCCTTGGTCCCCCTCTTGCACCATCAGCTTGATCCCTTGGACTGATTTTGTAGCTTATCAGGATGCCCTGGGAGGGGTTTGGGGGGCAAATTTGCAGGCAGCCCTGTAAGCCTCATTCTCTGAGCCCTGAATAGAGCTATTACATCATTATTGCTGAGGTGTGGTGGCCTTAGGTCCCAGAGGGAGAGAGGGCAGCTCCAGGTTTCTCTGTTTTTTTTTTTTTTTTTTTTAAGATTTATTTATTTATTTTAGAGAGAGCAGGAGGGCCAAAGGGAGAGGGAGAGAGAATCTCAAACAGACTCTGTGAGCCCGAGACGGGGCTGGATCTCATGACTCTGAGATTATGACCTGTGCTGAAACCAAGAGTCAGATACTTAACCAACTGTGGCACCCAGGCACCCCCAGGTTTCTGTGTTCTGTTTTCTAGTGGAAACCATGCTGGCCACATGGGTTCTCACTTGTTTGGACACCTGATTGGCCAGGTTGGATAAATCAAGATTTTCAGCCTTAGTTTTTCCATCTGTAAAATCATAAAAATCAGTGCCATTTCTGCTTTGTCTTTTAAAACAGTAGTGAATGTGATACAACAAACAAATAAAATTTCCATTCATTCAACAAGTTTTATTTTAGTACCCAAGTGTGCCAAGCATTGAACTTGGCCCTGAGCTGTCAGGAGTACACAGGCTCGGCGGGGGGGTGGGGGGGCAGAGATAGGAATCAAACAGTCACAGGACAAATAATAGGAAATGTTTATGGAGTGCTTACTATATGCCAGGCACATTTCTAAGCACCTTACGAATGTTGCTCAGTTAATCTTTATAACAGCTCTAAGAGATGGGTACTTTTATAATGCTCACATTATAGGTGAGGAAACTGAAGCACAGGGTGATTAAGTAACCTGCCCAAAGTCAGCATATAATGAGAGAAGTGAGGATTAATTCACAGATCCCAAACCTATATCCCTAAACAAGACACAGTCTTGCTGCTGTGCTATGGAGATGCTATGATATGGAGAAATAAAAGAACAGGATGATCCACGAGAGAATAATAGTGAAGATCTAATTTATACTGGGGTGTTTGGGGAAGACCCTGAGGAGGAAGTGGCATTGGAAAGAGATATGGAGGAAGAAAAGGAGCCAGCTTTGCAGAACTGGGTGTGTGTAGGTAATTGGAAAGAGGCAGCAAGAATAGCACATGCAAAGGTCCTGAGGTAGGCAAGACTTGGGGGCATTTGCAGAATAGAGAGAAAGGCTGGTCACTGGGAATTGTTGAACTGCAGGTGCCTTTGAGACTCAGTACCGTGCCTGGCACTTTGGCAGAACTCAGTGGATATTAACTCTTGCTGTGTGCTTTTTGAGTGATGAGAAATCAGAGGAACCAGGGAAACGGTTTCAGGGAAGGCTTGCTTCCTCACACCTCTAGGTGAACACAGTAGGTAGCATCTCAAGGCATTAGCATTAGAAGCAGATAAATCCCATGTAGTCACTTCTGGCCTCCTTCTCCAAGAGTGGGTCCTGCAGGGGACCTCTTTGCTGGGGAATCCTGGGAGGGCTTCAGGTCTCCACCTTTCAAGGAATCTCCCTTTGTCAAATTCACTGTGCATGTTTCTTTTTTTTTTTTCCCCATCAGCCCTGGAATGGGAAAAAGTCAGCTCCAACCTGCTTTCAAAGCTGAGCAAATAAAGCTCTTTTACAATTGGTTCCATTGTAGAGATAGCATTAGACTGATTTATTCAAATCAATTCTGGGTAAAAGCCATAAAAGAGAGCTTAAGAATGAGTTCTGTTTCCCCAGGAAACCCAGCTGATGGATTAACACCTGAAAGGGGGCAGATGCGTGACTGGCCTCAGAGGGGACTGGGGGCGGCATTTGGCACTCTGGACAGACTCAGTGTTTTCCTGGGGGACTGAAGCCAGACATGTCCCCCGTTGGTTGCTGGGGACCCCCTGCTCCTTAAGCTCCTGGGTACAGAGAGAAGGTCCAATGCTTTTTTTTTCTTTTTTCTTTTTTCTTTTGCTCTTGAAGAGGGCTTTGTTATGAAGCAGCTTTGGGAACATCAACTGCTATAATTGGAAGAATCATCAAATCATCAGATAACTTGGTCAGAGCCCCTCCTTTTTGGCAGCTGGAGGGTGGGTGGAGTGGAGGGAGACTAAGACCCAGAGAACTGAAGCAAGTTATCAAGAATTCAAATTCAAGTCTCCCAACTCCCTTGTCCAGTGCTGTTTGCATCACAGCATCAATGACTAGCCTTAAAATATGCATGCTGATGGTAAGGTCTATCGTTTATCCAACTAAAAACACTTATGCTTTGATTTTAGTCACTCTCCTTTTTCTTGGTATTCCATACACATGGAGAAGAACCCATCAACATTGTCCTTATGAAATTTTTTTTTGTTGAGAACGGAAGATAGGGGAAAAAATAATCTCTAAGCTTGCTAAACCTTAACTCATTGAACTTCTCTCCATAGGATCAGTTTTTGCCTTAAACCTGGTTGCTCTTTCCTATTTTATGCTCCTGCTTGTGTCTGTCACTTACTAGCTGTGTGACTCTGATAAAGTTGCTCAATGTCTCCGAGGCTCAGTGTTCTCATCTGTATAATGGGAATGGTGCCTACCTCATAGAATTGTCACGATTGGATGGCATGATGCATATGAAGCCATTGGCAATGCTCGGCTATATCAATTGCTAAAAAATGTTAGCTCTTTTAAAATTATTTGCACAGGGTAATGAACCTCTTCCCAGGTGGATAACATCTGCTGGATTTTTTTTTTCCTCTCAGAATGATCTGGCCTGCATCCCATCCTATTGCTAGGGTTATTCACAGACACTTTGCTTTTTTCCTAACCCTCCTTGCCTCCCCTACAGCATATATGTACACACAAAGCCCGTTACAACACAGTTGTGTATACACAACACAGACTCTCCTTTCTTAGTAGCAACTAACAGACGGTAGCAAGTGTGGGTGGTGAGAAAGAATCCGAGTCTTTACGTCTTAGCTCATTTATTCCCCCCAATATTTTCTCTGCTCTGGACTAGGATTAAAATGTCATATTTGGAGTTTTAGTGCATCCTGGGATGGGTAAGTGTAGTGTGGACCTCAGTATTTAACCCTCTTGATCCCTTGTCCCGTCTAGAGGGCTCAGTGCCCAAATCAGTCAGATGTCAGAGCTGAGACAATGTATCTCCATGGGGTGCTTGTGCTTGGGACCTGGACAAGCTGTGCTTTCCCCGCCAGCTGGATTATGTCCCTGTATCTGTCATAGAAACTTCTCTCCTTGGGCACAACTTTGACATCATCACAGGTGTATTCAAGCGGCATTAGGTAGAAGGGTAGAGAAGGAGAGGGAAAGGATGGAGGGAAGGAAGAGTAGAGAAGAGAGGAGCAAGAGGAAGTGAGAGGGATGGATGGGGGAGAGAGGGTGAGTCAGAAATCCAGTCATCCACTGGTCTGAAGGAAAAAGGGAGCTTTGCTCTGGCCATGGTGCTGAAGTACAAGTCCTGCTGTGAAGGATTGGAAATCAGTGACCCAACCAGTGAGGAAAAAAGGGTATGTGGCTCTGGTCACTGGGTATTATGTGTTGATAAAAATAGGAGGAAGAGAGGAAATAGTAGTGTGCCTGTTGGGGGGGGGGCGATAAAGAGAGAGAAAGAGAGAGAATAATACATAGAGAGGAAAAAGTTGTTGGCTTACCAATAGCAGTGGAATGACTCCTACTTAGCTGAGGGGCCAAATGCTGTAGGCCCGTGATGGGGGGACAACACATACCTTTTTGTTGCAATCATTTCCAGGATCCTTAAATGTGTGTGTGTGTGTGTGTGTGCGTGTGTGTACATGTATGTAAGAACAGAGGTAAGGGGCGCGTGGGTGGCTCAGCCGTTGAGCGTCTGCCTTCAGCTCAGGTCATGATCCCAGGGTCCTGGGATCGAGCCCCGCATTGGGCTCCCTGCTCCGCGGGAAGCCTGCTTCTCCCTCTCCCACTCCCTTTGTTTACGTTCCCTCTCTCGCTGTGTCCCTCTCTGTCAAGTAAGTAAAATCTTAAAAAAAAAAAAAGAACAGAGGTGATTATTTCAGATGGATTCTACTCAGCATTGGAGGCATTGCTTAGAAAATAATCTTACTCATGCCCATAGAACAGCATGGCAATATTGTTGGGATACAAACACAGGTGGCCTTGCCCACTGGGACTTTTGCTGAGGGTTAGCAGCTCTGTGGAAGGAAAGATGAGAGACACTTCTGTCCTGTCTCAGGAGTCTTTGACTCTTAGTCAGCCCAAGGGATGGGGGAATTTCCTACTCTATTTGCATAATCAAGGACATCTCCCAACCCATGTGGTTACTGATTGGTTTTCTCTGGTATAATCTTCTGAGGTTATCAGGGACTCACTGTTTACCTTCTGTGCCTCACAGGGACTTTTCAGGGACCTCGCAGCCCTCCACCAAGCCCAGGGCTTTCCATGCAGGAAGGTAAGATGTTGGTCAGGAAGCTGCATCATGGCTTAGAGCTCAGGCTCAGGAGACAGACATACTTGGGTTCAAACCTTATTTCCTTCAATTAGTATGGTCTTGAGTGGGCTTTCCTCACCTTTTGTTTTGTTATGAATATGGGTGTGGAGGCTTCTGGATGGTGAGTGGTGTTTGAACATAAGAGAAAATTAAGGATGGGGCTCTTGCTAATGTTAACCCTGGAATTACTGTAGGACACATTGTGGTCTTTGCTGGGCCTAAACAGTCCAATCATCTGATCTTATAGTGATCACCAGAAAGTTCTAGGAGGTGATGTTACTGAGAGGTTAAGAGCACAGGCTCAAGGCAGACACTTGAAGTGCAAGTCCCAGCTCCATTTCTTACTAGTTGGGTGACCTTAGATTGGTTGTGTAACTTCTCAGACCTTCAGCTTCCTCGTCTGTAAAATGGGGACAGTAATGGTAAGGATGATAAAATCTGTCTCAATGGGCTACAATGCAGATTTAATTAGCTAACATACATAAAGTGTTTAGAACAGTGCCTGATGCCTAGTAAACACTCAAAAACATCAGCCATTGTTATTTTGCTAATATTACTATGGCTTTTATCAACTGGATGGCATGTGGAAGTAACTTGTGCTCTCTGTACTCAGTCTTCTTATCCGAAAAGTGGGGCTGCTGCTAATCATTAGTTCACACAGTTAGAGAGAGAAATGAGATAGTTTACATAAAGTGCCTCACTTGATAGAGGCATCCAAATAATGACACTTCCCCCTTTCTCCTTTTCTTGGTCATATTCAAGATCAAACTATCTTAAATATTAGAGCAAATACACAGTTTGGTGGTTCTTGCCTCTTTTGGGAATCATGGAACCCTTTGTAAATTTGAATGCAGAATTATATCTTCCTCTGAGAAAAATGGAAATAATGCACAAGTAATTTTAACGGGTTCAACAGTTCATGAGTTATTATGGGTTTTTATCCCATTGCCCACAAAAATTCCTCTTAATCTCCCCTTCACACAATGAATTTCAGAGAGTTTTCTGGGAAAAAAAAGGTGACACACAAAAATGAGCCCTTAAGCATCAAGCTCTGGTGATTGTGATGTGGGGAGTCTGAGGGCCGTAGACTTGACTGGGGGTCTGTCCAGAAGCTTCTGAGCTTGGAACCCCTGCCTCCTCCAGGACTCATTGTACTCACTCCCATCACTGCCCTGGGGCCCTGTTTGGTCAGTCTCATGGCTCAAGGTGATGGTGTTGGGGATGGGGGGGTCCTGCCTTCCTCTTCTCCCAGTACTGTCTCTCGTGCACACAGGGTGCTGCCTTTAATGATGTCTTCTCTAAACTCTGCAATTTATGGTGTGGTTGTGCCAAGGAGAAGGCAGGGATTTGTCTTTGTTGTAAGTGTTGTGTGTATATTAAAAGGGTCTTGCAACAATCAGCACTTTGTGGCAGAAACAATGGGACACAGTGCGTGCCCACTTA
Source organism: Zalophus californianus (assembly GCF_009762305.2). Taxonomy (NCBI): domain Eukaryota; kingdom Metazoa; phylum Chordata; class Mammalia; order Carnivora; family Otariidae; genus Zalophus; species Zalophus californianus. The sequence continues at coordinate 73,627,564 of NC_045604.1, forward strand.
GTAGGAACAAGAGGAGGGGAGATTTGGATAATTAAGACAAATATTCATATGCCCAAGATGCCCCAGTGAAGGGCTGGCAGGAATGGTTAAGATAAACATTGATGATGTCTGATGTATATACTCTTGTTCTGGCAGATGCCTCCTCACCAATTTGGGTCAGGACTGAGGGGGGAAAATTTGGGTGCTGGGGAGTGCGGAAGACACCCTCAGAAGCCCTGTGTATGGATCGTTTAAGTAGATGAAGAGCTGTATTGCAATGATCCTTGGGAGGAGGAGAAAAAAACCCACAAGAGATGGGCAAAAAGTCACATTTTGGAATCTGGTGACTTCCAATGTTGGAATGTCATTTGCATCTTGATAACATCAAAAGAAAATTTAAAAGTAAGAATAAACCACCAGCAGGATTACGCCCTCATAGCGGGGCAGATGGAAAGCTTGTTAATGGCCCTGGTCAATATGGGTCCCTGTGTGACTTACAGGTGCAAGACACACAGATACACACCACGTTCCAAATGAAGTAGAAGCTGAGACACTGTAAGCAAGGATACATGGCCATCTGAGAGTATAGTTTGGGAGGAGAAGGCCACCCTGTCCCTAGTGACCCTAATGGGAAGTAAGGTGGCATTTGTGGGATTCTTAGCAGTAGAACAGAACAGCACAAATCTTGACTCTTTGGGTCAGTACATTGGGAATCATGGCTGACACTGGGGGTCGTGGCTGACAACCAATGGTTATACTATAAGTAGTGTGTAGGTGGCACAAGGAGTTACATGGCTTGTGGGGCAGTTGCCTGAGAAAGTTATAGGCTTGGAGGGGTCAGTACCTCCTGTAGGGGTTTCTCATTGAAGAGGAAGCAGCAATACCTTGGAACCAGGGATCTGCCCTTATGGGGGTCAGTGTCTGGATAGCTTAGATGGGTGAGAGCTTAGGGAGATGCTTGTCTCACCTTGATAGAATCCTGGCCCTCAGCTAATAACCCAATGTGGGCAATGGTGGGAAGATGGTCCTAGCCACTGAATTCCTCCCTATACCTCCCAAAGGGTTAGAGGTTTAGGAGAGGGATTTTAGTAGGGTAGCTATGGGGTTTAGATTCTTCATGCCCTAATTCATGACCAGCTTAAGATATCAGACTCTGAGCTTCTTTGGCCAACCTGGCTCAAGTGTGGGAGGTGGCTGTTCCCCTGTCTCCTGGCTCTTGCTTTTGACTTCCTGACTTTGGCTGTCAGTCTTATCCTTTTTTTTTTTTTTTTTTTAAAGATTTTATTTATTTATTTGACAGTGACACAGCGAGAGCTGGAACATAAGCAGTGGGAGAGGGAGAAGCAGGGAGCCTGATGCGGGGCTCGATCCCAGGACCCTGGGATCATGACCTGAGCTGAAGGCCGACGCTTAATGACTGATCCCCCAGGCGCCTCTGTTAGTCTTATCCTTATTCAGTCTCCCTCTTATCAACTGTCACATCTGAAGCCTTAGGACCCTCCAACTTCAGAGCTAGACTTGCCTTCCCTACAAGAAAAGCACATGAGTTAATGGTAGTTAAAAGTAGATACACTTTCTTTTTAAAAAAATTTTTTTTGAGTATAGTTGACACATAATGTTACATTAGTTTCAGATGATGTACTTTCTTTTTGAGCCCTTATTATGTGTCATGCTAAGAGCTTTGTAGGCACAATTTTGTTCAATTCATGATAATCCCCATGAAGTACTGTTATGCCTATTTTACAGATGAGGAAACTGAAGCTCCCAAAGGTCAGTTTCCCTGCATAAGATTATGCAGCTAAGAGTAAAGCCAGAACCCTAATCAAACTCTGTCCCCAGAGCCCTAGCTGAGCTAACTTGCCCTCTAAACCCCACGGTGGAAGGGTGAGAATCCAGACATATTTGAGACCCACCAAAGGAGCTTCCCCATCACTACCCTGCTTACCTTTGTCTGGCTGGAGCTGGCTGACCACAGCAAGTTAGGTTCCATAGCAAATGTTGTTGGGGCCCTTGCCCACATCCCTTGCCCTCACCACTTCTGCAAATGCTGACTTGCCTTTATCCAAGGCCAGCCACTTTCCCAGGTGAGTATAAATGGACTTACCTTTGTTCTGGACTTTCCTTCATCTTGATCATCATTATCATCAGATCTAGTCAAGTTGCTGGAAAGTTGAAGAGTGGTCTCTGGGGGATCTACCTCACTGGCTTGGTAAACTCATGCCCTTTCTTTTGATGTCAGGCCCTGTAACCCTTTGACCGTCCCTAATTTTTCTGCCAAGTTTCAAATGCTGCAGAAAATGGAGTTGACGCTATGACCTTGGGCCAAAGTGGAAGTGTGGAGACCAGAATCATGAATTATACTTTATTCTTAGAAATGTCAGACTGTTTTGTGGTTAAGAGCACAGTCTTTCAGTTGGACACCCTAGGTTTGAATCCCAGCTCTATCACTGTATAATAACCACAGGATGGGTTTGGAGTCCCACTGGGCCCACTGCGAGACAGGGGAGCTAAAACTCTATTGGTCATCTGATCTATATAAGCCCTACTCTGGTGGACCCCACTAATGTTTTGGGTCTCCTGGAATTAGTGTCGTTTTAGAGCCCAGGTCCTGTGATTCTGTAAATGTCTGATTTTTTCCTTTTCCTCAATGCGGTCACCTGGGAAAAGGCCATAGGTACCTTTGGGGAGGGCTGGGAAAAAGATTAACATTATACAATTTTGGGCCGTGTACCAAGATCCTTCCCCAAGGGGACCCAGCCTCCCTGGGTCTGTAAACTGGCTCTGGGAACTGATTGAGGGAGGTCATGACTCTGCTTTTATGATTCAAGTTAGACTTTTGTTCACTTGACCTAGAATTCTGCTCATTCAGATCAGTAGGAATTTAGTACGCTTCCCATCTATTTCACTTCTAGGGATACCATGACCAACTTGCCAATGTCATAGTTCTGTGCACATCAGACTATCCTGATTTTGGCTTTGACTGTACTGTCAATGGTAACCATGCCCACTTTGCCTTTGGCTATTGAGCTGCCACTTGGCTTCTGTCATGCCGGGATCCAATGACCCCAGTGCATTTAGGTTTCCCAGTTCAGTGGCAGCAATTCCCACTATAATGTGCCTTGGGCATGTTGCTTAGCCTCTTTATACCTCCGTGTCCACCTCTGTACATTGGGGATAATAACAGGGTTGTTGTGAGACTTAGATGGAAGGTGATATAAGAGGGCCTCAAAGCCCACCCATGTTTATTAGAATTATTTGTGCTGGTTGGGAGGGAAGAGATGGAGGAGAGAGGAAGGGGCTGGATCGAGAAGGGGAAGGTGTAGGATGCAGAGAACGCTGGGCGGGAGCAGATCCTTTTACTCATGCAACAAATGTTTCTTGAGCACTTACTACAGGCCGCTCACCTTGATAGCTTTTCAGAATAAAATCATGAACAAGGCAGAGGCAGTGACTGCCTAAAGGAGATTAGTGGGAGAAAAACTGGAGAAGCAAATTGCAGCATGATCTCTGTGCTTGGTTGAGGAAGCTCAGGGAACATAGGAGCCTGGTGCTCATTCAGCCTTCCCTGGACACGGTGTTAACAGTTAATTATCCAGAAAATACCTCCTGGTTCAACTAACACAGCTGAGGGAGTCCCACATTGATGTGAAGAACATGTTGGGCACACTATATCAATCCATCACTGCAAAATATTTCTCAAAGTCTCCTCCCTTTGTCCATCAGCACTGCTGCTGTGTGGAGTCCCTGCCGTAGTTTTCTCCCTGGTCCAGCCTTTCATGCCTGGTCGCCAGCAACCTCTCTATCCACCACACCTCTCTTCCCTCATCCATCCTGCTGCAGCCACACAGGCTTCTTGCTGCCTTCCTCCCAGCCTCTGGACTTTTGCACATGCTCTTCCCTTTGCTGGAACACCCTTTACCTGGCTGAGAACTGTTCATCTTGTATATCTCCAGTCAGTGCTCATTTCCTCTGCCCCTTTCCCAGCTCCAGGCCTTCTGAGGCTCTTCTGTTTTAGGTTCCCTTGTTCCCAGTAGTCCTCTGTTGCAGCCCTTTGCCCCGTTGACAAAGTATCAATCAATCAACTCCCCTCCCCCCCACCCCCCGCACTGGGCTCTACCTGGGCAGGGACAATGCCTGCCATGGTCACTGTTATAATCCCCTACCCCAGGGCAGTGCTTGGCCCATAGTGATGCTCAATAAATATCCCTGATAGGTAAGCATAGCTTTGAAAAGTGGTGTCTTTGCATTAAGCCTATCACCCTCCAGGCCAAATTCTTCATCTGTTCTGAGCAGCCTCTAAATCATTCAAGATGCAGAATAGTACCAAAGACCAAGGTGTTCATCCTTGTAGGGCATTGGAGAAGTGGACCTCTTCTGTCCCTTCTTTCTCCCTTCCTTGGCCAGGGAGACCGTGGGGGTGCAACCTGGGGGCGGGGCTTTGCCAGAGCCGGCCTGGCCCTTAGCAGGTGAGAGGAGCGCAGGCCTCTTCCACGCGTGCCTGCGGTATGCGTGAGCAGCCAGAAGGGGGCGGCAGAGAGACAGGAGTGGTCCGCGGAGGAGCCCAGCTCCGAGCCCAGCCGCGCGAACCCACTGAGCCCGCGCTCAGAAGCCCGATCTCCCACCGACAGGCCGCTGGGTTCAGGAGAGTGCCGAGTCCTTTCTCTTCCCCAAGTAAAGACAGAACACCCTGGAACCATGGCCAGCCCTTCTGGCAGCCCTGAAGATTCGGGCAAGCTCAGAGGCAGGGATGGCCGGCAGAGGCGGGAGGAGGAGGATGCCCCTCCGGAGGAGAAGAGATTGAAGCTGGGGCTGGAGGGAGGAAGCGCAGCGCAGGAGGAAGAAGACGCGCCACGTCTGGGCAGGGAAGAGACCGGCACCCAGACAGGTGGCGAAGGCAGAGGTGTAAGTGAGCGGGGGCGCAGGAGGGACGGGGGCTAGAGGTGGGGTGGGGTGGGCAGGATGCTCCCCGTCGGCCGTCAGGTTCAAGTTGATAATTGGGCAGCAACTCCTGAGGGCAGGAGCGGTGTGACAGCTCATGGGGACCTCTGAGAAACTAGATGCTTGGTTGTTGGTGGCAACCCCCTTCTTGTTTATGTAGCATTGACTCGCTGATTCTCCCACGACATCGTCGTCATCTGGCTGGGAGACCCGTGGGTTCTGCGGTTAGCCAAAAAGGGGAAGGGGAAGCTCTGTGTCCTGGGGGCCCCCAGAAGGGGAAGGAGGTGAGGGGAAGGAGGGCTCAGAGCAGCCCTCAACCTTCAGCTCCCTCCTGGGCAGCGCTGTTTTAGGTGTCTCTCTGGGACTTTTCTGGTTGTGTGTTTCTCTCACCTGGTAAGGGGCTTGGGTGGGAAGTACCCTAGCACAGGTTCTGCCAAAGCCTGCCCTGTCAGCATGTGGGCTGGCAGCAGCTCAGCCCATGCCCCTCACCTGCCCTGCATCTTCCTGTCATTGCTCCCCATTCGGGTTGGGCAGTGAGAGTTTAGAGAGAAGGCAGGTGGCTTCCATCCCCGAAGTCATTCTCCTCTCCTTATTCTTTCTGAGAGGGACAGTGAGGCAAAGTTCTGAGCATCCCCTCAGGTAGTACCTGGCTGTGGTCCCTGCTGGCTGAGGGTATGTGTGAGGGTGTTTTGTTGTGTATGTGCGTGGTTATGTGAGTCACTAGGCATGTGTGGGATGGAGCTCAGTGACCAGCTTGATCCCTTGGTTCCCGCTTTCTGCTTCCTCTCTTGAATCTTCCAGTTGTGACCTGGCTGACCTTACATTTGGGGAGCACATGAGTCTGGAGGACAGATGAGGGCTGGCTGGATAGCAGTCCCCATGGCAAGGGCTGCCACCTTGAGAGTTTTTAATGGATAATGGCATTGACCTTTATGTTTCTTCTGAATGTTTTTATTCTTGACCATTTGCTTGGCTGAGCTTTTCTTAAAAATTTGATTAGTGGCTAGTGAGCCCCATGAGAGAGTTCCCATTCTTTCTCCCAAATCCACATAGGCAGCTGCAGCTTGCCTACGTTCACCAGGCTGCATCAAAGCCCAGCTGACCCAGAGTGGGGCTGCTCCCAGGTGCTGCTTCAGAGATTTCACCCTCCCCCCATGGTTGTAATTGTGTTCAGACTATGGGCCACCTGGACACCAGGACCAGGTGAATTTCTCTCTCAGATGCCAGGAGAAGGATAATCCTTATGGAAGGTTTATTGGGACACATCACGGAAAGAGTGAGAGGGATGTGTCACAGTGTGGTAAGAGGAGAGGCCCTGGGTCAGAAACATGATTATGGAGGCAGTGCAGTGCTATGAAACCTTTCCTCTCTCTATCACTTCCCTCATTACTTGGGACTTTGACAAAGACCAGATATGAGAATGCAAGGAAATGACCAAGTGCAGTGGGATGTAGGAATGTGGATTTGAATCTTGGCGCTGGCCTTCCTTTGCTGGGTGACTCAGAGCAAGTTACTTAACCTCTCCGAGACTAGTGTCCTCATTGGTGAAATGCATATGCCAATAGGCCTTGTTTCATGGGGTTATTACCCCTGAGATTAAGTAAAGTTTATCCATAGAAAGCACTTAGCATTAAGGCCGGCACATAGTATGTGCTCAATAAATGTGATTTAGTACTGAAATTCACTCCATGTAGCTCACTTACTGTCATCTTTGGTTCTAAGGGTACATCACAAGAGATGAAGGTCTTAGGCCAGAATCTCCATATTAAATGCTTTCTGAAGATTAAGGAATTATGGGCAGGTGATGAAATTTTTAAAAGGCAGAAACCCCATTGAACTTTTTGGTTCAAAAAGGGAAATGGGGATCTCATGGTTTGAAGGATTATTTCATAACTGGATAGAAACTGTCCTTTCCTGAATCTGAATCTGAATCCAATTTTATTTTCTCCTTTTGGGGCATGTGGATCTTCTGGGGAAAGTGGCCCTTCACAGCAATGGTGTTTTGGTTTTTAAGTTTAAAGGTTGGCCAAGCTTGTGCTGCCCAGAATGCCCATCAGATAGATTTCTCCTCCTTTGTAGTTTCTATAGGAATATTCTCTTTAAAGAACCCAGAAAGCAGTTTCGGGCTGGTGCCAGGAGCAGCAGCTATTTCTTTGAGGAAAGCCCATTTCTTCACTCACAGACTATGTCCAAATGGATCAAGAAGAACGGAACACCTTTTCATGAAATTTTTGTCTATGTAGACCATTAGCTTGGTTAAAACGTTAAAAACATTCTTGTTCTTTAATAGCAGATTATTTTTAGGTGCAGATCATTTTGAGCTTTTCTCTGCAGGAGCTGCATGGGCATCACCTCCCTGTCCATGCTGTATCTAGATATTTTTAAAGGATTAAATACCCTTTACCTTCACTGGGTTTGGTGCTTTGGATGGCTGAGGTTTACATGTGACTGGTTGTCCCTCCAAGTGGGTCCCACGCTTGGCTCTTGCCTTGAAGGGGAAGGGGGTTGCTTCCTCTGGAGGTTGCTACGGGGTGCTTTTAGGAGGTAATGTGAGGCCCCAGGAGCTATCTCAGTGCAGAGTCCTTTTGGAGATGTGGCTGGAGGAGGGTATGTGCCTAGTGAGGACTGATCCCTAGAAGTTTCACAGACTCCTTTTGCCCTCTCCAGACCAGGGTTGCTGAGAAGGTATGAAAGAACCAATCCTCCCAGAGCCTTTATTGACTCCTTTAAAGTGACCCCAGGGTGAGTCTGGCCTGCAGCTCTTCCTGGGGGGAGAGAAGGATCTCTTCTAGGTAATTGGTTATCAACATTATCAACATTAGCGGTTTGTTCAGTTTTTCTCAAGATCAGGAAGCTCGGCATAGACTTCTGGATTGTGCTGGGCAGAGCTGAAATCCCCTGATGGAATCCTCATTCAAGAGTCTCCAGAGTTGAGACCAGAATAGGGAGGTCATCATCAGCAGGGGGCCCCTTATAGAGGGAAGTCCCAACTGCAGGTCTTTCCCTTCTCACTGGTGAAGGTCTGCACCTGGGTGTCTCAACTTTGCCACTAGTGACATTTGGGGCCAGATCATTCTCTGTTGTGGGGGGCTGTCCTTAGCAGCATCCCTGGCCTGTAGCCACTGGATACCATTAACACTGCCTCTCCATCACCAGTGTGACAACTGAATATGTCCCCATACATTGCCAAATGTCTACGGCTTGGGGAGGATACAGATGAAATCACTTTATCTGAAAGCCACTGCAAAAATGTTTCAGAGAGTAGGTGTTAAGTTTGGGTCCTTGCTGTACCACTCGTAAGCTATGTAGCCTTGGGAAATTTATACAACTTCCATGGGCCTCAGTTTCCTCATCTATAAAATGGAGATAGTAAGATAAACCTCAATGGAAGGTTATGTGGGCATTCAATACAATTCCAAGATAATAAATGGAAAAGGCTTAGCATAGCATTTAGATACAGAAAAGCACAAAACAAATGGTCAATTCCATTTTTACTTATTTGGGTGAGTCGGATTCTGTCTTCCATCCCCTTATCCATTTGGTGAGGTGCAAGGGTGGGGAAGTATCATCCACCTAAACCTTAGGTTAGATTCAGGTAGCATCTCAGCTTTCTCTATGGAACTCACTGGTTTCTCTCCAGTTTCCTCCTTGATTCTCTGGTTCTGGATTCTAGGAGGTAGGAGTGTGGGTAGTCGGAGCAGGTGACACTCAGTTTACTTCCACGCTGGAGAATTCCAAAGCTGGCTTGCCATGACAGGGCTTTTGGACCAACATCTGGTTTCTGGATTCCCATTTGAACACAGCTGGACTCCACAGGGCTGAAGCTCTCTCTGCCAAGATATAGATATTTCCCTGGCAACGATCTCTCAAGCTGACATGAAGACATGGCCACCTACCAGAACACAGTGCTGCACGGGCTCTCCTGTAATTTGTGAGGCAAGCTTCTGAGGATTGCAGTGTGCGTGAGAAACCGTAGGAGGTTCCCTCGTCCTCCAAGGGCCAAAAAGTGGGGTGAAGGTTGGTGAAGGGTCCTCCAGGGAAGAAGAAGGCATGGAGGGCATTTCTTTCAGTGAGAACAGAGAGGTATAGGCCACATACTGGTTGGTTCAGACCACTCTGCGGGAGACAGGTGCCTCTGTGCATGCAGTAGTTTTGGATTCTGAGCTGTGTAGCCCTTAGCTTTAATCATTTCAGAAATATTTAACCCCAGTGCTAGCAAACCAGAGTGTGGTTTGGGCTTCTCAGCTGGAAAGACACAGACTGCCAGCCAATGTCCTTCTGATTCTTTTCATTTCATTGAGATGGTTGTTGTCCCTTTGTATTCTCTGGGACATGATTTGGAGCTGAAGGAGCAGGAGGGAGACCAGTTTGGGGGCTGGGACAGGGGTCTCTGCCAGGGATGTGGTCGCTGGGATAGTGGTGATGGTAGTGGGTGGAGTTGAATGCCTGAACAGAGGAAAGCTTATGAGATACGGTAAGGACTCAAGTATCTATTTGGTATGGCAATGAGAAAGAGGCAGGGTCAGATTGACCTCCAGAATGGCAGGGAAGACTATGAATTTGATTTTGGACTCTGGCTGAGTTTGCTCTCAGACCCAGGTGACAATGTCTAACAAGATAGACAGATCTGGGCCTGGAGATTCAGATTTGAGAGTCATCAGTGTAGATGGTACTTGGAGCCATGGGGACACCTGAGGTTGACTGGGGAAACAGTGGAGGGGAAAGGGGAGGGGCTTTGGTATCAGCCCAAGGAAATCTTAATGATGATAGGAGAAGAATCCATGAGAAGGATCAGAGGAGCATCAGGCAGAGGACATGTGGCTCCACAGACAGGAGGATAGAAAGATGAAGGTTGGTTGTGTTGAAGAGAGCCTGTTGGATTTAATATATCATGCTCCTGGGCTCCTGCTGGAATTTTAATGGAGGCCGGTCATGGGGGGCTACCAGGATTCTTCCTAATGTGGGCATTTCAGCACCCAACTGGGGTGTGTTCACCAAAATATGAGACACTCATGGTCTTGACTTTTTTGCAAAATTATAGTTTGTGCACATGACTGCAGAGCTTTCTGTCCTCCTTACAACACTCAGCTGTCACTTTTCCACATTACCTTGGAAAAGGACCCAGCCTTTTTTTTTTTTTTTAAAGACTTTATTTATTTATTTGACAGAGAGAGACATAGTGAGAGAGGGAACACAAGCAGGGGGAGTAGGAGAGGGAAAAGCAGGCTTCCCCGTGGAGCAGGGAGCCCGATGTGAGGCTCGATCCCAGGATGCTGGGATCATGACCTGAGCCGAAGGCAGACGCTTAATGACTGAGCCGCCCAGGCGCCCCAGGACCCAGCCTTTTGGTGGAGAGCCCTGCCCTGGCAGTGTTTCTTGGCACAAGATGGTTCCATTGGGAGATCTTCACCTCTCAATACTGAGGGCTCTTTTCATTCCTTCTCCAAGTATTTGAGCAGCTCCTAAGTGCCAGGTACTGGTCTAGGTGCTGATCTACGAGACGGTTCAGTTCCTGTTCTCTTGGAGACCCTACTCTAGTGGTAGAGCCAGACTCTGGTCCATAGGCCAATGCTGGCCCCCTGCTTGTGATTGTAAATAAAGTTTTATTGGCATCCAGCTGCACCCATTCATGTACATATTGTCTATGGCTGCTTGCCTGCACTAATGGGAGAGTTGAGTAGTTGGGAGAGACTGTATAGCTCACAAAGCCAAAAATATTTACCTGATAGTCTGAGGTTAAGGGACCTTGCACTCACATGGTGTCCCATGAGGGTGTGAGTACAGCTGTCCTTGAAATGTGTGCAGCTCTGAGGAGGGGTTGCAGTGAAAGTGCTCAACTTGCAGGACTCCAAAGGAGGGGGCAACAGGTCCCCCACTCTCAACTTTATGGGTCTTTGGTGTCAGGGGCAGGACGGGGGTTCTGAGTGGGCTTTCCTCACTGCTGTGGCAGGGCACCAGGCTAACATCATGCAGTTTTTGGATGGGGGAGACAAAAAAGGGGACGTGGGGAATAGCAACTTATTCCCTTCCTAAGAATTTCCTTGAGATGGGTCCCTAGCAAGTGTTTAGGGTCCCACGTTGCACAACTGCCCAAATCCAGTGAGGTCAACCATCTTGGTGCTGTGAGTTTGGGGTACAGAGCTTCCAAATCACTAAGAAGAGAGAGAAAAAAAGATGGTTTTTGCAAGCCCGAGAACTCAGGTTATTGGAATTAACATTTCCCCCTGAAGTTTTATAATGTCTGGGCATGCATATTTAAGTGTCTGCCTCAAAAGCTCTCACTAATAAGCAGATGGTGCATTTAATTTCCTTTTTTTTTTTTTTTTTTTTTTGTTCTCTGAGCAATACAGCTTCCTGCATGGCCTCCTTGCAGACAACTGCATGTGGGGGTGACAGGACTTCTGACCATCAACACAGGTCTCCAGAGGCTGAGAGCCCTGTATTCATGGGGCTATTCCATGGAGGGGCTGGTCTTTTCCCTTCTTTTCAGCCCCAGCAGGAAGTTGTCAGGTTACTCACAGCCCACAGGGCTCCTGCCTTTGCTACTCCAAAGAATCTTGGCTACATCTGACACCCTGTACCTCACCAGCTGGTGAATGGGGGTCCCAGGAAAGCTGGAGGTCTGAGAGTGCAGCCCGAGAGCATGAGGGGGCCTGGGAAAAGCTGCTGGGAAGAGGCTCCAAAAGGATGGTAGAGGCAAATAGGAGAAAAGGAGAGCTGGCGTGCAGAGCAAGGACCTTGAAGGCACAAAGGAGAAAGCTGGAATTTCTAAAAACAGAGAGAAGAGCAGATACCTTTAGCATAGCTCAGGTGTGTCTGGGCTTTTTGAGTTTTGCTTGTTTTCCTTCTTTCTGACTCCTCTCACTGTGTTTTAGGGTGTTAAAGAAATAGACTTTTGGGGGCTCCATGAAGCTCTGGGTCTGGAGGTCTTTGGAGAATGCAGGGGCTACCCTGAGGGTCTCCTTGGCTCTGTGCCTTCTCTTGTCCAGGCCTCCATCCCTGACTGTGTGCAGATCTGCCTTGTGTCTCAGACTTCTGCCCTGGAGAAACCTGGACAGGGCTTGTGTCTTTGGTTTGGGGCTTTTGTCTTGTGTGTCTGGATAAGGAAGACTTTGTGACTTGGAAACCTGTTCGCTTGAATTGGAAGGTACCTGGGAGGGAAAATCTACTGCCTTCTTCATTTTTCTTTTTGCTTCTGTGTTCTTTGTTGACCTGATAGAGTTGTAAGCCCTGGTGTGTGGGAATCAGGCTGGATGAAAGAATCTACATGGTATGAGTATAATTTTTTGGCTTTTGTTCTGTTTATTAAAAATACAAATTATTATTTGCTCATTGTAAAGGATTTAAACAATACAACTATATAGAAGACAAAAAACAAAACTCCTCCTTTATCTGTTTTTCTTCAATCTTGCTTCTCAGAAGTAACACTGGGAGGGGTTGAGGTATATCCTTCCACAGCTTTCTCTGTGTGTAGGCAAGCATGTATATCTGCACGTAAATTGTTTAATTTTAATTTTTTTATTTTTTTTTTTATTTATTTTTTTATTTTATTTTATTTTTTTTTTAATTTTAATTTTTTTAAAAATAAAAATGGGATCATGCTATATTTATTGTTTGGAAAAGCCTCGTTTTAACTCAGTGATGTATATCTTTGACATCATATTATGTTGGAACCTGGACTCCACCTTCCTTAAAGACAGTTATTCTGCTGTGTGGATGCACTGTACTTTCTTTAGGCCAACCCTATACTGATAGATCTCTGAATGGTTTCTGCTTCTTCCCTATTGCAAACGGTGTTGTGATGAGTATTCCAGCACATATCACTTGATGCTCTGTGTCTGTGTTTTTTGTAAGATGTTCCTAGGAACAGGATATCCAGGTCAATGGGTGATCAGTGCTGCATTTGCGTCCTGGTGAAGTGTGTTTTCCTGCTGCCAGCTCCCTAAGGCTCTACATGGTGCCATCCTCTACAGGGGTCATCCCCCAAAGCCTAAGGGCATTGGCCAGAATGGCATTCTCTGTCTCACTTTCATCTAGGTCAGTCCACACCCTGGTGCCACCCCCAGCAGAGACTCTGGCTTCCAGCTCTGGCAGGTGGCCTCACACTGGAGGAGGGAAAGTTCACTTTCCCAAACATTCTTGGTACTATTATTACAAGTTCCAAAGTTGGCATTTGACTCCTTCAGGCCTTGCCGCTCTCTACCTGTGTGTTCTTGAGCTGTTTCACTCTCTGGCTTCAGTTTCCTCAAAGGTAAGTGGTGATAATAATATAATAATAATGGCTGCCACCCTGGGCTGCTAGGAGGACTCAGTGAAGTAACTATCACACGCTTGGCTTGTTGTGCACATGCAGGCAAGTGCTGGGGGTCATTGCTGAGTGTTGAGTAAGCCAAACTGTAGTTTGACCAGGGCCTGTGTCTTCAGTACCAAGTCTAGCACCAGGCCTTTAGTAGCTGCTCAGAAAATGCTCAGCCAGTGACTGGAATGGCAGGGACAGAGATTGTGGCAGAGGCAGTGAGAGCAGACCAAAGGAAACAGAGCTCCCACTAGGTTCCCAGGTGGAGAACTCCAAGATGACTCTCCAGTCTTAGAGCCCCCTGCCCCTTTCCCATACTTCCCAAGGCCCATAGGAGTTTGCTGTGTCTTTCAGGCCAGAGCCCAGAAGCTGGGGCCTGGGCAGGTGCTGGTCAGCATTCTGCTGTATCAGGGCACCTCCATTCCCAACTTGGACCCGGATGCCAAGTGACTCAAAGTTGGCAGGGACTTGGCTTGTTCTGAGCCCAGGGACAGAAGATAGGGAGGTGTGGAGGGGTGGGGACCCCCATTTTGGCCCTTGCTTTTTCTCCTTCACTTTGGACACTGCAGTGTGTGTGTGTGTGTGTGTGTGTGTGTGTGTGTGTGTATGTATTTCTCTGTAAGTTTCCAAGTCTTAGGTTGTGTTTGTGTGGGACTAGGTTTGCCAGTTAAACTTGACATCCAATTAACAAATTTTTTAGTATAGGTATATCCCAATGCAACATTTGAGACATAAAAACAATTCATTGTTTATCTGAAATTCAAGTTTAACTGGTGTCCTGTCTTTTTACTTGCTACATCTGACATTTCTGTGTGGAGGTTGTCAGTGTGTGTTGGTGTGTCTCCATTCAAGGGACTGTCTATAGGCACAGGGATGGGGACCAATTGAGAAAACCCTCCCAGGCTGCTTCAGTGGCCTAGAGGCTGATGGGTTGGATACTCGAGCCCCTGGTTCTGGGTGGTGCTCCCTAGCATCTTTCTCCCTGTTACCTCTGTTGATTTCCCTCCCATCTCTCTCTGAACACAGAGGCAAGAGCTGCCCCATCCACCCTTGTTTGGAGCACAGCTGCCCAGCCAGACATGCAAACAGCATGCAGATGGCTGCAAAGCTTTCCCCAGCTCCCTCTGCAAGGGGCTGCAGATGAAAAGGAAGCCCTCATCCTCACCGCCTCCCCCTTCTAGAAAACCTTGGCCAACAGCCACTGTGTTGCCGCTTTAGACACTCCTCCCTCCTGGCGATTAAACCACATCGTGTTTTGCCAAACAAATAAAGCCCTTCATTTCCACCGTAAACTTGTTCACACGCGCGGGCTGATTGATCCACCAGTGTGCCTGATTCATCAGCTCTTTCTCTCAGGCAGCAAGAGGCTCTTCTCTCTGGCGCTGGTGAAGAGCTGCTTGATTTCCATCTGAAAGACTCTCAGTAGAAACCAACCATAGTTTTGAAAGCTGCTTCTTCCCCTTTTGCGGATTCTGTGTGGTTCTTGATATTTGATCTCGAGTGAAATCATACTGGGCCCTGCCCCAGGTATCACAAACCTGAGGGTGCATTTATGTCCAGCTGGCTGGGCGGCTGTCAAGGAGGATGTTCAATGTGGCCTCTGGGTCCATAGCAGCCCTTCATGGGGAATACCACCAAGGAATCTTGTCCTTCCTGTTTTAGAAGAAATTACTGTTAAGTCATTTATTGAATTTGTTACAGGCAGGGTCTCAGTTTCCTTACAACTTCTCTGTGAGGCTGGTGCTATGATCATCTGCATGTTTATTTGTGCTCTCTCTAGTCTCATTCAAGCTCCTCTAGTTGTAATACTCTTTTCTGCCACAGGGCCTTTGCACACCCTGCTCTCTCTGCCTGGAAAGCTCTTTCTGCCCACATCCTTCACCTGGTAAATATCTCATCTGCAGGCTGACTTACCACTGTCTCAGGGGAAGCCTGGCCACACTGACTCAGTCATAGCAAATTCCTGATACCTGTTCTCATAGTATCAGGTGTCTTTCTCTTGTAGGTCCAGGCCCAACTATAGCCACCTATTTTTTTGGGCATGATTTTTTGATGAATAATTGACCCCTTCTGCAGTATAATCACCATAGGGGGCAGGGGCCATGCTTGGTTTTGATTCCCATTGTCTCTGGTGTTTAGCATATGCTCAGATAGAATTTGATTAATGAATGACCCATACCCATTTTATAGATGTGGAAATGAAGGATCAGGAAAATTGCATAATTTGCCTGGTGTTATACAGTCACTTACAGGTGGGCCTTATTAGTATATGAAGGACAGTTATCAGTGTGGGTGAATGGATGTTTACAACTTTGTAAAAAACAGTTTATGTCATATTTAGCTTGTGGTCTGCCATGGCCCCCTGATCTTCTCTAGCTTCAGTTATGTAAAGTCTACACTGCCTGTCTTGATAGCTGTTCAGATTCTTTTCCCTCTTTAAGTTGGCTTAGAACTTGATTCCATAACTGAGGCCTGATCCCTATACCCATTCCTTACCTAGGTTGACTTAGATTTTGTCAACAATGATTCTAGTCTTTGGTGAAGGCCAGACTGAAGGAAAGCCTTGAAAGGTGAAGATACCTGATGAGCAGGTAGTCACTTGGGTCAATCCAAAGGCTGGAATAAAGGCTGACCTGGAGGACTGAAGGAGTCTCAGAACTGAAGGTCAGGCCCAGGTAGAGAAAGGGATTGAGCCTGCCAGGGTGAACTGTGAGTATTTGGTAAGCCCCTCCTTCTCATAGTTGGGGAAGACTTGGTGAGCCTGCTTAATTTGATGGAGGGATTAAAATATCCTTTGGTGGAACTTGCCTGGATGGCAACAGTGTGACACAGCCAAGTTATTGATTATTGATTGCCCAATTGTCATCAGTTTAACAACCTTCAGTTATAGCTATAATTTGCATTAATTATCAATGCAGGTTTTGAGTTTCCTAGTCAATAAAGGGAGTGTTCAGAGAGAAGTGATTGAGGCTGGGCACTATCCAAAATGAGGGATTATTTCATGGGCAACACCCTTTCCCCACCCACCTGCAAGTGGAGAGAACTCCTTTGGTTTTTTAGAGGACCCTGAATAAATGGTAAACAATGCTGCTCAAGTTCCTCCCTCCCACCGTCCATCTACCCCCATCCCTTCATTTATCCATCTATCCAATACCCACCCATCCCCATCCACCCATCTGTCCATCCACCCACTCATCCATCCATCCATCCGCTTGTACCTGCATTCATTTATTCAACAAAGACTTATTAACTATCTAGTAGATTCTGGGAAGGCACCGATTCTAGTGATTAAGAACACAGGCTCTGAAATCTGACTCCATGGCTCTAACTGAGTTTCACCACCTCCTAGCTGGCTCCTTTGGCAAGTTATATAACTTCTCTGTGGCTCAATTTTCTCATTTGACAATTGATTTTTAATAGCTACTACAATTGCAGATATAGTGAGGATTAAATAAGATGCCACATAAAAACTGTATCATTCACACTCAACAGACATTAGGTTTTGCCATTTCTTATTAACCTTTATAGGTGCTACAGATAACAAGGTGAGCATAAGGCGGGTACGTATTTCAATACCATATAACCTGTAGGGTGATAAGTTCTGTAGTAGGGGAAGGCCAGACAGTTATGAGGGACCCTGGCCCAATCTTGGAGATTCAGGGAAATGTTTTCTGAGGATTAGCTATGTCAGCTGAGACTTGCAGGGTAGGTAGGAGTTTGCATTTCACATGGAGATCCCAGACAGCATGTGGCCAAGTAACCAGGCCTTGTAGTGTTGGATCCTGGTCCCCACTGGCAGAGGTCTGTGACCCAGCCTTGCTGTCTCCTCTGCTGGAAGTCCATAAGATCTGGGAGTGGCTATTAGGTAGGGCAAGGGGCTGGCAATGACAGTGGCCTTCACCCGTCATCATACTCCCTCTATGGCATCTGGGAGGGCTGTGCCTAATCTCCTGTCTGCGGAGTGGGGTCAGGAAAACCAAGCCTGCTTCTCTCCTGGGACTGTCAGGAGGATAAAATTGGACGGCAGTAGAGGGCCTTTTGAAAATGAAAACATTCTATTTGAATGCAGAGTGTTCTGTGACTGTGATATTTTCTATCCTGTGAAATCATCGTTGACCCTGAAACCGTCTATTCAAAATACCAATGGAGTTAACCCTTCCTCTGTGTCTCTACTGGGGGAGGGAATTTGTCAAAGATTGTTGCTGCTATTTTACACACAGGGATAACTAAGGCAGGTGTAGAAACAGGATCAGGACCCAGGACTCCTGGCTCCGTGACTGTGTAAGGTCTTAAATGGCAGAACGACTTCAGGTTCTTTCAGAAACAGCCCTTATCTAAATATTTGCAGGGGTTCCTTAGACAGTATCTAAAAACAAAAGTGGATTCTGTCATCTCCACAACCAGGATGGCTCCAGGGTTGAAGCAAGAGGAAACTTTGGAGTCAGGCAGATTTGGGTGTGAACTCGAGATTTTGTCAGTTACAAGCTTTGAGAACCTGAGCAGGTTATTTAACATTTCCAAGTGACGCTGGAAAATAGGACACATTGTACGAAAACTTGGAAGAGGACTCTCACCTGCCTCCTGTGCAGGGAGGGTGACCAGCAGAGCAGGATTCCAGTATCCTAGGTGCTTGGCTCTTATACCAACAAAGCCCACAGTCAGGTCCCACAAATGTTTCCCTTGCAGGGTTACTCTAAATATTGGGATCATACACACAGGATGCTGACAGTGTAGTCAACATTTATGAGTTTTAGTGCCTTCTTTGGTGTTTTTCATAGTTCCATATTGCCCCAACCCTTAGAGCATCAGAATCATGTGTAGGAGGGTATTTATTAAATATACCAATTTCTGGGGCTCTTTTTCAGAAATACTGGTGTTTAGGGGCTCAGCTGGGATCTATGTTTACAAAAGCTCCCAGGTGAGTCTCATGTAGCCAGCCTGGCTCTGGCTCAGGGACCCAGTTTGGGAAACAGTCCTCAGTGCATACTTTGCTCAAATTTTAAGTTTGTCTCTTTTCCTCCATCTTGTATTACCCTCACTTGTGCTCAAGTCTGTTTCTTCCCATCGGACTGTAAGCTCCTTGATGTCAGGGTCATCTCTTGCTCATGTTTGTATCAGTGAACTAAGATTTCCAGGTGCTCAAGGGATGGGCACTGTTTGCTTAATGGGGTCAGCCTTGAGGGAGGTGTGTTAGTGTGTGTGTGTGTGTGTGTGTGTGTGTGTGTGTGTGTGTGTGTGTGTGAGAGAGAGAGAGAGAGAGAGAGAGAGAGAGAGAGAGAGGTGAATCTTTGTCAGAAGAACCTTTTTGTCCTTCATCTGCATTTGCTGTGAGTCAATGTGATTTACTCTAATGGAAGCCAGTTCGCTTAAGCAGAGGCCTTGCCCTGAAATGCAGCAAGGTTATGGATGGGCAGAGCTGCGGAAAGCTTTCCTGGGAAAGGCTTCAGTGTCATCCTCAGCTAATTGCACTCAAGTTTTCACTTCCCGTTTAACACTGCCATGGAGGCCATTTTGATTTCTCCTGTGGAATAGGTACTATCTGATCCCCTGTAAAATGTATTAGAATAACTAGGATTGAATTTGGAGATGGAGGTACTTCATCTACTGAACAAAAACCAGTGTGTCACTTTTGGGCTGGAGAAATTAATTCCCAGTACATGGGCTTCCAGCACCATCTTCCCTCTGTTGCCCTGACAGGTGATGGAACCTCCATTAGCTCAAGCCCAGGGTAAGTTCAATGTGGAAACAGAGCCCCCTCCACCCCCTACTCCTTGACATGCAATGCACATGTACCGTGAGTGAGAAAAACAACCCCTTAGGACTTTGTTATTGCAGCAAAACCTAATTTAGTTTGATTATGGTGAGATATTTATATTTATAGACATATATATATATACAATTTATGTTTATAATTGGTAGTTTCATATAAAATTGGTAGTTTACAAAAGTCCTTTCTTACCCCCTCCCCCAAAATGTAACCTTCTGTTGGTTCCTAAATTAAAAAAATATTTTACTGGTTTATGAAATAAAAAAATCTGGGAATCAACAGCTTAGAGAGCCACAGTGTAGGGTATCTACAGGGCCAGGTTATTTCCCTTTATAAAAGCATAGCCAAGACGTGGAGTATTTTATTCTTTCCTAGTCTACATTCCATGGGCTCTTGAAGAGACATTGATAAAACGTTACGGCTTAAATGGTGCATGTAGCTACAAACCTGCCTAACTTAGTTCTAGAGATAGAATCCCTTCTTGCTTCAGAATGAGCTTCGTGCTGTTGTGATATTTCAGCCCTTTAGGGGTATTCTGTACTAATTACATTAAAACACGACCAATGCTTCTGCTTCCTTGTCCCCAAATTAAACACCTCAATCATGCAAACACTCAGTTGGATTTAGTGTGACTGATTCCCAACTGTCACTAAACACATAATTAGATTATATTTTTTTCCACTTCAACTAAAAGAAAATGGACAATAAAATGCTGATCAATATGTGCAGCTCAGGAAGTACAGCCTCTTTGAGATGCAGAAGTGTTTGTTTTTTAAATCTGTATTCTTGAGTAAAGAAAAATAATCCATCTCTCTTTCCTAGAGGAGGAAGACGGAGAGCTGGGCTCAGCAACAGCTTGACCATTGGAGTCTGAATTAAACAAGTAAATGCCTCCCTGGAATGAAGGGTGCATTTCTGCTTTTCACGGGACCATGAAGCTCGTTCTCTGTCTTTGGTGGTGTGTATGTCTCTGGGTGTGTGTGTCTGTGGGTGGGTGTCTGAATGTAAATGACATGTGTACCTGTGTTGTGTTTGTAACATTCCCACGTGAACCTCAGCTTTGTGGGAATCGTAAGATTGGGACCTTGAGCCCAATGGATCCCATTTTTACAAAAATAACTCAAAAGTCAGAAAAGAAAGAATTGAAATCAAATCTCAGTTCTAAAGCCACCATGTTTGTGAGCATCTCTGGATTTTTTGTTTGTTTGGGATTCTACCTGCCTCCAAATGACTTTTTTTTTTTTTTTTGAGAGAGAAAGAGAGAGCGCATGAGCAGGGGGTGGGGTAGGGCAGAGGGAGAGAGAATCTTAAGCAGGGTGAGATCATGACCCTGAGATCATGACCTGAGACAAAATCATGAGTCAGATGCTTAACTGACTGAGCCACACAGGTGCCCCCCAAAAGACATTTTTGCTTTCTATTAAATGATCAAAATCAAAGGGTTAAAATTGATCATAAGTACAAAACAATTGTGTTTGGGTCTCTTTATATCGGGGTTTCTTAGCTGAGACACTATTGACTGCTGGTTGCCGTCTGTCTCCTGTTCATTCAGCAAACATGTATGATACCACTCTGTGCCTAGAACTTTCCAAGAGAGGAGGATAAAAAGGTGATGGAGACATGGAATCCATCAAAGATGACTATCCTAACACAAATCAGATCAGAACCCAAGATCTTGCTGGGCAAGTGCCTTGGTAGCCCTCATCCTGCAGTCTACACAAGAATGAAAGACACTTTTTTTCATCACACGTGAAAATGTTTGTGTTTCATATATACTGATGCAATTTGTGTTAATACTACAGTATAACTATGCTCATATTCTTAGCATTTTTTGGAGAGAGATTTGTTTCTTAGCAAATCATCTCTAGAATATGTAGAACTGGAAGTTTATTTAGAAGCAATGAAAAGTACAAGAAAGTCAGGCCTTATGCAGGAGGTTCTAAAGTCAATGAGGACAAAACAAAAAATTCAGTAGTCAACATTACTCTTGAAAATCCCCTCCATCTATCATAAAGCATAGAGATCAAACTTAAGACAGCTTACCAAGTTCAGTCCAGCGCACCTACCTCAGGGTTAGACCAGAGGGTGGTTTCTTTGGTGAGTAGCTGATGAAGTGATTGAGAGGGCACATTTTATGAATAATTGTGTCTTAACCCCAGAATCATTTATCAAAGTGAGATATTCTCACCAGGAAAGGCAAATAGCAATGAGCTCCTGTTGTGAAGGCTGTATGTAACTCCCACTTTTCTCTTTTTCCCTCTCTTTGTTCTTACTAAGTACCAATAGTTCATTTCCCAGATTAAAAGAGCCCACGGTTTGTATACCTACAAATGGAATTGCTGGGTCGTATGGTAACTCAATATTTAATTGCCAGGCTGTTTGCCAAAGTGACTGCACCATTTGACATATTTGACAACAGTAGTGTGTGTGTTCCATTTTCTCTACATCCTCACCAACACATGTTTTTGCCTATCTTTTTGATTCTAGTCATCCTAGTAGGTATGAAGTGGTATCTCATTATGGTTTTGATTTGCGTTTTTCCAATGGCAAATGATGTTGAGTATCTTTTCATGTACTATTATATATCTTCCATGGAGATATGTCTATGCAGAAATGAAAACAGAGGTCCATACAAATATGCATGAATGTTTAGAGTAGTATCATTCATAATAGCCAAAAGGCAGACATAATTCAAATCCCATCAACAGGTGAATAGATACACAAAATGTGTTATGCCCACACAGTGGAATATTATTTGGCCATAAAAAGGAGTGAAGTTCTGATACCTAATTCATCATGGATGAACCATGAAAACACTATGCTGAAAGGAGCCAGACACAAAACAATCACATATTATATGATTCCATTAATACGAAAGTTGAGAATAGGGAAATCTGTAGAGGCAAAAGTAGATTAGTGGTTGCCTAGGCCTGGGGTGTGGGGATGAGGGGTGGAGTGATAGCTAAAGGGTATGGGACTTCTTTTTGAGATGATGAAATGTTCTAAAATTGACTCTGGTGATGGTCGTACATCTCTGTGAATATGCTAAAAATGACTGAAATGTAAAAAACTATAAAAGAAATGTAAAAAATGTGCAAGTTGCTGTTCTATTGATCACTTGATGGACTTTAAAATACAGATTGCTGGGCCATGCCTCCAGTGATTCTGACTCAGTAGATCTTAGGCAGGGCTTCGGTATCCCAGAGGGATTCTGCTACTCAGCCTGATGTGAGGCCCACTGTGTCCTTGGCGAGCCTTCTGTTCTCTGAGTTCTAGAGGTCAGGGTGGAGATGGCTTATATTTAGGGAGAGCTTGCCATGTCCTAGGTGCTGTGCTGAACACCTTTACTGTCATCATCTCTTAATCTCACAATAACTTCCTGAGAAGGTAGATAATATGACCTCTGCTTTAGAGATGAGGAACTGAGGTTTTAGAGAAGTATCTTGTTGATAGCCCCAGAAGGAAGTGGCGAATCTAGGAGATGCCTTAGGGGCATTGATTCAGGAACTAATGCACTCAAGCCCACAAATTCTGTGGTCCATGGATGTGTCAATCCCTTACATTTCTGTTGAGACTGGGGTGAAGACCCAGTATCACAGAGCCTCCCCAGCCTCCTGGGCACTTGAGTCCATGTTTGCTGTCTCTATCCCCCACCTTTGCTAACCAGAAACTTGGTTTCTGCTTTGATTTCCACAAGCATAAACCATTCACACCAAGCACTGATGGGTTTTGTTGACTTCGTTAGAGATTTGGGGACATGGAGAGGGTCACATCACTCCCTACTTAGTCTTGGTCAGCTCATTGATCTCTCTTACTTTCCTTCACCCCTTCATTTTTCTGCTTACCTGCTCCTTCCTGGATAGCTCTGGGGACTCTGAATTCTTATTCCTTTATTTTGTTCTTGTCATGCAGAAGATCCCACAAATGGGATCTGCCCTCTAGAAAGTGGTGATAGCTATAGATTGATGTGGATGTTATTTTGTTTTCCCCTGTAAAATATACTAATTAACTATCAGACCATGGGCACTTGGCTGTAGTCCTCGGGTGATGGCAGTGGGATGGATACTGCCCCTTTGCCGCCCTGGGGGGGATGCTGCACATTTAAAGAAAAAGAAACTGGCTCTCTTTAAGGGGCAGAGGGAGGCTTCTGGAGCTGGTGCCAGTTTGTTTGGAGGCAAAATGGCTGTTGTATTAAAATTGCCCAAACTTGGTCTGGTGCCCCGTGTGTTCAGAGCTCAGTGCCATGATTGCTTCAGTTTTGTTGTTATTGGTTGGTTTTCCATCCTGTTGCTTGGTAGGTTTCTGCTAAGAGCTTCAACCTCAAGAGTCCATGGAAGATATATAATAGTACATGAAAAGATACTCAACATCATTTGCCAGAGTTCAGTTCAGGTTTCTGCTAAGAGCTTCAACCTCAAGATAAACACAGCTCTTGAGCAAGAGAGTGTAATCCTACTCTCAGCCCCCCAAAAGGAGAGGTCATCACTGGGCTTCTGAAGATCTCCCATATCCCTGCACTGTCTCCTTGAAGAGGGAAGGTGAAGAGCTTTGCTGTATGAGGTCCATTGAGGAGGATTCAGCTGAGTCATCACCAAAGTTTGGAGTGATGGGGAGGAGCTGACATTTGTGTTTAGGGGTAAGAAAGTGGGAGTAGCTTGATCTTAGAGGAAGCTGAGATTAAGAGAAGGCTTTCTGGAGTTTTGCATGTATAGTGGAGACCTACCATAGCAAGAGTCCTGTGGCCAAGCCTGTGATCAGTAGAATGACCATATGAGGGTCTTCTTATGGTAGATAACCCTGAAATATTAGCAGATTTGGAGAAGCTGCAATAATAGTGACCTCCAGGGACCTAGTTCCTGTCTGGCTTTCCAATAATGTATAAGCTCGGTTCTTATGTCAACTCACGGAGAAGGGTAAGAAGCCCCAGTAATGACAAGATTGAATTCCCCACCTGCCAGGCATATAGGGACTCAGAGCAGATTTAACTGGAGTTACAGAAATAGGAATGTGACATTTCTTACACCCAGGCATGGTAGAGCAACATTTATTCCCTCTGGTTTGGAGGGACGGAGAATGCTAGCAGACATGACTCCAAGTTTCCATTCTTAAACCTAATGTCTAGGAATGAAGCTTCAACTTGGTCCACAGATCAAAGCTCCATAAATACCACCTCTGGTGCTGCATCTCTCCTACCTGCCACTGTCCTTGATTTCCCCTCTTTGACCCATAGAGGAAGAAAGTTCCAGCATCCCGCTTCTGATCCCTTGGACATACACTGGGACAGGAGTTTCCATGTTTCTCCCCACTCCTTTTCTGAGAGGACAGAAATGATGTGGTTGGCAAGACTGAGGAAATGCTGACTGTATCAGGCCAAGTTCACGTATTAGTGGATGGGTTACGTTGCCTAAATTGTGATGGTGGGGTTCACCTTCTTGGTTCCTTAAATAGGCTCTAGGCTTTTTGGGGCAAGTATAGGACAGGCATCAGCCAGCAAGTGACCAACCAGACATCTTGAACAACAGGGGCTCATTGTCTCACGTTCTAAGACCAGAGACAGCTGATTCTAGGGTTTGCTAAATTCTGGGGTTTGCTTGAGATGACGGGCTTCTTGTTGATTTTTCTGTGATGCTCTCGCCTTTCTCCTTATGGTCATGGAGGCTGCCACAAAATCCAAATACGGAGTCCTCATATGACAACACTCCAAGGCAAGAAGAAAGGGGCAGAGGGTCTCCTTGCGCATTTTTATACTAAAATCTCTGCAGCAAATTCCAGCAGATTTCCTACATCTCAGCCCTATCAGTCCTGGGCCGACAGGAAGTGGGGGAGGGGAGTCCCTCAATATAACAGTCAGAATGGAGTCTCAGGACCAGTCCTAGAACAACCAGGGCAAAGGGGGATTTGAGTAACATGGTTAGTTTAGCATCTAAGCCTTAGACTAGGGACTGGCAAACTTTTTTGGGTAAGAAAATAGTAATATTTCATGCTTTTGGGTCCAGATAACCTCTGTTACAGCTACTCAGCTCTGCCATTGTAGTGTGAAAACAGCCATAGACAATGCATAAACAAATGGGCATTGCTTTGTCCTAATAAAACTTCACTTACAAAAACAATCTATTTCATGCTTTTGGGTCCCGATAACCTCTGTTACAGCTACTCAACTCTGCCATTGTAGTGTGAAAACAGCCATAGACAATGCATAAACAAATGGGCATTGCTTTGTCCTAATAAAACTTCACTTACAAAAACAATCAGTGGAGCAGATTTGGTCCTTGGGCTATAGTTTGCCAAACCCTGCTTAAACCATTTCCTGAGGCTGGGCCAACGCTTCCTAAGAGACAAGGCAACTCAGCACCTGAGTAAAATAGGGGTTCTGTTGATAAGAAAGAGGAAAGGAATAACCAGTTTCTGGCCAGGTGACTGATAAATGTCAGGGCCAAACTAGTTCTCCAATTCACTTTATTATAAATAAAGACAAATGGAGGATCCCCATATAGCTGTTTGTCTGTTCAAATTTGTTAAAAGCTATAGAGACAAGGGACAGTAACTCTTGTGTAATGGTTAGCTGTGGCCACAAATATACTGTGTGACAAGCCACCCCAAATTGGTGGCTTAATACAACAACTACCTATTTTCATGGATCTTTGGGCCTGTCAGCT
This sequence comes from Zalophus californianus, assembly GCF_009762305.2. NCBI lineage: Eukaryota > Metazoa > Chordata > Mammalia > Carnivora > Otariidae > Zalophus > Zalophus californianus. The sequence goes on from NC_045604.1 coordinate 73,653,200, forward strand.
GAGGGTTGGTTGATCTACGTGGGGTACATCTGGGAAGCTCTGCTCTGTTCCTGGTACTTCTTATCTTCTTCTAAGACCAGTAGGTTCACCTGAGTATGTTCTCAGTGTGCTGGCAGAAGCATAAGAATGTAAGAAGGATTGAGCACCCTCTTTTCAAGTTTTTGGTCACATAACACAGACCAACATTCCATTGGCTAAAGCAAGGCACATGACTAAACCCAGTATCAAGGGCTGGAGAAGTCCACTCTGACTCTTTAGTGGGAAGAACTGCAAAGTCATATGGCAAAGGGTCTGGATAGAGGACATTGTGAAGAAGTCCCTTAATGCACTGCAATTGACTACAACCCTCTAACCACCAATAAAATTCAGCAATACTTGCTTAATGTACCTGTGCCTGAATTGCTTCTGGCTGCAGCCCAGGCAGTGGGGACCTGGCTGGGGAGGGACCATGGGAGGGCATTTCTGTCTTGCAGGTCCAGGTGTAATCACATGTGACCAACTCTGCACTGACCATGGCTGACTTGCCTTGTCTTGAGTCCTTAAGGGGCAATGCTTGGCCTCATTCCATTCCTGAGTAATTTTGACAAAGCTGGTTTCAAGGAGCCCAGGAAGTAAATCAGTTGTAGCTTTGAACTTTGCAGGGAGTGGGAATGGTTGAATATATTTATCTGGTGGTTATTATTTCCTCACCACAAGGAGGGCTGGCTGTTAGGAAGCTGCTGTTAGATTCATTTGCCCCAGGAGTCATGAGCTGTGTGTGTGCATTGTGTGTGTGTGTGTGTGTGTGTGTGTGTGTGCATGCATGCATGTGCATGTGTACCCACTTGTTGGAGCTACTTCCCTTTATAATAATATTAGGCAACATTCTAAAAAAAGGCAAGAAATTAGATAGGCTTCCACAGACAGGCACTTAAAGCTTTCAAAGTGGATCACATATCATAAAATGAAACAGTGTGTCACATTTAAAAAACTCTGTGTTAACATTGGTTCTGACTTCAACAAAAACACTATTTGCCTGAAGAGTAGAAGGTCCTTGTAACCCACACTATTGCATACAGGAGTCACACATTTTATTCCCTTTTCTTAACAAATTCAAGTGGCTGGAAGACACCAGGTGGATCTATGTGCATGTTGAATTTTTGAAAGTATTTTTGGAGGATTGGAGGTTGGGTTGGATTCATTTATTCAGTATTCAGCAGATATTTATGGGTTACTTGTTACATCCTAGGCACTGTACCAGGGGCTGAGAATCCACTAATTGGCAAAAGCAGGCAGGGTTCCTGCTCTCAGGGAGTGAACAGTTTAAAGCTGCAACTTTCAGTAAGGTAGCCACTAGCCATGTGTGGTTTTGTTTTGTTTAAAGATTTTACTTCTTTATTTGAGATTAAGAGAGAGAAAGAGAGAGAGAAAGAACATGAGCGGGGGGTGAGGGGCAGAGGGAAAAGCAGACTACGCACTGAGCAGGGAACCCGATGTGGGGCTTAATCCCAGGACTCCATGACCTGAGCTGAAGGTAGCCGCTTAACTGACTGAGCCATGTGTGATTTTGAGCCCTTGAAATGTGAGTACGAATTGAGACGTGCAGGACATCTAAAAAAATACACACTAGGTTTTGAAGACCTAACATAAAAAATAATGTAAAGAGTTTCATTAATATTTTAAAAAGTGTTTAATACATGCTGAAATGTTATTTTGGAAAAATTTGATTAAATAAATATTATTAAAATTACCTTCACCTGTTCTACTTTTAAAAAAATATGACCTCTATAGAAATGTAAAAGTAAATGTATGGCTACATCATATTTCTGTTGGACATTGATGGTCTAGAGGGAATTATGGGCTTTAACCCAGAGTTACCTGGGTCATTGATATGTTTGTCACAACTGTTCTGAAAGAGAAGTAAAGGGTGTGAAGAGAATGTACAAATGAGGAGAGGGAACCTCAATCCTGGAAGGTCAGGAAAAGCTTCCTTAAACAGAAGTTCCTCAAAAGGTTAAATATAGTTATCATATGACCCAGACACTGCTCCTAAGTATATACCCAAGAGGAATGAAAACATACTTATACAAAATGTGTACACACATGTTATATCAGCACTGTTTGTAATAGTCAAAAAGTGGGAACAACCCAAATGTTTGTCAGCTGATGAATGGATAAATAGAATGTGGTCTATCCATATTATGGACTCTTACTTGTCCGTAAAAAGGAATAACACACTGATACAGGCTGCAACATGAAGGGACTTGAAAGCATTATGCTGAGTGAAAGAGGGCCAGACACAAAAGGCCATATTTGTATGGTTCCATTTATATGTAATGTCCACAATAGGCAAATCCATTAGGGACAGAAAGATTAGTCATTGCCAGGGGCTGGGGGGAGAGGGAAATAGGAGGTGACTGCTAGTGGATATGGGGCTTCTTTTAGGGGGTGATTAATAAGTTCTAAAATTGATTGTAGTGATGGTTACCCAACTCTGAATATACTAAAAATCATTGAATTTTATTTTATTTTTTAAAAAATATTTTATTTATTTATTTGACACACAGAGAGAGAGAGAGAGAGTGCACAAGCAGAGGGAGCAGTAGACCGAGGGAGAAAGAGAAGCAGGCACCCTGTGGAGCAGGGAGCCTGATGCAGTTCTCCATCCCAGGACCCTGGGATCATGACCTGCACCAAAGGCAGACACTCAACTGACTGAGCCACCCAGGCACCCATGATCATTGAATTTTAGGCTTTAACTAGACGAATTGCCTGGGATATGCATTATATTTCAATAAAGCTGCTTTATTAGAAAAATAAAGTCTTCCTTGATGAGAAGATGCTTAAGGGGAGACGTGGAGGGTGGATATGTGTTAACCAGATAAAGAAGCGTGGGAACAGCATTTCAGGGTGAGGAATAGCACATGAAAGGCTCTGGGGTCAAAAGGAATGCAGTAAATTTGAGAGACTTAAAGAGGTTGGTGTGGCTAGAGCCTGGAAGGCAAGTGACAGTATGAGGAAGTGAGGTTGGAGAAGGGAGGAGCTGGATCACACAGGTCTCATGTTAAGGCATTGGAACTTTATACTAGTTAGCTGTGTCATCTTGGGCATCCCACTTAACCTCTCATTGGTGAGATAAAGGGCCATCATAAGGATGAGGTGAGATAATCCATGCTCAGAAAAGATGAGCTCTTGTAATTTTTAACCCACAAAGTAATAGGGAGCCATTAAAAGGGCATGATCTGTTTGGATGTGCATTCTGAAAATACTACTTTGGTCACTGTGTGGAGTACATATTGTAACAAGGAGCAGGAGAAATGGGGAGACCAGTTAGGAGGTTTATAGCCTAACAAGTGGAGACGTTGGTGGCTTGGTTTATGATGATGTCAGAGGGTGGCAGAGAAGTAAATGGATTCCAGAGAGATTTAGTTGGTAAAATCAGCAAGAATTGGCCTTTCAATGTGGCTGGAATAGGCTGGAGGTCTGGAGAGGAAGGGTGGGAGCAAAAAAGCTTGAAACAAACCTCCAAATGGGTTCTTCAGTCTGAGATTACTTGAGGTCTCTTTGCGAACAGGAGTGTTGGCGTTTATGATGGAGACGTCTAGACTTTGAAATGCTATCTGCAGTATGTTCTTGTACAGTCAGCAACTCCCACCCCCCACCCATGTCCTGAACTTATTAATTCTTTGTTTTAATTCATTGCAGGGGGATGTTCATTTGCTTTTGTGAGAAATACAGAATGCTGCTGAGAATGCATATTAAAATAATCTGGATTGCTGTGGGGGAGTTCAATCTATTCAGAGTTGTGCCAGTGTTATTATTTTGCTCTAAATCTACTTCTGGCCTGGGGAGAAGGACAGTTGAAGCTCAGTTTGCTTCGATTTAAGAGACCTCAGCAATAAGCACATTTGGCATTGCGAACTGAACCCCTTTGTGCAGAGAAGGCAAAGTTAAGGGGCATCTCTGTTGGTTTTCCCCCAAATCATTTGGCGGAAGTGTTGCTGGGAGCTTCACTACTGATTTTCCCAGGTTTAATCTAGCCATGGAAAGCCTGAACTAACACTCAGCCATGTTATTAAGCCATAGCTCCAGTGTGGGCTGTGATTCGTTTTTCCTGTGAGTGACATAACCACATTTTCCATTAAAACCTGATGCAAATAGACTCTGGAGCACCAACACTGTCACTTCCCCTGATTGGGAAGGGGCTAGCAGGGGTGAGTCTAGTTTGGTATGCACACCAGAGTAGTTTTTGAAAGTTCATTCCTCTTTAAGTGAACTCTGGAGGGGTATCCCACTTTGACTTCGGGCAGAGCTGTGGGTTTTCTGGAAGTGGCAAGTCAAATTTCAGATGGAATTTGAAAAGTTAAGTTGGGTCCATGGCTGCATCAAGGCTGGTCTCTGTATACATCAAAGGAAAATAGCAGTTATTTTCTTTCCGAATGACTGCTCCCTGGGTTCCTTGGCCTCCTGTGTCTTAGAGATGGAGAACCCATGAAACATATCAATTGGCTGAGGGTCAAGAGGAGCTAAGTTGTGTAACCATATGCTGAGATTGGGGCTGCTATGGTCATGCCTCACCCCCATCCCTGCCATTGCCAGGCATCCACAAATGATCATCTTTGGTGAAATGTCCCTCCTTCCCCTGACTGTCTTATTTAAGTCAGCCTTAACTATAGCTATTGCTTAGACCCGTGGGTGTCAACCTTGGCTGCACCTTGGAATCCCCTGGGGACATTATAAAAATGCTGCTGCTTTCTTTCACTCTGTGTGATGTTTTCATGGTTCATCCACACAGCAGCTTGTATCAGTACCTCATTCCTTCTTATGACCAAGTAATATTCCATTTTATGGATCTGCCACATTTAGTTTATCCTTTCATTTGCTGATAGACATTTAGGTTGTTTCCACCCTTTTGCTGTTCTATATATTGTGTGATTCCATTCATGTGAAATATCTAGAATAGGCAAATCCATTGTGACAGAAAGCAGAAAACAGGTTGCTGGGGGCTGGCGGGCTGGGGACTGACTGCCTAATGGGTGTAAGGTTTCCTTTTGGCATAGTGGAAATGTTTTGGAACTAGGATAGAGGTGGAGGTTGCACAACATTGTAAATATACTGGATGATGCTGAGTTGTATATATGCTTTAAAAGGGTGACTTTTTGTTATATAAATTTTACTTCATTTGAAAAAAAAACTGATGCCCATGTTCCACCTGTAGGAAGTTCAGAAATGATTGGTCTGTGGTGTGGAGCTTGGATTTTGATTTTAAAAGTTTCTGGGTGATTCTCATGTGTAACTAGGACTGAGAACTTCTGCTTGAGACTCTCCTGGAATTGACCCCTTCATGTCTTACTTGTGCTCACTTCTAGCCTCTAGCATGGCTCTTCTTGTCCATTTTCCTGCACATTTTGGGGGATAATTTTTACAATGCAATCCCAAGACAAGCTGCACCAAATGCCCTAGGATCCTTGTTTTTTTTTTTTTTTTTGTAAAGATTTTATTTATTTATTTGAGAGAGAGAATGAGATAGAGAGAGAGCATGAGAGGGGAGAGGGTCAGAGGGAGAAGCAGACTCCCCGCCAAGCAGGGAGCCCGATGCGGGACCTGATCCTGGGACTCCAGGATCATGACCTGAGCCGAAGGCAGTCGCTTAACCAACTGAGCCACCCAGGCGCCCCCTAGGATCCTTGTTAACTGTGTACCTTCTCTATCTCCAACTCTGACCTATCAAATCAGAATCATATGGCTAGGGCCCAGGACTGTACATATCTAACAAGCACCCCAGATGACTGTTATGTGCATGATGATCTGAGAACTGTTTCTGCAAACTCTTAGGTTTTCCACTGTTTACTCTGTCTTTCAATTCACAATCAGGCCCCTCTGTGTATCAGCTATTAGACTGTTGCCCTGCATATATAGCATGAACAAGACACAAGTGGTCCTTCTCTTATGGAGCTCTCAGGGAAACCGAAGAGGAGACGATGTTCTCTTACTCATCACAAATACATTTAGCACACATAGCTGGGCTCACGCATTTGACGTGTGTATAGGAAACTCCTAGGCAGAAAGAGGAGAGTGATAACAGCCCTGCATAACTTTCTCTTAGGGGAGGTCTCCCTGGGGAGGCTGAGAGCACAACTCTGAAATCAGGTTCAAATCCAAGTTCTATGCTTTCCTTAGTTACATAAATTATGTAAGCCTCAGTTTTTATTATTAATTGTCTATTATTGTGTAACAATATTACCATAAATTTAGTGGCTTAGAACAACACACACTTATTAGGGCACAGTTTCTGTGGGTCAGAAGTACAGGTGCAGTTTAACTGGGTCCTCTGCTCAGGATCTCCCAAGGCTGCAATTCAAGGTGTTGGCCAGGCTGCATTCTCATCTAGAGGCTCAAGTGATGATGGGTCTGGTTCTGAGCTCATGTGGTTGTTGGCATTGTTCAGTTCCCTGCATGCTGCCAGACTCAGGGCCTTAGTTTCTTGCTGGTTGTTGGCTGGAGTCTTCTCTCAACTCCTTGCCACATGGGCCTCTCCAGGATGATAACTTACAACATGGCAGCATGCTTCTCCAAAGTCAGCCAAACAGTCTCTTAGCAAGACAAGTTTATAATCTTACCTAATAATCACAAACATTCCATCCCTTTTGCCACATTCTGCTGGTTAGAAACAAGTCATGGGCCCTACCTACACTCATGGAAAGGATTACACAAATGTTTGAATACCAGGAGGTGAGAGTCCTGTTAATAGTTTTCCATATATAATGTGGGAATAATTATGCTCCCTACTTCCTAGGATTACAGTGAAGATTAAATGAGAGGCTGCATGAAAAGCACTTGGTGCAGATAAAGGCTTACTAAATATTAACTTCATTGTTATTTATATCATCATCACTATTACCATTGCTAATATTATTATTAGGTCATTACTAGTCATTGGTCACCTGGCTATGAAAGGCACCTCCCTCTATGGCCCAGAGTTCCTCCTGAGACGTTCCTATGCTGTTCTCACAGATACCTCCTTTATCTCACCTTGGAGTTCTAAATCTGGGCCCCATATCCTTTAACCAGTTTGACTTGTCTGAAGCATGCACTAAATTAGCTGGATGTTTAAATTGGGTGTAACATTTTATAAAAAGCGATGCGTTTACAAGTTCAAGATATCTTAGAAGGACTACATGCCTGGTGGCCTCTATAACTTTGGTCTTTTCTCCACTTAAATTTCCCCATTAGAAGAGTAGAAGACAGCTCCCATCCTGTTTTAAAAGTCTGCATCTCCACTGTATTCCAGTTTCCCATTCAACAGAAGTTTATATAGCCGGTACCCCATGAGTCTGTTTAATGAAAAAATATGTTAATTCTCTGGACCAGATATTGTGCTTAGTTCCAGAGATGTAAAAATCAGTAAGACACATCATCCGTGGTCCTCAAGGAGCTCACAGTAGAGCAATCTGGACTTGAGGCCAGTGTTTCTCACTTCAGGATAAGTGTTACTGGTTGCATGCAAGGAGACTTCAGGTGGACCAGGAGTTGCTTATAGGTGCTACACACACTTGGCATTAAATAATAGTTAAGTTGCAATGTGATAAAGCTATTCCCTTTTTAATCCTCTCTCACCTTTATAACTATATCAAGAACAAACTCTATTAGGTGCTAATGTGTCTTAAACACTTTGTTCTCCCTTTTAAACATAAAGAGCAGAGTGCAGCCCAGATTTTTCTGTAGCCAAGTTCCAGCTAGAAATAAATACTGTTATGTTGCCATTGAATATATATGTTTTGTAGGCATAACAGTAAATGGGTTCTTTAAAAAGAAATACATTTAAGTAAAAAGAGTGATCAGCTGCCCTTTGAAAAGAGGGCTGCCATATTTTAGCACCAGTTGATTGTTGCTGGACCTACTCATGGTTTAAGAAAATCTGGAAGTTTGGATTTTGTGTGAAAGTTTCTAATTATGGCATATTGGTTCAAATAAAAAAATACTGTATGGTTCAAACAAAACACACTGTAGGCGGCTGGTTTGTAACCTTAGTAGTGAGAGGTGTAACATAGGCAGTGTACTTAATTTTGAAGCAATAGTAACATCAAATCTTGGGGGAGTGTTAGTAATAAATAAGTTGCAAAATGATGGAGTTTGGATTCTTAGAGTGTCCAAAAGTTAAGACCTTTTTTTTTTTTTTTTTTAACCACTTGTGAGAGTTTGGTCCTACACGCTTGGCTGGAAACATTCATGAAGACTACAGGGTATGCCAGGGGTTGGCTTGTTGGGAGAGACTCAGAGAGTGAGAGTGTTGAAAAATTCAGTATTCTGCAGAGTGCACATTGCACTGAGTTTGAGAAATCTGGAGTTGTGCATTCTATGTGATTTTTTTAAAAACTTGCAGGAAAATGCACAGATCCTAAGTGTTCAGTTTGATAAGTTTTGACAATTGTGAACATCCATATAACCATCATTGCAAACAAGATGTAGAATGTTTCCATCACCCTGGGAAGTCCTCTTGTGACCCTGTCCATCCAATCTTATCATGTCCTAGGGGCAATCACTGTTCTAATTTTCATCACCATAGATTAAGTTTGCAAGTTCTTGGGCTCCATTGAAATGCACTCATACAATACCTTCTCCTTTCCCCCCCTTGCTCTTTTCACACAGCAAAATGAGAGATCGATCCATGTTGTGGTTATCAGCAATTCTTCCCTTTTATCTTTTATGATGAGTAATAACCCATTGTATGAATAGTTCATAATTTTTTTATTCACCCAGTAGTAGATGGGCCTTTGTTTCCAGTTTTTGGTTATTCTGAATAAAACCTCTTTGAACAATTATTTTCAAATCTTTGTGTGGACACATATTTGCATTCTCTTCAGTAAATACTCAGGAGTAGAACTGTTGGGTCATAGGGTAGGTATGTATTTAACTTTATAAGAAAGTGCCAAACAATTTTCCAAAGTGTTTATATCATTTTCATTCTCACAAGCAATGTAGGAGAGTCAGCTGTTCCACAACCTCACCAATTCTGTTATTGTCATTATTTTTTATTAGAGCCATTTCAGACAAGGTGAAGTGGTATTCATTATGGTTTCAGTTTGCATTTCCCTGATGACTAAATGATATCAAAGTTTTTCATGGGTTTATTGACCAGTTGCTTATCTTCTTTTGAAAGTTTATGTCCAAGTTGTCTATTTCTTAATTGGATTGTTTATTGTTTTATTATTGATTTGTAGGAGTTCTTTACATATTTGGATAACAGTCCATTGTCAGATGCAAGTATTGCAAAATTTTCTTTTTTTTTTTTTAAAGATTTTATTTATTTATTTGACAGAGAGAAACACAGTGAGAGAGGGAACACAAGCAGGGGGAGTGGGAGAGGGAGAAGCAGGCTTCCTGCTGAGCAGGGAGCCTGATGCGGGGCTCGATCCCAGAACCCTGGGATCATGGCCTGAGCTGAAGGCAGACGGTTAACAACTGAGCCACCCAGGCGCCCCTTCATAGGTTTTTCTATGTACACAGTCATGTCGTTTGCAAATAAGGACAGTTTTACCTCTTTCCCTTATAATGTTTATGCCTTTTATTTACTTTTATTGCCTTATTGCGCTATCTAGGATTTCCAGTAAGATGTTGAATAGAAGTGTTGATAATGGAAATCCTTGCTTTATTCCTGATCTTAAGGGAAAAAAACGTTCATTATTTTATTATTAAATATGATCTTTTGTAGGGGTATCTGGGTGGCACAGTTGTTTAAGTGACCGATTCTTGGTTTTGGTTTTGGATCAGGTCGTGATCTCAGGGTCATGAGTTCAAGCCCCGCATTGGGCTCCACACTGGGCGTGGAGCCTACTTAAAAAAAAAAAAAGAAAGAAAAAAGAAATAATGAATGGGTGTTAAATTTTGTAAAATGTTTTCCCGGCATTTATTGAGAAAAATCATATGTTCTCCTTTTTTTTTTCTTAATGAGATGAATTAAACTAATTGGCTTTTTAAATATATTGAACCAACTTTGCATTCCTGAGGTAAACTTCATCCAGTTATGTTTTATTATCCTTTTGATATATTGCTGGGTTGGATTTGCAAATATTTTATTAAGGATTTTTGCATTGAAGTTTATGAATGATATTGGTGTTTTTTTGTTTTGTTTTGTTTTTTGGTTTGTATATGGTTGGCTCCATAAAATGAGTGGAAGTGTTCTTTTTTCTGTTATTTCCTGAAAGAAACGTTTTGAAAGTGTGGGCAATATTTATGTTATTTCTTTCTTAAATGTTTGATAGAATTTACTAGTGAAGACACTGGGCTTTTCTTTGGTGGGAAATATTAAGTTATGGATTCACTTTGTTTAATATATATAGGGCTATTATGATTTTCTATTTTTTCTTTCTTTTTTTTTTCAGTTTTGGTATTGTGTCTTTCAAGAAATGTGTCCATTCCATTTAGTTTGTTGAATTTGTTGACACGGTGTTGTTATCTCCTTATTATCCGTTGAATATTTATATGCTGTATACTGATGTTACCTCTTTAATTCCCGATACTGGTAATTTGTGTTGTCTTTTCCCCCCCGATCATTCTTGCTAGATTTGTTTGTGGTAGATAGCTTCTAAAATGGCTCTTAATTGTCTCTGCTTCTTGATGTTTACACTTTTTTTTAATTTCCTCCACTTGAGTGTGAGCTAAGCTTGTGAATCACTTTCAATGAATAGGAATATGGAAAAAGTGATGGGATGTTACTTTGGAGATAAGTTTACAAAATGACTGTGGCTTCTATCTTGCACATCATTTCTTGCTCTCTTGCTTGTATTTCTTATAAATAGCATATAGTTAATCTTGCTTTCTGGTTTGATCTATTAAGCTATACCTTTTACAAGAAGTGTTTAGGCCATTTACATTTAATATAATTACTGATAGAGTTGGGTTTAAATCTACTATCTTTGGTCTTATTTTCTATTTGTATCTTTCATCCTTTGTTTCTTCATTTCTCCTTTCCCATCTTCTTTTGGGTTAATAAATTTTTTTTTTTTTGAGTATTCTGTGTGTGATTTTTGCAGTGTCCTTTCGGTTGATATAGAAAACTTAAAGTTGGAAAATGATATTTGTTATTTTTGATTCAAGAAAAAACTGCCTTAGCTTAGACTCAGAGAGGCTGCTGGTCTAGACTAGAGAGGATGCTTCACTAGTTTCATTAATATGATCATCATGGTCTTGACAGATCTTTACAGCACAGGGCACATTGGATATCATCCCTCCTCTCTCTGGGATTTGCTGTCAAGCTGTAGCACATGAGCCACATTGGCAGAGGATTATATGCAGACAGGCCACACAGGGCTCATTCTTTGGTAAATGCTAGTCTTTTGGAGTCTGCATTTCAGTTCCACGGTCAAGCTGTGTCTGTCTCCAGGGGCTTCCAGACTTCTGCTTCCTGTCACCTCTCTCTCCATCACAGCTGCTTCTCTCAGTTTGATAAGTGGCAGGGAACATTCTGAAACCCTGGAGAAAAACTGTTTGTGGGAGTCATAGACACCAGTGTTTTAGATAAATTTCAGACATGCTTCTGACTTTGAGGGACTTGATTCCAAACAGTACTTTGGTCCCCTTTCCTGTCCCACACCATGATGCATATTTTAGGAAAAAGGAGCCATGCCTTATAGGTGTTAAATTATCATTTACTCCATTCCTCCCCATTTTTGCTTTGTTTATGATTTAGATTAATTCTGAATCTATTGTACATGGACTCCTATGAAAATTCCAATAAAGCAAAAATGTTTAAAATTGGATTGCCCATAGAAACTGAGATGCTGTTTTTCCCCTGGAGCTAGGTTCAGAATCTAAATGGCGTGGGGGAGGCCCAAACCTTGCATATAAGCCTTTTAAACAAGACACAGTGGGAATACCTCAGTTCGGATCCATAAATACAAAACAGGAAATCTTAAATGGGACTTTTCTCTACAGTTTTTTTTTAAATCCAATATGAGATTATAGCTTTGATCATACCTTAATTTTTCATTTCCTTTGGACTTTAATTTTACTTAATTTTTCTCCTGACAAATCTCCAAAGTAATATTTAAGTGACACAGTATAATGCTGGCAGATTATTCATATATCAGCCCTTAGGCTACCAAGGAAGGCTTCATCATCTCAGACTGAGTTTTATTGGAATCTGTAGCTCACAAAATATTGCTTTCTGACAGCTCCTGTGCAGTAGAATTTAAGGCTTAAGTTTCTGGAGAATTTACACGTTGGTAGCATCCTCTGCTATACCTTTTAGGAACATTAAATCAGCAGGTTCCCCAGTGTTACTCCCATGGAAAGGTGTTAGGTAATCCTCTTGCATTTATTTCCAGATAGTTATATGGAGTTTGGAACAGCCCTTCTTCCTCTCACTCTTTGAACTTGATTGGGTCAGTATGAGGGGCAGGCAGCAACTGTGCCCACTAGTCCAATGTACTTTCCATGGGGAGATTGGTCTGTCTTGGTGATATGAACATGGATGTAAAACCCTATCCCAGGTTCCTGCAAAGAGCGAGTTGTGCTTTTTTCATTCATTCATCCATCCATCCATCCATTCATTCATTCATTAACTGAACAAATATTTATTCAGCACCTACTATTGCCAGCCACTCTTCTCAGTCTTGGGGACATAGTGATGGATAAACCAGACATTACTGCTCACTTCATGGAGCTCATGGGATTACAGGGAAAACAGAAATTAACTCAAAAATGCATCTGTAAATCCATTGTAACTGGTGATAAGAGCTACAAAGAAAATAACATCTCTGTGGAAGAGGAATTTCATTTGAGACCTGGAGGAGGGGTGGAAGTTAGCCAGATGAAGGGATTTTCTCAGACAATATAGAGAAGTGTTTTCATTTGCATTTACCCTCTTCCCAGTGAGATTGAACTTCTTCATGAGGTTGTTGGCAACTTGGATCTGGTTTCATGAAATTTGCCTCTTCGTATTTCTGCTTTTTAGTGAGTTGTCTTTGTCTTTGCTTATTGATCTGGAGGAGTTTTGCTTTCCACAGGTAGGTTTTAATCTCCCTGCAGTTTGTGTGGTGTTCTCCAGGTGGGCTTACAAGTGGGCTGGGCCTGAGGATGATTGCTGTGAGTGGAGAAGTCTGAACTGGTGGCCTCACAGGATGCTGGTTTGATCAGATCAGTCTGGTGTGAGTGGGTGCTACATGTTCTGGAGTCTGTGTGAGGCCTGTTTTATCTGCATCACCGAATTACAAAAGCTGAGACTCATATTGAAGAGAAATCAAGGTTTCTATTCTGAGCCCTCCACTACATGGGCTTCTGTTGTGATCAGCAAAATCCTGGTGGGGATTCTTTACATGGAGTCTTTAATAAAACACCTGCTTTCTGTCTTTCATGGGGGATGGAGGGGAGGGCACTTACTTCTATGGAGGGTAACTAATAGGGGGCTGGTGGTAAACATTGGGGTTCTAGTTTCTCCGTCTGTATCTCTAGATATTTCCCATGGGTTCTTTAAAGACCGTGCTTTACTCCATTGATTAGCAAAACAAAGTTTTCAGCAGCCTAGAATTAGGATCTGTGAGATTTTTTGCAAAGTTTCTTCTCCTTATTTCTTGCCCTTGCAAGAAATTTCTTGTCAAATTCATTTCTTGTGAAAATAAAGGCTGTAGAAGAAGAAGTGGGAAATCCCATTTCATTGATCCTTCTGGATTTGTCAGGAAGGTCTATGTGCAGGGAAGGCAAATGCCTGTGATGCTATCCCCTCTGTGCACTGTGCAGACATCACTAATGGATCCCATTCCTTGTTCTGGTCAAATCTTCAGGCTCTGTATTTATGTAGCACTCTAGGAAATCCTTGTCAATGAGTTGGAGCTGGCATATCAACAGAAATATCTTTTCCTTCCCTCACCAGAATTCTTCCCCTTTCCCTAATACCTACCCTAGTTAGGTACACTTCTGTCACTTTAGCCTAGAATTTTCCATGAAACACTAATATGACAAAAGAGTCTTGAGGCCAAATAAATATAGGAAATGCCATGCACTTGAATCATTAAAGGATCTCTGTATTATTGTTATGGAGAAATGTGCATGACTTGGGGCACTTGGGCGGCTCAGTTAGTTAAGCATCTGCCTTTGGCTCAGGTCATGATCCCAGGGTCCTGAGACTGAGCCCCGCATTAGGCTCCCTGCTCAGTGGGGACCCTGTTTCTCCCTCTCCCTCTGCCTGCTGCTCCACTTGCTTGTGCTCTCTCTCTCTCTCTCTCTCTCTCTCTCTTATGAATAAATAAAATCTTTTTAAAAAAAGAAATGTGCAAAATTTAGTTAACTTTCTTTTCATAGCACCTACCAACATCCTAAAAAATATGAAATATGGTATCAGAAATGGTGCTCTATCTATTCAACTAAAGATACATTTATTGGGCCTCTACTCTACATCAGGTACTATTCTAGGAGGTGGGTGTGCTAGAGAAAAATAAACCAGAGAAGGTGGAAAATAGGTTGTAGGACTGAGGGGTTTCAGTGCCAATAGAGTGGTCAGGGATGAAAGGATGATATCCTCACATGGAAGAGATGAGGGAGTGAGACATGTCGATGCTTAAGGAAAGACACTGTAGGTAGAGGATCAGCAGGTGCAAACGCCCTGAGGTGGGAGCCTGTGGGTTGTGTTCAAGGAGAGCAACAGAGCTAGTGTGGCTGCAGTGGAAAGAATAAGGAACAAGTATTAGGTGAGGAGGATAGGAAGAAGGCTGCCAAGGGACTTGTAAACCATTGAAATAACTTTAGTGTGGGGGATTTGAACAGAGGAGTGGCATGATTTGACTTCCACTTTGGGGTTAAGAATAATGTAAGGTGGCAGAGTTGACAGGGAAATCAATGAAGAGGCTCTTCCAGAAACCCAGGAGAGAAATGATGGTGGCTTAGGCCAGTGGAGATGGTGTGCGGTGGTAAGATTCTGAAGTGGTAAAATGTATTTTGAAGGTAGATTTTGGAGGTGGGATTTCCCGACAGATTGGTTGTGGAGTAGTGTTGGTAATAAAGGAAGAGCCAAGGTTGCCTCTAAGGTTTTGTGCCTGAGCAATTAGGGATGGAGCTCTTATTACCTGAGATAAGGAAGATTTAGGGAGAAACAAGTTTTTTCTTTTTTGCGGGGCAGGGTTGAAGGACAGGATGGGGAAGATAATTAAGAGTTCATTTAGGACACATTAACTCTGAGATACCTATTAAACATGCAAGTGGAGGTGTTGAGAGGCAGAACACAGACTCTGGAGTCAAACTGCTTGGTTTCAAATCACAGTTCTACCACTTCTTAGCTGTGTGACCTCGGGCAAATTACTTAACCTCTCTGTGTCTTATTTTTCTCATGTATAAAATGAGATAATGATATTCCCTACTTCACAGGGCTATTATGAAGTAGAATTGGGTTAGTATATTTAGGGTGCCTAGAATAATGCCTGGCATGCAGTAAGTGCTGAATGTTTGCTGTTACTGTTAACTGTATATACACATCTGCCTCATGCTTTATCTCTTAGTGATGAAAAGCCATTTTAGGTTTTAAAGAGAGAGTTACACTTAAGTTGTAGCACGATAAGTAA
Organism: Zalophus californianus; assembly: GCF_009762305.2. Lineage (NCBI taxonomy): Eukaryota > Metazoa > Chordata > Mammalia > Carnivora > Otariidae > Zalophus > Zalophus californianus. Next base: position 73,668,730 of record NC_045604.1, read on the forward strand.
AGATGATTTAGAACCTTTGCTGATTTGGATACTAGCTCCTACCAGCATCCCACACACATCTTTTTCTTTTCTTCTTCTTCTTCTTCTTCTTCTTTTTTTTTTTAAGATTTATTTATCTATTTTAGAGTGAGAGAGAGCAAGAAAGGGTGCACGAGTGTGGGGAGGGGCAGAGGGAGAGGGAGAGAGAAACCTTGGCAGACTCCATGCTCAGTGTGGAGCCTGGCATGGGGCTCAATCTCACAACCCTGAGTTCATGACCTGAGCTGAAACCAAGAGTTGGACATTTAACTGACTGCACCACCCACAGGCCCTGGCATACATCTTTTTCAAGTGGAGGAGTCTTGTAGAATTCTGGCAGTCAGAGATTTATCATAAAAGATTATCTTAGATGCACAGCGATGATTGGCAGAGGAAGGTAAGGGTCATTTTCTAGAGAGTGTATCCTTTTCTGCCCTGCTCCACATCTGGAGTCCTTTATGTTCTGTGTCTGCTGCAGCCCCTGTCTGTCTGCTCTGCTCTCTGTAAGACTTCAAGGCAAAGGATCAGATCACTGCTGGGCTGGAACAGGCTTTAATCTCCTCTATATTCTCTGCTATCATCAGGGTTTGCAAGAATAATTTGGTGTAGAGCAAGAGGAATCATTTCTAGAACCAGCAGCCACGGGGGTGAGGCTTATTTTGCCTCTCCCAAGGCTGACATCTCAGGAAAACTTTGGCAATCTCAGTTGGCTAGTTGGAGCAGAAATATGAAATTAGTATTTTCACTTCCACTTAAGCTTCTCAGTGGGGAAAAAAAAAACTGGCTGTTCCTGGGGCTTGGCAATGGAATTGGTTACTTATTAAATTTCAGTTGGTGGGTCCCCAGGCTAGTCACTGTCATTACTCTGCTTGCATTTCATGCCTGGCAGGGTTGAGGGTGGCATTTGACAAGTCCCATTTCTGCACTCAGATCAGGAGACTTTTCTGGGCACTCAGGTGTGCAGATCTTTTCTCTCTTCTCTTAAATCTGTCTTGCATCCATCTGCCTGGCATCTTCCAGACTCCCGATTTTCTCCCTGCCTTCCTTCTACCCGACATTTAAAAAATCACAAAAGTAACACATGCTTGTGGTAAAACAAATTAAAAGAGCAGAGAAGTATATAGAAGAGAAAGGAATGCTCCTTTATCTCCTTATCCCACCCTTTTCTGAGGGTAGCATTACCACCCCTGTTAATAGTATGGAGTGTTTTATTCCAGACTTCTTGATACATTTACCAACACATATTTAATCCCAGACACAGAAAGTCAGGCATACATGTGCACATACACATGTGCCTAAGGGTTTTAAAATACATGTAATTTAAAATGATCATTCTTGTGGTTAAAAAAAAAATCTTGTAGTACTGAACAGCTTATAATGAAAAAAAAATTTACTTTCTTACCTTTGTTCACTCCCCAGAGGCAGAAACTTTGAATTTTCTTAGCTTCAAGCCCCCAGTGATCTAACCACCATGGCTCAGAAAATGTGTATCACTGGTTATTGATTGATCAATTTCAGTCATTATCAACTCAGATTTTTTACTGTGATGGGTGAGGTTTAATCTCATTTCCATCTCATACCTTCCCTTCCCCAAATATGATGGATTGTTATATTGTTATTTTTACTCTATTTAGTAAAATTAACAAATAAGGCTTATATTATTTTGGCTATGTAAATATTCTTTTCTTTTTAAGATTTTATTTATTTATTTGACAGAGAGAGTGATAGAGCACAGGCAGGGGGAGCGGCAGAGGGAGAGGGAGAAGCAGGCTCCCCGCCAAGCAGGGAGGCCCATTCGGGGCTCAATCCCAGGACCCTGGGATCATGACCTGAGCCGAAGGCAGATGCTTAACTGACTGAGCCACCCAGGTGCCCCAATATTATTCTTTTCAAAGCCAATAGTACTAAGATGACATTTTATTTCTTGTTATTTTTTTTTTCTGGAGTTTACAGTACCCCCCATCCCCCAAACTATTTGCATTCTTTGTGTCTTAAATTTTTTTCAGGATTTTTCTTATATTAAATATATGGTCATGGTCTTTTCCCCTTCCTTCCTTACCTTTCTTCCTCCCCTCCCCTCTGCTCTACTCCCCTCCTCACCCTTCTCCTACCTCCCTCTTCCTTCTCTTCCTCCCATCCTGTCTCCCCCCTCCCTCCTACTCTCTCTTTTCCTCTCTCCCTCCCTCCTTTTCTTCCTTCCTTTCTTCCTTCCTTCCTTCCTTCCTTCCTTCCTTCCTTCCTTCCTTCCTTCCTTCCTTCCTTCCTTCCTTCCTTCCCTCCTTCCTTCCTTCCTAGAACACCCTTCTTATATCTCTACTGGCCCAGTCTACACTGCACAGCTATAATCCTTGCATTTCCCTGCTGGATGTTGGGGGTTTCTCTGTTCTTGGCATTTTCAGGGCTTAAGACTCTCTGGGCTTCTTGAAGGCAGATTGGCTTCCTCCTTGGCCATTCCCTCTCATTTCTCATGTTGTCTTGGCTGGTTTCCTCCACCCTGTTTCCTGGTATCACCTCCTCAGATATGCTCCAGGGATTTATTAAAATCTGGCTTTAACAGCGGTTCTTTTTCTTCTAATTCTTGCAAGTCTCTGGCTTTTTAAATTCCTTCACTATTATTTTAGTGGGTTTTTAGGAGGAGATTAACATGTACTTATTTGTCATTTTGAACCAGAAGTCCCACTTAGGGTTAAAAAATGTCTCAATTTCTGTATTTCTGTCTCTCTTTGTATTATTATTTTTCACTTAGATACATTAGTGATTGATGACAGCACTCTCAGACAAAACTAGATAGAATTTAGTGTTTGCACTCCACAGTGAGTAACATCAGAGTTAATTCATCCTGAAGTTTACCTAGGGGTTCATAATGCTTTATCATGGTTTTTAGGTGTCTGAATCATCTCAAATTTGGTAATATCATCCAATGTTTGTTAATTATTATGTATGGGGATGTGACTTTATGAAATGATGGAACATAAGAATGGCAATTCTCTTAGATTGTACCGTATGTGCATAGATATGCACAGACATATAAAACCACATTTCATCTGATTTCTAATGACTTTGTGTCCCTGCCTGCCTTTTTTAGATGTATCATAGGCATTTTCTTTGAGTCATTTTCAAATTTCAACTAGAGCTGGAACTTATCCTTCTGGCCCTGTGATTTTCAGTGAGCTGCTGGTTCCTCTCTGCTTACTTTGAGCAGAAAACCATGGATGTGCTGTTCCTATTTTTCTCTTAAGGTTCAGCTCTAATATCACCTCCTCCACAGACTGTTTCCCAGTCTGCCCAGGGATGAGCAGCAGAGTGTAGAGATGAAGAGTGTGCACTTTGGGATTAGGCAGACGTCTATTAGAATTCCAGCTTCACTGTTTTCCAAGTACAGGGACATGGGTATGTTATTCAGCATCTTTGAGTCTGTTTCCTCACCAATGTGGGGGGAAACTGTACCTGTCAGGGTCACTTTGGCAGGGCTAGAGATGTGTGGTCAGAGACCACACCCACATACTGCTGTAAGGTTAGAATAAATCCTCAACTTATAAGACCCATGAATAGGGGGATTGGTGCTCACATGGGGTGACACTGTCTGTGAATAGTAGGGTTTTGCTAGACTTGAGAAATTAATTTTTGGTTGTGATACCATCTGTTGTTTCTTTTTAAATAACTGGAATTTGCATTTTTATTTTTTCTCACACATGCAGATTTTTTTTTTTTTTTTTAATATCAAAGAGGCTCCACAGAGCAGTAGGAGAGGGTACTTGTCAGTAAATGACCCACGGTCTACTGATGATCTCTATGGGAAAAAAATTCATTTTGACTCTTACCTCACATAAACCATAAGCCAAAAATCAATTCCATGTGGATTTTAGATCTTAAATGTGAAAGTTTAAAAAATAATATTTCTGATAGATAACATAGAATGTTTTCATGACCTTGGGGTGGGCAAAGATTTCTTAGAATAAAGCACACTAACCATAAGAAAAATTGATAATTGGGCCTTAAGGAAATTAAGAACTTTCTTTCATTGAAGGATACCTTTAAGACAGTAAAAAGGCAGGCACAAAGAAAGCATAAGCATTGTCATATGTTTATCTGACAAAAGATTCATATCTAAGATATGTAATCAACTCCCATAAATCATTTAGAAAAAGCCTGATAATGCACAGCAAAAAAATAGGCACAGAGTTGACTAGGCATTTCACAAAAAAGATAACCAAGTTGTAGTAAGTATATATGAAAAGGTGCCCCACATGATTACTCATTAGGAAAATGCAGATTAAAACCACTACACATACATACAATGGTTAAAATGAAAAACACTGACAAGACCAAGTGCTGGTGAGGGTGTAGAGCAGCTAGAACTCTAATACACGGCTGTGTTGCTGTTAAAACCACTTTTGTAAACTCTTTGGTGGTTTGCATTATTTTTCAGCAGGAACTCACATAGACAAGTTACACCTTTAATAGGGAATAGTTACAGAGATGTTGGCCCTTGTTAATTGATCCAGATACAGCTTTAGCAAACCCCAGTTGTTCATGGGATGTAGCTCTGATATTATTCCCCCTCTAGACTCCCATAGGCATGTACTCCTGACTCCAGCACTGTAATAACCTGTGAACACATCTGTCCTCCCTGGTGAACTGTGAGCCCTCCAAAGGCAGGAACCATATTTGGTTACCTTCTGGATTTCCCAGTGTTCAGGATGGGTGCCTGATACCTAGGAGATACTGAGTAAGTGTTGGGGAGCTACATGAATGAAACTTCACATGAATTACACAAAGGGCCAGTTTGTTATTTCATTACATAAAAATAGCCAGGTAGATATAGCCAACATAGAAAGCGTGTTTGGGAGATTCTGATTAAATATGGGCCATATATTGTGATTGGAACTTACTTAGGTGGGAGGAGAAGGCCTTTGAGGCACATCTTAGAGCATATAGGCAGACATCTTCCAGGACTGTTGAAAGTAGGAATGGATTTTCTCCAAGTTGGGAAGACCTGACTTAAATTATAGATGACATGGGGTACATTAGATCCACGTAGGAGGCTCTGGGGGCCATAGAGGGACATGTCATCTTTTATAGGGCACAACACTGAGTTCCACGAGGAGGGGCCCATGTGACCAGCAGATACCTGTTGAACTTCATAAGATCCCTTGGACAGAGAAATCAAGAGTGTTTCCAGTGCAAGCCTGGAACAGAGAAGCAAAAAGGCAGACATTGCAAACTGTAGGATTGGATCCAGTCTTGCTTCTTCTCATGTGGGTGACTCTGTTTAGCATGCTCTGGCATGAGGAGCAGCAGGCATTTATTTATTTATTGGTGTTTAGTGACTTTCCGCCCAAGTGTGTCAGTGAGCATGGCTGGCCCAGTAAGGACACATGCTTCCATTTTGTGCCAGGCACCCAGCTGGTTGCTCTCCATAAGTGGTTTAATTTTGTCTTCACAGCCACCCTGAAGGAGAGATTCCATGTCTCCATTTTGGAGATGAGGAATGAAGACTGGTGTTCAAAGTCACACAGAGCTAAGTTGTATGATTTGAATGCGTGTCTGTTGCCCCATTCACTGCAGCGCATGGGGCCCCCTCCCCCTCCCTGCAGCCTTCTGGGGGTGGCTCCAGGTCATTCAGCTGAGGAGGGGAGCAAGGATCAGGTGACAAGGCTGCCCTGAGCATGGCTGTCCCCATACCACTGTGACTCTTTGCGTTAGTGCCATTCTTGTTTTAGGGGACATTCGGCTGGAAATGAGTCTCAGATGGGCTCACCTGTTCATCAAGCCCTTCGCTACAGAAACAACAGGTCATCTGAATATGGGCTTTTTTACCCGGGCCCCAGGGGGTTGAAGATGATCCATAGGTTGGTAGGTTTTAGAGACTGGGGGGTAGGATATGATGGTCTAGGCTCCCCTGGAATGTGTGGAAAATTTTGGATATCCTGTATTTGGGTGAGGTTATAGCTCCCATCAGATTATTAAGAGGGGTCCATGACCTAAGAACACAATGCTACCACTAATTACACAAAGCCATTTATCATTCATGGAGCACTTTCCATGTGTTATATCATTAAATCTTCCTGGCAGTCTGGTGAGGCAGGTGCCTTATTCTCCGCACTCACATATGAGGACAACATGGCCTGGTGAAAGAGGTAGAGTCACTTGGCTGAGGTCACTTACTTGGTACTTGATGGAGTTGGGGTCTAAGATACTCTGACTTGAGAACATGTGTTTCCTTGGCCCAAGAGAAAATCTGCCCATGGGTGGATATGTAGCTGTTGTTTGTTAGGGAAATTTGGGGTGGCACAACTCAGGGTGCTCCAGGGGGAGTGTGGGGAGGCAGAGCAGCAGAGCCCCCACCCATAGTGTGTGCTGGCTTTGCCTCTGGAGCACTTGAGCCGTCCCTCTCCTATTTCCTGGAACATCTGGAGAAAGGAAGCACTGGGGCTGGCTTCTTTACTAGGCACAGCAGGCCCAGGGCCTAGGGCCACTGAAAATGCTCTAATTTCTTTTAAAATCAGAAGAAGAAAAACGAACTTTTTTGTTGAAGAAAGAATTTCAATATATAATAGTGATATATTTGTCTTTATATCCATAGGTCAAAAATCTATGTGTCTAATATATATAATCTAATAGACATATAAAACATATATATATATATTTTTGTTTGTTTGTTGTTTTGCTTTGATTTGATTTGATAGAGGAAAGCAGCCCGTGAAGGCCAAAGTGGCTCAGGCCTGCAAAAGTTGTGCTGTGGCCTTGGAAAGGAAATGTGGGCCTCCGTGAGATGCCCTCTCCCATGCCAGCCATTCTGAGGAACGAGCTGCTTGCATCAGACGCTGGTTTATCTGCCTGGGAAATTTATTTTTGTTCTCGGGCCTCATGAATCATAATGGAATTATTGGGAAAATGTATGAAAAGATATGTAAAGAAAGAACTGTTTGCAGAGCTTGGGGCTGATGGGGCAAATGGTCCTGATGTAGGGTGGGAGGCACTGTGTAGGCCTCGCTCTCAGTGGGGCCTATCTGCTGCAGAAAGAGGGAGAAGGCCACCCATCTGTCCAGGTGAAATGTCTTAAGTCAGAATTAGCATTTCCGTGTTTAATTCCACCATTATTGCCCCAGAGGCTGTGTAATCACTGGCGATTAAATGGAGACAGAAGGATGTGCTTAGAATTCTTCTCTGCCAGGATCTAAATAAACAGTGTTAAAGGGCACTGCTGTGATTTTTCTCAGTTCCCATGAGTTGAAATGACTGAAGTTTTTTGGAGCAGCTCCCGGGGAGTGGTCTCTGTGTAGCTGGGCCCTGAGCTGCTCCTGCAGGTGTTTTGTGCCGGGAGGACTCCCCTCCACAACAGGGGCTGGGTGGTGGCAGGGGACAAGAGTCCCAATTATGCCTGACATTTGTTTAGCAGGGACTCCGCTTGTTGAGTGCAGTGAGTGCTTTTGCAGGCAATTAATTTAAGGTTTTTAAAATTTGCTTTGCTGGTGAGCGTGTTCTTCAAGAGCACCAGGAAGGAAATTGCATGAGCTGTAGTCCTACATTGTTCCTTTTGGTAGTCAGGCAGAGGGGTGGGAACTCCTGTCTTTTTCCTGAGACCACATAGGGTGGTCATACTGGGATGTCCAATACTATGCTTTCACATCATCTAGAACCTTCAGAAACCCCCTGAAGCCAAGAGTATAAAGAAGACCATCATACATACTCATGTGCCTGAATTTGGAGAGTCACTTGTTGGTAGACAAAGTGGAATTTTGTGACAGATGCTGCCTGGCCCCAGTCATCTCCAGTCCTACCCTCCTTTAGCCATCAGAGATCTCATCTGCCCCACTCTTCCCCTTGTTCTTTCTGTTCCAGCCATATGGCTGACTGAATCATAGTTGCCCCACCACAGGGCCTTTGCACATGCCACCATTTGCCCGGAATGCTCTCTCTACCCAGTTAACTCTTCATTCTTTAAATCTCAAGCCAAGTGTAATTTCCTCAAGGATGCTTTTTCTCCTTCTCTTGTCTTTGTCAGACATCATATTGCTTTTTCCTCTTTTTAAACTTAAAAAAATTGTGATAAGATGTATATAGCATAAAATTTGCCATTTAAATCATTTTTGAGTGTAAAGTAGCATTAAGTACATTCATACCATTGCTCATCCATCACCAGTGTATGTTTCCAAAATTTTTTCATCATCTTCCATAGAACATCCATCCCTGTTAGGCAATAACTTTCCTTTCCTCCCTCTTCCTGGTGCTCAGCAACTCTTATTCTACTTTCTGTCTCTAAATATTGCTTTATAAGAGGAGAGGGCTGGTCTATGAAGGTGCCCTAGGTCTTAAACTCTTATAAAATAGAGCAGAGTCATGTTCTGGGAAATTCACACATATATCTGTAGGTTTGGATTCCAGCTAAAACACTTTAACCAGGTTATTTTTACCTACTGATATTAAACCTGGCCAGCACTACTGAATTTGGCTTCTCACATTTTCCCATTCAGGGTAAGCTAGCCCTGCCCCCACGCTTCACTCTGGATTCATTGGAATTATTTAGTTGGAAATAATAGAAAGCTATTTGTGTTGGCTTAGGCCAAAAAGGAGACTTTATCACAGGGAGACTGAAGCTCCCCATCATGGTAGACAGAATTCTCCCAGTTATTCAAACGTGAATCTAGCTACTGTAGTAAAGGGATTTTGTATATATAATTAAGGTCCCAAATCAGTAGATCTTAAGATAGGGAGATTATCCAGGTGGGCCTGATCTCATGAACCTTTTAAAAGTAGAAAGTTTTCTCTGGTTGCAGAAGGGCAAGTCAGAGATTTGAAGCATGAGAAGGACTGGGCCTACTGTTGCTTCTTGAGATGGAGGTGGTCTTATGGCAAGGAATGCAAGTGACCTGTAGCTGCTGAGAGTGGCCGGTGACACTCCATAAGGAATCGAATTTTGCCAACAAGAATGAGTGTGGAAGTGGATTTTTCTGTAATGCCGCTAGACAAGAATTCAGCCTGGCCAATACCTTGATTTCAGCCTGGAGCAGAGGGCCCCATCATACCATACCAGCCTTCTGACCTACAGGGCTGACAGCAAATAAATGGGTGTTGTTTTGAGCCACTGCATTTGTGGTAACTTGTTATGCAGCAATAAAAATATACACTCCTGGAATCCAGGGCAGGAATCTAGGTAGGCCTCTAGAAGGGACCAGGCTGTGGATTAGAAAATGCTCAGGGACCTGGCATCTTCTGTCTCTCATCTCTGCCTCTCTCTGCATATCTGCTTTATCTTCCTTCTCTGTAGACTGGCTGTTGCCAATGTGGGTCCATAGCTTCCCAGTTTGCAGGTCACAGTCTTCATTGCCCTGCAGAGTTGTTTTAGCCATCTTTTTATCCCAGTTCTAGATTCCCAGGGAGCCATGGTTTGGTCTAGTTTGGGTTAAATATCCACCACAGGTATAATCAGTGGTGAGAGCAGAGGGTCATGAAGTACAAATATGATTTAATAGAGAGAGACCCACCTCTGTAGAATGGGGTATTGTTCCCAGAGAAGGAGAGTTATTGTGAGCCAGGCAGCCACTCCTAAATAATCCACTGCCCTCAGAGTTTGCTTTTGATTTGTCTCTGGTTTACAAATCTGTCTAGGTAGGCTCTAACCATCTGCTTTCCCACTGGCCTTTTCATTTCCTTCTTTTCTAACCACAGGCGTGCTGGGGGCTGTTTTTATTCCTAGATTATGATCTTCTATCTGGGATTCCTAGGAACCCTTTTGGAGACACTCTTATTGGGCACCAGTTCTGGGTCAGGTTCTTTGCTGGGGGCAGAGGGACCATTGAGGCTACATGGACCGTGTCCTTGATGAGTTTCTAGCCCAGCTGGGGAGATGGACCATTTCACTGTTTTATATTAGGTGCAAAGACAGAGGTATTGTATCAGATGGGAAAAGCCACACTATCTGCTATAATGATGACTCTAAAATCTCTGTAAGTTTCACAGTAGAAGTTTGTTGCCCACATGACAGTTCATGGTGGTATTGATTGAATGGCTTTCCATATAGTATTTCAGGGATCCAGGCTTCTTCTGTTCTGTGCCTACATCATCCTCTGGGCCTTGGTGTTCTCTGCTGCATTCTCTGTATTTGTCCAGCGGACAGAGGAAGAGAACCTGGAAGATAGCATGGGAGCTTCTCATGGGTCATCATCTTTCAACAAGGGCTGTGCTTCTTTCCACTCTCTATTGGCCCAAGTGCAGTCACATGACCCCACTGTAAGGGAGGCTGGGAAATGTAGTTTAGCTGTGCACCCAGGAGGAAAAGGAGATAGGATTTGATGAACACATAACAGTGTTCTCTCTTTGCCACAGGTGTGTGCAGGGCTTCCGGGGGCAAAAAGGAAAATCATGTAGTCCATTCTGGGGGTTCAGAGAAGGGTTCTGGAGGAGATGGTGCCTGCACTGCATTTTGAAGGATAAGTAAGACTTAATGAGCTAAGATTGGGTGGGATGTCATTCTAGGAAAAGGCACAGAGTTGGGAAGTGCATTGGTGTGGATGTGGAACTTCTGGTATTTAGGCAGAGAGCAGGAGCAAGTGTGCTGAGCAGGATTAGTACTTTGCTGGAGTTTATAAAAAGCCCAGAATAGAAAACAGTAGGTCCAAAAAATAAGACCCTCCAAAGACTATTTTCTTTTCCTCAGAAGTCTTTTAGAGGGCTCAGGAGTCTCCATAAAACTCATCACATCTCAGACACCAGACTTGCTGTCTTTTTTGCTGCAGAGTCTGTGAAATGTGTCTTGAGAGAGAGAGAGGTGCCCCTAAGACACCTTAGTTCTGAATCTATCTACAGAGGATGTAGAAATGATGTTTCTGGGCAGATATAGTCATGGGGTCTCCTTGTGTGACTGTCAGAAAATAGCCTGGAGTCTGCAGGGGGGTCTTTTGGCCTCTCTCTGTGTATTAGGACCATAGCCTGATGTTATGAGCTTTGGATAGAAAGGGGTTGGGGGCCCTAGGGAGTGTCCGGGAAGCTTCAGCCATGATGGGCCTCTGGTCTCAGTGTCTGAGGCTCAGTGTCTGCCCTGCCTCTGGCTTATCATTGCTGCAAGCTGCCCTCTACTGTGGCAGAGTCAGTTGGCTCCTGGGACCTTCCATCTGTGGGCAGAGGTATTTATTTATTTATTTATAAAGATTTTATTTATTTATTTGAGAGAGGGAGAGTGAGAGAGCAAACACAAGCAGGAGAAGAGGCAGAGGGAGACACAGACTCCTCACTGAGTAGGAAGCCCAACACGGGGCTTGATCTTAGGCCTCCAGGATCATGACTTGAGCCGAAGGCAGACGCTTAACACATGGAGCCACCCACGCGCCCTGAGGTTTTGATTTTTAGATGCTGCTGCTGGCCTGTGTCTTTCTTGGGTCTTAGAGACACTGTACTTGACTTGTGTGCATCTAAGCACTGGAGACTGAATGTATTTTGGCAGGCACAGTTTCTCAACCTCAGCACTGTTGACATTTAGAGTCAGATCATCCTTATTGTTGAGGGATGGGGGGCTGTCCTGTGCACTGTAAGATGTTGAGCAGCATTCCTGGCCCTTACCCCCTGGATGCCAGTAACACCCTCAACCAAAAATGTCTTTAGACACTGCCAAATGTCTGCAGGTTGGGGTGGAGTGGGGGGCATAATTACCACAGGTTAATAATCACTGGGTTAAAAGCATGAGAAATAATAGATCACATTTTTTAAGCCACTAGGTTCTGGGGTGGTTCATTATTCTGTGATAGATAATAGCTATCACAGTCCATCCTTCTGCTCCACCTGGGACTACTAGTGGGGCTTGGGGTAAAAGGAAATGTGGATCACTGGCAACAGAAGAGAATGTGCATAATGTGCTGCTTTTGTGGTTCTCTGTGATGAGTCATGCAGAGAAGGAGAAGGGACCTCACACCTTGTTACACTTTCTTATACCTACACTAATCACTAATCGCCCACTGAGCACTACCAGTGTCCAGCCACCCTTCTAAGCCCTTTATAGACTTTCTCTTGTTTCACTTTCATCTACACTGCTTACTGTGGCCCGTGTGCTATCCCCACTGTACAGCTGAACACACTGAGACTTAGGTAACACATGCTTCCCATGGCCATAAATGGGACCTGAACCCCAGCATGTCACATTCCAAAGCTCAAGCTCTTAACTGTATATTCCAGGTCTGATTTTGCTCTTAACAAAGAGCACTTTGGGTTCTTTCCATCTCTGGAAGCTTCTGAGAAAAAGTACAATAAAAACAAAGCCAGAAGCAGTAGAAAACACCCTAGAAAGGTAGGTGGGTGATAGGTCTTTCAGACTGCCCATCAGGTACAATTCTAACTCAACTGCGTGTGCACCAGGGCTGGGGATAGCAGAGGTGTACTGGCTTGCACGTGTATACACACATGGGGTTTGGGAATAGGATGAGCCCTAAGTCTGGGTGCTGGGCTGGGCTCCCTGGGAGGAAGGGAGAAGCTCACTGTCAGCGTCTAGGTTGAGTGTTTCTTGCTGTGGCATTACTCCTGTCTTGGGAGGCATCCTTTATGTCCCCAGCTATGCTAGTCTCCAGGGCAGCTTGAACTGATCCATCCCTCCCAAGCAAAGAGGCTCCTAGTGCGTTGGAAATGCTCTTGCTCAGGTACTTTTATTCTCTTAGAGCTTATGTGCAACAGGACACTTGAGCCTCCAGATCTTTCCCATCCTTTAAGGATCAGCTCAGATCCTGGGTACCCGAGACACTTATGAACTCCGTGACCTTGGATGAATCATTTTCTTTCTCCAGCCCTCAGTTTGTGAATTGAAAAATGAGGATAATAGTGCCTGCCTCATTTTATTTGTTTTGAGGGTTAGCTGTGATAATTCATGCAGAACACTTAGAGTAGGAATCACACACCAGTGGTGGCGATTTTTTTTTTTTAAGATTTTATTTATTTATTTGACAGAGATAGAGGGACAAGTAGGCAGAGTGGCAGGCAGAGGGAGAGGGAGAAGCAGGGTCCTCACTGAGCAGGGAGCCCGATGTGGGACTCGATCCCAGGACCCTGGGATCATAACCTGAGCCAAAGGCAGACGCTTAAACGACTGAGCCACCCAGGGGTCCCAGGCGATTTTTGTTAACTGTTATTATTCCAGCTTGCATAGGTGGCTCTCTCCTCTGGATATTTGTGAGTGTGAGGTCTTTGGGACCTGGAGTTTTGTTGAAGATTGTAGGCTCTGAAATCAGACAGACACAAATCCCCATTTCCTAGTCGTGTGTCCTTGGACAAATCATTCTACTTTTCTCTGCTTCAGTTTCCTGAACCATAAAATGCATTAGGAATATCTGTCTTATAAGGATCAAATGGTTTAATGTTCTCAAAACACTTAGAGCAATCTTGGCATACAGCAAAATGGTATATATATATATATATATATATACACACATATATATATGGGTGTTATAAGAAATGCATTTTCTTGGTGACTCAGTCTATACATATGTGTGAAATATATATATGTAGTGTATGACTTCACATGATACTTACCTTTACTGTATGCAATTCACATTTTTACCTTTCACTCTCTTCCCCTTCCTATCTTTCCATTTGATTAAAAAGAGTTGCTGATCATGACCCACTGAATTGATTTCATGACCCATCAGTGGGTCATGGCCTGCAGTTTGAAAAACACTGCTGGAACAGCCCTTTCTTCCCTGCCTTGCTCATGTTAATTGTCTGGGTCTCCTGGCATCTGAAACATCTGGCCCCGCATGAGCAGCCTTGCCTCATTCTCTCTGCCCCGCTGGGCTCGGCAGATGCATTGTTCTGTGCACCTTCACGAGCATCAGATTAATTAGACATTTCAGAGGAGATGGACTTTTAAAGCAATAGCTTCATTAGCATGGCTGTGCTGGAAGCTCTGAAAAGTAAAACTCAGTTATTTGTATGTTAATAAGCCAACCTGGGCTTCAGAAGCCAACTGATGAGCTTCAGCATTTCTCCTTAAAACCTGATGCTGCACAGCTACTCATGTTCAGTCTTGCTGATGGACCTGTGAAAATCTGCCCATCACCAGGGTCCCTGTGACACAGACAAGGGATAAATGGATGGGGGGTGTCAGGCTCGATGGGGTCTGAGCTTGGGCTGGGTTTAGTCTGAACCCCTTCATCACATACATAGTTTTGTGATGCTGATAGAGACTGTATTATTTTTCTTGACCCTGTCACATTGCATTTGTACAGCACTCAAGGGCTTTCAAAATGCTCTCACATACACTGTCTCAGGAAAGACTTACCAGCAAGCCCAGGCAGATCTGCATACACATGCCCCTTTATTGTTGGATCTCTTTGCTAAGTGCAAAGTCTTTCTCCCCAGCATGTGACTCCTCACCCTGGGGTCCTGGACTAATGGCAGCACCATCACCTGGGAGCTTAGAAATGCAGGCTCACAACCCTGCCCCAGACCTCCTTATCAGAACTTGCATCTTAGTAAGACCACCAGGTGATTTGCATGCCCACTGAGGTTTGGTAAGCACTGGTCTTCTAGGACATCTTCTCTTTTTCTCTTTGTATACTCCCCTTCTTCTCCCCCACCCTTTCCCAACCACTTGTAAAAGGCACAGTTGCAGCCCTGGCTCTAAGTGGGAATGGGAGACCCACTTGATTCTTTGTACCTGCACTGACTTTATTTGACAAGCTCCTGCTCCTGCACAGTAGTGTGAAAACTAAATTTAGTCCAAATCAGTAAATTTTCTGCCACATTCATTTTAAATTTAATTTTAGAATTAACATGCAGTAAAATTGACTTTTTTGGGGGATGTGCAGTTCTTTGAATGGTTCTATGAACACATGTGTCGATTCATATACCCACCATCACAGTCAAGATACAGAACAGCTCTATCACCTGCCAAAACTCCCTAGTGCCACCCCTTTGTAGTCTCACCCTCCCTCCACCCCTCATTCTTGGCAATCACCTGTTTTCTGTCCCTGTAGTTTCGTCTTTTCCAGAATGCTCTATAAATGAAATACAATATGTAAACTTCTCAGACTAGCTTCTTTCCCTTAGCATAATGACTTTGAGAATCATGAGTTGTTGTTTATCAATACTTCCTTCTTATTGACGAGTCTATTCCATTGTATGGGTGTACCACAGTTTACCCATTCACCTGCTGAAGGTCATTTGGGTTTGTTTCTCGTTTTTGACAATTGTGCGCAGAGCTGCTGTAAACATTCACGTTTAGGTTCCTATATAAGCATAAATTTTCATTTCTCTAGGGTGAATACCTATGAGTGAAATTGCTGTTCATATTATAAGTGTCTATTTAACTTTATAAGAAATGGCAAACTTTTCCAAAATGGCTGCATCATTTTACATTCCCATCAGCAATGCATGAGACTTGCAATTGCTCTGCATCATTGTCAGCGCTTGGTATAGTCAGTATTTTCTATTTTAGCTATTTTAATTGGTGTGTACTAGCATCTCTGAATCCTTTTAACCTTTTCTGTTTCCCAAGACTCACCCTGCTTCTGTAGCTGGGCCCCAAGGGTCCTGGGGTAAGGTTAATCCAGAGAATATGACTAGCAGAGTATCAAACTGGCATATACATGGGAGTCAGGTCATTCTCCCACCAGACTCAGAGAGGTCTTATTACACAAAGGTCCTATTAACATCAAAAATAACAAAATAATTTTCCAAGTCCCTTTCAATCACTTTGAGCCCCATCCACACACTTGAGGATAGGGAGAAGTTAGAGGAACCTTAAGAGGACAGTGTTTGTTTTGCATTTATTTGTCCTGTAAGGACTTTCCCTGTCTCTAGCATTCCAAATCGGCTGTGACCAGACAGACCCCCTATTGTCCATGCCCTCTGTCCCTACTCTAGACTTTAGATCACAGAAAATGGAAAGCAGACAGCTTTCACTTTTCCTAGCTAGATTTCAGAGGGCTGGGACTCCTCTGAGGTCTGTAGGCATGTTTGTTTAGCAGAGATAATCCATCTCTGTTAAAAAGAGAAACGTTTTGAAGCATTCTGTTAATTCAAAGTTGGGCAGCTTGATGATGATGATATCTGGCAGGGAATGGGGGAGGGGAAATACAAGAAAGTTTTCTGCCTGTTAGGCACTATCTGCTAATTCCATTTTAATATAGTGCATCCAAATGATTAATATTATATCTCAGCCGAAAGAATAGCACAGACTCCAAGATTTTAATTAATTCATTCATTCAGTAATATGGAGCAAATACTGTGTACCAGGCACTGTGCTAGGAACTGGGAGGCAGCATGAACAAACAAAAATCCTTGCCATGGAGAGCAAACGTTCTGGTTTAGGGAGATATTGATTGTTGGGGTATGTTAGCGATTACATGCTATAGGAAAAGTAGAATAGGGCAAGGAGTCAGAATTGCTGAGGGTGGGGGCCTGATCCAGGAGAAGAATGTTTACTGTTACTTGCAAAAGAACTGCTCTGGGAACATGCAGAATCTGCATGGGTGGGTGGGTTGGGGCAGGGAGGACCTGGGGAATCTGCCTGTCCCACAGCTTCCCAGGTGATTCCTGAGCACTCTAAAGTTTGAGCGCCACTCTCTTAAGAATCCAAGTTTAAAATAGGATGTAGGCTTTCAGTTCCAGGAAATGATCAGAATTGTCTCAAGCTGGGTCCAATTAAAAGAGCATTCACTGGTTTAATTCAAGTCTTGACACTGCCTGGCTTTGAATCTCCCAAATGTTAACTTTGCAGCTGCCACTGCTTAATTTTAGCCCGCAGAGAGAAATGCCCCAGCCTTCTCAATCGGTTCCTAGGACTCTGATTGGCAAACCCCTCCCCCACCCCACCCCTCCCCACCTCTCCACTATATGCCAAGGGCCAAGCTTCCTAACTTTGGAAACAGCAGAGCAGCATCCCCCTACCCAAATCCCTTGGTCTAGCAGCGAGCTGCCCTACTTTGCAAAACGAGAGTCTCTTACCTCATTAAACCAAAATGAAAATGAAATCCAAAAAGATTATTTTCTTCTTAGCGCCCCTCGTAAAGCCACCGGCAGCCTCATCCATAGTTAAAACATCTCCTTGTAAGCTGCCGTGGTCTGTGGTCTGGGAATGCTCACAAGTACAGCTTAGGAATGGTTTTATCCTTCTCTGGTTTTGTCTTTCTGATTGTGATTGTTTCTAACAATGGGGAGAATCCTTGGGGAAAGGGAGAGAGAGATTTTTAGAGGGTAGAAGGGCCTGTGTGGGGACCAGAAAGTTCTAAACCAAATGCAGCCCATGTTGCTTAGGAGCCAGGTACCTGGAGCTAGTGATTCCTCAGGCTAAATCAAAGCCCTTTGTACTTACTATGGACTGAACTGAACCCCCTCTCCGCCCTCCCCCCTCCCAGTTTATACACCAAAGCTCTAACCCCCAGTACCTCTGAGTGTGACTGTATTTAGAGACAGAGTCTTTAAAGAGGTAATTAAGTTAAAATGAGGTCCTAATCCAATCTGACTGGTGTCATTATAAGAAGAGGAGATTTGGACCCAGAGGGGGCACCAGGGATGCACACTGACAGAAATTATTTGAGGATACAGTGAGAAGGTGGCCCACTGCAAACCAAGGAGAGAGACCTCACCAGAAAACATCCGAGCTTGCACCCTGATCTTGGACTTCCAACATCTAGAACTATGAGAAATAAATTTCTGCTGTTTAAGCTGTGCAGTCTATAGTGTTTTGTTATGGTAGCCCTAGCAAACTAACACAATGCCTTCAAGCGAAACTCACCTTTGATGGCAAAGAATTGATAATTCACAGAGACTCATAGCCAGAGCTTTTTATAGGCTATTTAATTCAATTAAACACACAATTTTTGAGGGCCACCAAGCACCAGGTCTGCACATGGCAGATATAATATGGAAATGTCCAGCTCTGTTCATTTCTGGCTGGTCCCAGGCTCCTGCTGAGTAGCCAACTGGCCACCAAAGCCCACCCTCTGGCCACAGGTGATTGACTTGAGCAGCTACTGAATTCAATCAGATCTTCACATCCAGGAATTGGAGGGGGAGACGTGAAATGCACAGAGATGAAATTTCATAGCCCCACAGAGAGAAAGAGCCAGGTCCTGTTTTGATTCTAGGTCCCACCCAGTTCCTCTTACTTGTGTCTGACTGTTGAGTGGGGATGGGGTAATCCAGATGGGGCTTGGCTTGGGGATTCATTTTTTTCCACACCTTTTGTTTGTCTCCCAGTTTATTCTGGGACAGTGGGCTAGACTGGCCATATTCTTCTCATGGTAATGAGAGAGCCCAATCAGATAAACTCCTTTCAAGCCTTCAGCAACATCAAATGTCTGATGACATACCATTGGCCAAAGCCAGTCACATGGCCTTGCACATACAAAGTATCATGGCTGAAGGCGATGGTTGCAGATGGGGTGAAGAGTTGAGGCCATTACTGCAACCCACCTCAGGCTTTCAGCATCTCAGGTGATGCCTCTTAAGAGCCACTGAAGAATTGTCCACCTGACAGGAAGGAGCTATTGACCCACAGGCAGACAACCAAGGCTACTTTCGGTGCCACCCCATCTCTCCATGGGGTCTGCAAATTCCTCCCTTCTATCAGAAAGCCTCTTAAGCCTTCAAGTGAGAATTTTCCCTTCCTCCCAGGATGCCAGATCCTAAGACAGGAAGGGTTTAAAATCTGAACCTATTTCTAGGTCTCTGATTATAAAATAAAGACTCACATTAGCCCCAAATCAGGGCCAGCCTTAATCAAAATGACTTGGGATCAGTGTATCTATGGGATTCCCTTTGTCTTTCTTCTGACTCCTGCAAATCTCTTCCACCTTTCTCTTGGGCTCCTTTTGGGCAAAATAAGTTTTAGGGGTTGAATGACAACACTTAGGTTGTTACCCACCCAGAGGCATTTCCTCTTAAACAGGGTACTTTTAAAAGCCAGGAAAGCTTTTCAGACAAAGAAACAGATACATTTTATATATTACAATTAATGATTGTATAATATATGATAATGTATACAATTATACATTACCATATTATATATTAAATATATATTAAATAATATACATACGAATATACACATATTTTCTTTTGCTATTAAAATAATACCCACACATAGTAATAAAAATTCAAATGATATAGAGTAGGGAAAAATGAAAAGTAAAATGTCCCTCTCAAATTCTTAATCTCAGGAAACAAACTGAGGGCTGCTGGAGTGGTGGGGGGTGGGAGGGATGGGGTGGCTGGGTGATAGACATTGGGGAGGGTATGTGCTATGGTGAGCGCTGTGAATTGTGCAAGACTGTTGAATCACAGATCTGTACCTCTGAAACAAATAATGCAATATATGTTAAGAAAAAAAAGAAGAAGAAGATAGCAGGAGGGGAAGAATGAAGGGGAGTACGTCAGAGGGGGAGATGAACCATGAGAGACGATGGACTCTGAAAAACAAACTGAGGGTTCTGGGGGGGTGGGGGGATGGTTAGCCTGGTGATGGGTATTAAAGAGGGCACGTTCTGCGTGGAGCACTGGGTGTTATGCACAAACAATGAATCATGGAACACTACATCAAAACAAAAAACAAAAAACAAACAAAAAATGTCCCTCTCACCCCCCACTTTATTCTCCAACTTACATTGTACTCCTCAGTAACTACTGTAACCACTCTGGTTTTACTTGTTCTGGAGGTTCCCTCATGGGTCTAAACTATGCTCATACTTCTATTTCTTTATCATCTTTAAAAATTTTATTGATCCTCTGTCCCTTGTGCCTTCAAGTCAGTATAAATATCTGTGGAATGAATGAAATGAATAGGAATGGGAGATGTAGACTTAGCTCATGCTCTGTCCTCCTACCCCTGTCCTCCCATCCCCATTTTTATCTCTCTCTCTCCTGATGATTAATTTTAGAGCTTTAAGTAACACACTCTGTTTCTTTATTAATCAACAGTAGGCAGCATTTTTTGACTCTGTATGAGGCAAGACACAGAAATTAGAATCTCTACATTTCCTTCCACCTCTCCTGCAGTCCCCCCTCCCGTCTGCTTACTATTACTCTCACTTGGCGCGTTTATTGTAGCATTTATCTTCTTGTCTCTGTCTAGAGATTGATTCTGAACATTGAACACCAATAACTGGCATATGTGATATTGAGTTTATAACTGTTACTGCAGAATCTAGTGGGGATTGGATCCATAAAAAAGGAGATGCATTCTGGACATGTCCTATAAATGGGATCATACATTATGCGACTTCTTTCACTCGACATCATGTTTTCAAGGTTCAACCATGTTGTAACCTGTATCCGTTTTTTATTTATTTTCATTGTTGAGTAATACTCTATTGTCTTGATATACCACCATCTGTCAGTTGGTGAATAGAAAGTAGATTAGTGATTGCTTAGGCTGGGATATGGGAGGATTGGAGCATGATGGCTAAAGGGGTGGGGTGGGGTTTCCTTCTGGGGTAATGAAGACATCTTAAAATTAATTGTGGTGGTGTTTGCATAAATATGTGACTATACTAAAAACCATTGAATTGTATACTTTATATGAATTGTATTTCAGTAAAGCTGTTTAAAAAAGGAGATATAATCCTAGGTTATGAAATTTGTGTTAGTCAAGGGAGAACATACTGTATTTCAGTGGTTCTAAGATGCACCCCTCGCCCCATTTTGAGATCTATAGATATATCTAATATATCTATATATCTATCTATAGATCTATCTATATATATCTCAAATATATATATTGATATATATATATCAAATCAGGTGACATGTATTGTTTAATTGTCAGTGTTTTATCTTTTTTAGTGGTTCCTAAAATAATACTTCATTTTAAACTGATGGTATCTTACATGAAATGAAATACAGCAATTAAGAGTATCAGGACGAGAGGAGCATTAAACTATAATTATTTAATCAAACTAATATAAGATGCCTTTACTTTATCACTAGGATCATTCAGGTTCTCATTTCTATATGTATTATCTTCCCTTCATTATCACCTCCTTTATACATATGGCCTGGCCTCTAGGTGCACGTAAATAAACCAGCGCCATTATTTTCTGTTTCTAAGTGGCCAGGAGGGGCAAGTTTTCTTTAATCAAATCATAATAGAAAGATCAAATTATCATTAACCACAAGGGTTGGCAACTATGGTCTATGAGGCAAATCTGATCCGAAGTCTGTTTTTGTTAATAAAGTTTTATTTGGAACACAGCTTTGCCCCTTCATCTGCATATGGTGTGTGGCTGCTTTCACATACAATGTCGACTAGAGTGGTTGAGACAAAGACCATCAGGTGGGAGAGCCTAAAGTAATTCCCGTCTGGCCCTTTATAGGAAAAGTTTGCTGATTCCCTGATGATATAGACAATGAAAAAGACTCCTCACTGTGTCTGCCCCTTCTCTGCCTCCTCTGGGTTTGGTTGCAGGCCCTACAAATTCAAGATGCCTCCAGGACCCTAGATTCTCTCAGGGAGGAGGCAAGTTTTGTTGCTCTCACCTCTCTTAAGGACCAGCTCAGGTCCAGAGCTCCTTGTAGGAGCAAAGAGACATCTGGGCCATGTCCAGTCTTGGAGAATTCTCATAAATTAAAGAAGATGAAGAAAAAGCAGAAGGAAGGATGGAGGAAAGAAGGAAGGAAAAATTCCAAAATGGGATTAAAAAAGCTGTAGTATATTTTAAAAATATATGTTTGACAAATTAAACTTCTGGCACACTCACACATGCACACAGTAAATGTAATTTAATTGTCCTCTTTACAATATAATTATAGGATTCACAAGAATAAATCAGTTCATAGTTTACCACAGACATTGTGGTCTGGCAATGGGACACAAGCTTAAGGTTGGATGATGGAATCATTTTTCTCTCAATACTTTCTATGGATATTTGTATTTCCATATAATCTCACTGGGAGATAATATTGAAAGTCTAAATGTGAGGCCCTTCGTGTGTTTTGGCTCAGGACAGATGTCCCTTTTCATTCCCTCTGGGACAGAATCCTCTCAGCCCCTGACCCCCCTCCTCTGTGGCTTCCTGGGGCTCTCCCATCCATCGTGACCTTTCTGAGGCTTACTTTCTGGACCACACACTTGGCATTTCACTATGTGGTGCCTGGTGACATCTAATTGGCACATAATTTCATTCTCATCTCAGCTGCATACCTTTGATGTGTTTGTCTCCTTAGTTGCAAGCGGGAGTGATGCCTTAGTGGATTCTTGTTGAGTTGTTGAGGGGATGGGTAAGGAAACCATATGGAAACCTAGATGTGCTTTTCAGAGGTAAGGTGTTACTCTTATCCTTGTGTCTTTTTATGTCCTAGTGTGCCAAGCATGGTAATATGTTTAAGGTATATATATTTATTTCCTGTTATATATCTTATGTATCTGAGACCACAAGTAGAATAAAGTATTCTAAAAGAAGATAATTTTAATGTAGTAAACACAGTAAATATGTTTAACACAGTAAAATGTTTCCCATTAGAATGTAAGCTTCCTGATGGTCAGAATTGTATCTCTCTTTTTTATTATTCTTCCCCTAAAGTCTTGAAGAATGCCTAACACATAGTAGTTCAATAAATACTGTTGAATGTTGAACAAATATGTAACTTCTTTTTCTCTTAAACAACTTTGTTGAGGCATTAATTTATATACCATAAAGTTTACCTATTTTAAGTGTATAGTTCAGTGATTTTAATGTAAATTTACCATACAATTTTTTCACATTGTAAGAGCGCTGCATGTTAATTTGTAAAAATTAAAAAAAAAAAAACCTAAGCAATGTAGAAGGTAAAAACTGTAAATTTTCTCTATTCTTCACCAAATTTCACTCCTCAGAGGTAACTATTTCTAATAATTCGATAGGGACTTTCTAGATTTTTTCTTTTCCAACATAAAACCCATATGCATAATTACAAAAACACATGAATATCATCCATATTGTTCTGCCATTTGCTTTTTTCACTTAGCAATATATTATAGAGCTCTTTCTTTACAGAGTTAGTGCATTGTATTGTGTGAATGAACATATTAAACTTTTTTTTAAAGATTTTATTTAATTAATTAATTTATTTGAAAGAGAGAGTGAGAGAAATCATGAGCAGGGGGGAAGGGCAGAAGGAGCAGACTCCCTGCTGAGCAGGGAGCCCAATGAGGGACTCTATCCTAGGGCCCTGGGATCATGACCTGAGCTGGAGGTAGACGCTTAACTGACTGAGCCATCCAGGTGCCCCAGATTAAACGGTTTTAAAACCACTTTTCCGTTGTTGGATGCTTAGCCTGTTTCCCATTTTATTTTTGTTACTATAAACGAGGCTCTAGGGGCGCCTGGGTGGCTCAGTTGGTTAAGCGTCTGCCTTCTGCTCAGGTCATGAGCCTGGGGTCCTGGGTTCAAGCCCTGCGTTGGTCTCCCTGCTCAGTGGGGAGTCTGCTTCTTCCTCTCCCTTTGCCCCTCCTCCCTGCTCGTGCTCTCTCTCTCAAGTTAATAAATAAATCTTAAAAAAAATAATAAATGAGGCTCTAATGAATAACATTGAAAAGTAGTTTTGTTCACTTTCTTTGCATGTTCCTATGGGATAGATGCCAGGTGGACTTCCTTTGCTAGGTCAAAGGTATGCACAATTTCAATTTTAATAAACTCTGCCAAGATACCCTACAAAAATTGTTTCAATTTCTGCTCTCATCAATAGTGTTTGGGATGGTCTCTTCCCTTGCAACCTTGCCAAGACCAGGTATTACACATTTCTTACCTCTTTGGTCATTTTCCCCCTAAATTGCCAGTTCATCTCTTTTGCAATTATTAAAAATTTTATTTTATTTAAATTAAATTAATTAACATATAGTTTATTATTAGTTTTAGAGGTAGAGTTCGGTGATTCATCAGTTGCATATAACACCCAGTGCTCATTACATCAAGTGCCCTCCTTAATGCCCATCACCCAGTTACCCCATCCCCCCACCCACCTCCCCTCCAGGAACCCTCCCTTTGTTTCCTATAGTTAAGAACCTCGTATGGTTTGTCTCCCTCTCTGATTTCATCTTACTTTATTTTTCCCTCCCTTCCCCTATGATCCTCTGTTTTGTTTCTTAAATTCCACATATGAGTGAAATCATATGATAATTGTTTTTCTCTGATTGAGTTATTTCGCTTAGCATAATACCCTGTAGTTCCATCCAGGTTGTTGCAAATAGTAAGATTTCATTTTTCTGATGGCTGAGTAATGTTCCATTGTGTGTATATACCACATCTTCTTTCTCCATTCGTCTGTTGATGGACATCTGGGCTCTTTCCATAGTTTGGCTATTGTGGACATTGCTGCTATAAACATTGGGGTGCAGGTGCCCCTTTGGATCACTGTGTTTGTATCCTTTGGGTAAATACCTAGTAGTGCAATTGCTGGGTGTAGGGTAGCTCTATTTTTAACTTTTTGAGGAACTTCCATACTATTTTCCAGAGTGGCTGTATCAGCTTGCATTCCCACCAGCAGTATAAGAGGGTTCCCCTTTCTCCGCATCCTCGCCAACATTTGTAGTTTCCTGACTTGTTTATTTTAACCATTCTGACTGCTGTGAGTGGCATCTCCTCACACTAAAACTGGTGACATCACAATTCCAGACTTCAAGCTATATTACAAGCCATTGCAAATGGTAAGATTTAATTTTTTGATGCCTGAGTAATATTCCTTCGTATATATATACCATTCTTCTACATGTGGCTGTCCAATTTTTCCAATGCCATTTGTTGAAGAGACTGTCTTTTTTTCCATTGGATATTCATTCCTGCTTTGTCAAAGATGAGTTGACCATGGATTTCAGGGTCCATTTTTGGGTTCTCTATTCTGTTCCATTGATCTGTGTGTCTGTTTTTGTGCCAGTACCATGCTCTCTTGATGGTGACAGCTTTGTAATCGAGCTGGAAGTCCGGAATTGTGATGCCGCCAGCTTTGCTTTTCTTTTTCAACATTCCTCTGGCTGTTTGGGGTCTTTCTTGTTCTGTACAAATTTTAGGTTATTTGTTCGAGCTCTGTGAAAAATGTTGATGGTATTTTTTTCTTTAAATTTTTTATTGTTATGTTAATCACTATACATTACATCATTAGGTTTTGATGTAGTGTTCCATGATTCATTGTTTGTGCATAACACCCAGTGCTCCACGCAGAACGTGCCCTCTTTAATACCCATCACCAGGCTAACCCATCCCCCCACCTCCTCCCCTCTAGAACCCTCAGTTTGTTTTTCAGAGTCCATCGTCTCTCATGGTTCGTCTCCCCCTCCGATTTACCCCCCTTTATTCTTCCCCTCCTGCTATCTTCTTTTTTTTAATCTTTAAATTTTTTATTGTTATGTTAATCACCATACATCATTAGTTTTTGATGTAGTGTTCCATGATTCATTGTTTGTGCATAACACCCAGTGCTCCACGCAGAACGTGCCCTCTTTAATACCCATCACCAGGCTAACCCATCCCCCCACCCCTCTCCCCTCTAGAACCCTCAGTTTGTTTTTCAGAGTCCATCGTCTCTCATGTTTCATCTCCCCCTCCAATTTCCCCTGCTTCATTCTTCCCCTCCTGCTATCTTCTTCTTCTTTTTTTTCTTAACATATATTGCATTATTTGTTTCAGAAGTACAGATCTGTGATTCAACAGTCTTGCACAATTCACAGCGCTTAACATATCACATACCCTCCCCAATGTCTATCACCCAGCCACCCCATCCCTCCCACCCCCCACCACTCCAGCAACCCTCAGTTTGTTTCCTGAGATTAAGAATTCCTCATTCGATGGTATTTTGATAGGGATTGCATTGAATGTGTAGATTGCCCTGGGTAGCATAGACATTTTAACAATATTTGTTCTTCCAATCCATGAGCATGGAATATTTTTCCATTTCTTTGTGTCTTCCTCAATCTCTTTCATAAATGTTGTGTAGTTTTCAGAGTACAGATCCTTTACCTCTTTGGTTAGGTTTATTCCTAGGTATCTTTTTTTTTTAAGATTTTATTTATTTATTTGAGGGAGAGACAAGATAGTGACAGAGATAGCAAGAGAGAGCACGAGTGGGGAGGAGAGGGAGAAGCAGGCTCCACGCTGAGCAGGAAGCCCTACTGGACCTGGGATCCCAGGACCCTGGGTTCATAACCTGAGCTAAAGGCAGACGCTTAACTAACTGAGCCACCAGGCACCCTTATTGGTTTTTGGTGCAATTGTAAATTCCTTAATTTCTCCTTCTGTCTCATTGTTAATATATAGAAATGCAACTGATTTTTGTGCATTGATTTTATATCCTGCCACTTTACTGAATTCCTCCATGCAAAATAGCAATTTTTGGGTGGAGTCTTTTGGGTTTTCCACATAGAGTATCATGTCATCTGCGAAGAGTGAGAGTTTGACTTCTTGCCAGTTTGGATCCCTTTTATTTCTTTTTGTTGTCTGATTGCTGAGGCTAGGACTTCTAGTACTGTGTTGAACAGTGGTGAGAGTGGATGTCTCTGTTGTGTTCCTGACCTTAGGGGAAAAGCTCTCAGTTTTTCCCCGTTGAGAATGATATTTGCTGTGGGCTTCTCATATATGGCTTTTATGATATTGAGGTATGTACTCTCTATCCCTACACTGTGGAGAGTTTTAATCAAGAAAGGATGCAGTATTTTGTCAAATGCTTTTTCTTCCTCAATTGAGAGAGGATGTTTCTTGTCCTTTCTTTTTTCAGTGTGGTGTATCACGTTGATTGATTTGCGGATATTGAACCACTTACAATTTTTAAGTTTGGGTTCTTTCCCTTTTTCTTACAGGTTGAAAGGAATTCATAGTATATCATAGATAATAGCATTTTGTCTTATTTGTCAGGTTTTTTATTGAATGGACTGGAGCCTGAGGCTTGCTGATATGGGACAGAGGTAAAGATCTGGGCGTTCCTGGGTTTTCCAGGGGCTTAGATTCAAGAGAAAAAAAAGTGGGGGCTGGTTTTCCCCATGATTTGGGGCCTTGGGGAGCCAGGGCTTTGTTGTCTTATTTTCTCCATTGCATGAGCAACCAGATTAGATTATTTTTATTTTTTTGGCTCTCTCACTAGATGGTAAGCTTGGTGAGGGCAGGGGCTGCATCTCTCTTTACTTTCTTGATGGAGCATTACTCCTGGCATGTAGTGGGTTTTCAGTAAATATTTGTTGCACATATGAGTGAATGGATCCTATCATTGGGTGTTCTGAGACTATGGAAACTTTGGGGTGTTGATCATGATGATGGTGATGATGATATCTGCCATCTATGGACTCTTCTATCCAGCCATTCTGCCAAGTCCTTGGCATTCCTTGTTTCATTCAATCCTCCCAGCCAGGCTGAGATGTGCAGGTTTTCATTAGCCCCATTCTACAGGTAAGAAAACTGAAGCTCAGACTTGCCCAAGGTACCACAATGAAGATTTAACCCCAGGAAATGTGGCCTTAGAATCTGAACTCCTTATTACTGTGCTCTCTAGGTTGGGACTCATCTGTCCTTTAAGATGTTCGGAAATTTATCTTGGGGGACTGAAGAGTCAAGGACAGAATGCCTATCCTGCTGCTCTCTGACAGAGGGGAGGGAGGCAGCATTGAGACCCTAAAAATGGGGGAAGATTAGGCAAGCTGGAGGCTGGTTCTTTTCCTGGATATTTCACTCACTTGTGCGATAGTGGTCTGGGCACAAGTTCTCAGCTCAGGCAGCCCTGGAGTGTGTTCCTTACTATTAGAGTGACATTGGAATGGGCCAGTGGCCCTCTCTGAGGCCCTGGTATTCTCATCTGTAAATCAGGGATGATACTGGACTTCCCTTACAGGCATGTTCTGAAGATTGGATGAGATCATGCATGGGTGTGCCATCCCTTCTACAGGCTCAGAGTTGGTTCTGGCATGTATGGGTTGTTAGGTTTAGGACTGTGGACAGCTTGACCCCTGGTTCTGGAGCCTGTCTGGTATGGGCTGGAGGCAGTTTGCCTTGCTGCCTCTGTGCACACTTCAACTTCCTTCTTGGCCCATCCCAGGCAATCTCTCTCTGCCTTCCTCTATGAATCAGGTGTGCTTAGCTGCCCTTGGAGATGGGTAGTCACGGCTCATTCATGAGGGTGAAGAACATAACCCTCCTATGGGGTATAACGGTCTGCAGACCCCCACAGGATCTGGAGGAGCTTTCCCCCTCTCCTTTAGGTATGAGCCCCTGGACCAGCCTTGCCTTCAGCTCACATCTCTCAGGTGGACTTTAAATGGTGCTCATGCCTTTTGAAAAGATTTCCTTATCTTCTCAGATGCCAGAGCTAATGGATTTATAGATTCCTCTCTCCACTGGGGACACACGAGATGCCCTCTCTTCTCTCATTGGCCTTATCATACAGCCATAAGTACCTTCCTTCCTAGAACACAGGGAAATTTAAGAGGTGCCAAATTAATTGCTTTCCAAACGCAGCTGGAGAAAGGCACCAAAATCTTGATGTTTGTTCTGCTAGTGGGTGGGGAGCAGAGGAGCACTCCGCAGAGCTGAGGAGATGGCTGACGTAGGAACAGCTGCCTGGAGCAGTCTGGGGTTTAGACAGTGCACATGGTTCAGATGACGAAAAAACTTCTCCTAACTGGGCTTTGGCCTGTGGAACTGTTGACTGGGTCTGTGAGAAGCTCTTTTTATCATGCAGGGATGGTAGCCTGTCGGGATATGTTTAAGGTATTTTCTATTTTGTAAAAGTGTAATGATGAGTTTTCCCAAAGATTACTCTCTTTTCCTTGAGGGTGTCACCTGGGTTTTGGTTAGCACATGTGTCAGATTTAACCAGTCTGTTCTGATTCCATAATATATATACAGACAAGGTGATTTGCTAAGTGTATGAATTAATTTATAGGCCTTTTAAAGGCTTTTTTTGCATAAGTAAGTGCAGAAATAGCCCCTCATCAGAATATGTAATCTAATATTTCTGTCACTTTTGTTGTATCCTAGTTCCTAGGACGATAGCTGGCATAGAGCAGGCTCAATAAATATCTGCTTAATAAATATTGTTGAATGTCTGGTTTGGAAACCATGATCATCTTGCCTCTATGTTATGTGAGTCAATGGAATGAATTGATAATATAACTCTGGAAGAGATGAATTCTTCAGGCTCATGGGCTCTGCAGCTGAGCAAGTAGTTGAGAACTGGAAGTGGCCTGCTGATTGAAGATAGAAACTTTGAGAAGGCAAGGAGGGGACTGGATTTTTAGACTATCAATAATTTATAAACCTATTCTAAGGACAGAGGATGATATAAGGCAGGGAGGCTGCGAGAGTGTTGGTGCTGGCTGCTACGGTTGTTGCTAATCTTTTTTGAAGAGTCTGCTCAGCCTATAGTTCCTTTTCTATGAGAACATAACCTCCTATGATATGCCTTGGTAGCCATGGTTTTATTCCTTGGCTATAGTTGATTGGGCCAGAGATGGGCACATGACCAAGCTGGACCAATAATATTCTCCCTCCTGGGAATTTGTAATTGGGAAGTAGAGATGCTTGTTATTTTCTGCCTTGCATCTCTATGTGAGCTTGAGAGCTGAGAGTTGGTCATTTCTTGCCAGGGAGAAGCAGGGACAGCTGATTTGCAGAAGAAAATGAAGGAGAACTGGAGAGGAGAAGCAAAACTTAAGGTCATTTGCTATCAGAGAAATGGTGAGAGTAACTTTGTGACAGCTTTTCAGATTCACCTTCCAGTTCCTCCTGGATTCTGTCTGCCTCTCGCGTCATTGGGTTGCATGAGATATTACTGTTACATAATATTTAGTATGTTATAGCTGCGCTATTAACATAAAATGTTAATTTAAACCAGTTCAGGTGGATTTCTGTCACTTTCAACCAAATGGTCTTAATAAAGGCAATGATCATTAAGAGAAGACCAGAGTCATGTTAGTTTATGGCGAAGAATTTAGATTTCATCAAAGGCTGGAGCCAGCCCTGCCAGTGAGTCTTCGGAGAAAACTGTTTAGAGGGAATGGTTCAAGGGTGAACATGAACTTTCCAGTATGAGGCACTGAAACTCAGACAGGGTACCCTGGGAGCTAAGTGGGAGAGCATTCCTTGCCTGAGGACTGAGAAAGGACCACAGGACCCAAGGTGGCTGCAGGATGATGGGAGGCTGAAGGAGAGGACCCACACACAAAATTTCAGGCAACCCTGGGAATCCTATTAGATCTTGGAGTGGTACTAGGTTTGAATTCCAACCTGTTCAGAAATGGTAAATAGTCTGTTTTCCCAATAAGCAGTGCCAGCCAGTAAAATCAATATGGAACTAGATTTGAATTACCTTAGATAAGGAATCTGAGCTTTGTAATCCATCCATTTATTTTTTCTGGCATTTTTCTTTAAGTGAAGTTCTTCAGCAGAAGTCTAACTTACTGTAGGTTGAATTATGACAAAAGGCGATTTTCCACATCTAAGGCTTGTTGTTCTTGTTTGTCCATAAACTCCGAGCACATTGCATGGCTGCCTTAATGTACTGTCCTCGACCTATTAAGAAGACCATGTATTAAAAACCAGAGTGAGAGGAGACAATTGGACTGGGTTAGTGATTTTCAGATCTGTTTCCTCATATTATCAGTTAGAATAGAGGTGCCAAAACAATATTGCCTTAAGCATAAACTTCTACCATTAGTCAAGCTTTCTTGGAAGGCTGTTTTGAGAAAGATTCTGAGGGCTATGTCCTGCCTTAATGGGAAAGAATTCTATGATCTATTAGTGATGCCTGCCATGAGTATATAATTGGGAGTTATGAGATCTGCTTTTCCTGAACTAGGAGAATAGGAGTTTTGGTAATAGTTAATGAACACATTTATGAAGCATCTAGTTTATAGGTGGAATTGAGTTCATTGTTTTGAAGGTTTTAGAAATTTGAACTGCCCCTTGCCCCTGGGTAGCTTCCACTAAAGTTGATATAAATCAAGGCATATAGACATGGAACAGCAACTAATAATTTAAAGTGTACATAATTAATGTAATTAATTCATTTATAGAATTTTTGCCATATGCCAACCACTGTCCAAGGTACTGGAGACACAGTGATGAATAAATACACAAGACAGGTCAAATTCCTACTCTACTGTGGGAGATAAAATGGCAAACAAGCACAACAGACAAATCATACAATTCCAGGTAGTAATAAGTACTCAGGAGAAAAATAAAGCTGGGTAAGTGGGAAGAGAGAGAGGGAGGTGTGCAGCTATTTTAAAAAAGGTTTTAGGACAGTCTTCTCTGAGGAGATGGCAGGTGAGCAGAGACCTATATGGTATAAGGCAGCTAACTAACCAATATACATGTGAATATCTGGGTAGAGTTTTCTAGGTGGAAAGAACAGCAAATGCAAAGACCATGAGGTAGAAACAAGCTTGGTGTGTTTGAGGTCCAGCAAGGAGGCCAGTGCAGCTGGAGCAGGGTGAGTGAAAGAGGCATAGGGGAAGATGAGGCATAGGAGCAGATTGTGCAGAGCCTCTTAGATCAAGATAAGCAGTTGAGATTTGCTTTAAGCCCAATGAGAAGACATTGGAGAGTCTTGGGTAGGTAATGACATGGTCTGATTCACGTTGAACAATTATACTGGCTGCTGGGCAAGAGA
The DNA here is from genome assembly GCF_009762305.2 of Zalophus californianus. Lineage (NCBI taxonomy): Eukaryota > Metazoa > Chordata > Mammalia > Carnivora > Otariidae > Zalophus > Zalophus californianus. Next base: position 73,700,293 of record NC_045604.1, read on the forward strand.
GAACCAAGGAGCCCACTTAGGAGGTTGTTGCAGTACACTCCAGGAGTGACTCATAGTAGCTAGAATGAGGCAGTCGTGATGGAATGAGTGGAAAAGTGGTTGGATTTGGAATATATTTGGAGTTGGAGCTTGCTGATAGATTGAATGTGGGATGGGGAAAGAAACGGACATATCTCATAGGTTTTTGACTTGAGCCCAGGGCCAGCTTCATGGACATGAAAACTGTGCAGTGGCATGGGGCCTTGGCTCTCAGAAGAGCCCAGTGCTTGGTTTAATGCTCTGCTGTTGCCATCGTGAAATTCTTAATAATTTTCAAACAGGAGCTCTTGAACTTCATTTTTTTCTAGGTCCTGCACATTATGCATCTGGTCTTGTGTGAGCCGGTGGGCAGAGGGAGGAGATTGGAAAAGGGACATTTTGGGGCAGGGGGAAGATGGAGTTCTTTTGGGGCCATATTCAGTTTGTGAGGCCAGTTAAACACCCTAGTGGAGTTGCTGGGTGAATTGTCTAGAAGAGTTTTCAAAAGGGGAAGGTTCTCTACCTGGACTGTAGTCATACAAGACATTCTAAAGAAGATGAGATTTAAACTGACCTTTTGGTAAGAAAACATGCCAAATCCTGTCTTCCCTTTGTATGGAAAATGAGTCGGTGGTGGGCATGGTGCTGTTTATGTCCTTTAGTGTGGCCCTTGTCTTAATTTTTTTTTTCAAAGCTTGGGGTGGATGGTACGTGTTGATTTACTGGATAGCCCTGATTTTTCACCTCCCAATTACTTTGTTCTTATCTGCCTTTTCCCCTCATACAGTTGTTTTGCTGATGCCCAGCGTGACTACCAGCTCCAAAGGTGGGCTCTGTAGCCATTTGTTGAGATTTGGGAAGACTCAAGCAGCCTTGGCTTGAGAAACTTGGATCCACCATGGTGACAAGTCACAGGCTTTGAGTGACTCTGTTAAAGGCAAAGGGCTGGTACAGCCTTTTGCAGAGGAGGGTCCTTGCAGGTAGTAGGGTTTATGGTTAATGCCTTAGACTCTAGATACAGAAGGCTTAAACTCCATCCCTTCCTGTTCTCAGACCCTGGAACTTTGTCTAACCTGCGTGGACCTTGGTATATTTGTAAGAGGAGGATAACAACATTTCCTACTTTATAATGTTCTTGCAAGGTGCAAATGAGGCAGTGCCTGTAGAGCTCTTCACTCAAGCTCTGGGACAGGAAACGGATTTGAAAATGCTAAATTCCTACTTCCCCTTGAGAACAGTGCTCCCTTCTGCCCTGGGGAAGCAGAGCTGGACTTAGATTGCGTTGTGAAGAAAGACTTGAGCAGTCACCTACTTGCATCAGAGCTCATTTCATCTCTTTTGGCCTCCTTGGTGCACATTTAGACCTCATTAGGATTGGTAAAGCAACCTCCAGCACAGTGAGCCGCTTACTTGATTGTTCTTATTATGGACACGTGGTTGTTTCTCCAACACCTACTACCCCCTATCATACAGAAGAGCCAAGCAATGTGTGTGTGTGTGTGTGTGTGTGTGTGTGTGTGTGTGTGTGTGTCTCCAACCCCATAACTAGGGAAGATTTCTGACTGGACCAAGAAATATGGGTAATTCCTTCTCCTGTACCCCAATGATTAGTTCATGGTTGGGCATACCAGTCAATGGCATTCCACGACCACATTGATTGATAAGAGTGGACAACAACTTAGAATAGCCCAATCAGAGCGAGGCTCAGGACTTTGTTCTTCCCCTGCTAGGCACAAGTAAGGAAGCATGTGGCCCTAGTTGCTTTTCATATCCATCTGGTGCCCAAGAAATTAGGTAGAGAGAGGGAAGTGTTTGGTGATATTGTTGCTTGTTCAAATCATACCTGTAGTCCTACCACCATATTTTTCAGTTAAAGAGTCATTAAATTCTCTTTAATATTTTAATTTTTCAGAGAGTTTTGAAATTACTTTCATCCAAATGCATCCCACTGATAGATACAAATACACTCTAGATGCCGGTTCCTCAAATAAATAGTGAAATAAGATTTACATGTTTCCTATATTTGTATCTAATAATATTTGGAGGATTATTCAACTCAGGACTTTTTGGATATGGCAAAAGTGTTATTTGATAATTATAATCCTGGAGTGATAACCTATACATTTTACTAAATAGTTCACTTAGGGGTACTTACTTTTACAGTGTGTATTCTATGCAGTGGATTTCTGGTATAAACTTTAGGGAAATGGTAAAAATTCCTGAGCATATGTAACTAAGAGATTAGTCTTTCTTCAGGTCTGGTCTGGTGTGTCCTGCTACACCTTCTATAGTACAACCTTCTTCTTTCCCAAGCTCATCTATGTTGGAGTGGGGTGTGAATGTTTATGTCAGGATTCTATTGCTGTTTTCAGAGAAATAAAGGTATCTGTATCAGTCACTTGTTCAAAGCTTCACCTTAAGAACTGAGTCTTTATCAACAGTATTTCTGTGGGTGTTGGTTTTGTCCTAACACTGTCTGCAAACATCGCTGCTATTTACCTAGCACTAGGTTTGGGTTTTCTTTGTCCGTGGCCTGCAGCTTTCCCCCTCACTAACCCAAGTACCCATGTCCTTTTGACAGCTCTGTGTTCTACATCATCTGTGTCATTGGTAGGATTTGTAAGGCTCATTTCTTTTGGCTCTCAAAATGACCTGACTGGAGATCAAGCTAAAAAAAAAATCTTCCCATGGAGTAACAGTGTGGTGTGCCCAACTGAATCACATTCATTGGCTGTTTCCCATCTTGTTCCTCCTTAAATACCTCCACATCCTTACCAATTAAAAACTTGCCAGTTCAGTGTTCTGTGATATTTTTTTCCTCACTTAGGTTTACAGATTTCATACCTAAAAGGCCATTTCCTTCGTGGAGACTTTATCTCTATCATGAGGACATCCTGACAGCAGGTCATGTTGGGGAAACCTGCTTGGAATCTCCAACTTTGATACGGATTTTATCTGCATTCCAAATTATAACCATTGAGCTTTCACATAGTTTTTGCTGGCAGAATCTAACTTTATTGAAAAAAGTAAACAACAATATCCAACTTTATTTAAAAAGCATTTGCACTACATGAGCTTTTTAAAAATTTAAATTCAATGAATTAACATATAGTGTATTATTAGTTTCAGAGGTAGAGTTCAGTGATTCATCAGTTGCATATAAAACCCAGTGCTCATTACATCAAGTGCCCTCCTTAATGCCCATCACCCAGTTATCCACATCCCCTACCCACCTCCCCTCCAGCAACCCTGTTTGTTTCCTATAGTTAAGAGTCTCTTATGGTTTGTCTCCCTCTCTGATTTCATCTTATTTTATTTTTCCCTCCTTTCCCCTATGATCCTCTGTTTTGTTTCTTAAATTCCACATATGAGTGAAATCATATGATAATTGTCTTTCTCTGATTGACTTATTTCACTTAGCATAATACCCTCTAGTTCCATCCAGATTGTTGCAAATGGTAAGATTTCATTTTTTTGATGGCTGAGTAATATTCCATTGTATATATATACTACATCTTCTTTATCCATTCATCTGTTGATGGACATCTGGGTTCTTTCCATAGTTTGGCTATTGTGGACAGTGCTGCTATAAACATTGGGGTGCAGGTGCCCCTTTGGATCACTATGTTTCTATCCTTCGAATAAATACCTAGTATGCACTACATGAGCTTTTAAGGAAATGGTATTATACAGTATCTCCAGATTTTATCACCGATGATACTGATAGAGACATGTTAATATCAGTAACCTCAAGTTCATGTTTTTGCCTCAGTCTGTCTACATGGGACATCCAGGTCACACTTTGTAAAGTTCTTCTTTCTCCCAGTATTTGGGCTTTACAAATGCCCATTCACCTTCTTGCTCATCGCAGTCACCATTGTGAGGATATCTCTGTCCATGCCCAAGGGGAGCTTCCTCTTGCTGTTCCTCAAACTGCCCATCCTTGAGGTGAGAGGCAGGGCTGTGCTCTGTACTGAGAGGGGACCAGTATGTTCCTAGTTTTCATTGTACTTCATCATCGTAGGCCCTGCAGCAGCTCCACAGGGGCCCAGAGTCTTGCCAAATTCAAGACAGGCCAAGGGGCTCCTCGAGAAAAAGTTCCTCCCCTCTATTCTCCTCATTTCTCTCCTCCCCACAGTGCCCCTCAAAACACGATAGCATAAAACATCCTGTTCAGACCCAAACTGAAACCCTCATGCATATTTATCCATGCAGCATGTGCCAGGGTTGATCAATCATCCTTCAGTTTTACCAACAGCCACCTATGAGTTTCAGATCAGATTTAGTGGTTCCCAGTCCATGGGGCACAGCTATGTGTCCCTGCCTCTCAATGGAGGATTTCTGTTCTTTTGAAGCAGCAGCATTAAGAAGATGTAATTACTGAGTCTGTATTTGCCCCTGCCTATGGGGCTTCTTGTGCGCCCACTCAGTGGAGGGAGTTTCCTTCCAATGCATGGGAGAATGTCATGGAAGTCAATGGGTTAATATATTACACACCACCCCCACCCCCACTTCAGTTCACATTTTAATAAGAGGACTTTGAACATAATATGTAGACTTTCAGGAATGATATTAATGGCACTTTGAGGGGCTGGCAGGGGTGATATTTTAGGATAGTTTGACCTTCCAGAAGCTCCCCAACCATACTGTGTGGAAGAAATCCTGCTAATTATGCCCATATGAAACTACTGGGGAAACTTGCTTCCTCTGAGACACAGGAGCAGTGTGGTGCAGAGGACAGTCACCAAATGCTTGCTTAGTGCATTTTGGGATCTGTGCTGAGACTTGGAAGCTCAAAGGCTCTTTGCCTTCCAGGAGTTGGCAGCATGGCAAAACAGACAAGCACACAGATAACTAACAAACTGCATCACCTCTGCAGAGCTCCTGGGCTCTGGAGGCAGATGGGGATTCAAATCCTGACTCTGCCTTACTATCTGTGTGTCCTTGTGTCAGTCCAAATCTCTGGTCTTAGGATGCCCAGCTATGAGATGGGGAATAAAACAGTGCCTGTCTTTTAGGGCTGTGATCAGAATTAATGAGCACATGCCCAGAAAGTGTCTGATTTAAATCATTATCATTATAGAAATTGTCATGGGAGAAAAATGGAGGGAGGAATTAATTTGTAGAGAACTACAGAGAAGTGATGACATTTGAACCACGTCCCAAGGGTTCCATAGGATTTCATGTGATGGATGAGAAGGAGAGGGCAGTGTGCAGAAAGAGATGATAGCTAGAGCAAAGGCCTTTTGTTTCTTTAACAAATGTCATGCTTTGTGTCATGCTTCATCTGGTGCTCCTGCTTGACCCTTGCATTTGTCATTTGCTTTTTTCCTGTGTGCATGTCTTGCCTTCTTCCTGGGTTTTAAATGCAGCACAGTGGAGAGGAACATGCCATGGGAGGGGAATTAGATCAAGTCCTGGCTTTGCTGTTTTCTAAGGCATGACCCTGACTTGTTGAAGGATATAATGGCAAAGAACATGGTCTCTGGAACTGAGCTGCCTTGGCCCAGTCCCAGTTCTTTCATCAAGAGTGTTCATCTTTCTGCTCCTCAGTTTTCACATCTGCTGAGTGGGGATGAGAACAGCACCTCCCTCAGGAGCTGGTGTGAGGGTTAAATATCTGCTTGTATGTTCAGCACTTAGAACAGGACCTGGCACAGAGTTTGTGCCTTCTCACTGATATCTTCCAGTCTTTTATCCACCCAATCATTCATCTGCCCATCCACCCATCTACCTATCCACCCACCCACCCACCCACTTAACCACTCACTCACCCACTGTTATACCCAACCATCCATTCATCCATCAGTCCATCCTTCCAGTCATCTATCTGCCCATCAGTCCATGATTTGATCCACCACCCACTCATCCATCGTCTCATCTACCTCATTTTATCCTGTTTCTTCCCATATCCCTTCGTCAACCCATCTACTCACCTACTCACCCTTACACCCATCAATCTACCCATCAGCCCATTCAGCCCCCCATTCACTTGCCCATCCAACCTTATCCATTTGTCTATCCATCCATCCATCCTCCCAGCATCTATCTGCCCATTCATCTACCACCCACTCATCCATTCTCTCATCTATCTCATTTCATCTTATCCCATCCCCCATCCATCCATCCAACAAGTGTTTATTGGATATATATATATATATATATATATATATATATATATATATATCTTACTACCCATTGGATCTCACTATGTGCCACACACTGTGTTGAAGCATTTTGCAAATAATATTCTATTTCAATAGACACGTGAAGTGGGCACTGTTATCACACCTGTTTACAGATGAGGAAACCTTGCCCAAGTTCATACATCCCAGAAGTGGTGAAGCTTAGGCTCAGACTCAGGCCATCTATCTCTGTTGCACTTGCCTTCAGTCCTTGCCTTTCTCTGTACACACAGAGGCTACCGCCTGACAGCAAAGACAAATGTGGAGCAAGTAATTATGCAAACAGTAGGCACTCAGTAAATGTATTTATTGGATGTGTGCTCTCTGAGTGTTGGTTAAGAATGAAGATTCCTTTTCTGAGGAGAGAACTAGTTTGTAAAAATACTTACACCAAGTGCTGTTTTAAAAACCTCATCACCTCTTTTTTATCATTCATCTGTTGACAGACACTGAGGTTGTTGCAAGAATAATGCTGCGATGAACATGGGCATACAGATACCTCTTTGAGATCCTGATTTCAGTTTTTTGGGATATATACCCAGAAGCGGGGTTGCTGGGTCATATACTATTTTTATTTGTAATTTTTTGAGCAACTTTCATAGTGTTTTCCAAGCAGCCCCACCATTTTATATTCCTACCAACAGTGCACAAAGGTTCCAATTTCTCCCTATTCTTACCAACAGTTCTTATCTACAATGGAATATTCTTTAGCTTTAAAAAAGAAGGGATTCCTGCCATATGCAACAACATGGTTGAACTTGGGGGACATCATGCTAAGTGAAATAACTCAATCCTAGAAGGACAAATGGCACATGATTCCACTTATAAGTGGAATCTGAAATGGTCAAACTTTTAAGAGCAGATAGTAGAATGGTGGTTGCCAGGGGCTGGGAGTAGGAGAAATGGGAATTTGCTGTTTGATGGGTAGAAAGTGTCAGTTATGCAAGATGAGTAAGTTCTAGAGACCTGCTGTACCACACTATGCCTATAGTTAACAATACTGAATCGTACACTTAAAAATTTAAGAGGGTTGATCACATGTTATGCATTCTTACCACACAAAAAGAAAGAAAAGAGAACCTCTCCAGCCTCTGAATGGTCTAAAAACCACAGCTGTGGATCTCTGGGTCCGGAGGGACCCCAGGAGCCAGGCTGGTTTGAGGCTACCTTGGCGCACGCCCCTCAGTGCCTGCAGAGGCTGTGGGAAGCTGCCCAGCCCTGCACCATGCGGAACTTCTCCCTGGCTGGGGATCGCATTTTCACCATCCTCCAGTCCCCGCTTGTCTGTGTTTGTTCCCACCACAAGGCATTTTTCACTCCTCTATAATTACCCAGGCTAATTAAATAAATTGATCTGCTGATGTACACTCCACAGTCATTTCTGTGGTGTAATTTGGCTTTAATAGAACTGCCGTTTGAGCGAGAGGAAATGCAAGCCCCGGGTAGAAGTGGGATCTTTTAACTTTCAAGAAAAATAATTTTTTTCAGGGTTTTTGAGTCCCTGCGTATGTATAATGTATGCACTTGCTGTTAGAATTAACTGGGAAACAGCAGCTGTCTGGTCAGGAGAATAATTTGGGAGCCCTTTTGTCATGAGAAACTCAGACCGACTCTGAGTGTTGACAGGAAGCTCATAACTTTGGAGGCAAATGGGGTGTGAAGCATATTGTTGGCTGTCTGGTGGCCAGAACATGGGTTCTTTCCTCCGTGGGGATGTTCTGGTAAACGCTGTCTGCTCTAGATGATACATGGGGTGTGTCAAGCAGATCCATTCTAGGGATGGGGGTGAGGTGTTCTCAGGACTGGGTGATGGTGAAGGGTGTGGTGTTAGTCCAGTACCATTTGGTTTTCATATCACCTTTACCATTTGCTAGATGTGTGGATCTCTGAAAGTTTCTCTGTCTACCAGAACCTCAGTCCCACTTCTGTAAAATGTACCACCTTGCAGAATTGGGTTTGAAGAATAAATGAGCTCAGCAGACTGCCCCACACATGGCGGGTGCTATAGAAAAATTATTCGTGGTTGTACCAAAAGCCATCGCTTACCCACCCGGCATTTATTAAGCATCAGTCCTGAACCGGGTGCCTTGCTGTTGGGAGAAGTTGACCCAGACAACTCTAAGCCTTGTTAGGATGATAGTCTCTAAAGAGAGACTGCTGCCCTGATTCTGCCCAAATGGGAGTCAGGATCTTGACTGCATCAATTACACATTAGTGATTTATTTCACCTTACTATGTCCAGGCACTGCTCCAAGCACTTTATAGGTACTAGTTCAATAAATGTTAATAGTTGTTATCTGTTGAGTCCCATGCCAGAGCTTTGATGTGCATGATGTCATTTTATCTTCCAACAGCCCTCTAAGGTATGTTCATTTATTATGTTTCCTTTAGAGATAAGGAAAGTGAGGCTCAGAGAAGTTAAGTGGTTAAGGTCACATGGCTAGTGGGAGGGAAAGGCAGGACTTGAACTTAGGGGTGTCTGACACCAGAGTTTCAACCATCTTGTCAAACTGCCATCAGTGGTGGGGTTCAGGGTGGGTCTCACAGCCTCTGGACTTTGTGTGACTAACTGCTTATAATGGTGACAAAAGATTTTGTTGAAAATGGTTGAGGCTCTCCCCTCTGTGGAGACTTGTATGCAATTTACTTCATGCCTGTGAACTTAGGAACTGATGAGAACCTCCACCTAATGTTGTGGAGGGAGGAAGTCAGCTTGCACCCCTTTATCTCCCAGGCTATAGGGACTCTATTTTCATGACCCTCGTTATTTCTTTTGGTGGCATTGTTGTTGTTTTTGAGAACTCAGCCATGATTACAGTCATTATCAGTGCCTGGGCTTCTCCCGCAATAAGAATGGTATTGACTGTTTTATTTCTTCCTCCTTAAAAAGAAGGCAGCTTTATTGAAGTATACTTTACATACTGTAAAATTCACTCATTGTAAGTGCAAAATTCAGTGATCTTTAGTAAATTTACGGGGTTGTGCGACCCTCACCACAATCCCATTTTAGGACATTGCTGTCAAAATATACCAATGTGGCCAATAAGCATATGAAAAAAATGCTTAACATCATCAGTCCATGAGGCAAATGCAAATCATTTTGTGGAACATAAGGAATTGCACGGAGGACATTAGGAGAAGGAAGGGAAAAATGAGGGGGGGAAATCGGAGGGAGAGACAAACCATGAGAGACTATGACTCTGAGAAACAGACTGAGGGCTCTAGAGGGGAGGGAGGTGGGGGATGGGTTAGCCCAGTGATGGGTATTAAGGAGGGCACGTATTGCATGGAGCACTGGGTGTTATATGAAAACAATGAATTGTGGATCACTACATCAAAAACTAATGGTGTAATGTATGGTGACTAACATAACATAATATAACACACACACACACACACACACACACACACACACACAGACAGACACACACTGAGGGGCGCCTGGATGGCTCAGTTGGTTAAGCATCTGACTTCAGCTCAGGTCATGATCTCAGGGTCCTGGGATCGAGTCCCGCATCGGGCTCCCTGCTCAGAGGGGATTGTGCTTGTCCCTCTCCCTCTGCTGTCTCCCCTGCTTGTGCTCTCTCTCTCTCTCAAATAAATAAATAAAACCTTAAAACACACACACACACACTGAGATACCAGTAGGATGGCTGTAATGAAGAAGATGGATAATATCAAGTACTGTGAGGATTTGGAAAAATTGGAACCTCATACATTATTGGTGGGAATGTAAACCAGTAAAGTTGCTATGGAAAACAGTCTGGTGTAAGAAAAAAAAAGTTTTGCATGTATTTACCATAAAACCCAGAGATTCCACACCTAGGTGTCTTTCTCCCAACTTTTTAATCTCAAAAAATTTCAAACCTACAGGAAAGTTACAAACATAGTTCAGTGAGTATCTATATACCCTTCATCAGTTGTTAAATACTTTCCCTTACTGGATTTCTCTCTCTCCCTTTACACATACAAACACGTACACTTTTTATTAAGCTGAACTGTGAGTAAGTAGCAGATACTGTGACACTGCACCCTTGAATTCTTGGTCACATATCACCTAAGATCCAGGGCATTTACTACATGACCACAATTCAGTGATCACACTCAAGGAATTTAATGATGATATAATACTGTTATTTAATATACATTTCATAGTCAAGTTCCCCGATTGTCCTAATATTCTGTATGGCTGCTTTAAAAAATCTAGCATCCAGTCAAAGACAATACATTACATTCAGTTTTCACATTTTTAAAGACTTCTTTACTCTAAGGAAATTCGCAAGCGTTTGTGTGTGAGTGTGTATGTGAGAGAGAGAGAGTGAGAGAGAGAGAGTGTGTGTATGTGTGTATGTATATGTGTGTGAGTAGGTGTATGTATTTGTATATGCATGTGTGTATGTGTTTTATGCCTTTCACATTTTTAAAATGTCCCAGGTCAGATGTTGGCAGAACATCCAATTTGCAAATGCAGGATGGATTTATCTGATTTCTGCCTCCTGACTAGATTCAGGTGAGCCATTTTTGGCAGGAGTACTACATTAGGGATGCTGTGTCCTTTTTGGTGCATCGCACCAAGATGTCATGATGTCAGCATGTGCCATCATTCATGATGTTAAAGAAGACACATTTTTAAAAAATTTTATTATGTTATGTTAATCACCATACATTACATCTTTAGTTTTTAAGGGAGACACATTTTAAAGTCACTTTGGTGAGAAGGGTCATTTCCTGCCGGAAACCCAGGCTGGAGATGGATTTCCCATTGAGGAATAAAATGTCTTGTTGTATCCTGTGGATGGTTGAGCACTCCTGTGGGGTGTCTGAGGATGCTGTGTGCTTGCTCATGCCCACTCTTGCATGGTTACATGAGGTGCTGGGGTACCAAGGTGAACAGACATGGCCCCTGCTCTCAAAGGGGCTAGCACCTGGAAGGAGAAACTGCAGGACACATAATCCCAGAGCAGCGTGATAAGTGCTGAGACTGAGGGTGTACACAGGGTCAGATGGTTGAAAGAGTTGTGGGTGCTGATCCAGGTGGCATTACTAATGATTACTGGCACTGGAGGATGAGTCTTTCTTTCTTGGTCAGACCCTTAGGATTGGCTTTGGATCTACCACCATCTCTCTCTCTCCCCACTGTTTTTCATTTTCTCTTTCTGCAGTCCAATCCAATCTTGGAAAGGGATAGACTTAATTACAACCCTGCCTGTATCACTTTTGGACTGTGTGACCTTAGGCAAACCCCAGTTTTCTTACATGTAATGGATTTATAATAGTACCTTCCCCACCAGGGCCACTGCACCCATTTAGTGAGGCAGGACATGTGGTTCGGGGCCTAGGGGAGGAGGGATCACTACTACATTTGAGCTATTATCATTGTTCTTTTTATCTCAAGCTGCCTTTCAGGCCTTATCCTCTGTACAAAGTGTGATCTGACCAGCCCCTTTATTCTGATGCCCTCTTTGTGTAGGACATCTATTTTCTTTTTTTACAGCATGCTGTCTTAGGTGCTGCCCTGCCCATAGGACAAACCTCAGGCAGTGTCATTGATTTTGAAAGTACCAGGGCAGGTTGGAAGGAGTGGAGACCCCAACCCATCTCAGGAGAGCTTCTCAGACTCTTGTCACATGAGCCACTTGTCAGCATGAGCCAGGCAGCCATGGATAGTGCTGGCTTGGTTCTGGCAGCCTTCTTGGGAATGTCTCATCTGCTCAGTTTTTGACCTAGATAGAAGGTCATTAAGGGCTCCGTGGGTTGGTTTGTGATCCGAAGAGATTGGAAGGTGTGTGTGTGTGTGTGTGTGTGTGTGTGTGTGTGTGTGTGTGTGTGTGTGTGTGTGTGTGTTTGAGAGAGAGAGAGAGAGAGATTGATTCAATACCAGGATCTTTTCAGCTCAGAAAAGGTGTGCCCTTATTGCTTTTGACAACACCTAACTTAGATGAAATGGAATTTTCATTATTTTTCTCAAACTTTAGTCATTCCCTATATCAGATAGGGCCCCAGCAGGAAATAGATGACATACTCATATTAGGATAATTCAAGGCAGCTTCAATAATGGGACACAGGTATGGCAGGGTATAAGGAAAGTGGGCCTAGAGAGGTGAAGGAAGGAGCGGTTGGTGGAATCCTGAAGGAAATTGATATGTGGTGGCTTGGAGAGAGGATGGAGTATAATATCCCAACCTCACTTCTCTCTCCCTCTGTTTGCATTATTATGAAGCCTGGGGGCAAGGGAGCCCCTTGGTGGTATTTATCAAGGTCCATTTCTGGGGCAGAGGGCAGAGTAGAGAAGGATGAAGGGTAGATCTTGGGGGACAAATGGGAGACATAGGTCATCTTTCCACATAATGTCTGTAAATTTTGTTGCATATATCCCCTCTACTTATTAACTGTTTGCTATTTTTAAACCAATGTACTTTTTAATTTAATTATATCTATTTCAAAAAGAAACAACAACAAAAATCACAACCAGCTTCATTAGCCGTAAATGGAAGGTAATTATAAAAAGAAATATAAAAACAAAGCCACATATGATCCTAGCTAGGTACCTTTGCCAGCTCAAGGATCAGAGCCAGAGTTCAGCTGGGCTTAAACATGGAAACTGGCCAGAAAGAGTTGTTAAGGACATTGCATTCAAAGACAGAGACTTTCTCCTTGATGTAATTAGGAAGGTGGAAGGAGAGTTGGAAAGGGACTGTAGTAGATTGGATAGTATCCCCCCAAAGGTGTGTTCAAGTCCTAACCCAAGGTACCTGAGAATGTGACCTTATTTGGAAATAAGGTCTTCTTTGTAGATGTAATTAAGTTAGGGATTTCTGGATGAGGTAATCTTGATTTAGTATGGGTCCTAAATCGAATGATTGGTGTCCTTATAAGAGGAAGGAGAAGGAGATTTGAGACACAGACACACAGAAGGGAAGGCCATGTGAAGACTGAGGCAGAGAGTGGAGCAATGTGTCTGTAAGCCAAGAGATGCCAAAAATTCCCAACAGCTAGAAGGGATGCATGGAATGGATTCTCCCTCAGAGCCTGCAGAGGGAACAAATCCTGCTGACACCTTGATTTTCGATTTCTGGTCTCCAGAACTGTGAGAGAATATATTTCTATTGTTTTAAGCCAATGAGTTTGTGGCAATTTGTTATGACAACAGTAAGAAACTCCATAGGGACTAGCTTTCATTGCAACTCAATGTCATTTACTGCCATGCTCATGTCTCCTTAAGATCACCTTCATAGGGGCGCTGGGTGGCTCAGTCGTTAAGCATCTGCCTTCGGCTCAGGTCATGATCCCGGGGTCCTGGGATCGAGCCCCACATCGGGCTCCCTGCTCCGCGGGAAGCTTGCTTCTCCCTCTCCCACTCCCCCTGCTTGTGTTCCCTCTCTCACTGTGTCTCTCTCTGTCAAATAAATAAATAAAATCCTTTTTTTAAAAAAAGATCACCTTCATAAAGTCCTCTCTAGAACCAGTAGTTGAATGTGCCCTATGCTTTGGGGAAAGAATGGATTTGGATCATCAGTTTCTCTAGAGCAGGACTTTTGCCTCTTTGTTATGTCCCCGGTTCCCAGCGTGGTATCAGGCACAGAGTAACCATGCTGAGCATACTTGAGTGTTGAATGGATGAATGGACACCAAAAGGAAACTAGTGGTATCAGTCAAAGTTATGGTTGAACATGACAAACTGAACAAGTACTAGAAGATGAATTCAAAGACTATGGTCTGGATTTCCTTAGAAATCACTAGACTTGTTGAGGAGGAAATTGAGTGGCTTGATTACACTGATGCTGTCTAGAGATCATCATTGTTGCCTTCATCACCAGTGGTAATAGTGATAGTTGATATTTATTGAGTGCTTGCTTTGTTACTAGACATTGTCTAACTGCCTTACGTGCATTATCTCATTCATGCTTCACTGGTATCTGATGAAGTAGATCCTATTACTTATTACCATCTAACAGATGAAGTAACTCAGGCTATGGTTTTAGTAATTTGCACAAGGCCACACAACTCAGAAGTAGTGGAATGTGGGTAGTCTGACCCCAGAGCCTGTGCTTTTTTAGCACCATGCTCTGCTACCATCCATGAGCATTTATCGTGCATCTCTTGGATGGCTTTCTAAGCTCTTCCCTTTTCTGGGAACTTCACCTCCCAGCCATTTGCCACAGGATACAGTGGTTGGCTTCCCAGCAGCCAATTCTATTCTATGTGGTCATGTTCCTTGACCATAGCTAATTGATCCAGGGATGAGCACCGGACCAATCAAATCTTTTTAGATTTAGAGGACTAAATCACCTCTACCAGTGATTTAGAATTGGGACTGAGAAAGAGGGAGCTGTATCTTACTTTGAGTTGTAGGCAGGCACTGAGTAGCCATGGTTTCTGTGTTGTAGGTGAAAAAAACAGAAGAAACCAGTTACAGGGAGAGAGAAGAATGAGGCAATGTTCAGATCTGAGAGAGAACTTCTGATTCCTCCCCCATAGAAGTGCATATGAGGCCCCTGGGATCTTGTTAAAATGGACCACACCCTAGTTTTTTGTTCCAGCCCAGTCTTAAAGTCTGGTAGCATCCTTTTCCTTGGATTCTGTCAGACACAGGGCACATCTGTATCCTTAGCTGACATTGCCACTTTTCCTTAAGCTAACCACAGGAGATTTCTATTCCTTGAAGTAAAGTTTCTCAACCACAATGTTATTGGTTGCAGTCCTGTGCTGGAGTCAGATACCCACAGCTTTTGTCTCAGGACATAATAATTATTTATATGTATGCCTCCCCAGCTAGATTCCAGAGACCGTGTCATGGACTTCTTGCGGCCAGGTTGTATCCTGTTCATCATTGTGTCCCCTGCACCTTACACATAGGTAGCATTCAAGACAGGTTTGTTGAGTGAATGAAAGAAAGAAATCACATGGGTTGCCTTAGTCCCGAGGGCAGGTCTCAGCTCCAGTAATGACTTTCAAGCTTAGTTTCTTTTTTTTTTAGTTTTTTTAAATTTTTTTATTGTTACGTTAATCACCATACATTACATCATTCGTTTTTGATGTAGTGTTCCATGATTCATTGTGCATAACACCCAGTGCTCCACGCAGAACGTGCCCTCTTTAATACCCATCACCAGGCTAACCCATCCCCCCACCCCTCTCCCCTCTAGAACCCTCAGTTTGTTTTTCAGAGTCCATCGTCTCTCATGGTTCATCTCCCCCTCCGATTTACTCCCCTTCATTCTTCTCCTCCTGCTATCTTCTTCTTCTTTTTTTTTCTTAACATATATTGCATTATTTGTTTCAGAGGTACAGATCTGTGATTCAACAGTCTTGCACAATTCACAGCGCTCACCATAGCACATACCCTCCCCAATGTCTATCACCCAGCCACCCCATCCCTCCCATACCCCCACCACTCCAGCAACCCTCAGTTTGTTTCCTGAGATTAAGAATTCCTCATATCAGTGTGGTCATATGATGCATGTCTTTCTCTGATTGACTTATTTCACTCAACATAACACCCTCCAGTTCCATCCACGTTGTTGCAAATGGCAAGATCTCATTCCTTTTGATGGCTGCATAATATTCCATTGTGTATATATACCACATCTTCTTTATCCATTCATCTGTTGATGGACATTCAAGCTTAGTTTCTTACCTTATAAAATTATTACTCCGTTTGTTATAGGATTGCTGTTGAGACTTTGATCTGTTACATTTCTCAGCATCCTGTGTCTTTATTGTTCAGCACTAAGAAAGATTTCTTTGCTTGATTATATTTCTATTTTGGCTTTGCCTAATAGGAAACTTACAGCCCAATTTGTGGTTTACTTAATGATTGCATGCAACTTCATGGGTCTCATTCTACCCTCTGTTCTTGACTTAATTCATTTTTAATTTTTTCTTGTTTCTTACTTAATATGTATTTTTTCATCTGTTCTTTAAATGCTGTTTGAAATCCTTGATGGAATGAGATGATATAAACTGCATAAAATGACAATAAGTAATAATAATAATGAGTTTAGAACACATTACAAATTGTTAGAGGACTTTGTTGGTTTCCTAGGATGGTCACAAACTGAGTGGCTTAAACAACAGAAATTTATTTTCTCACAGTTCTGGATGTTGGAAGTCTGAGGTCGCAGTGTTGTCAGGGTCATGAGGGAGAATCTGTTCCATGCCTCTCCCCTAGCTCTGGTGGCTTGCTGGCAATCTTTGGCATTCCTTGACTTTAGAAACATCACCCTGATCTCTGCCTTCATTGTCCCATGTCATTCTCTCTGTGTGCTTGTCTGTCTCCAAGTTTCCTCTTTTTATCAAGACATCAGTCATACTAAATTAGGGCCCACTCTACTCCAGTATGACCCCATCTAAACTAATTATGTCTGCAAGGACCCTATTTTCAAATAAGGTTACATTCTGAGGTACGGGGCGTTAGGACTTCAAACCATGAATTTGTGGGGTGGGGGGACACAATTCAACCCCTAACAAGGATCTTGAGTAAACAATTTCTTTTTTTTTTTTAAGATTTTATTTATTTATTTGACAGAGAGATAGAGAGAGAGCACAAGTAGGCAGAGGGAGAGGGAGAAGCAGGCTCTCCGCTGAGCAGGGATCCAGACGTGGGGCTCGATCCCAGGACCCCAGGATCATGACCTCAGCTAAAGGCAGCCGCTTAACCAGCTGAGCCACCCAGGAGCCCCTTGAGTAAACAATTTCCTCTCTGGGCCTCAGTTTTCTCACCTGTAAAATGGGGATGCTGGAATGGATGATCTCTAAGGGGTTTTCAGTTCTCACATTTGATGTTTTTTGAATATTCTCTGTGCCTCCTACAGAGTCATTGTTCCAGTGGGAAAGCAATCTAAAAAATAAATTTACCTTAAAGGTTAGTAAGATGATCTCTCATGGATATCTGCCTGTTCACAGCACTCTGCAGCGATGGATTAACTACTGTCCTGCTGAACAAAATACTCCTTTGGGGGCAGGGGCAGTTGTAGATGTTCCCCCATTGCCTCCTAATCATTCCACATCTGCAGCTGCCTACTCCATCTGCAGACGCGGCAGGCCTAGGGAGGGCTCCACCTGGCCAGCTCTGTGTTCTGCTGGCATGCTGTGGGAATGCCAGAGGGCAAGGGATAATTAGAAGACAGACCCCCTCCTGAGATCAGTGCTGTAGACTTGAGGGGCCCTCTGCTTGGGGAACCAAGCAGGTCTGTCTGTTTTCTGCGTTCTGCAGCTTGAGACTGAATGCACAAGTATTTTCCTATCGGAGGAAAGGTGCTGGGCTAGCTGGCTTGCCAGGAGCTTTCCCTTGGGCTGGGCACACGCACGTCTCCCACCTGCACAGGTATTGAGAGAGAGTGCATCCCTCTTTGTGTCAGTAATCAACTTTGTGCTGCCCTGGACTAGGTCTGATGCCCTGAATGAGTTAAAAATCTGGATGTCTGCCCACACTTCCCCCAAGAATGGTGTGGTGAGTTAGAATCTCCTCTGTCTGCAAACCACAGAAACTACTGTGACTAATGTAAGCAAGAAAGGGGGCTTATTGGGAGGATGTAGGGGAACTCGCAGGGTTGAAGGGAAGGTTGGAGAACCAGATAGCTCCAGAGGATCTCAACAGCTGCTATTGTATCAACAGATAATGAAATTAATAAAAACATTCCATCTTTGCTGTCCCAGCTCAGTTTAGGAAAGAGTATGATTGGCTGAGTTTATATCATGAGTCTGCTTCCACAGTAGTACAAGCATTTCAAAGGTAGATCTACTGGGAGAAATATCCAGAGCCCTTTTTGGCTTCTGTAGTGAAGAGGTGTGTACCCTGACTGATAGCCATACCAAGACTGTACAGAGTGCAGAGAAAGGCCAGCAGCTAACACAGAGTGCTTACTGTATGCAGAGTGCTCTGTATCCGTGGTTTTACTTAACCTCCACCACAATCCTGTGGCTCTATTATCTTTTCAGGTTTAGAGATTTAGAGGAAATGGAGGCTCGGGGAGGGGTTATGTGTTTTACCCAAGGTCACCCTGTTGGTCAAAGGCAGGGTTGGGATTTGAACCCAAGTCTGTCCAGGTCCAGCAATATTGCTCTTCTTGGTGATGTGCTCCTGTCTCTTGATGCTGCCAATTTGCCCAACATGGTGAAAAAGAAGAGCTATAAACATGAGTACAGTTTGATCAGGGATCCCAGCAGTTCTTGGCCTCAGAAATAGGTTAAGGAATGGGCCAACTGGGTAGCTGCCCAGAAGGCCAGGTTATAAAACAGCCCCAGAGGTATTACTAGAAGGAAAATAGCCTTGTTCTTTTGTCCATCATTTCTCCTGTAAAAGGGGCTGTGAGGGACTGGAAAGGATATACTTTGACTAAGTGCTTGGGGGTGAGGCAGGGGCAGCTGAGTAATTTGCAGGGCCTGCAACATAAAATGCGAGACCTCTTCTTAAAAAAATTAAGAATTTCAGGGGATGCCTGAGTGG
The DNA here is from genome assembly GCF_009762305.2 of Zalophus californianus. Lineage (NCBI taxonomy): Eukaryota > Metazoa > Chordata > Mammalia > Carnivora > Otariidae > Zalophus > Zalophus californianus. The sequence goes on from NC_045604.1 coordinate 73,718,944, forward strand.
CTCAGTCGTTGGGCGTCTGCCTTCCGCTCAGGTCATGATCCCAGAGTCCTGGGATCGAGCCCTGCATTGTGCTCCCTGCTCAGCGGGGAGCCTGCTTCTCCTCTCCCACTCCTCCTGCGTGTGCTCCCTCTCTCTGTGTCTCTCTCTATCAAGTGAATAAATAAAATCTTTTTAAAAAATTAAGAATTTCAAGGTGGCAACAGCAGAGCATTGAGTGTGGAGCCCTTTGTGACCGTACAGGTTTTACACCAGCAAGGCTGGCCCTGGGTTGGAATACAGGTAAATGGTGGCCAAACTCTTGGCCAAGAAGGGCAATCCTAGTTACCTGTGGGCTCCTCTGCTTTGTGCCAGGTTGTTTTCTTCTTTAGTCAGCATACAGGTGAGTCACTCTCAGGTGAGCCTGCATGTGTTCACACAGAGCTAGAGAGGCCACTGAGGCACAGAGAAGGTACTTCTGGGGCTGCAGGATGGGCCTCTTTACAACACACAGTTCATGAATGACCACAGAAATCATCTGACCATTCTGAGAATAGTTTCAATAGCAGATGGATAATGCCAACGTAGCATTTCATTAGCAGGGCTAGTAAAGACACCACCACAGTTAATATCTCAGTTAGTATTGAGAATCTACTATGTGCAGGTACGTTTCATAAGTTATCTTGTTTAATTTTGTCCTCCCTCTAAAGCTTCAGACTTGAGAGCCTTTCAGTTCCTTAAAGGTGCCATGGAATTCAGGGCTTCCACATGGCTTCTTTCCTCTGTCTGGAACATTCTTCCCTTTTTTCCCTTGCCTGGAAAATTCCTCATTCTTTGGGTCTCAGCTGATCTGACCTTTCCCAACCCTCACGACCAGGGTTGTGCTTCTGAGTTGTGGCTCCTCTTGTGCACAAGGGCCCTATCCATCTAATTGCTATTTCACCAGGACTATAAGAAGCAGGGGTATCTCCCTTGGGCTGCCAGGGGCTCCCAAGGTACTTCAGCTCTTGGTTGCTTTGATGAGTCTGTCTACTCATTTCTGTGCCAAGGTGTTTGCTCAAGTGGGCCACACATGCCGAGAGAGCTCTCCCCTGGAATCACAGCTCTCAAATTATCTCCTTTGCCATCCTGGTAGGAGCCTTCATCTAGAGTCCACAGTTGAACTGACAACTGAATTGTTGGTTTTTCCAAGAGAAGGAAAAATCAACTTAGAGCTGGTAGTTTTTCCTTCCCTCCCTCAGGAATTCCCCGACTCAGGATACCAGAAGTGGAAACCAGCCGCCTGAACCCTTTAATTAGGAAGGCATTGGAAGATGTTTTGAAAAATGTCAGTGCTCGGGTTGCCCATAACCTCATTAATTTTTAAGTTTCATTCACCTTTTTTTTTGTGATAATTCATTTTAGAAGTTCCGGCCGAGTGCTAGGTTTTACTTGAATTTGTGCTGGTTCAAGATGTGAATATACCAGTAAGCCTCTAGGGTGAACAGGGAGAGCACAGAGCCATTGTGCTTTTTTCCTTCCCTCTCTTGACAACTGAAAAGTTGTGCAGCTGTCACTCATTTTCTAGGAAAAAAAACAAACCGGTTGCTGATTGACTTGGCAACACCTAGGAAATATTCTAGTTCCAGTTATAGGCTTCCAATGCAAGTATGGCCTTGGCCAAGGAACCAGCTTCTTTGGCTCCCAGTGCCAAGGGTCTGGCAATAGGACCAGCATTTTATGTTCCTAGAGAAGGTTTTTTTCCACATGATGGTAGTTACTTCATTCTCTATCTAAAAATGTCTCCCCTGTGAATCCTTGAAATTCAGCTTTTTGGAGCTCACTCCCTTGTACCAAGCATTCAGGTTCTCCAGGCACCTCTGGAAACCTTCGGTACTTACTTACTTACTTACTTCCTCTTCTCACTTACTTCCTCTTAGGAAGCTCCAACTGGCTATAAAAAACTCCAAAGAGTGAGCCTACTCCATGTCAGCATCCTCACTAAAAATACTATGAGGTAGATACTGCTTTTCAGTGGGGAGATGGAGGCCCAGAGAGGGCAATTAACTTGCTTATACAATTGGTAAGTGGCAGAGTTGGGTTTTGAACCCAGTCTGTCAAATGCTACTTCTTGAGCTCCCTCCATTATGCCATGTTGACTGATGGGAGTCACATAAGAAGCTGGGGAGATGCCAAGGAAGAGGGAGCTTCATTTGGATTGTGTTGGTTTGGGTTCCTCAAAAAGCAGACTCTCTGATGAGGATTTAGGTGAAGGATTTATTTAGAGTGATCTCATGATGAGAAAGAGGGAAGAGGGATGGGGAAGGAAGGAAGGTGTAAGCTAATGGTGCTCAATCAGTGGAGCTCTGGAGGGGGAGCAGGTGACACAGAACACCCCTAAGAGTTTTCCCAACTGAGGTCCACTTGTTCTCATCTCTCACTGGTTGAGGGCCACTCTAGGGCACTCTCTGCAACTCCCAGTCTGTCCAGGACACAGGCTGAACATTTTCCTGTGGCTGGAGCATTCTCCCAGATGCAGGTGCTTGGCTTAGGGATCTGCCGGTGTTGGAGGGAGCTGTCACCTGAAGCTTCTGGTGACTGCTGAGGTTGCCTGAGGGGTATGGGTTTCAAGCACATCTGCTACAAGGACAAGAGGGAAGAAAGATCTCAGAGTGAAATCAATAATGTCTTTAGAGTATTAGATTCTGGCAAACCCTCCCTAATGGATGCTCCTACAATATTTCAGATCTTATACTAGGAGTAATAACAGTCCTATCTAACATCTTTTAAATGCCTGCTCTGTGCCAAACATCAGCCAAATAGTTACATACGTTATTTCAGTCAATTCTCTTGACCACCCCAAGAGTTAGAGACTATTAATATCTTGATGTTGCAGTTAAGCAGGGTTCCACATACAGAAAGTAGCACAGCAGGGTCTAAAACCTGGATCTGTTTGTTTACTTAACCTCCAGTCCAGTGAGGTTTAAATCAATCTGAAACAAGGAGGTGTTGTTTTCTTTTTTTTTTTACACTTGCTTTTTGACAGAGCCCTGGACAACAAGAAGATCCACACCTTACTCATTTGACCTTGGGTTATAGGAGTTTCCCATTTCTTATTCCAATGAGGTGTTATGGGTTTCATGAGGGTCCTTCTAAAGCAAGGAGGATCATTAAATGAGAAAGGTGGCCACAGTCAGAGAGACCCACATGAGCTCCAACTAGTGACAAATCAGGTCAGACCATTAGATTTGTCATAAACGTATGACAGATGGTAATTCCCTGGTCTCATACCCAACCTCTGGGAGCTATCTGTTTGAATGATGTCACTGCATAATGTTTGAAGCTGCTAATGTGATTATCTTGAATCATTGGAGAACATGAGGCTTGAACAGATTTCATAATAACTTTCTTTACGCTTGCGACTGCATTTTCATCTCAGCTCTGTTCTTGTACAAGGAAAACGTCCCAATTTCTTCTCCTTGGCTGTTGCAATATTAATGCTGATAAGAATTGCTTTGCAAATGGAGGCAACTGACCGATGTGGGTTTGCGTTCCCCACTTCCTTGTTTTTCTTGAGTAAAGAGTAATAAAGTAAATAGCCTACCTTTACAGCAAGGGAAAATAACATCTATTTAGAAGAACTTTAGATGAAAGTATGTTTCCTTTGTATTGGGTAATCTAATTCTGCTGCTCCTGCTAAGCTTTTATCTCCAGTGATTTAATGAGCTGCAGTACATGGTTTTGTAAAACTCTCACCATCATGCACGTTTCTGAACTCCGTTTAAGAGACCAAAGCACAAATGCCATCCTTCAAAGAATTCTGGCCCTCAAAGGAGGCAGGAAGAGGTTGGCCCTTGGTGGTATGGTTTCATGGGGACCTCTCTAAGCAGGAGGTCTTAGCATGGATTCCTTTCCTTTAAATACAACCCCAGGATCTTCTGGGCTCTCCTTGTCCATTCCTGACCTCCACACATGCTCTCTTGTCAAGAAAGGCCATCCCATCGCAATGCATTCCAGTTTTTACGTAATATGAGCCAGGAGGAGTTCTTTAGCTTCTACCCTTAATTCTTTCTGCTGTAACTTCAGTTTATGTTTCTTGCATATTCTCAAGAGCATTGAAGAAATAAAGAACACAGGGTTTTTACAAGTTTAAGTGAACAACATTTCCATCTGTATCCCAGCCCCTCTATCCTCATGGGGTCTATAAAGATCCTTGGAATAACCGGCGATAGGCAACTGACAGATAGATGTGCTTCCCCTGATCACCAGCATTTACAGAGGACTGACGTAGTGCCAGACACTGTGCTAAAGTGCTTTCATGCATGGCTTCATCCAACACGGTGGACACTCTTATGGTACATGCTGTGATCCTCCCCCTTTATAAGGAGGGAAACTGAGGCACAGATTGTTCAGGAATTTACCTACATGTGTATACATTTAGAAAGTGCTAATGCTGAAGGGTGCCTGGGTGGTTCAGTTGGTTAGGTGTCCGACTCTTGATCTCAGCTCAGGTCTTGATCTCAGGGTCGTGGCTTTGGGCCCTGTTTTGGACTCCAAGCTGGGTGTGGAACCTACTTCAAAAAAAAGGACTAATGCTGAGAATCCATGCTCCTAACCTGTGGCAAAATCCCCTCCCTGAACCCCTGTCCCTGTAGGCTGGGTGAAACTACTTCTGAACCCTTTAAAAGAACTACAGATATTTTCAGAGCACACTTAGGTAAACAGGTGGGTCTCAGTCAGAACACTGTGTCTGGTTGGAGTCACCCTTTTCCTTCCCTTATATCCTACCTTCTCTTCTAATTAGGGATGTAGTCCTGCTCTATAGAAGCTGTTCTTTTAAATAATAAAATATAGATGGCTGTGAATATGAGGAAAAGCAGCATGACAGGATCCTGGGCAGTTCGGAATAGTTTCCTATCCGTGCAACCCTGAACTTGGATATGGTTTCCTCCTCTGAGCTTCACTTTATGCATTCATTCCATTTACTGAGCACTTACTACATGCTGGACACTGTTCTACGTGCTAAGGAGATAACAGGGAACAGAATGATAAAAATACTGCTCTGTAGGCCTTCAGCCTCGTCTCAGAGCTTCTGGGTGCACTCCTGCCCACTTTGAGAATCTGGACTCTGCAGGTCACACACAGTCCCAGGGTCACTTCTGCAGAATGTGGAGATGAACCAGCTGTGTTCTCTCTATTCAACACAGCCTAGCCATGGAGAACCAGATCTGCAACAGACCAGTCCTGAGCTCAAGATTGAGAGAGCACTTTCATGAGTTTCTATTTTTTTCCTTTCCTTAGTTATTCAAATATTTGAGTACCTCCTTTGTATCAGATGCTATGAACTATGGATGCCATGAACTGGGAGAAGACACTGCCTGGGGGCAACGACAGCTAATTCCGCTCCCGATCCATCATCCCCTTCTCATCAACCCCCTTGCCCCCCAATTTTTAGTGGGCACATGACTTCTCAGGATCAAGACCACATTCCTTATCTGCGATTATGGGCTGTATTGTGTCTCTCCAAATCCTTAAGTTGAAGCTCTACTCCCAGCATCTCAGTATGTGACTATGTTTTTTTTTTTTTAAAGATTTTATTTATTTATTTGAGAGAGAGAGAGAATGAGAGATAGAAAGCATGAAGGGAAGAGGGTCAGAGGGAGAAGCAGACTCCCTGCCGAGCAGGAAGCCCGATGTGGGACTCGATCCCGGGACTCCAGGATCATGACCTGAGCCGAAGGCAGTCGCTTAACCAACTGAGCCACCCAGGCGCCCCAGTATGTGACTATGTTGGGAGATAGGACCTTTAAGGTTACCGTTAGGATGGACCCTGATCCAATATGACTGGTGTCCTTATAAGAGGAGGAAATTTGGATGCAGAGAGAGACACCAAGGATGCATGTGGAAGAAAGAGGCCAACATGAGCACACATTGAGAAGGTGGCCATCTGCAAGCCAAGGAGAGAGGCCTCAGAATAAAGCAAACCTGCCAGTCCTTGATCTCAGCCCTCCAGAATTATGAGAAATACCTTTCTGTTATTTAATCTACCCCATCTGTGGCACTATGTTATGGCAACCCTAGAAAACAAATATATCTGCCTCCTTTGCAGCCAGACATGGTCATGCAGCTAAGTTCTGGTTGAGGGGATGTGAGCAGGGGAGTGTGTGCACATCCTGGATGGTTTATGTAAAAGGAGGGCATATCCTGATCTTCTCTCTTTGTCCCATTCTTCTCATGGAAGGTAGGCTTGCTCATGATCCATCTTGGCCACATGGCAAGGGTTTTTGGGAATTTGGGGAAGGAGCCCGGCCCTTATGTCACATTGGTCATGGACTGCTTATGCCCAGGCTCTTATGTGAGAGAAAAACTTCTATCATATTTAATTCGCTGCTATTTGGGCCTGTGTGATCTCCTTCAGTGTAAACTGGAGTTCGCAGTAGGTTGGTGAAATGGGAAGCTGCTCACCAGGAAAATTTTCCTTCCCACCTTGAACACAGCAATACAGCTTTTCTCATGGCATGTTTTTAATGGATTAAACAGCAAGTACTGCTGTCCACAGAAGGGGACACATCTATCAAGATAAAGCTTCATAATAAGGCTTTGGCATTACTTGTGGGGGCCTGTTTTTGCAGCTTCAAGGTGTCATGGCATGCACAGTTTACTGGATCAGAGAGACACATATCCACAATTTTAGATAGGTAGTGACCTGTGTCTCATGTAATACAGAGATAAAGATGCCTGGGGTTTGAGAGGAAGGAGATATCAGCCTCACCTAGGGAGGTCAGGGAAGGCTTCCTTGCAGGGGGGACCTTTGAGCCAGTCCTTGAAGGACAGACAGAGTTTGGATGTGCAGAGAATGTGAGGAGGAATTCCAGATGAAGGGAACTGTGTGAGCAAAGACACAAGTGTGAGGAAGGATGGGGTTTTGTATGAGGAGCAGTGAGCAAGTTTAACTGGATAAAACAATGTGTGTGAAGGGGCAAGTCAAAATGAACCACTCTTGTAGGCATTCAGCCTCTTGGAGTGGCTGGGGGTTAGGCTAAGAGGTTTTGAATGCTGGAGGGATAAGCTGGTACTTACTCCAGAAGGGAAAAGGAAGTCTCTGAACATGTTTTAACACAGGAGTGGTAAGAACCAGACTTTAGGAGATGTGATTTATCAGTGCTGTGTGGGAGATTAGGACTTGGCAAACTATAGCCTGCTCTATGAATCCTGCCCACAGCCTGTTTATGTATGTCTGTGAGATAAAAGGGCTTTTACATTTTTTAGAGTTGAATAAAAAAAAAAAGAAGAATGATATTTTGTGACATGTGGAAATTATATGAAATTTAAATTTTGGTGCCCATAAGTGAAGTTTTGAATTCTGCCAGTAAAAAATTTATGGAAATGTGTTTTCTTTCTTGTTACATAAGCACCAATGTAATATACTCAGTTTTGCCTCTTGGCCCACAAAACCTAAAATATTTACTATCTGGCCTTTACAGAAGAAGTTTACAAATTCTTGGAATAGATGACAGGGCAGAGAGCCCAGTCGGGAATTACAGAGGGGTGGCCATTCTGAGAGACCCAGTGGTCCCCAATCTGTGTCCTGTGGTAAAAACAGATTTTAAATTGGAAAAGAGGATTTTGTAGTGTATGTGTCTTCTGAATGTTCAGTTACATAGAATTAAACAGATCTTATTACAGGACTTCTCAGAGCCTTTACCATGTTAATGTTCATCGTGACTCTTTGAGAAGAGCATACAGCATGCAGTTTTTCCCAAAGTTAATTGACCATGGAATCCCCTTTCCAGCGACTAGTGTTTTGGGGAACACAGTTTGGGAAATGTTGGTCTAGGGAGAGGCCACAGGTATGGAGAAAAGGGTGTGGATGTGGCCATCGAATCTCTAGGACACAGGGGAGGAGCAAGAGTCAAGAAGGACCCCAAGGCTTCCAGCCTGAGATTCTGGGGCTGCTGACAGTGACAGTGATGGGGCAGGGATGGGGGTTTCTCCATGTTGCAGAAACACATTTTCAGTAGGACCGGGATGTAGATACTGGCTGCGTTTCCCAGGGGAGGGTGGGTGGGGAGAGGGAGGGGAGGGAAGCGGTTGGGGAGAGGGAGGGGAGGACTGTGTGAGGCATGTATGTGGAGACCCCTCCCATGGTCCTTATCTGTAAAATGGGCTAACAAGAGTTCCCAACATTCAGTGTTGTGAGGGCTAAAAATAAGAACACATGTAAAGTGCTTAGCATATAGAGCCAGACGAATACTAGTAAGGATACAAATAATAATAACACTGATACTATAATATCCACTATGTATTAAGAACCAGTCATATGTCAGGCACTGTGCCAGGGATCAGCAAACTTTTCCTGTACAGGGCCAGATAGTAAATACCTTCAGCTTTGCAGGCCATATGGTCTCAGCTACTCAAGTCTGTCATAGTAATGCCGTGGCAGTCGCAGACAATCTGTAAACTGAGGGGCATGGCGGTTCTAAAGCCTTATTTGCAAAAACAAGCAGAATTTGGTCTGCCAGCTGTAGTTTCACACCCCTGCATTATGCTAAGCAGTTCAATGTACTGGGGTTGGACTCACTCAAAGCCCACAACTGCCCTTTGGGGTGGAACTTCCTCTACTGGCCAGGGAACTTGTCCAGGTTCAGAGATGGCCAGGAGCGGTGATAGCTTGGCGGCAGCCCAGGCAAGTTGACTCCAAGAGCACTGTCTTTTGTTGTTGTTGTTGTTGATTTGTTTATTTTTTGCATGTTGTAACAATATCAATTTATCATTTTCCCAACACTACCAGCTTATAATACACTCTATTGTCTATTTCATCAAGAGCATACTCTTAACTCACATATTTATTACTCTTGCTCAAAATCTTACCTGCTACTGTTTTGTTGCTGCTGTTATTTCCGGCAGGTGGTTGTAAGTTTAGGCAGGAGCTTAGGTGAGGGGATCATGGGGTTGGGAGTTACCTGCATGGCTGTATTCTTGGCTGCATTTCCCAGGGGAGGGTGCATAGAGGATGCGGCACCTTCACTGATGAAAATGCTGGGAGAAGAATCAGGGCTGGAGACCAGGGATGAACGGGCAGGATGTTGGTAGGAGAGTTGGCAATGCCAAGGGTGGAAGGGGGGGAGGCATTTTAAGAAAGAAGGGATGGTCCACAGACTAAATGTTGCAGAAACACATTTTCAGTAGGATTGGGATCTCTAAGATGCTAGTGAATTTGCTAATTGGGGTCTCCAGTTGTAGCAGATGGTGCAGGCACCCCACTCTCATCCTCTTGGTACTTACCATTCTGGCCCATTCTAGTGGGATTCTTCGGCAGCACCCAAGACTTCTTCTTCCCAAGCACAAGATAGACAGGAAGTGCCAGGGATAATACCCGCAGAGCAACTCTCAGCCAGTGGTGTTGTGTCTTGTCAGGGGGACCAGGTAACTCTGAGACATGTTCTGCATGATCTCCCTGAGTTCCCCCACTTGAGTCCCAGTTGCCTACATTGGTAGCCTGCTTGATGACATACCTGTACTGGCTTCTTTCCCTTCCCTGCCTCCCTTCTCCACTCTGGGATCACTTGTATATTTGTCTCACAGTCGGCTTCTGGAGGAACCTATAATCATCTAGAGAACAACATCAGGAAAGAGGCTGGGAGTCCATCACTCAATCATGCAGTTGTAATTCTTTTTTTTTAAAGATTTTATTTATTTGAAAAGAACAAGAAGAAATGGGAAAAAAAGATTTTGTTTATTTGAGAGAGAGAGCAGAGAGAGAGAGAAAGCATGCACACATGAGTGGGGGGAGGGGCAGAAGGAGAGGGAGAAGCAGACTCCCCACTGAGCAGGGAGCCTGGGCTCAATCCCAGGACCCCTGGGATCATGACTGAACCTAAGGCAGACACTTAAGTGACTGAGCCACCCAGGTGCCCCATACTGTCGTAAATATTGACTGAGCAACTGTTGTGTCTGTCAATCATAGGGATAGACCCTGGGGATACAAGAGTGAATAAGTGTCATGATGCCTACATTCACCAATCCCATGGGACCCACAGACTGGTGGGTGTGTTGGAGACATACTCATAAAACCCATGAAATAGCTGCAAGGAGTAGAGTAAATGCCTAAAGAAAGCTGCAGAGCGCAGGGGTGGGGGTGAAGGTCATGAAGGCTTCCCTGGGATGGATTCCCAAGACTGAGACCTGAAGGATGAGAAGGAGACAGTCAGGCAAAGTGCAAGGGGAAGAGCATTTGAGCTGAGGGAGCAGAAAGCACAAAGGTGCTAAGGCCAGAGGGAGCTTAGTGAGAAGAAGGAATAGGGAGAAAGCCAGTGTGGACTAGAGAGAGGGAGAAGGAAAGGGAGGGAGAAGGAAAGACAAGGAGCCAGGAGAGAAAGCAGGGAAGGAGAGGGAGGCAGGCAGGGAGGTGGGGAGGGAGGGAGACCCTGGGACTGAATCCTAACAGAGAGGGGGCTGTTGATGGTAGGGCCTCTCCAGTCCTAGTCTGAGTCTCTGGTGAGGTTTGCACCCCTGGGGAGGACTTAGCACTCATCAGAGGGAGTGCAGGATGGACCTTCTGTCTCCCAACTTGTCAACAAGTGCTCCTAACTCTGACTCTTAGCAGCCAAGGAAAATAAATATGCAAAAGAGACTTTTGAAACATCCAGGGAACATTTTAAATGCAAGTTTAAAACACAATAACAGGGTCAACATGCTTTCTTTTGAGAACAGTTTTCCATTTGGAACATTTTCTTATTTCTCACTAGTAGGAACCCATTCAGGCAATTTCCCTTTCTCTCATTCTTTCTTTCTTTCTTTCTTTCTTTCTTTCTTTTTTTTTTTTAAAGATTGATTTTAAAGCACAATCACCTTTACATTTTTTTTCTATAGTCTTCCATGGTGAGAGCAAGACAACAGCACAGTGTCACGTTGCCTGCCAATTTAAGGGGGGAGAAAACTAAAAATCTAAAAGAAAAAAAAGGGAGTAGACAAGAGACAAGGAGCATACTGTTGCTAAAGTTGCATGCATTTTCTGGAATATCCAGCCGTAGTTTCTAATAGGGAAGTAGGGTGACCAGCTGTCCTTTTTGCCTGATACTAAGGGAGTCCGTGGGACTCCCAGAGTTTAAGCTGGGGAAGTCCTTGGCCTGAGGGGACTAGCTAGTCACTCCAGTCAAAACAGCACAATGGAATGCATCAGAAATGTGCTGTCTGGATCACCCAGGTGGACCCTCACTTTCCAACACCTGCATCCACACTTGCAGCCTTTATTTTGATCCCACTCAGAAGCAGGAGATAGCACCTCTTCTAAATCCCCAGAAAAAGCCATAGTTAACCATGTTAAAGGTATCCTACAGCAAAGAACTTAAAACAATTAATATTAAATATTTACGTTCTCTGAGTAGCCTCCACCAATCCTCCACCAGGGTGACCCACTGTCTTATTTGTGCCAGAGAATGCCGTTTTTCCGGACAAGGTATTTTCACTACTGAAACCAAGATAGCCCTGGATAAACTGGGATAGTTGGTCACCCTCTAGGGAAGGAAAAGTTTCCAGATCCTGTTCCTGCCACCAATGAGCTGGGTTATTTGCATCAGATTGTGCTTCCAGAGTCTCAGTTTTGTCGTCCGTAAAATGGGAGATAATGGTAATGTCTGTGTCATCCTTACCAAGTGTTTAGCGTGGTGCTGGGCATGCAGTAAGTGCTCAATAAATGTTGCTATTGTAATTGTGGATTAGGCAGAACAGAGATTTCAGGGGCTTAACAAGACCTTTCCCCCTTTGAAAATCTCTCCCTTACTCTGCTGCCTACAGTTTGTCAATAATTTCTTTAACTAAAGACTTCAGCTTTTCTACCAAAGTACCTCAGTGGCAGGGGAGGGTGGCTTCATGTCATGAGGGGCCACGGCTGGAGGAGGGTCATGGAGGATTAGTCTGACTATAGGGGCAAGATTTATTTGAAGTCTCCAGTGTAATCATAAAGCCCAGGTAAATTTCACACTCAGTTCTGATTTTCTGTCAGTTTTTTAAAAGTAAGCTCTATGCCCAACATGGGTCTTAAACTCATGACCCTGAGCTCAAGAGTTGCATGCTCTACTGACTGAGCCAGTGGGGTACCCTTAATTTCTGTCAATTTTTAAAAAATATAAAGCAGTGTTTATAACTTTTTCCTAGTTGTTGTTTAGCTTTCCACATCCAGAAATCTCAGTGAAACATTGAGGAAGATCTGCATTATTTATTCTGTGAGTTATACTTGGACTCTATAGGTTGAGAAGTCTGGCTCTGATGGAAAGAGAATCATCTCTGAATGAGACAGTCATTCACACCTTAGTCTAAACAAGCACAGGTATTAGAGAAGCTGCAGAAATTAGCAGAAAGCACAGTGGCCTGGGAGTCAGGAGTCAGGAGACCAAAGCCCTCCCCTAGATTCTGCTACTTATTCTGCTACTTATATTCTATAATATAATACTTATATTAAGTGAATAACTTCTGCTCTCTGAGCTCTAGCTACCAAATCTGGAAAACAAATCGGATCAGATGAATGAATGGTTTATAAACTATTCTAGAGGACCACAGGGATCTCGGGGGAAGATGAAGCTATACATTTTCCCCTCCAACCACCCAGCTCTGTTCAATCAGAGCCATCCCTTTTATCTGTTTTGTAAATTAGGGGATTCTGAGTAAGATTTCCGTGTTCTGCTAACCAAGTCATAGAACTGCTGTACTGGGCTGTCTTTCATTTCTTTGCTGGCTGGAGGAAGCTCCTTTCCTTTGCCTCTTCCCTGGAGAATGAGCACTTGGGGCTTTGGAGGAGGGAGAAATTACCACAGAGCAGGTGCCCTTGTTTGCTGTGAACCTGTGGGCCTGGGCATGGCCTCACACTGGGCAGTTTGAGGGCAGTGGTGGGGAGGGAAAAGGCACAGCTACCAGCTGCGACAGGAAGCCAGTGACTAACGATGTGCTTCCCAATTTTGAGAGGGTTAAGGACAATTATTTATTTTGAGTGTGCCCCAGATTGTCGTCATCCTTCCCGTCCTTGGCAGAGACTCTGATGAGACCATCCTTCTCCTGGCTCTGCTCCCTGGCTGCTCCACTTCCCAAGTCTGACATGCTCGGAGTTTGGCTCCCTCTGCACATCCAGTTTACTTCCAGTGGGGGGGGGGGGGAATGGGAACAACCTAAATGCCCACCAGTGGGGGGATGGTTCCACACACGATGGTACATCCATCCAAAGGAGCTGTTAACAGAGATGTTAAAAAGAATGAGGGATACATCTGTGTGACTAGTATTAAGATATCCCCATGGTTTGGTTCAACTGTAAAGCAAGTTGCAGAAGCAAGGCCCAGTGCAGTCATCTTCAGGCTAATAGTGTACCTATATTTTTGGGGTTCATATGTAGGTAAGTGCTTAGCAGAGGGTCTGGAATTCTTCACACCAAGCTGCTAATAGGGCTTACCTTACGAGGGAAATGGGAGCAACAGGAATGACTAATACCTAATGTGTGCCAGGATCTGAGCTAAGCATTTCTCAGGCATTGCATTGTCACATTTAATCCTCAAACAAGTCTTTGAGGTGTAGATGAGGAAACTGAGTCACAGAGAGGTTAAGGTATTCCAGGACACTGAGCTAGTAAGGAGTGTTGCTGGGTAGTCTGGGTCCAGAGTCTCCGCTTTGAACACGCTATGGCTTCTCTGATGAAAAGGACTTTTGCTTTGTACTCTATATACTTCCATATAATTTGAATATTTTATACTGAGGTTGCACTCATGCATTATTTATATAATTTAAAAAATAGGAAATACTAGAGAGACAGAGTGTGCTTTGTGATGTCACCATCCTATGTCCCCAGAGCAGTTAATATGAGGAGGACATACTCAGGATTTGAGGTTTGGCAGCAGAGTTCTGGGTTCTTCTGTCAGAGACAGAAAGCATGGTTTGAACTTTGCAAATATCCCTGGGAGAGGCAGCACATGCCATGAGTCATTCACACTCTAGCGTGAAATAGATAAGCCATGGAGAGAGGCAGAGGATGCTGCAGGAGGAACAGTGGCTGAGGAATCAGAAGAGCTAGCTTGGGGGTAGTGGCTCTTCCCCTTTTGACAGCTGGTTTTCATCCATATTGAGAGACACCTCCAAAGAGGCAGAGCAGACCTGCCACCCTTGGGGATGTTTGGTATTGACAAAGTTCCTCCCTGAGATCTTTGCCACATCCATGTGTGTTATGACTCAGAGTCTGAATTTTACTCTAACGAATTCCTCTGTAGGCTACAAACAGTGATGACAATGCAAACAATTAATCTTTATTTAGTGTTTACTTTGGGGCCAGGCACTGTCCTTAGCATATTGCTTCTCGGACTCTAATACGTCCATGAATCACTTGGGGATCTGGCTAACATGCAGATTTGGACTCAGTTGGTCTGGCATGTGGCCTGAGATTTTGCATCTCTAGCAAGATGCTGAAGGTACCAGTTTGTGGACCACACTGTGAGTATGGAGAATGAAGAGGTCAAGACATATGCTGCCAGGGTTTGAAGCCCACTCCTCCTCCAGCAGCAAAATCTGTCATGTTACTTATTTCATAGGGTGTTATGAATATTGAATCAAATAATATACATACAGGCTCTTGGCACAATGCTTGGTGCATTATGAGAGTTTGGTAAATGGTAGCTGTTATTATTATTCTTATCTCATCAAAATCTTCCACAACCCTAAGAGGTAGATCCTATGATTCCCCCCCTTATTTGAGGCTTGGAGAGCCCCCTTAGGCTCATGCAAGTAGAAGGCAGCCTGGCTAACTTCAGAGCAGGGCTTCTTAACCTCAGTGCTATTGATGCTTGGGCCCAATCATTCTTTGTAGTGGGGACCATCCTGTGCCCTTAGGAGATTTGGCAGCATCCCTGGTCTCTACCCAGTAGATCCAGTAGCATCCCTATCGCTCCCGGTTGTGACAACCAGAAATGTCTCTGACATTGCCAAATGCCCCTGGAGTGACAAAATCCACCCCCCCGCCCCCGAGTTGAGAAAACCTGCTCTGGACTGAATGTGTTCCTGCAAAGGTTCAGGCTGTTCTCCAAGGAGTCTTGGACATGCAATGTTGTCAGTCAGGCCATCTAAGTGTTAACTGAGACGCAAATGGTATTTGAAAGAATCGTTTCTAATGCAGTGACCAAAGGAGTCACATCTTTTTTTCTCCCCGCCCCCTTTTTAATGCTTGAATGGTTCTAATTCAGCTGTTATTCAACCATTATTCAGCTCTTTGAAAAATTTTGGGTCTGATATTATATATTATCCCTTGTTTGAGTTTGGTGCTGTGAAATCATGCCATTTTCATCTTTTTTTTCTTTTCATAAAAAAAAGAGATGTTGCCAACACCGTCTTTAAGTATGCTTTTATTTGCCTTCTGGTATCTACATATAACAGAGCTTCTGGAAAGTGGAATTTATGATTTGCAATCTGTGGCCATTTCTATAGTGTTCTGATTTGCAAACAGGATTCACCTCCTAGTCTGTATTTTTCTTGTATGCTTCCTTATGTTTGACTAATTTAAGGTTCTAATAGATGCGCTTGTAAAAAGTTGCCTTATTTATCACTGAAGCTGTCTGAGCAGCTTCAGTGAAATTGTGCTGACCTCATTTAATTATTTGTAAAACCTGTGTTCTGATTCAGTTGGCAAGGTTTTGGGTGTCTTTTTATGTTTAAGGAAATTAAAGAGCAAACATCAGATAATTTATTGAGTGCTTATGATGTGCCTCTGTGGTTTATTTCTCTGAATCCTTTAAACATTTCTTAGAGGTATTTTATGTCCATTTTTTGGGTTAGAAAACCCAAATCTTAAGTCTCCATTTAAGGTCACACAGAGAGTAAGAGGTGGGGGTGGGATTTGAGGCCAAAGACCCCAGGGTTCATGCTCTTTCCTGCTTTACTGGGCTGCATTTAGTGATCAAGAATGGACTGGAATTAATGCCTTCTTTGACCACATGCTGTAAAGCAACCAGCCCCAACTGTCTGTTTGATGCCATGGTTTCCAGATGCAGTACAGTCCGTAATCTGGATGTTCCATCTGCCTAATTTCACACTCCAAATGCTGAGAAATCGTTGGATTTCCAAAGCTATGGAGACGCAGCCAAGTCTCCATTCATTCTTAGGGAGTGAATTCTTATGGAAAGATTACAAGGCAACCTTGAGGGCCTGGCAGAATCTGAAACCCGTGGATGTATAAGTGGCACCAGTCTGCATGGATGTGAATCTTTCTCAAGTGGGCTCAGGAGCTGGGTGTGGGGGGGTGGTGGCCTGTAGGTAAAAGTGGACTGCATTCATTCTTTCAGGATGTAGGTCTGCCAGGGGGGTGAGAGGGAAGAAAAAGGTGCTCAGGCTGGAAGATGATGGCCATTCAGACCTGAGCCATCCTGCCTCCTTGCCAGACCTCCACCAGATCTCTTCAAACCCAGGGCAGCAGAATGCTAGCACAGGAGCTTCAGACCAGTTAGGCCCAGTCAGCTGGCACTGATTAAGCACCAACTGTGTGTACGTTGTGAAAAACATTAGAATGGTCAAAGACATAGAACAGGTGGACACTATGATTATTTGAAGCAAGATTCTTAAATTTTCTGAGCCTCACTTTTTTTTATCTGTGAAATGGGGTAAGATTGCATACTCAGTCCTCGGGATCAACTGAGCTTGTGTTCAGGAAAACACTTTGAAAATTCCAAATTGAATTTCATTGCAACACATGTTTGCAGGATATTTTAGATAATGAGTCAGACCTTGGGGGGAGGAGTTAGACAGGATTGGGGTTAGGGAACTCTAGTCAAGGTCTAGAGATTGTGCTAGTCAGAGCTTCTTGGGTTATAGATGACAGAACTCTAACACCCTAACTCTAACCACCACCCCCTCCTCCCCAGGTGAGAAGACTTAGTTGAAAAGGAAATTTATTGGTTCACGTAGTTGAGAAGTCTAAGAATAGAACTACTTCAGGTAGGGCTCACACTAGCAGCTTGACTAATGTCATTGGGACTTATGTTTATTCTCCCTTTCCCCCTTTTCCTGGTTTCCACTCTCCTCTATGCTGGCTTTGCTCTCAAGAGTGCCTTTCCCCTGGATGGACTGTGGCATCAGACTTTTAATCTCCTGGCTGTACATCCTGTAGGAAGCTAGTATATGTGTCCAGGCCAATCCATCGGGAGTCTTGGGATTCAGTCTTACTGGTTTTGATTGGGTCATATGATCACCCTTCAGCAATCCCTGTAGCCAGGGGTGGTGTATTCCTCTGATTAGACACATACAGGTCACAGGCTCATTCCAGGGATTGGGGTGGAATAAATTCACCCCCTGTAAGGACAAGAGTTGTGAAGGAAGGTCAGGGCTTGTGCCAGAAGAGGGAAGGGTGTCTGTTCACAACAGTGGATACAACGAAAATCTGGCAAATGCCAACTGCTAGAGGTTCTTCCAAATTTGAAAGGAAGCATAAAGCTTGGGGCAGTACCTCTGTCCTGGGTAGAGGTGTTCGGAGAGAGCTCCCAGAAGAAATGAATTTTAAGTTGAGTTTTGAAGGAAGCAATGAATTTTAAGTTGGGTTTTGAAGGATGAATATGAGTTTATCAGGAAAGGGATTGGCCAAGCAAAGGGACAATTAAGGAAGGGCAGACTGAGTGTCTAGAATCAGAGTGAATTTGAAGCCTGTACCCCAGCTCACTGAGGATCATCTGGGCATAGAATCAGAATGAATTTGAATTTGACCTGGGAGTGATGAGGAGGCATTCTAGGTTTCTGAGCAGAAGAAGGACCCGGTAAAAATGAGGTTTTATGAAAATATGGGGAGAAGAGAAGATGGATCATAGGGAAGTAGCTTTTGGAGGTTCCCAGGAGTTGGGTTTCTTGGCTCCCACCTAAAAGGCATGATTTAGAGGCCTCAGGGTCAGCCACTCACTAGCTGTGTGACCTTGAGCAAGATATGTACTACTCAATCCCTCAGCACCTTGATGTCCTCATCTATAAATATGTATATTCATCATACCTATCCCACTGCATTGGGTGATTGTGAGGATTAAATGGATTAGTAAGTATAAAAAAACACTTAGAATAGTGCCTGGCTCATAACATGGCCTATATAACTGTTGGTCAGATTAAAACAAAACCATTACTGCAATCTTTCCCAAATAGTGTTTTGAGGAAAACCATTTCCGTGAGAGAACAGAACAGTCAAAAGTGTTTTGATAAATTCCGGGTTCCGTTGTAATAATAATTAGAGCAAAATGTGTTAATTGTTTACCATATGCTAGGTGCTGCACTTTACCTGCCTTTTCCCCCCTCTAATTTTATTCTTACAAATACCCTGCATAGTTATACAATAGGAAGTGACAAGGCTAGAATCAAAAGCAAGGCATGGCTCACTCTGGATATCGAGCTTCAATGATTGCTTTTCTGCAGACCTTCGCAGAGCCTTTATATCTACATGTGCTGAAAATTTCCAATTTCCCAGTGAAGAGGATATACAATATTTCCAAAAATATTGAATTAAAACCTCCCTGACCCCTAGTGCATCTTATGGGGTTTGAACACCAGCCTCTGAGCAGAGTGTGCTTCGACTACAACAATGATAATTAGTAATGAGAAGGTCTTCATCAGTAGAGTAACATGGACGGAGATAATTTAGAGGACTTTCCTCTCAACAAGCTACACTGCTTTTCCCCTCTTAAATTACCCAGGTCAGCTGCCTAACGGACTTGCAGTGTCCTTTATAAGCCAAAGTGACATGGATGTGACAACTTGCTGGAAGGTTCTTCACCACCACATCCCATTATCTGTGCAGTTGCAGCTTCTCTCTGTGTTTTGGGTCCCCTGCTCAGGGAAAGAGGTGAGTACCATCCCATGTAATGGGCTATTTGTTAGGGCCACCCTTGACCCTGCACTTCAGCAGTGACCTTGTCTGTTTTCTGTGAATCCCTCAATCAGCACCACTATTGAAATTGTCAAGAGGCAAGCCTGACTGATATAATGCTGGATTGATTGGCCTCCTCCTCTACTCGGGAGACAAGTGTGTGGATAGATCCATGTTAGAGTAAAAATGCTGAACCATATTTTTGCACATCTAAACCCACAGATGCAAAGAGAGGAGGAAATGAATGCCTCTTTTAAGCTTCTGCCAACAGTTCACGTTGCCTAGGGGAGGTACTGTGTTTGCCAAGACGGAATAATTTATAGATCTCATTTTGAACTTTGAAAGTCTGCAACTTTTTTGGGGGTGTATGTAGAAAGTGGTTTACTCTATCTAGGTTTATTAATAATCACCAGCTAAGAAGTCAAAGCTAACAACAGGAAAATTAAATAGGAATTAAAATTAGCATTGTGATGTTCAAGGTGTTGAGACAAGAATTAGGTTCTGGAAGCCTGAGGGGGCTAGGCCTGTCTTCCTCCTTCACTGAAAGACCTGGGATGGGGTGGGGGGGATGGGGAACGGTCATGAGCGCATTTGCATCATGAGGGCTCATGGGCACGGGAAAATGGGCTCAGACACTTAACACTTCCTGCCTCACTGCTCAGCTGGCCAACTGGCTTTTCCTGATGCCCCCCAGCATATAAGATGAACTCTCTAGCTTCACACATGTGACTCCCCCGAAATTACCTCTCCTGTCCTTCCTTCCCACTTTGCCCATTTGGATGTTGACCAACTGACTATCTCCTTGTTACCCCCACTGGACTCTTACGTGATTTTTGCCTTTGTTTATGATGTTCCTCCAGCCTGGATATTCTCTTACCTTGACCAGCTGCAGACTCCTACACATTTTCCTTTTTCCCTGGGGCAGAGCTGATGCCTCTGCAGCCCAACTGTCATTTTATAGAAAGCAAGCACCACATTGTATTGCAATCTAGGTTTGAACTATCTTCCCACAAGGCCATGGACTCTTGGGGTCCAAGGACTGTGGTAGGTTTCTGTTTGCGTATGCATCATCTAAGACTCTGCAAGCTCTTCATTCATGCATGTTGAGGAATAAATGAGTAAGTTAATACTTTCATCCTCAGAATCTGTTAGGAAGTTTATTTTGCTGTGAGCGACAGAACCACCCCCAGGCCTCTATAGAAATTCAAACGCACAAACTTTTATTTTACCACATATAAGTAGATCCAAGGCAGGCCCTGGAATGGTGACTCCATAAACTCATCACAGACCCAGTCTCCTTTCAGCTATCCATTCTGTCATGCCTATGAGGTGGTATTTTCCTGGCCTGCTATGGGTGCTGCAGCTCCAGCCATTACATCTGATTTTATTTTTATTTATTTATTTATTTATTTTTAAATATTGTATTTATTTATTTGAGAGAGGGAGAGAGCACAAGCAACGGGAGTGGTGGGCAGAGGGAGAGGGAGAAGCAGGCTCCCCACAGAGCAGGGAGCTCGATGTGGGGCTTGATCCCAGGACCCCGGGATCATGACCTGAGCTGAAGGCAGACGCATAGCCAACTGAGCCACCCAGGTGCCCCTACATCTGATTTTATTTATTTTTTTTAAAAGATTTTATTTATTTATTCATGAGAGACAGAGGGAGACAGAGGGAGAGAGAGAGAGAGAGAGAAGCAGAGGGAGAAGCAGGCTCCCAAGGAGCAGGGAGCCCGATGTGGGACTCGATCCCAGGACCCTGGGATCATGACCTGAGCCGAAGGCAGACGCTTAACCATCTGAGCCACCCAGGCGCCCTACATCTGATTTTAGACAGTAGAATTGGAAAGGTGAAAATTGCACAAACAACTTGTTTAAATCTCACTGGCCGATACATAATCTCATAGCCGCACCTAGCTGCAGGAGAGGCCGGAGTTCTAGGAGTCCGTGAGTAGAAGTCTGACATGGCAGGTAGAATAATGGCCCCTGAAGATATCCATGTCCTAATTAGTGCAACCTGTGAATATGCTATGTTGCATGGAGAAGGGGCATTAAGTTTGCAGAAGGAATTGAAGTTCTTAATTGACTTGAAATGAGATTATCCTGGATTATTTGAGGGGGCTCAATGTAATCCCAACGGTCCTTAAATATGGAAGAAGGAAACAGGACAATTGGAGTTGGGAGTGACAGACACAATGTGAGAAGGACACTGCTGGGCACTGCTGGCTTTGGAGACAGAAGAAGGGTCCGCAAACCAAAGAATTCAGATCTAAAAGCTGAAAAAGGTTAAGGAAACGGATTCTTACCCAGAATCACCAGAAATGAACCAGGCCTGCCAACACCTTGATTTTAGCCCGGTGAGAACCATTTCAGACATCTGACCTCCAGAAATGTAAGATAGTAAATTCAGGTTTGAAGCCATGAAGTTTGTGTTAATTTGTCACAACAGCGGTAGCATAGGGACCTAGTGGTTCTGCTGGTTTCCTTCTTTACAGAATGTCTCTTAGAAGATGCTTAGTTTGGACAGAGGCTGGGGCGGGGTGGGTGGGTCTTTTTATGGGAAACTTAAAGTGATGGTCAATGTCAGAGATTGGCAATCTTTTTCTTTAAGAAGGCTGATAGCAACTATTTTGGGCTTTGTGGGCCAGTAGGCAAAATCAAGCATGTTGTGTAGGTACTTGCATAGCCAGTTAAAATGCAGTCATTTAAACACCTAAAAACCCTTTTTAGCTGGTGGGCTGTACAAAAACAGGCAATGGACTGGATTTGGCCCGTGGGCCTCATTTGCTGGCCCCTGATGTATACTGTCACCCTGAGGAGTGTTTCTTTTTATTTTTGAATAATAAAGGTAAGGCATGGTTTTTGTAAAAATTCCAAAGAATGAAGCACGAAAGAGGAAAAACCATGAAAATCCTCTCTCACAGCTCTCCCTCCTCACATTTTACCTGTGTACTGTACAGGGCTTCTCGGCCTTGGCCCTGTTGACATTTTGGGCTGGATCTGTCCTTGTTTTCTTTTGTTGTGGGGCTGTCCTGTGCACTGCAGGATGCGTAGTAGCATCCCTCGCCTGCACCCATTCAGTGCCAGCAGCCCTGCCTCCCCCACCCCCTGGGTTGTGACAACTCCGACTGTCTTCACACATTGCCACATGTCCAGCTGAAAACTGTTGTGCTCCCTCAAAAGTTGGGGGAAATCATTTTGGGTATTTCTCTCTTTCTTACTATATTTATTTATAATATCCCCCCCATCTTTCTCTCCTTTGCTCCTTCTCCTCTCCTTCTTTCTTAAAATAGCATCGTATATCATACATTTTTATTCTACAACTTACTTTAAAAACCCTTTTATTAAAGTATGACATGTATACATGAAAGTGTGCAAATAACAAGGGGAATGGTTATGAATTTTAATAAACTATTTCACGGCTATGAACTGGCACCCAGGTTTAAAAGAAATTAACCCTCATCAACTTTTTATTTAACAATGTATTTTTATGAGTTGTATATATGGTGTCATTTATATAATATCTTATAAAATACAATACATAGAATATTTAAAAATGATATGTGAATATACAAATATGTATTTTATATATCATTTTAAAATTTAACAAAATAGTGGATATGTTTCTGTATTAGCACATATAATCCTTCCTCATTTTTGCTTGAAGGTGGCTGGGATGGGGCCCCACTCCTGCATCCCCAAGGATGACTGGCACCTCAGCCAGTTACCATACAGCATTCCCCAGACCAAATGATTTGTTATAGAATGGACACATGACTCAAACAAAGCCATGGAGTCGGGAAAGAAGTGCTTACTCTTTTCTTCCCTGGACTTCAAGGAGAGTACATGTGATGCTGGAGCAGAGGCAGTCATCTTGTCACTATAAGGGGAGGCTAGAGCCCACTTGGAGGGAGCAGAGCCTATGCATGAAGAGAAGAGTGGATCCTGGTGGCACCTTTGAGGCCTCATTAAGCTGTACCTGAAGTTAGACTTGCCGTGGGGCATTCAAGCCAGCATTCTGGCTGGTGAGAAGCTCAGATGACTGGTCCCATTTTTTAGCCCCTTATACTATCCCAATTAGACTGCAGGAATGTTTCCTAGATACAAAACCAAATATACATACTTTTTTTTTTTACCCCTTAGGAAAGCCAATTTACATGAAGTTTTAAAGAAGCTTGGTGCATTCATTTTCTATTGCTGCTTTAAAAAATTATCACAAACTTAGTAGCTTGAAACAATACAAATTCATTCACTTATAGTTCTGGAGGTCAAAAGTCCACAGTGGGTGTTATGGGGCTAAAATCAAGGCATTTGCAGGGCTGTATTCCTTTCTAGAGGCTCTAAGGGGCTGCTATAAAAATACAGTAATACAGTGGCCCTCCTTTTTCCACGGGGGATATGTTCCAAGACCCCCAATGGATGCCTGAAATTGCAGATAGTACTGAATCCTATATATACTATGCTTTTTCATATCTTTACACATACCTATAATAAAGTCATTCATAAATTAGGCTCAGTAAGAGATTAACAACAACTAATAATAAAATAGAACAAATATAACAATATACCAGTTAAAAGTTAGGTGAATGAGGTCTCTCAAAATATCTGGTTGTCTTGTATTCACCCTCCTTCTTGTGATGATGTAAGATGGTAAAATGCCTATGTGAGGAGATGAGGTGAGGTGAATGACGTAGGCATTGTGACGTAGCATTGGGCTACCACTAACCTTCACCTTCTAATGATGTGTCAGAAGGAGGATCATTTGCTTCCAGCCCATGGTTGACCATGGTATCTGAAAACTCAGAAAGTGAAACTGTGGATAAGGGGGGACAAGTGTATCCTGTGACAGGGGTGGCAGCTTTAATGATGTCTGAATTGCCTCTGGGGTCATCCTTCCATTGTCTTGTCATCCCCTGGCTTCTGTTGAGACAACTGCTCTGTATGAATCTTCTCACCAAAGGGGCACTTGCCGCACCCTTGGTGCTGTCTCCGAGCGTGTTTTCCCATTCTTTTCTATGTGGATAGGCTGAGAATTTTCCAAATCTTTAAGTTCTGGTTCCTTTTTGCTTAAACATTCCATCTTCACATCATTTCTTTCTTCTCACATTTTAATATAGGCAGTCAGGAGGGACCAGACCACTACTTTAGCACTTTGCTTAGAGACTTCCTCAGCCAAATACCGATTTCATCCCTTGGAAGTTCTACCTTTCACAAAACGCTAGGACGTGAACGCAATTCAGCCAGGTTGTTTGCCACTTTGTAACAAGGATGGTCTTTCCTCCATTTTCCAGTAACATGCTCCTCATTTCCGCCTGAGCCCTTATCAGAATGGCCTCTACCACCCATATTTCTACCAACATTCTGTTCCAGATCACATGGGTATTCCTTAGGAAGACTGAGGCTTTCTCCAAAACCCTCCTTTTTTTTTTGAGTTAGGTTTTTTCCCAGAATTTACCTGAATGGTCTGTTCACAACAATGAAAGCATGTACCTCAAAACCCTCCAAAGCACTTCCACATTTTCAGGTGTTTGTACAGCAGCACCCCCACTTCTCAGTACTGTTTTCTGTCTTAGTCCATTCAGGCTATTATAACAAAATATCATTGACTGGGTGGTTTATAAGCACATTCATTTCTTACAGTTCTGGAGGCTGGGAAGTCCAAGATTAAGTTACTGGCAGATTCAGTGTCTGGTGAGAGCCCATGTCCTGGCTTACAGATGGCTGTGTCCTCATGTGGCAGAAGGAGTGAGACCTGTCTAGGTCTCTTTTAGAAGGAAGGGCACCTGTCCCATTCATGAGGGCTCCACCGTTTTGACCTAATCACCTCCCAAAGGCCCCACCTCCAAATACCAACACATTGGGCATTAGGATTTCAACATATGAATTTGGGGAGGACACAAACATTCAGTCTATAGTAGGGAGAATCCATATTCTTATCCTTTCCAGCTTTTAGAATTCACTGCATTTATGCTTATGGCTCCAGTGTCCATCTTCAAAGCCAACGGTGGCCAGCCAAGTCTTTCTCCCACATCTCTCTCTGACTCTTCTGCCTCCCTCTTCTACACATAAAGACCCTTGTGACATTGGTCCCACCCAGATAATCCAGCATAACTTTCTTATTTCAACATCAGCCAATTAGCAATTCCTTAATTCCATTTGCACCATAAATTCTCCTTTGCTGTGTAACCTAACATATTCACAGATTCTGGGGGGTCAGTACATGGACATCTGTATTAGTTTCCTAGGTCTGATGAAACAAAATACCATCAACTGTATGGCTTAAACAAAAGAGATTTATTCTCTCACAGATCTGGAGGCCAGAAATCCGAAGTCAAGGTGTTGGCAAGGTTGGTTCCTTCTGCGGGCTGTGAGGAGGAATCTGTTTCATGCTTCTCTCCTGGCTTCTGGTAGTCTCTGGTGTTCCTTGGCTTCTAGGTGGTCATCTCCTTGTATCTTCGTATCGTTTTTCTCCTGCATGTATCTGTCTCCATCTTTAGATTTCTTGTTTTTATAAGGGCATGGTCATATCGGATTAGAGCCCCCAGTGACTCCATTTTAACTTGATCATAAAGACCTTGTTTCCAAATAAGGTCACATTCAGAGGCATGGGAGGTTAAAACTTGGACTTCTTTTTGGGGAACACCATTCAACCCATAACAACATTTTGCAGGGGGCCTGTCTACTGCGTTGAGGATGGATATGTCTCAGGATGTTTTTTAAGCTCCCTCACACCTCAATTTATTATATCTTTGGGAGAGGAACAGCAGCATCCATATGGACAAATAAAGCCCAACCTCTTTGTGTTTTTGGGTTTGCTGGGGAATTGTCCTGGAGCCTATGTGAACTGCAGGAATGCCTCAGGGACCACACATGTTCCTCTGCCTGACAGTTAGTTATCCAGTTGTCCAGAATCTTTTCACCCTTGCACTTCACTCATTTTGTAACACATGGGCCAGGCTGACTCATTCTTTCATTTCCCAGATTTAATGGAGCACTAGAGGCATGGAGTGGAAGGCAGCAACCCTGAGGTGCAGGTTACATCTTCAAGGAGAGATGGCAAAAAGTCAGCTGGGGTGTGGGCCCACGGTCCAGGACAGTGGTCAGGGTGGGGCCATGAATCTGGGGTCTCAGCATGGAGATGGCTCCCAGAGTAATGGAAAGGGCTTCTTGCTCTGTTCCTGTCTCCCCACTCCCTGTCTGTGAGCTCCCAGCTGTGGCTATTCTGAGTCACTGGCCCCCAGCATTGGGCACAGGTACACCTAGAAGGTCTATAGTTATTCACCGAATGATTCAATCAGTCAGTCAGATGAATGCTTGGGAGCTGGGCCTGGTTCCCTCAATGAGCAGGGCCAATTCTTGGCTGCCACGGTGTGTCTGATGGGGTCCAGGCAGCCTGGCCGGAGAGCCTGCAAGGAGGTGACCCTCCCTTTCTCTGCTTTTGTTCCTGCCTCTTAAGCAAATGCATCTTGATTCTGATTTTGATGTTTTGAAGAGAGTGGGTAGGGAGCTGATGACCAGGGACTTCCATTAGACTGTCACTTTTGATAAATGGCTCTTCCTGAGGGCTGGCACCTGAGCGTTTCATCCTGTGAATGTGGCTTCTGTTGGAGTGGAGCAGACCAGGGCTCTGGTGTTTGGACTATGCTCAGGTGTGCTATTGCTTCCAGTGCCTCCCTGTTGCCTCTCTCAAAGAAAAGAGTTGATTTTTTTTGTTGTTGTTTATTTTTTTAATGGTGTGATAAAATATGCGTAGCATAAAACATCATTTTAACCATTTGTAAACATATAATTCAGTGCATTAAGTCCATTTACAATGTTGTGAAACCGTCACCACCATCCATTTCCAGAACTTTCTCAACTACCAAACAGAAACCACACACCCACTTAACACTAGCTCCTCTTGCCCCCTCCTCCCAGACTCTGGTAACCACCACTCACTTTCTATGTCTGTGAATTAGCTTATTCTAGGGACCTCATATCAGTGACATCACATAGTATTTGTCTTTTTTTTTGTCTGGCTTTTTCCATTAGTACAGGCGTTTAACAGTGTCTTTCAAACAATTTCCAGAGAGCCCGTATCACTTCATTCTCTGCCCGCCCTTAGCTCTCTGGCTCTCCAGAAATCATTGCGCTCCCCCTGTTCATCCTCCACCTCCATTAAGGAAACTGGGTTTCAGTTTCTATTAAAACTCTCACTTTGGGGCTTTTCTACCAAAACATATCTCAAATGTGCCTTTTCCTCTTGTCAGCATATCCCTACTCCATCTCTTGCATGGATGGATGCTGTAACACCTTAACTGGCTACCTTGAGCCCAGCCAGAGCCAGAGCCATTCATAGTGTAATGGGGATGCCCCATGGCCCACCCCCTTCACCAGCTCCCGTGGCTCAGAGCTCCAAATCCCATGCTGGGTGTTCAGCACCCTGTGCAGCCTATTTCCAGTCTATCCTTTCTGCTCTATGTCCTGTTAAGCCTCCTTCATTTCATTTTAGCCATACAAAACTGTCTGCTGGTATTGGAGCATCTGATGCCAACCACTTTGTTTCTTTTTTTTTTTTTAATTTTATTTATTATTTGACAGAGAGAGAGAGACAGCAAGAGAGGGAACACAAGCAGGGGAAGTGGGAGAGGGAGAAGCAGGCCTCCCGCAGAGCAGGGAGCCCGATGTGGGGCTCGATCCCAGGACCCTGGGATCATGACCTGAGCCGAAGGCAGATGCTTAACGACTGAGCCACCCAGGCACCCCAGCCACTTGGTTTCTGTCCTTGTGGTCACGCCCACCTGGTGTTCTCTAACATCTTTTCCCTATTCAGCTAGCTTATCTTAAGGCCGGGCACAAAGGGCCGCTAGGACAGCGAACCTTCCTTCCAGTCCAGGATCTTTGTATATTCATCTGTTAGATTCTTGCCAAATTTGATCAGAAGGATTTGTTGGTGTCTCTGTTCTAGGTGAGGGAGACCATGACTCCTTGAGGGCAGTGATGCTTCTTTGAATAATGCACTTGTGGATGAGATCATGGGCCTTGGAGTTCATATTTGGCTTCGAATTCCAAGTCCTCCATTTGGCTATGTGACAGGGGAAGTTTCTTCTACCCTTTGAGACTTAGTTTATTATTATTATTATTATTTGCATAATGCTTGTGGTGGACAGACTTTCAGGTGGTTCTTGTGATCCCCGCCTCCTGATGTTCATGATTTTGTGTGATGACCTTCTCTTGAGTGTGGACACGACCCAGGACTTGCTTCCAACCAGTAGAATGTGGCAGAGATGGTGGGATACCATTCCTGTGGTTATGTTCTATAAAACCTCATCTTGCTAGCAAATTTTCTCTTTCTCCATTGGTGGCCTGGAAGAAGGAAGCTGCTACAAAGCAAGTGGCCAACTTGGAGAAGCCCACATATAAAGGACTTACAGGCAGCCTCTAGGAGTTGATGGTGGCCTCCATCAAGTAGCTGAAACCCTCAGTCCTGTAGCCACAAGGAAATACATCCTACCAATAACCCGAAGGAACCTGGGAGCTGCTTTCCTCATTTGAGTCTCTGATGAGACCACAGCCCTACTGACATCTGAATTGCTGCTTGGTGAGACCCAGAAGTAGAGAACCCAGCTAAGCTGTGCCTAGGCTTCTGACAGAAACCGCATGATAATAAATGTGTGTTGTTTTAAGTTTATGAGAATCTGTTATGTAGCAATAAATAACTAATTCAATAGGCATATCAGTGTCTATCTTAAGTGGGCAATTCTCATTGTGATAGGTAAATGAAATAAAGCGTCTAGAATGATACCAAATGATAAAACATGCATGAAGGTTAGATGTCATTGAGATTACCATTATCCCTACATTCACTAGATCCAAACCTATAATAGACCATCAGAATGGTTGGTAGGGAGCTGAATAGATGAATAAATGAGTAAATATACTTCACCCAGTGTTAGATTCAGGACCCCTGCCCTGTAGTCTGGGGCTCATCTGGGTCTTGGCTTAACCTAGAAGAAACAAAGATAAATGTGATTTCTATTTAGTTGGAACGTTGGAACATTTTATTATCTCCTAGAAGTCTGGAGACTTCAGTGGAGAGAGTAGATTGATTTTTTGAACTTGTTTGTCTCAAAGAGGTAAACTTCTACCATGATTTATAGAGATCCTCAGCTGGAAGGCCAGTTGGATAGCCATGTTATCCAGAGTCCTAGCAAACATCCCTTCATATGTTCCTACCTCCCAGCTCTTCTGTAGCCCATAGCACTTCTTGTCTTTGAAAAAAAAGTTGTGTGGCTTTTCTGGGCCGTCCATTTCCAAAGCCACAACTGGCTCTATGTAAGGGCATGTGGGGAATCAACAGGGCAGAGTCAAACTTCAGATATCTAGTCATGTAGACCTACCCCTGGAGGAAACTCTCTAACCCCTGGCAGAGAAAGGGGGGAGGATTCCCCAATGGCTTCTTCTTGAGGCATTTTACCCCTTTCTTGTTTTATGTTGTTCTCTGTACCCCAGGTACTCCATCTGCCTCCTTCTGGAGCTGCAGCACCTTTAGGTCCCAAGCTCCGGACAGTTCTTAGACTCTGGGTGTTGGGATCCACCTTGCTAGGACAGGATCAAGCAGGCATCTGTCTGTGTTCTTTGCATTGAACTGGACTGAAACCATGCATGGATATAAAGTCTATGATACCTGCAGAGTCCAGAGGGCAGGAGAGTGTCCTGGAGTCCTGGTAGGGGGAGAATGCCATGTCAGTAGCCTCCCATCACAGGCCCCTGCTAAAGACATAGATTCAAGATGGGAAGTCATTTTTGAAAATTAAATATGGAAGGACAAATGACCCAGTTTCTTCAATGGATGAAGGGCATGAAGAAAACAAGAACCAATATGGATTAAAAGAGACTTAAGAGACACATCTCCCAAATGTCATTGTGTGGACCTTCTTAGGATACAGATTCATGCAAAACAACTATTAAAAGATATTTTCAAGACCTGAACTCATTGGAGATAGACTGGGTATTTGGTTTTTATTAAGCAATCACTGTTAATTATGTTGGGGTGATAATGCTATCATGGTTCTATATTAAAAAGCTCTTACTTGTCAGGAATACACCTTGAAGTATTTATGGGTAAGTGACATCATGTTTGGGATTGGCTTTAAAATACCCTATGAAAACCAACCAGCCAAACCAAAGTTGGAAAGGGGGGCAGATAAAATAAGAATTGCTAGAGATGGGTAGCAATTGAAGCCAGATGATGGCTCCGTGGAGGTCTGGTAGTGTTTGCTTCTTCTGTGAGTGGATTAGAAAATGCCCAGAGCAAGTGTTAACAAATTAAATATATGTCACCCCCTAGGGATTAGAAGGCTGAGTTCTGGTGACTGCTGATTTACGGTGGGATCAATCTCTCCATCTTTAGAATGGGTACAATGACTCCTTCCCTTCCACTGTTATTTGGTGACTTCCATGTACCCTAAGTCCATGGCTGTATGCTTGCTGAACAAGACAGAAGTTCCCTTCCCTCATGAAACTCATGGACTGGTGGGCAAGACAGATGTTAAATAGACCGAAGCATTTAATTGAAATTGTGGTCATTGCTGAAAAGGAAAACCACACAATGTGGAGGGAGTTTGTAACAGGGAAATTTGATGCAGACCCAGACAAAGAGCATCACAAAGGCTTTCTGTTTTTGCTGACGTTTAAGCTGAGGCTGGAAGGGTGGTAGCTTGGACAAGTATATGTACATGTTTGTACAGGTACATAGGTGAGTACACACACGTGTGTGTGTGCATGCACACCTATGTGTGCATGTGTGCTTGTGTGTGTTAGGAAGGTGAAGAGACAGAGTAACAGCTGTGCAAAAGTAGGAGACATGTTCAAAGTTGGGGGGGCAGCAGAAGGGCAGTGAAGGGAGATGGTCAAGGAAAGGAGGCTGAGGGGCTCTGGGTGTCCTGATTGGAGAGATGATGCCAGGGGTTTGAGGCAAGATATTTGGTACAGTTCTGGAGAACAGCAGCATCTTGAGAATGATGGCTCATTTCTGAGGAATTGAATTGAGTCCGATATAAGTTAAATGTTTCAGGCGTGACTCACAGTGTCCAGGGACCCTATTATATGCTTCATTTCAGCAGTGGAGGCTCTGAACCAGAAAGTCTGCCATGACTGGTGTTTAACATTGTGCCGTGCTCTCTGCTTCTGGGCTTTCTCATTCTCAGCCCACATTCTAGGTCCTCAGTGACATCTGCTATTTGGTGGGTGAAGCCCTTCCTCAAAGCCTCTTCTTATTGTGGTCTTTGACAAGAATAAACTGCTTTTGTCTTTTATTTATTCTCAAGGACTAGCAGATCTGTGTGCCAGGGGAGAGCGGTCTTTGGACTCTGGGGTTCAACTCCCAGCAATGTCATTTTCTCCTTCTGTGCCCTTAGACACGTTCTCTGACTGGTTGGAGCTTAAGTTTCCTCATCTGTAAAATGGGGACAAATATAATCCCTCCCTCGTAGGTGGTGGGGAGGAGCTGATGAGGTAAAAAGGGCATGTGGTATGTCTAGCAATCATGTGCTATTATTGCCAATATTATTTTATTATTAATAATCATTAGAGGGGCACCTGTGTGTCATAGTTGGTTAAGCAGTCAACTCTTGGTTTCAACTCAGGTCATGATTACAGGGTCGTGAGATCGAGCCCTGCATCAGGCTCCATGGTTAGTGCAGACTCTGCTTCAGATTCTCTCTCCTTCTCCCTCTGCTTCTCCTGCTCATGCTCTTTCTCTCTTTCTCTAAAATAAATAAATAAATAAATCTTTAAAAAATAGTCATTATACAAATCCGGGATTTTGACCTTCGCCATAGGTGGGTCAAGGCCTCGGACCTAGATTTATGTCTTCTTGAGCCAAGATTAGATCTAAGAGTAGAATAGAAATGCAAGGAGACTAACGTGTATTTTGACATCTATAAAATATACCTTTTTCCTCATAGAAAATAAAGGAGAAAAGAATAATTGCTCTTAATCATCCCACTGGGAGAAGAACACCAGTAACATTTTAGTGAATTATTTCCTGAATCTTTCTCTTTCAAAATTGGATTAATCACAGTCCTTAGTCATGACATAATCTTAGCATTGGTACAGTCATGGCCAGTTTTGTCTGTCATCTATCTATTCATTAAAATGGACTATTAAAAATCTCCATTTTAGAAGATTAAAAGCAGTTGATTA